>NW_026914940.1:21017500-21617500 GCF_034315485.1 Pezoporus occidentalis | reverse complement strand
GTCATTTACACAAATGCAAAGTTAGCATACTTTACAGTATACAGTATATATAGTATATATATACACACACTATACTGCATACAGTACTTTACAGTATACATAATTCCAGGCCTATATCTGGAAGAAAATGATGGTAACTCTGTCTCTATATCCTAGCTATATACTTCAGTTATACAGTTCTCTCCACTTAAGTCATTCTTAATTTGCTGATTATTACATCTAGTTGTAGTATTCTGCAAAGCAGTATGTCTCAGTAAGTATTCATTGTCATGGTATTTTTGTTAAACTGTTGGTCATGGGTGCACTCTTAGTTTTCAATAAAGACTATACACAACATCTTTAGACACACTGGCAAAGATGGATGAGCCAGGAACAAGATACTCTGATGATCTCTGAGTTTATGTGTAACTGGATCCCTTTTTCAGCTTTGTGGAGATCTGTCATCATCTGAACACTCTGCTGCTTATTTCACAGGATGCACTGAAGGACCATTGGACCTGATGTTTGTGATTGATGGATCAAAAAGTCTCGGAGAGGATAATTTTGAAATTGTAAAACAATTTGTCTTGGGAGTCCTGGATACACTTGAGATTTCACCCAAAGCTGCTCGAGTTGGTTTGCTTCAGTATTCCAGTGAAGTTCGCACAGAGTTTACATTAAGGCAATTCAGCTCAGCCAAAGACATGAAGAAAGCTGTGTCACAAATGAAATATATGGGGCGAGGTTCCATGACAGGACTGGCTCTGAAGCACATGTTTGAGAGAAGCTTCACAGAAACGGAAGGAGCAAGACCATTTTCAGCACATGTCCCTCGAATCTCCATTGTGTTTACGGATGGACGAGCCCAAGATGAAGTCTCCGAGTGGGCTGCTAGAGCAAAACAAAATGGTAAGGGCAGATGGTTTTGATTCCTTCTAAAAGACAAACAATGTTAGAAATAAGATGTAGTATATTATGGATGCGCTCCAGCATGTGCTAATACAGAGAGTGTTTGCCACAGCAGGCTGGCTAATGTGGTGACCACTGTAGCAGAACATTGGATCTTTAGTGTTCACAAGAGCCTTTGCTACAAGGCACGTATGTCATCCTTAGTGTGGGACCCATGATGAGTTACATGCCATACACAGTTGGTGCTACTACCCACCTGGCATGGCATGCAGTGTTCCGAACATATCCATATATGGTGGAGTCAACTCGAAATTTTCAAACCTTTTCAAGAAAAAAAAGAATCCCTTTTTCCTTTGCAAACCATTTTCTATTTTATGAGAAACTTCTTTAAGAATAAGGGCTGATGGCCCATAGCACACAGAGAATAGCCAGACTTTAGAAGATGCTGCACATCTTTTTTTCTGTTCTTGTTTTATTGGCTTGATATATCAATCTTAACTCGATACATGATTAGTATAGCATTGGTCAGGACTGATACCTCTCTGAAAGGAGAAAAGGGAAAAATGTCGAAGGATATGAGAGGAGCATGTACTAACGATGGTGTTATTACAATGAAATACAAAGTGTTTCTTAAAATATTAAAACCAAACGCAGTTAAATAATAAATATTAAAACCAAACGTTAGTTCTACACTAACTTGTGAGAGCTGGGGAAAGTACACTGAGGATTTACAGGACTGGGAAAAAGAAATACAGGCCAACCTTGCTTATGCAAGCCATGAATGAAACATCAGCTCCAGACAGCTTACACTCATATTTGTAATATTTGCTACAAGCCAAATGTATCCCCTGTGTAATTGCAGTGTAGGCAATGTAGTAATGCTGAATATGAAATTGGCCTTGAATGCTTTATCACTGATATCTCCAAGACTTTAAAAAAGCAACAAACCTCAGCACGACTGGCCCATTCATTAAATTGAATCAGCTTCTGGCAAATGTTTTACTTTCCTGGCTAAAGTGAAGGGTAGGCAGATTCATGACAAAAAGTAAGATGCTTATGTTAAACGTTAAACAGTTGGGAAATATCTATTTTATGATGTTATCAGCCCCATGGTTCTTCAACAAAAAGGCTAAACTTGCAATTCAGTGAGTGTGTACCTGTTACTACCCTATGATAACAGAAATATCAAATCTCATCACCAACCAGGGGAAAAGGCAGCTTCTGCTCTTGAATATATAAAAGAGCTTGAAATACTCTGAAGCAAACAGTTGTATTACGAATAGCAAAATCACTACTAGCTGGAGACATTTTCTAAGCCAGAACTGATACAAAAAATGTTGTAACAGATCACATATTCATGAGAATAAAAAAATAACTGCTGGAAAAAGTGTTATTAAAGATCACCATGTTTTGTATTCATTGCTTGTTTAAAATCTGTCCAATGAGAAGGCTGTGAACCACTTCCCTCCTTCCCTGCTTTCAAAATGAGGGAAACTACAAATCCTCATTTTCTTTTTCCCTAGCACCTCTGCTTGTCCCAAGCACCCCCGTTGTAAGGCTTTTTCTCTCCTAACTCCCCAAACCATTTCTTTTCCCCTGTTCTTCCCCCTGTAGGTCCGGGTGCATTTTAACTGCCTCCCAGCCCCCTAGTGTCCTTTAGAGCGCAAGAATCTTGTTTCAGTGTTCCGGGGATTTCAATGAACACTAAGTATTTGCATTTTTCTAAAATAAAAATTTACTGCAGTCTTGAAGGATTCTGCCCCATTTGCTAATATAGAGCAGGTTTTCCCATCAATCCAGTAATTACCTTTATTGCACATACCCTACACAGACACACACAAACCAAGTACTTGCAGTGCAACTGTGAGAGTGATTTGTGCGATTAGAATCATAGAATAGTTAGGGTTGGAAGGGACCTTAAGATCATCAAGTTCCAACCCCTCTGCCATGGGCAGGGACACCTCACACTAAACCATGTCACCCAAGGCTCCATCCAGCGTGGCCTTGAACACCACCAGGGATGGAACGTTCACACTGTCCTTGGCCAACCCATTCCAGTGCCTCATCACCCTTACAGTGAAGAACTTCCAACTTCTGGATGTTTTGCAGTACTTCTCCTGGGTTCGTTTACTGTCAGTAGTGGCCAAGCAAGAGTAATGTCTTTTACTTAAAAACTGTTAAATTCTAGCAGAGCACTGAGTTTCTATACATCCCAATAACTAAAGCACATTGAACATGTTCAAAACCAATGTTGAAGTAAGTTACACAGCATATTCACTTACACTCTCCCTTTTTCTCTAAAACAACTAATGCTTGTATTTTCCTTTCCTTTTGCAGAGAAACAAGGGTTTAAAACTGCTGAAGTAACAGTTTTGTGCCATTTCTGTTGAATCTAGGTATAATTATCTATGCCGTTGGAATAGGACAAGCAATTGAGGAAGAATTGCTGGAAATTGCTTCTGAGCCACCGTACAAACATCTCTTTTATGCTGAGGATTTCACAGCTATGGAGGACATCAGTGAAGAGCTAAGAGCCCGAATCTGTGAAGGTAAGAGTATTCCACTTTCGTTAGTTAGCAGAAGAAGGAATGCTTATAGAGCTTTTGGTGGCCTAAAAGGACAACAAGTATCATAGTACAGGTCATAAATCATTAGTGTCAGCATTGCAAGGACTAAGTCACGGTAACTTTTCTGCCCTTTAATATGTGAGGAATAATCTATCACCAGGTAAAGGTATATAATAATTGTCTTTATTTTCATAAAGTTTGCATAAAATGCACACTTCTGTACCCAGAAAAATCAATTGCTCCTTCCCCTTTCTTTTTCTACAGTTAAGTCAGCCATGCACTGAACCCCACCCTGCCAAAGAAACATTATCTACTCCATTAGGAATGTGGGAGAATAATCAGGAATTTGTAATGTCTTAATGAGAATGAAAAAATTACTCTTAAGACCAGTGGCAAAAATCTAAACCACAGCAAAACAATCAGGAGCTGTTGTGCATATTTATAGAAGACTAAAAATAGTTCATTGAACATGCATTCACAGCCACAAAGAGTGGATCTGTGCTGCATAAGCTTCAAGTTTTGCTCCATAAACATGGAAGGTTTGCACCCTTCCTCACTCTGGCACAAACAGCCTCTATATAAACATATGCAGCTGAAGTTTTGTAAGGGGAAGGGGAAATGTGAGCTGGGATGAAAGCTGTTCAACCAGACAGAGGACAGCATGTCTCTCCCACTCACACATTCCCAGCAGTTGGTATTACTTGTACATTCAAATTGGTACCTGAAGCAAAATTCAGAAGTGTCATTGTGTGAATAACAGTAGTCCTGTCATCAGAATTGTGCAAGATGATTTCATTTGCACTAGCTTATATTTGGTTGCTTTTCTTGGAATTAAATGCAAACAGGTTTTATTTTCTTCTTTAATGCTGCTGTGTAAAACTGCCTGGCAAGCAGCAGTGCACTTCTTCTTCATACAGATGTCAAGGAAAATTCTGGGAAAAAAAAAAAATCCAAGAATGTTTCTTAGCTTGTGTATTCCTTGTGTTTCAATCCTAAGACGTCCTGGTTCCATCTTGCTGAAATACAACTGTGGCAACATGAAACCAAGCCTGTTCAATTAACTTTCTTATTAGGCAGGTAATCTGCTGATGACAGCTTGTCATCTTAAAGCCTGGGGAGACATCAAAGCTGTACTGGTTGCCAGACAATAATTCTCCCTCATTAGCAACCCCCAGAGCTCGGTGATGGAAATGCATCCTTCAGGTACCCACAGTGGTGTTCAGCAGCCAGGCTTTCTTTTTTCAACTACATTACTTGCCGTATGAAAAATAAGTAAATCCTGCCCCTCTGTGGCAGTTTCTAGACTACACCGCTAAGAACTGGGCAGAGCTGGTGGCTGTTTCTGTCCTCGTCTTTCACCACCAGGCAATCACTCACACCTGTGAACCGAGGGCTGACCCAGCCTTGTTTTTTTGAACACTCAGGACTAGCCATCACTGCTCACAACTCGCTCCAGCTGAAATTCTGCCTCCCAAGGCTGTTACACAAGTTGAAAGTTCTTTTTCCCTCTCTGTTCTGGTTTACTGTTTTCCTTCCTTTGCAACAGCAGTAATTTAATTTTCAGTACAGCCTTGGTCCTTAGCTGAGGACTTCTGAGGCTCCAGAATGTGAGGGAAGACCCTCTGAACATCATGGCCTCCAATGACAAAGCCTCTCATCCCCAGTCCCAGTTGTGGATGGGCTGCATGTTACCAAGTAAAGCAGAAGCTCTCCAACTCTCTTTTGGGGTAAGGGTTTTTCTTCTGCTAGAAAGCATCAGCCTTGTAGAATGGCTGCTGATTACTATTAATTATTCTTGATGACTTGTAGTAAAAACAAGTAGTTTTCTCTTTTGCCTCTTATTAAAGAGGAATTCAGCTGGAAGATTCCCATTCATTGCCTTGGTTGATGTTCATTTCTCGTCTGACTGGAAGCACTAACAAGGCTACAGCAGTGTCATACATAATACACACTCCTCATGATTGCCTCTTCACCCCTGTTCTGAGCATGTGCATTACGGAAACCTTTAATTACATGAGCACATACTATTTTTGTCAAAAGATCCCAGCACTGCTCAGATGACAGTACTCAGCAGCCTGCTGGTTAACATTCTGTTCTCCTTCCAAATTGAGATCGTTACCAGTGCTGCGAATAGCCACTGCTTTTGAAGACACGCTTTTTTGAAGACACTTTCTCACAGGCTTTTTTTAAACAAAATACTTAGGTTTTGTTACAAAACCGAACACTAAAACCAAACACCCAACTTTAGCATTGTTCCCCAACAAATTTGACTATTTATGTTCACTGCCCTGACTTCACCAAGGGATTTGGTTAGGGTTAGCAGCCTCTGTCACTACTTGTCTGACTTTACAGAGGTGACGAGATCAGACATCTTAGGGCCCCAAGCCTGAAGAGTTGTTTCTGAAATGCCTGGTTCCCAAACTGGAGACCTTCTGCCATACTTCCATACTTGCCAGTGTATCTACCAGTTTTCTTTCCTGTCATTACATATGAATCCTAATTACTTGTCTGTACCAGCCCAATACCCAAAGCTCAAGCTTTTCAGGTCTGTTCTTCTGTCCTTCCTATACAGCTTCCTAATCCACCCACAGCTCTTAAATGAGCTGTAGCGGAAGTCATTACCCAGGGTCACATACTCGAGGTTCCTTACCCATTTCTTCCCTCCTACATTGGAAGCCTCACCATCCTTGTTCCTAGCTGATTATTCTGCTGGACTCCTCACCCAGTTTGTCTCATTCCTTACGCTGTGATCTCACCCCACACCCCTCTGCCCAGAACTTTCTCAAAAATCTGTATTGCTTCTATCAGCTGGTTGCCATGCAGAATTTTGATAATGTTGTACTGTACTGTAGTTTTCTTAACAACTCATCTCTGTTCACTCCCTCTTCCTCACACTGTCATTTCAGCTCCACCCCAAGAGGGTCTCATCTTCTCAGTGCAGCTTAGGACAGCTGCGTATTGTTGCACATCTGTCAAAATTCATTAAACCAACAGGGACCCCAATAGCTGTAACAAACCTGTGAGGCCAAGAGCATCTTCCACCTCCCTAGTGCACCTTCATGGTGGGCCAGGAAAGCTTGCACCATCACCTTTACGCACAAACATTCACTTTTAGTGTAGCAGCTCTTGGTATATTCACCAAGGAAGGAGTCCCAGATGCTCCATCCACTCCCCTGCCATAGCTGATCAAGACTTGCAGTTGTTAAATGTATGCTCATCAGCTCACCTGAACCATTAAGCACTCCGCAGTTAACCAAAGTTGAAGCATGAGCTCATTCTGAAGGAACAAAAGCTGCCTCTGCATTATCCTCTTCTAACAAGGGAGTAATGCTCAGACAGACTCAAGGTGGTTACTCCTACATATAAAATAGGTTTCCATTTCTCTCCACACACCTATCAACTAAGATTGCTATGTAGAGTCTGAAATAAATTCCTACATTTTAAAGGTTGTGCTTCATGAATTAGAAACTTTATAATAACTATAGTGTATAAAATAAACTCTACTCCATCCTTCTCACCTAAGCACTCCCAACACCCTGATCAATGTTTCCCATTATAAAGGAGAAAATTGAAGGAGAGTAAGAAATTTCTTCTTTCTCCAAGCAGTTTTTAATTCTTGTTCAGTTCACTCCAAGGGACTCATGGGTGACAATGATTAAGATACAAGAATTTTCACTAAAGGACACAAAGTAGGTTGCTGTCATTTCAGATTGCTTCACTACTATTAATCTTAAGCACTTCTGGTTTGGAAGAGTTCTTCTGATAGCCTGAGTTGAAGGGTGAGTCCTGGAGTTTCCATGAACACTGGGCCTCTTCTGAACTGCAGAGATATGAGGAATTCTCCATATGTTATGAAAGACAAAACAGCAAGTTATTGGTATGAAACATCATTTCTAGGGAATGTATTTTCATTGCTCCTTTTGTGATCTCCTTTCCTTCGGCAATTTCTTGTCTACCAGCCTTGAAAGAGTCAGCTCACCAGCAGGATCCATCATATGGGAGGATTCGTAAGACTGGTCCACAGCGTTCAGGTTGGCTGCTTTACCCCAGCATCCTGATGTCTCCCCAGTCATTGCTAAGTTCCCTCTTCACACTGCCTTCTGTACAGAACCCTAACAATTCACCTGTGAACTGTTTACCCCATTTCCCTTCCTACCCCCCTCCAAGGCACCCTCCTTTCTGCAACTCAAATCTACTTTCTGCAAAATACTGGAGATTCACTGTAACAAATGCATGGCTGCATGCTTTTTACACCATCCAAATGTATTATTTCATGGGGAAACTTGTATTTCAACACACTGCTTGGTATTTTAGAGCATGTTCAGCTTCTAAATCACTTCTGTTTCTTACAGGAACCTTCACAACTTAAATCATGTACACAGTAAATACAGCCTAACAGCTCAGTTCCTTTACTTCTTTATATCCCTTGTCCTCTAAATGAATGAGCCTCATTGCAATCAGTGAGATTAATGACTAGTTAAGAAGTTGGTGCATTTGAGTAGAAGAAAAATACTGTGTAATTAAGTGGGTTTGATTTTTAGACTTTTGGGGGGGGTTCCTGCAGGACCTGAATCAACCACAATAGCCATCACAGATGTCATTGCCTGTCCTGATCTTGCAATACACCACAAGTATCTTTTTGAAGACAGTCACACTCACTCAACGAGAACAACAGGTAATCAAGTTATCTTTGTTTAGTATAACCCAGACTGCTCTTTAAATATGTAGGCCCAAGCGTTGGGTACTATTTCCCAGTATTTAAAAGATCTGCCCCAAAGCATTCCTTTGGAAGTTGACAAGTTTTGAGAACAGGGAGCTCTATTAAACCTGCTCTGCATTTATAAATCCTTGTCATTTCCTCCCCCATCCCATTTGATTTATTCAGCATTTAGCCTGTGCTTGACTGTTTCTGTTTTTCAGCAAAAGCTTCTAAAGATAAAGACCAGTGCAAATGTGAAAACCTTGTGACATTCCAGAACTATGCAACCAATGAAGTAAGAAAACTCACCCAGCGATATATCCTTTCAGAATAATTCTTACATATAAGACAAGGGGGTCAGGTTAAAAGAAATTACAATTGTAACACATTAAGTCTAAACTGTCTCCATAGCTCAAATCCATCTACTGGAATGAAAAGTTGAAGCAGTGAATAATATTAATCTCCAAGAAGCAAGGTTTTCAAAACTTGAAGTGTGCATCTCCTCCATAGAAGGAGCTAAATATTCATAAGGATCTTAACCTTTAATAATCCCTTGCAGTAAACACCTTCAGGGACAGTAAATGAAATGACTGGTCAAATTCAAGGCTAACACTTTTTGCTTTGGGTTATTTCTTCAGATGGTATCGAAACAGCATTTACTGCCTACAGGAGTCAGAATCACAGAATCCTAAGGGTTGGAAGGGACCTCAAAAGATCATCTAGTCCAACCCTCCTGCAAGAGCAGGGTAACCTAGAGTACATCACACAGGAACTTATCCAGGCGGGCCTTGAATATCTCCAACATAGGAGACTCCACAACCCCCCTGGGCAACCTGTTCCAGTGATCTGTCACTCTCACAGTAAAGAAATTTTTCCTGATGTTCACATGGAATCTCCTATGCTCCAGTTTACACCCACTGCCCCTTGTCCTGTCACTGGACATCACTGAAAAAAACCTAGCTCCATCATCCTGACACTCACCCTTTACATATTTGTAAACATTGATGAGGTCACCCCTCAGTCTCCTCTTCTCCAAGCTAAAGAGTCCCAGCTCCCTCAGCCTCTCCTCGTAAGAGAGATGTTCCATTCCCTTAATCATCTTTGTAGCCCTGCGCTGGACTCTTTCAAGCAGTTCCCTGTCCTTCTTGAACTGTGGGGCCCAGAACTGGACACAATATTCCAGATGCAGCCTCACCAAGGCAGAGTAGAGGGGGAGGAGAACCTCTCTTGACCTACTACCCACACCCTTTCTAATGCACCCTAGGATGCCATTGGCCTTCTTGGCCACAAGGGCACATTGCTGGCTCATGGTCATCCTCCTGTCCACCAGGACCCCCAGGTCCCTTTCCCCTTCGCTACTGCCCAGCAGGTCAGCCCCCAACCTGTACTGGTACATGGGGTTGTTCTTCCCCAGATGCAAGACTCTACACTTGCCCTTGTTGAATTTCATCAAGTTCCTCCCCACTCAACTCTCCAGCCTGTCCAGGTCTCGCTGAATGGCAACACAGCCCTCTGGTGTGTCATCAGCAAACTTGCTGAGGGTACACTCAGTTCCCTCATCCAGGTCGTTGATGAAAATATTAAACAGCACTGGTCCCTGCACCGACCCCTGAGGGACTCCACTAGTCACAGACCTCCAGCTAGATTCTGCCCCATTGACCACAACTCTCTGCCTTCTTCCTTACAACCAGCTCTTGATCCACCTCACTACCTGATCATCAAGCCCACACTTCCCTAGCTTACCTATGAGGATGCTGTGGGAGACAGTATCAAATGCCTTACTGAAATCAAGAAAAACCACATCTACCACTCTACCATCATCCATCCACCTAGTTACTTGCTCATAGAAGGCTGTGTGTTGGCTCCTCTTAATGACCACCTCATCCTTGATATGTCTAGAGAATACAGGGGATGTTTTTCTTCTGAACTGCTTGGTGAACCACCAGATGCAGCAAGTCATTTAAAACAATACTCAATGAGAAATTCAGAGGACTGAGATCTGATTAATTTCACATAAACAAATGTGCAAATAAAAATTAACTAAGTGTAGATCAACAGCTTCCCTCCAAGTTTGTCTTTTCAAGGGAGCTGTCAGTACTGCAGCCTTTACACTACCTCTAACATCCACCAGATATCTCAGGACACAACAGCAGCAGTTTAGCAAGACAACTTCCCGTCATGTTTTACATCATGCAGCAAATTCCTGTATTTTCTTCATTAAAGCGGTTTCTGCCCCTGCAAATATATAGCAAGACAACGTCTCATTTGCTATTTAAGTTTTCTAACCACGTGCAAAGCCAATAAGCATTTATTTTCTGCACAGAAAAATGCAGCAATGACAACAGCTTGTAACTGTGTGATTCCTAGACAAGAACAGCTTAAGAACTAACAAACCTGCAGAGTTAACAGGCTGTCCAGAGTCAGACCAAGAGCCCTCAGTGGTCGTGACAGCTGGCAAGATGCTAAATATTGCCTACCAGTTCAGACTTCACCTCCAGCTGTTTTGTGTAGCTGCAGCAGGCAGCCTCTGTCTCACCTTCCCAAGTGAATCCTTCAGCTTAAGGAATCATGTTCTGATCATGTGACTGATTTGAATTATTGCATGCTAGAGTAGAATTGCTTCATAAAGAAAACCATCACATAAGTTTAGTTAGGTGCTTCAAATGCTCATTAACATTTATACTTCCCTGATAGGTCTTCTTCAAAGTCTCCAAATGACTTCAGAAAAAAACCTCTAGGTCATTATCTACAGCTCCAACTTAGATGCTGAATGAAAAGAGACCACCACTCTTTCCCCCTTAAGGAAAGCCTTGGGCTCCTTACTGTCATCTCCTGCAGTCAGACTATGAGAAACTCTTGAGCTTACTTAGGATCAAAGAAAACAGACCTTAGCTACATGGGCTTTTTTGCTTTACAATTTGAACAGGCAACCCTGTGATTTTGAGAGTCTGAAAAGAACTCAAGGTGATGGAAAAACTGTTGATGCCGAACCAGAGACCTAGGCATATGTATAGGAAGGAACAGTTCCAAGCACTTCTGCAGTACTGGACAATTGGTGCTTTGAACACAGAATTATGCAGTTGCTTCTCCATTACAAACCTCATTTCTCTGCCTTATCCAAAGAGCAGCCTAGATACTGAGTAACATACTAGTTGTTGATAACTGCAGAAGACTGCTGGCTAGTCCTCATCCCAGGGATCTGGGTGAGAGGGAGGAGGAGACCCGGCCACAAAACTAGCTTGTTACAGAATATAAAGGGGACCAATCCAAACTGTTAATGATTTGTATTGAACTACATTTAACTTTTTCTATCAGTCAGATGAATGCAGTTTCTACTGCTTGAACTTTACGTCTGTAAACACCTACATAGAAAGCAGCTCAAATGATGCTAACATGCATATGGTGGGGCCAGCCCTAGATCCTGTGGAGCTTTTGCTCTACATCAATTTGAAAACCACTGGCCCTACACTAGACCTCCTTAGGGCTGGAATGTAAGATCATCGGCAGTCATTCCTTCTGCAGCCAGGGAGCTCCGTACAGTTTTAAAAATCTACTGTTAGCTTACATATAGTTTTCTATGTGATGAAAACACTTTTTAAACACCACTGACTAGGGTAAATATTTAGGGTTCCATTTAAAATGGCGGGAAATGGACAGCATTTTGAAATACCTGCCTTTTTGATGAGCTGCAGCCTGAACACATCAGGTATGCTTGTTAATGAACAGGGCTTCATACAGCTTTCTCAGCTGATCAAAGCAGAACAATAAAATACAGTGTGTATTCTATCAGAAACTACTGGGAGTCAAAGAAGGCAACAAAGACGAGAAAGAACTGCAAGTTTACAGCCCACAGCAATCAGGGAGCTGACACCACTTTTCTATTAATGCATCCTGTCAGTAGTTCTCTTTCCTTAACTTCTGTCTACTGGAAGAAATGACAAAGAGAATGGAAGACTTGGAAAACAGGCTAAAATACTGACCAACATCTGAAGGGTGTACTACACTGTATATTTATACATGCAAACTTGTCAGAGCTATTTTCTTAAACTGGTTCTAAGAAAAATAACAAATCCTTGTGTCTGAAGTTGAAAATATTTTGGATCCCTGCATCTATATACTATGTGTTCTGTCTTGCATTGACTGCAGATAAAAAAAAAGTTGAAAATTTTATATACATAAACGACTTAGTAACCAGCAAAAATTCTAACTAAGCAGAACTAAACTGAAATAAGCTATGCAAAACAATAAAATGCTGTTATTTTTTGAAGTGAAACCTCTACGTTTTGAAGTACTTTTAGGGTATGAATTTATTTGGCTTGCTTTTCTGTATTTCTCTCCTTCACTCACTCTGCTAGTATTTTAAGCATCCCTGTTTGTATGGATATATACAATTTTATATATATAAACAGAGAAGTGGGACAGCATTGTCAGCAATTAGGTTTCACTTATAGTCTTCAAACACCAGTCAACTACTGAAATCAGCTGGAAGTAAAAATACAAATTCATGTTGAAACTGTGATGAAAGTGGGAAGTCTGCTGGATTATCAGGGTATCATAATATGAGGTTTCAAGTACTTTTTCTCTTACCACATTCAGACCATGTAACTTCTCCCTGCTGTTCCTTGCTCAGCATTAACCTTCCTAAATGCAACTACTATTTTAATTATGAAGACCTTTTTTGAGCAATACAACTAGCTGCAGGCCTGTCTGTGCTTAAGACAAATGAAAACAGTAAACTGCTTCCAGCCATACTGGCCAACGGAAGTGCCTGAAGTTTCACTCCTTCCCCTCTGCAGCCAAGGTATGCTTCTGCTTTACCATCACACTAACAGCCACATCTAGATTTCACATAGCAATATCTAAGCTATCCTGAACTGATCCAAATCTGTAGTTTAATAGGTAGAGACACCCACACTTCTGACACACACTGGTTTGTCTATTATCTCCAGATGGAAATACACAGCTTCATCCATTCTGTACCTGAAGTAGTTGCAGCAAAACTAGACTAAGTTATCTCAGATAAGCTCATGAGCATGCATGGATACAAAGCAACAAGTTTTGAAAGGTACCTTGTGCTTTGCCATACTTTGGCCAACAAACACAAGTTCTGCAAGGATAGTGGTACATACTGGTTTTCACTAGGTGTTTCTTCTACTGCATGTCAGCAAAACACTGGCACCTCAATATCAGTAACAAGGTCCTGCAGTCATGATCTTGCACAAAATGGGCACAAATCTGTAAGACAGCAGAGTCCTCAGCAACAGTGACTTGAAGATGTTGTTAGAGACAGACAAGTTTGTATTCAAAATGCTAAAAAAGTGACCAATTTAAAATCAGCTTTGACAAGTTAATTGACATTTCTCTTGGAAAGGAAGGAAAAAGGATAACTTGCACTAGTACTTTGTGATTGACTTGGGAGTGGGAATTTTTCAAATTGTAAGTAAACTGTATGGGATCCCCCACCAACATCTCACATCTGCTTGCATCTCACATTATGCCTTGTTTTTGCATTAACACTCCAAACCCCAAAACCAAGGTAGTCCTAGCTTGCTGGTATTTGGCACCATACTTCCCATGATTACGTCCTCCTCCACTTACCTCTCGAGACCCACAACTTCTAGAGAAAGAAACAAGCAAGTTTTGTCCTGTGAAGGTTATTTCTAACAGAACAGGAAACAGCAGTGGTAATGAGTCTTCATTTATATAGTTTGTGCCCTAAAACCAACAATGCTGTATACAAATTTTTCTTAAAATGGATCTGTAACCAGTTTTATTGTAGAAATAACTCTTTACAGCATTTACTTCTCGCTGGTTTGTTCTGGCATGCTTCTGATGATGTCAGAGTCACCTGTAAGACAGAAATACATTGTTACAAGAGGACCCACAGAAACATGATTTCAGAAGTAAGCCAAAACCAACCACAAAAACCTGAACACACAGATTCTACAAATAGAAAACAAGTTAAAAGAAACACAAAGACAGCCTGTTCAGGGAAAAAAAAATAATCTGATGGCTTGGTAAGAAATACTTATAACTGTATTTTGCTAATCCATACACAATACTTTTACAATAATTATGTATCTGTCACTAGCATTTACAAAGCCAGTACTAGAACAGCAATCTAGTCCTGGAGGACACAATGCATAGTTTTAATATAGCGAATGTCCAGCCTCCCCTGATCACAAGAGTATCAGGACAGTGAGAATATTCGCATTACATTACACAGCAATAATACTTACTTGTGGTTCCCACCCACTCAAAATCAAACGCGGAAGTAACATTTTGAAAGCAAAGTTTACAGCTAGTATTTACATATAAGCAAGCTAAATAAAGTTTTCTGAAGAAACAGCAAATTCAAAACAATTTCATTTGGGGAATATTTGGTGTGATTACAGAAATCATTAAATCCATATGTATGCATTCTGATCAACAAGAACAAGAGACTGATTCTTCTCTTAGAGGATTCTGGAAAGAGGATGAGAAGTCACCTCATTAGCAGTCTATATGAGGAACCTGAACACCTCTCTTGGACAAAAACTGCTACCAAACCAGAATAATTACAGACTTCCAGTTTCAGTAATCCATCACCCCTAGATCAGTACCACCTACATATAGATTATTTTTATATACATATATATATATAATTCTGAGAAGCAGGACAATTCACATTCCTTTGCCTTACATTAAGAACAGTCAACAGGCTGATGTAAGCAGCAGGTTGCACCAGCTCATATTCTAGTTGATAGGCTCAGAAACACACACCATAAAGTTGCTTCCCAGCCACTGAACCCTCATTACAGACCAAAAGGTAAACAAAACTGAGGCTCACATGGTTTAAGCATTAAAAGGAGAGTACTGCAAACATAAGCAGCAGAAATTCCAAGTTCTAAGAACCTAGGACTCACAAACAGGATCTTGGTAAGAGGAAATGATGAGTTAAACCTGACAGACAGTTCAGCAAAGTGTGTCATCACACCTACATGTCAGTTGCTCAGTGCTGCTATTCATGGGTGAACAAAGGAACCACCAATACATAATTATTTGGTCACTATACTGTAGGAGAGACATACCTGGGTCAATGATAGCCAGTGTGCACACTCTGTAGTATTTCCCACATGCTGTGCCCAATTCAATGTTGTTGCCGCTATAGTGGTGGACGCCAGTCTTGGCAAGCATAGCGTAGTACTCAATCTCTGATTTTCTGAAATTCAAACACTAGTGTTACAGTACTGACACTATTCACTTTAACTGTAATACAGTGAGAGCAGCTTTAACTCCCACCAGTTAAACCTTATGCAGTTTTCCTTCCCACCCAGAAGGACATCTGCTCCTTGCCAGACATCCTCTGGCTCAGGAACCCTTATCCAGAAGTATGCTGAAAGTATGAAACCACAAACCCACTTCCGGAGTGCAAATCCTCGAGGCTCCTCCTACAAACGCTCATTTCTACAGGAAAGAAGATTCAGAAGTTCCAGACTTCCAAAAGGTTGTAGGAGCTAAGCCAAAGTGCACAGACGACGACCATTATTATCATATCAAGTTCACTGCCCTGGACTTCAAAAAAGCAGACTTTGGCCTCTTCAGGAACCTGTTCCATGGGATACAGCCCTACAGGGCAGAGGGGCCCTAGACTGTTGGTTGATATTCAAGGAATCACCTGCTGCAAGCTCAGGAGTGTTGCATCCCAACCAGAAGGAAGTGCAGCAGGAGGGCCAGGAAACCTCCTTGGATGGATAAGGAGCTCCTGAGGAAAATTCAATTGAAAAAAGAGGCTTATAATAAGTGGAAGCAAGGACAGGTGGCATGGGAGGAGTACAGGGATGTTGTCTGAGAAGCTAGGGACCAGGTTAGGAAAGCTAAGGCCCAGTTAGAATTAAACTTAGCTAGAGGTATTAAAGATAACAGGAAGGGATTCTACAGGTACATAGCAAATAAAAAACAGACTAGGGAGAACGCAGGCACCCTCAGGAAGCTCTCGGGAGAACTGGCTACACAGGATTTGGAGAAGGCTGAGGTTCTGAATGACTTCTTTGCCTCGGTCTTCACTGGACCGCACCACCCAAGTCTTGGAAGGCAGATGCAGGGACTGTGAGAATGAAGACCTTGGGCCCACTGTAGGAGAGGAACTGGTTCGAGACCATCTTAAAAATCTGAACGCGCACAAGTCCATGGGTCCTGATGAAATCCATCCACGGGTCCTGAAGGAGCTGGCAAATGAACTTGCTAAGCCACTGGCCATCATATTTGAGAAATCACGGCAGTCAGGTGAAGTTCCCGATGACTGGAAAAAGGGAAATACAACCCCCATTTTCAAGAAGGGGAAAATGGATGACCCAGGGAACTACAGACCAGTCAGTGTCACCTCTGTGCCTGGCAAAATCTTGGAGCAGATTCTCCTGGAAGGCATGCTAAGGCACATGAAAAACAACAAGGTGGCTGGTGAAAGCCAGCATGGCTTCACTAAGGGGAAATCCTGCCTGACCAATTTGGTGGCCTTCTATGATGGGGCTACAGAACTGATGGAGAGGGGTAGAGCAGTTGATGTCATCTACCTGGACTTGTGCAAACCGTTCGACACTGTCCCACTCGACACCCTTGTCTCTAAATTGGAGAGACATCAATTTGATGGATGGACCACTCGGTGGACAAAGAACTGGCTGGATAGCCACACACAAAAAGTTGTCGTCAATGGCTCAATGTCCAGCTGGAGACCAGTAAGGAGTGGTGTCCCTCAGGGATCAGTCTTGTTTAACATCTTCGTCGCTGACATGGACAGTGGAATTGAGTGCGCCCTCAGCAAGTCTGCCAATGACACCAAGCTGCGTGGTTCGGTTGATACACTGGAGGGAAGGAATGCCATCCAGAGGGACCTTGACACACTTGTGACGTGGGCTGATGCCAACCTCATGAAGTTTAACCATGACAAGTGCAAGGTCCTACACCTGGGTCGGAGCAATCCCAGGCACAGCTACAGGTTGGGCAGAGAAGAGATTCAGAACAGCCCTGCAGAGAAGGACTTGGGGGTGTTGGTTGATGAGAAAATGAACATGAGCCGGCTTCAGTGTCCGCTCGCAGCCCAGAAAGCCAACCGTATCCTGGGCTGCATCAAAAGCAGCGTGACCAGCAGGTCGAAGGAGGTGATCCTGCCCCTCTACTCTGCTCTTGTGAGACCTCACCTGGAGTATTGTGTGCAGTTCTGGTGTCCTCAACATAAAAAGGACATGGAACTGTTGGAACAAGTCCAGAGAAGGGCCATGAGGATGATCAGGGGACTGTAGCACCTTCCGTATGAAGACAGGCTGAGAACCTTGGGGCTGTTCAGCCTGGAGAAGAGAAGGCTGTGTGGAGACCTCATAGCAGCCTTCCAGTATCTGAAGGGGGCCTATAAGGATGCTGGAGAGGGACTCTTCATTAGGGACTGTAGTGACAGGACAAGGGGTAACGGGTTCAAATTTAAAACAGGGGAAGTTTAGGTTGGATGTAAGAAGGAAATTCTTTCCTGTTAGGGTGGTAAGGCACTGGAAGGGGTTGCCCAGGGAGGTTGTGAATGCTCCATACCTGGCAGTGTTCAAGACCTGGTTGGATGAGGCCTTGGGTGGTAAGATTTAGCATAAGGTGTCCCTGCCCACGGCAGGGGGGTTGGAACTAGATGATCTTAAGATCCTTTCCAACCCTAACGATTCTATGATATACCCACTGGCCACATGCTGAACAGAGATCTGGCCGCAGTTAGCTAAGAAAACCAGTATTTTTTCTTAATAATTTTTAAAAAAATCAACTTATATTCTCTTCTCTTCTGACTTCTAGCAGGAGATTCTAGTGGTCAATACTATTCCTCAAGCACTTCTGGGTTCCCCACTAAAAGACTGCCTACTGCAACAGTCCTGCCATTTGTCAAGCATCTGATACTGGCTGTCTGCATTTACAGTTTTTTAAATCTGTTGGATTAAACCTTGATGGCAACATGGGCCCATAAATTCTACAAGAGAGATGTCACAAAGTCCGTAAAGATTTGATTCTCAAAAAAGCAATTTCACTGGCCAGAAACCTATATTTGTAACTTTCACAGCAAATTCTATGGGCTTCAAATACTTTAAATCAGTGTAAATCACCAGTGTTCCTACTTGCAAAATTATCTGCCATTACATTCCTATGAAAAAAAACACAGGAATTCAGCCCCATTATACTTTCAATGACTACTACCAGTAGCTTTACTAGTGTGAACTCTGAACTGGAAAGCTAAAAAAGTGTTAGGAAGCATTTCAACACATCCAGACCTGAAATTGCCACACACCAAACAACCCATCACTTTTACTTCATAGCAGTCTGGAATATGCTAGCAAAGTACTCTGCATCAGAACTCACAGGAGCAATTAGCATGAAGTATACTTTGTATTTGCACAAAGAGCCTGTCTTAAAGAGTTTTTTCATACATCTGCTTACCTCAAAGCAGGGCAGTTGTTGGCTAGGATGACCAACTTGGCTTTGCCCTGCCGAATCATTTTCAGAGTCTGTTTGTATCCTAGTACATATTTACCACTTTTCATAACCAGCTGAAGCCTAGAGTTTATGGACTCTAGAGATTTTTTCTGAAAGAGATATAGAAAAGCATTACTGTATGGTACTTTATAAAAATAAACATAAGAAAATTAAAACATTCAAAATACAAGCAATCTGATTCTAATGATTTCCCTATAATTTGCAATACAGAGTAAAAAAATCCAGCCTACCACATGAGAAAGTTTGTGCATAAGAAGGTCGCTGATGCTTTATTCCCAGTTCCATAAAATTACCTCCTACTGATGTATCTTACAATAGGGAAATACACCTTAAAGCACTGTTGCTGGTATTTATGTTAACCAGGTGTATTTGATGGGCCTTTATCAAAGCTCAACTAATCAAATCCAAGTAAACACACCTTCTGGCTTGCAAATCTAAGGTTTGAACTATTCTTCTTCCTTGGGCACACGCTAATAGCTCAATACTGGTTAGCAGAAATAACCAACGACATGCAGTAAGAGCTGATGCTCCCAGAGAGCATGGTGCTCATGACAGCAGACAAGTGCATTTGCAAAGATGAACATCTAACAACTACCACCTAACTAGAAAACCATACTTGTCAAGAGTCGCTCTAAGAGAAAGACAAGAACATGGCAGGAAATGCAAAAGCTGCTCTCCATCCACAGCAGGAACCCAGCACCAGCTCCCCCTCCCTCTCGCCAGCACCGGGGTCCCGTGAGTAACCCGGGACACTGAAAAGGAGGTAACCGGGGACAAAGTCGTCGGTGGAAGGCGGCCGCAGGACGCGGCTAGGGCCTGTGCGAGGCCAGGGCCCGAGCTCCGAGGGCCGCGATCGGCGCCTCCGGCTGTGCCCAGGCCCTCGCCCCAGCCCATGCCCAATGCACTCCGCCTCACAGCGCCCCGAACCGCCGTCCCAGCCCGCGCAACACCCCCCGCCGCCACAGCCCGGCCCGCCGCCGCCACGTGAGCCCGGCCCGGCCCGGCCCGCTCCCACTCACCGTCTTCTTCGCGGCCACCATGTTGCTGCCTCGCGTCGAGTCGGGCGGTACCTGGAACACAAGGGGTACGGAGGAGGAATTATCACCCAGGAGCGGCCCCCGCACCCGCCCGCCCCGGCCCGGCCGAGCCGCGCTCACCAGAGCCTCACCGCCAAGATGGCCGGGCAGACGGAAAGGAGAGAGCTCCCGCGGCGCACCACGCTTCCCCGCGGCAGCTCTCGCGAGAGCCGCGCACAGCTGACATTCATCTCCCTCCGGCTGCCAAGGCGCCTGCGCTGAGAGGTCAGCGCGGGAGGGGGGGGCTAGGGAGCCGTGTTGTGACAGGAGGAGCTATCGCCATGGCGGCCGCGAGGTTTCCTCCTTGAGCTCTCGCTTTCCCCGGGCGCACAGGCTTCCGTGTTCCACATAGCGAGTCTGAACGCCCTTTTCGCCGTCACGGCCTTACGGGAGACGTCGGGCGCTAAGGAAGCCACTTGCAGGGATTGTCCCAAGTGCCCGGAGCTTCCCGTTCACTGTGGGGCTGTCACTTCTGCCACAGGGTTGATGTGGGAAATGACGGTTTGGGGAAAACAAATTTTCTCTGGCATCACAAGGCACTGGAGCGACAGACACACAGCTGGTCTGGCTCCGTGTTTCCCGTATGTAAGTGCTGAGTATGCTGGCTTTCTGTAAGTCAGCAGTGCCTTAGTTTCACCAGGCCCAGTATTGTGTGCCTGCCCCAGATTCTGCACTGCAGTCATAAACAAACTGTTCCGATGAGATACAGCCAGGATTTCAAACATGAAGTATGACACTGAGCTTGGGAATGGCTCAGGGCCCAAGGCTGTGCGGTGGCCTTGGCCCATGCCAGAGCAGCTCACTCGTCTGCTGTGCTGGAGTCATGGTGCAGGGAGACCTCTTCCTGCCCCCTGTGGGCTCTGGAGCTTGCTATAAACATGGCTATGACATGAGGTTCTCAGTTTCAGCCTAAGAAGAGTTGTGGTCAATCCCATGGTGGTGTCCAGCCTAGGACAGACACCCATGTTGGTGCAGTGAGCAGCAGCACAGCACCCGTTCAGCTGGCACCTGCTTGTGATCAGCAATATCAGTGTTTGGGGTAAGAGTTTTTGGGGACTCCCTGTGACACCCCCCCCCCCCAGGAGGAGGCCTGGGGGTCCAACACAGGACAGCAATTATTCTACTGATACCACCCACACTGCTCTTAGGACACACTGCACCAGAAGGGCACCCC
Source organism: Pezoporus occidentalis (assembly GCF_034315485.1). NCBI lineage: Eukaryota > Metazoa > Chordata > Aves > Psittaciformes > Psittacidae > Pezoporus > Pezoporus occidentalis. Next base: position 21,596,596 of record NW_026914940.1, on the reverse strand, counting down.
AGCATATACCTTTTCTTATTAAATTACAGCTTTTCTGGACTTGCCTGGGTTAGCAAAGCATGGGAGTGTGTTGTGCTTGATGTACTTGTTGCCTTTAGGAATTCTGGTGCTTTTGCCTGTATGGGATATATAGCAACAAACTAAAAAGCCAAGCCAAAACATGTTGTATTCTGTTATTCTAGTATGTTTACATTAATAAAGCTTACTTCAAATAAGGGAATAATCTATAGCAATATACTGTCATGCCTTTCTAATGGTATAGCTACCTCCACGGTTAATTTCTTCTGCTCTATGTTAGAAAAAAATATCACCAAACGTAAGTGGAGCTTAAATATCCCAGATGAAACTCAAGCATTGGTCCATCTCTAATGGTAAAGTCCACTGGGAATAATTTTTTTAGATTAAGCATACAGAAATAATACATGTACTATATAAATAATAGCATAAAACCATTACGTTTTGGTGTGTCTCTATAGTCCAGTTTCATTTACTGAAACAAACTAATTTTCAGCCCTTTACACAGTATACTTAATTTTGAAGTGTACTTCAAACTTTTATTTTCTTTGGCAGCTGAAAATTAAATGCCATTCCACATCTCCTTTTCTTGTTCCTCTTTGCCCCAGCACTGAGGTGCATTGCTGATATTCCTACCATCAGATTGTGACTTTGATTTTAATTCTTTAAACTTCTACCTGGTTGGTTGTGGTCAGGTGAAACATTCATCCTTTCTTGTTGCTTGTCTACATTACTGGGAAGAGAGCATAAAGCTCAGTGAACTTCGTGAAGTCTTGAGCACGGTTCCTTTCAACTCTGCCGTGTTTTATGTTGTCTTGCAATATGTGGGAGCTGTGCCCGGCTCCGGCAGAGGGAGCTGTTGTCAAGAGTACCTTGCAACCCCTGCTCAAATTAGGAGAGAATGCAATACCGCTCTTAAGGGTTTATAAAGCTAATTCTTCCCAGTGATGTGGGTTTTTTTAAAAAAAAACTCTATTTCCTAAAGAACTTTTTGACAGATATTTTCGTTATTGAACCCCAAATTGCAGAAACGAGCACTGCTGACTCTCCCCCCAGATCTCCTTTCTGTGGCCATGAAGGCCTCTCCTGGGGGTCTGTGGTCCGTAAAATGTCCTTTAGGTCAGCCCAAGCCAGATGAAAGCAACACTAAAAGGAAGAAAAGGCTTTGGCCCCACAAAAATTCCTTAATATTATACAGCCACTGTTTGTTAAAAATCAGCAGCTGGGAGTGGCTGGGTGTTTACAATGCAGGTGTTTGAGAATTGAAGCATGGGGGAAGGCCCGGCAGACATCAGCCAGTTTTGCACCTTCCACAGGTGATACTGAGCTCCCCTCTGTGATGAGGTAGTGATACTGCAGAAATAAAAGGGAGGGAAGAAGCAGACGGTGTCTCTTCAACAAGCAAGTCTCAAGATGGAGAGATCCAGGGAGCAGCTGGCAATCTCAGGGAAAGCAGTTACTTCTCCCAGCAGTAACAGCAGATACCGTGGCCACATCCAGCTCTCCTGCCTGCCCTGCCAGCAGGGCTTAGCCAGAGAGATCAACTCCTTCACAAGCTGAGTCGGGTATTACTCTGGCTCAGGGGCTCTGCAGGCTGGTGCTGGTTTGGCAGGGAGGATACACATGCAGGGGATCGAGAGTACATGGGAAAAGTAGGGCTGCTCCTTCTCCCTTATTGCTTTTCCCACCCTGGCCTCTCTGCACTTGCCTAGTAAGAGGGCAGGGGCAGGGTTTCCAACAGAGAGGCAGATGATTTCATTCAGACCTGGGGAGTGGTGGTCTTAAAGGAGGTCTCTCACCATCCTCTCCCCTTCCTCCCCCCCCAAAAAAAATGCTGAAGAGATTGTGTAAGAAAGCTGCAGTTTAAGAAAGTGAGAGCATTGTGAGTAAAGTTACTGGTGGAGCGTTGACCTATCCCAAAAACTGGAGAGCAACTTCACCATTTTGGGCTTGGAGAAAAATGAAACCAACCCATTGTATCTGAGACGTTCTAACTGACCTAGAAGATGGAAAATATCTAAGATCATAACGCAGCCTTATTTTCTTTGAGTCTGGACATGTGATCACAGATTCCTCATCATGACTGGAGTAACAGTCTAATGGCCACCCTTCAGCTGGGGCCATAACTTCATGATATATTGACCTCAGTAGAGATAACAGCTGAAGGAATTCCCACGCTGAGCTTTTGTTTTGTTTTGTTTTGTTTTTTTCCTCACAGTTGTTTTTAAGTCAGGTCAGTACTTCATTTGATGTCTTGCCAGAGGTGGAAACATGCAGCTAGGGAGGGGGAGATGAAAAGGTAAGGCAGGGGGCTCCCGTGGCAGCACCAACACCAACGTATCAGTCAGAAAACAACAGTGCAAGCCACGGTAGAACAAGGTTCAATTCAAAAAAGACAACTGATCTTTTGAAAAGCTGGTTCTGCATCTTCATTTTACCAGTATGCCCAAGGCATACTGTTTTGATAGGCTAAAAAGCTGCAAAAATATAGTCCTGTTCTTTCTTATATTTTCAGTCCCATCAAAATCTCTTCACAGTTACACAATAAGGTTGTGTGAACACCTGCAGCCATTATTTTCTCCTTTTGCACTTGTCAGAGCTATTAAAAGTGACAGACTGTTCTCTGATAATGATCACATTTACAGCAAATGCAAACATGTTCATCTGATTTTCACAGGGTCATGCACTGAGCCTGTCCCCTGTATTGTCAGGCAGATGAATGCAGCTCTTTGTTTCAGATCTCTGCGAAGTTGGAATCCCAGTAATGCACAGGTCCAGTGGGTCTGGATGCAAACCTCTCCTCAGATACCTTTCCTTCCAGTAGCTTTCTTATAGGAAGGAAGGAAAAGAACTGTAGAGGAAAATTGGCCAAATGCGGAAAGGTTATCTCATTAGGGAAGAGGGAGAATCTTCAGGTTAAATACTGTCTACTGTGAATACCTCGATATCTGCAAACAGTGGATATATTTTCAGCCAGTAAAAGGATGCTAAGGAGTATCTGTATATGCACATAAACACATACATTTGTATACCTATTACGTGTAGCTAGCTTAAATAGCGTGCCAGTAGAAGATACTGTATTTTCTAAGGGCCAAATTGTGCAGAAATCCACAGGTATAGATTTCTAAAGATAGTAATTAGTCTCATAAGAAGATCTGCAGATTCCTTCTTTTCCAGAAATTACAAGCTATGTCCTAGGAGCTAAGTTTCAAGGTCAGTGTCATTCCAGGCAAAACAAGACTAGCAGTTGCAGAAGGCAGTTAGAGAACTGCAGTTCATAGATCAGCATCACAGAGCATCCTTCAGTTTGCAAATTCCATCAAATTTTGCAAATTTGATGTTCCATCAGTTTGCAAATTTGATGTTCCTTCAGTTTGCAAATTTGCATCAGTGGAATGTTTGGCCTGAATTATCTGTCACAATAAAGAACACAGAATATTTTATTGCCTCGTCAGTACTGGTCTTTCTGCACAAAATAGAGTTGAGAAAAGGAGGCACACTTTTCAAAGGAAACTTCATGATTAATATAATTTTTTGAAAAGTCTGCTGTGATTTGGAAAGCCCCAGGATTTGGGTCTGTCAGAAAGAAGATATAAATTTAATAGCTGCAGTAGGAATAGTATCTAAAATTGAAGCAAGTGAGCTCTGGAATGAGTGGAACAAGTTTGGTCATGTGGTAGTAGCTAGGACCTTAGAGAAATCTTTATGAAGTTTGCTTTTGGAAGTGCATTTCTGCTTGTATATAAGAGGACATAGGTTATTTGTTTTGCTTTACCTACAGCTATCCCTGAGCATTACCTGTTTACATTTTATTTTACTTTCCCAACTTACATTCCTGAATAAAATAGTTTTCCTTGGTCTGAGCCAGAGCGTGGCAATACAGCCCATACACTGAGGTGCAGCCTTGTCCTATCATGGTACTTCCTATGTCCAGCTCAAGCACTACCTCTGTTGTATCCAGTCTTCCTGCTGAAAAAATGCAACTTCTTTGCTCATGGGAGAAGGGGAAAAGACCATGAAATTGTTATTTAGTGCTTCTGGGAGTGACCTGACAAATAGCCCTTGGGTTCTAATTCCTTTCTCCACTGTTCAGTAAGATGGATGGTAGGTGCACTCTGCACAATATACCCTTTGGTTAGGATACAGAGGGGATCAGGTACAAAGCTCTGCAGGCAAGAAAAGCAACTGAACGTAACTTTCCCTTTTCCTCAGTGCCTGGTGCTCAATGAATCTGCCCTGGTGGCCTGGCCTCCTTGCTTTGTTCTCTGAAAGAAAATCACAGAAAAAAGGTAGGTTACCAGGTATGTTTGATGTCCCTCCCTTGTGTATGTGCTGTCTGCAGGCAAGACAAGTTCCTTCACAAGCACAGGCATTTCTACTTTCTTATCAGTGGGAGCAGAGCTGTCCCAGTCAGCAGGCAGTAGGTGGGTTCCCAGGTGTCTTCACATGCATGTCCACCTCTGAAAAAGCATAAATGTTAGATATTACTGGAATTAACTTTTAAGTTGCTAAACCCTTCATTGTACTTCTGCTTTTGTGCTTACACAGCAGCTTTATGCTTTGGTAATGCTAAAATTACCAGCATTCCTAGTGTCTGGTAGAAATCTTTTACATAGTCACAGGGAAATCTGTACAGCCTATGTTTTTTTTCTGTTATTTTTAAAAAGTGTCCTAAAAATGAACTCAAGCTGAAAGACGGAAGTTAATGTGCTTAAACTTACATGGTGTATTCCCTCCTGTGTTGCTCCTTGTACATTTGCCAGGTGATTTCCCAGAAAACATGGGTGTGCTTGGTGTACATTGCGCCTGCAGTAAGTCCAGCAGCTCCAGTGTACACCTCATATCCATACAATACACACCTTACACGTGTCAGTCTCTCCCAGGGGTGCCAGAGCGTGTCACTTGTGCTGCAGTGACAGTACACATACCGTATAGTATACCCCATGTCCAGGATTTCCGTATGTCCTGCAGCCTGGCTGAAGTTAGTGCTATTGTTCCACCTTGGCTGTAGGACATCAACAAACCCTGGACAAATGTCCAAAGACAATATGATTTGTCTGAACAAGTTTCTTGATGGATGAAAAATGTTTATTTAGAACAATGGGTGATTAAATTTGAAGGTCATAATGAAACACATCTTGAGTGTAATAAATAAATGACACTGGACTTGCTTGTGCAAGCAAATATATGGCAAATATTCTTCATTCTTACTCTTTGGAAAGTTTCTGAGCCACCTGGACTTCCCTGGACATTTGCTGGTTTGCCTACATGTAAATATGAAAATCCTAATATATTTTCTTTACTTTTAAAGGCTGATAGTAAGGAGGTGGCTTCTGAATCCAGAGGACCCTGCAGCATGGGGACTCCTTCTTGCCTCCCAGCTGCTGAGACCCTAGAGGTGTTCCCATCCCAGTCCCACGGGATGTTCCTGTTTGTGGGGAGGGTCAGTAGCAAGGGCAAGCCCCTTGTGTGTGTACAAGCACACACATCTGGTATGCTAAGGCAGAGCACTGCATTTAGCAGCACCTGCATGTACCACATACAGTGTTAAGTGCAGATAGCCCAGTGCTGCTGCTCCTCTCCGGCTTCTCAGAACTGGGGTTCCATGCAGAATCCCCTCACCTCAGTCTTAGATTCACGAGCACAACCCACATTCATGGATTCTCAAATATCACCATGGCCTCGACGTCCATTTGGACCCTGTTACCTGGTGTACAGGTGCTAACCTGGCTTGCAGTTTGCTAGCCACTTCCACCTACACGTGCACACACACTGGGTTAGATTCATGGATCTCTAGCTGCCGTCCCACAGACCTGCAGCCCCTTTCCCGGCTGCTGCCACTTGGACTTTGTGACACCCGCACAGGAAACCGCCTGAAGGGCAGGAATGGACAGGACGGGTGTGCCGTGCCGGGCTGCGCGGGGGCGGGGGGGTGTTTTCAGGCGCCGTGGCCAGAGCCACCCCCTCTGCCCCCCCGTCTCCGCCGCTCGGCTACATCCCCAGCCCCTCCTTACCCCGCCCCGGCCGGGCAGCCGGGCAGAGGCTGTAGCGCTGCCGCCGCGCCATGGGCTGCTCCAGCAGCGCCCGCAGCCCCCGGGAGCCGCCGCCGCCGCGGGGTGAGCTGGGCTGGGCCGGGCCGGGCCGGGGTGGGGACTGCCCGCGGGGCTGGCGCAGGGGGGAAGCCGCGTTGTCGAGAGCCGCGGGGGGCCTTGGTGCGGGAGGTCTTGTCCGTGGAGGGGCGCCGCGGGGGGCAGGAGTCCCTCGGGTTGGTCCCGGCTTTCAGTTCTGATGGAGCTGCGCCGCGTGAACGACCGTAGAATCATAGAATGGTTTGAGTTGGAAGGGACCCGAAACATCAACTAATTCCAACCCCCTGCCGTGGGGAGGGGGACACCTCACACTGCACCAGCTTGCTCAGAGCCCCGTCCAAGCTGGCCTTGAGCACTGCCAGGGATAGGGCAGCCACAGCTTCTCTGGGCAACCTGTTCTTGTGGAGAATTTCTTCCTGATAGCTAATCTAAATCTACTCTCACTTTTTTTCAGATGTTTCATAATCTGCTTCTTTAAAATGAATCAGTTACTGGGTTCTCCTCTCTGCAGCCTTTTATTTTTTTTTACTTTAGAGACAGGTTCTGCTGTTGTCCTTTTGTGTAACACCTTCTAAATTCAATGCTTCTGTTCTCCCATTAAAAATAATAGTGACCTAGCAGTACCTGACCCTCCAGTCCTTCCTTTTTCTTACAAAATCTCTACATCCACCCCAAGACAGTTTACAGCACTAGGAACATTCTTGTGACTATGATTTGGCTCAGGTCACAGAGGATTACGTTGAGTGCAAGGTGTGTTTGTAGGATGGTCTATAAGGGTATCTTTGCTATTCACTGGAAGTTAAATAAAACCATGTTTCCACATTCATCATATTTTGCTCTTTGCTCCAAGGGAGGTTTGAAAACACTTTTTAGAAGAACTTGAATGATGCAGTTACAGGTATTGTCCTCTCCAGAAAATCTTCATCCTGAAGATGGATACATAAAAGTTGTTTGCATTTCATTTTACTGCATTTCTTTCCTGTGTACTTCAGTTCTAAACATCATCTGATGATAATATTCTGGCTGCAGCATTCATGTTTTCTATAGGGGTTTAGTTTTCCATTTGTTGCCTTGTGGTGGTGTGGTTTGTGACTGCAGAGATGGTGGCAGGTTGCACGGGGTGAGTGTTGTCTGTGCCACAACAGAGCCAGCATACATCTGCAAACCGAGGAGCCCCGCTGGAAACGTCGGCAGGAATCTCTTCACACTGTACCTGCTGCCTTGTTCACCTGGTCAGCGTACCAGATTGCTCTGGCTTTCTGTCCTCTGCTGAAAGCTATTTGCACGGAATGCTGAAAGGCTCAGAGAAACAACTGAAGTAATTTCTGAGTATTTTTAGGAATTCTGTCTACAGGCCAGAATGTTCAGTTAGGAAACATACTCAATACATCAACTGATGTCATGGCAATGATGAAGTGCAGTTTGTAATTACAAATGAATGATCACCATTAACTGGGCAGTTCCCAGGCAGATATGTTAGTTATTTTCTAACTTAATTTAATAAGAGAGGATAATTTAAAAGAAATTTCTCTAAATGTGTTAATAGGAAAAAAAAAGGTATTTCATTTTCTTGCATCGGTGTGTAACTCACAAACAAGAGAGGCTTTTCTGAAAGGAAAGAAAGCAAAGGGGAAAATAAGGGGAAAATACCGTAGCTGTGGCCAATGTACATTCACTGTGCTTTTCATTGCTTCTCCAGCTGAAATTGCTACAGCAGGGAAAATAAAAATGATGAATTTAAAAAATAAAACCAGAAGGCATCCGAGGAATGTTGACTGCCACATGATGCTCATTCCTCTTGGGGGTAAAGGTATTGAACAGCTCACTGGGAGGATTTACTCTTTCCATATTAGAGAATTCTTTGCATTTCAGACGAGAGCAGAGGAATGCTTCCAGGGTTTTACAGCAGTGCAGGGCTCGCAGTGCATGGAAGCATTTTATAATTCAATTTATATGAAACATCTTGGTGAAAAGAGGGCTAGCTGGAAGCTACAGGGTTGATGTTTGTAGGAGCTGCAGGAGATTCCTGGTAGTAGTGGGTTTGAATTGTTTCTTTTACTGGTTACACCAACTCAAAACTATGTATAAATGCTATTTTTCATGGCTCATTTATTTCTGTCTGTAGGTTACAAATGCTCCCTGTCCACCTGGTACCAGGCAAGGTGAAGGCATGAGAAGTATCTAGAGGGTTAAAAATGTGAAAAGATCAAGTCTCTGGCCTCCAAGCGTACGCTGCTTTTTTCAGTCTCTGCTTAGGATAGCTTAAATTTAAGCTGTTACTCTGATTTGGTATCTGTTTCATGTTGAGCTTCATATTAGGAAAAGGAGTACCTGGAAGCCAAGGTGTGATAGAGATCTAGAGGAGGTAAACAGTGAAATAGATTTGCTGTTTCTTGTAACACAAGAACTATGTCTCCTGAAGAAATAACTAGCAGCAGGCTTAAAAACAGTCAGAATGTGTTTTACAGGGGTTTTAAGTGGGCAGTAGACCACATTGCCATGGTCATGGTGGAGGCTGAAAGTGTGAATAGACTGAAAAGGGGCTTTGGCAGGTTCATGGAGGAATGTCCCCTGACGGACTGAAACCCAGCTCCACAGGCTGGGACCCTCTGCTCTTTCCACTGCCCCTAGGGAGCCATCAGGGGCAGGGTGCTGCCCTGGGTGGGTCTGTAGCTGAGCTTACCTCCTTTTTTTGAGGAGGCAATAGCTATTATTATTGAGGAAGTAATAGCTATTCTAAATAGTTATGCCTTGTGAAGGGGTTGGTTTGATTTTGTTTGGTTTTACACTTTCTGGGAAAAATGAGATTTTACATATCCCATAGTCAGAAGTTGTTTTCCATCCAGATTCCCTGTTCTTGCTCTTCCCCTGTCATAGCCGTCCTTCCGCAGTAGGCATACCCTAACAAGGTGACCCTTACTGGGGAAGTGTTTTCTTGAATGCCTCAAAAGAACTGCAGTTACCTGAAGAGCAGCAATATTGAAGCCTCTGTTTTAAGAGCAGGTCTTGCTACATTTTTTCACAGTTTATCTATGTGTGTATAAAGTATCATACAGTTCTGCTCACTGGCTTTGACATTGCTGTCACCATTTTCTCAGAAAGTACAATTTGTTCAGTTTTGTAATTATTATACAGATTTCATACGTGAATTCCCCGGGTTTTCACCCTGACATTCCCTTGCAGAAGGTTAAGTACATGCTCTTCTCAAACTGAATTTAGTCAGAAAGTTAGTAATTCAGTCAGATAGGTAGGCAGAGCTTATCTTGAGTCAGTAACTTTTATCCTTAAGTACCTGTCAGAGTAATTTTGCCATTTCTTTGTCCACAAATTTTGCCTGCCAAAACAGCTTTACTTAGTGAAGAAGTTGATGAAAGGATCAGAAGTTTTAATTTGTTTAAGCTTCTTGTTTTATTAGACAAAGAGTACTATAAATGGTAGGTTAGTATTTAAAAAGACAGACAAACTGGTTTTTGTTTCAACAAGTGGGCACTGCTCACCCTCTGGGACAAGAGAGTTTTTCTAAGTGTTTTTTGTTCAGCCCCCCTGGAGACACCACCAGAAGTTTCCCATGTACGGCCCATGCCAGCAGCTCCCTCTTGCTCAGGACGTTGATTCTGTGCTTGGCTTGGGGCAGGAAAAGGTGCTTCTTTGCATGCATCCCATCACCAGGAAACCTTCTGCACACTGCAGATGTATAAGGCAAAATGTAATAGGACATTGACCTGTAAACAGGTCAGCTCTCTTCATGTAAAAACGTATGATGTGCATCAAGCCAAAATGTTTGGGTTTTTTTTTCTATGTAAAAGCAGCACCATCCTCTACTTAATATGTGTAAGAACAGCAGACCTGTGGAGAAATATTGTCCATAGCCATGTGGGAGCTCTTTGGCAGCTAGTGCTTGTGGACTGTGGGTCTGGTTCTCACCTAGCTTACATGCCACCTCACCCACCAGTCATCCATAATTCTCTTTTTTCTCTCCTTGCCCTGCTGTAACTAAAAGCTTCATCTGGTGAAAACACCCTGACTGCAGATGATCATGAAACCATAGCTGACCAGACACAGCTGGACCCAGTGGAGTGTGTGAGTCTTGCCTCTGAGGAGACAAACCTGGGTGAGCGTTTGCCAGGAGAGGAGCCTGCAGCCATGATTCTGGCCATGGAGGAGAAGATGGATTCAGTCAGTAAAAGGGAGGAGCCCGAGGGCACCGAGCCCCTGCCTGCGCAAGAGGAGGAGAGCTCTGAGCTGCCAACTGTGTGGCAAGAGGAGAGCAATGGACCTTCACCTCCAGCACCTGGAGAGGATGCGGGAGCACCATCGCCAGGACCAGCAGAGGACAGTGGACTGGTGGACAGTGACAGCTCTGTAGTGGAAATCATCAAGAAAGTACATATTACTGAAGAGGACCACCTCATTGAGGGTAATATTTGTGCTTCCATAAATTTAGGAGACCAAATTCTGCCTCCAGGGACTTGTGTGAGGGTGCATTTGACTTTACTGAGAACCTTGCATGAGCTTCTGGAGTCAGAATTTGGTCTGGGGAGTCTGTACAAGACAGGGTGTAGAAGGATGTGGCTGGGGAAGCCTCAGACTCACAAGTCCAAGCTGTAATAAATTTAATAAGCATTTTCAGTCACTATTTCTGCTATTTCATTCCATGTCCTTTTGGTTCTTTGCAGGTAAAATGCCCCACCATACCTCTCATTTAAAATGTTGTAGCTTTGTGTAGCTCAGAAGCATTCTTTAGTATTTGCAGGGACCAAAGGCTCTATTACTTAGTCACATGTGTTAATTATAAAGCAACTGTCCCTGTGCACATGAGGCTAAAGGGTGCATGCCTAGATGCAGAAGAAAAAGCTCTTTGATGCACCCTTGGCATATGCTGTTTGTCCTAGAAGCTCTTCTACTCCACAAGCAGATAGTAGTAGTGACAGAACCAGGGGTAATGGCTTTAAACTGAAAGAGGGGTGATTTGGATTCAGTATTAAGAAGTTCTTCACTATGAGGGTGGTGAGGCACTGGAACAGGCTGCCCGAGGAAGCTACAGCTGCCCCGTCCCTGGCAGTGTTCAGGGCCAGCTTGGATGGGGCTTTGAGCAACCTGGTCTAGTTTAAGGTGTCCTTGCCCATGGCAGGGGATTGGAGCTAGCTGATGTTTAAGGTCCCTTCCAACCCAAACCATTCTATGATTCTGTGACATAGGGTTTGAAGAGGAGTAGCTGGGGAGAAGGCTGCATGAGGAAGCAGTGGTGTCTGAGACTCAGCTGTTTCCATGTGCTGTGAGAGGGACCTTTAGCAGGAGGTATGCTCATCTTTGAGTTAGTGCCCAGAAGACATCTTCCATGGACTGCACATGCAGGAGGTGAACACTTCAGGAGGAATCAGATTTCTCCTAAATGGTACAAAGCAGCTTGGTGCGGAATCAGATACTCCCTGGGGGAGCATTTCCTCAGGGAATAAGCAGCTGAGGCACATCAGGAGTATTTCTGTGCATGGAGAATGTGGCATCTGCAGCCTTTCTCACTCCACATTTGCCTTGAAGAAGTCAAGATGTGGGAGAAGGACTGATCTCTGTGAAGCTCAGAGCCAATTACATGCACTACCACTGTGTGGCTTTGCTGTGCGTGTCTCTGAGCTGGCTATATAAATCTGACTCTTTGTATCCCAGTAGCTGAGCACAGTGGTTGGCTTGTCCTCCCATGTCTCTTCACAAAAAAATTTTGAGGTTTCCTCTACATAAAACAGGCATCTATCCTTTGGAATAAAGTCTCATTTATGTAAGCAGTGACTGGGTGCTCACCTGTAAAACACAAAGTCTTGCCCAGCTGAAAACTCCAGTTTCATTTATCACCATTCCTGAACTGCAGGGCACAGTGCTGGAGGCAGGGAAGCATGCCCTGAGTGTTGTGGCATGACCTCATGTCCATGGAAACACGTTTACAATAGACTGTTTGCCTGAAGATCAGTTATGGGGCTTTGACCACCAAATGATTCATGCTGCTTGCATGAATGAAACAAGGCTTTTTGGGAAAAAGAGTTTTGCTCCTGTTTGTTCCAAGCTAGAAGTAACATCTTGTGTGCATTATCTTTCCATGAGACACATGAGGAAGAAGGGACCTTCCAGTTTTATGTTGTGATGCATATGATACTTAGCATTTGCTTTGCTTTCCTTTATTCTTCAGCAGCTGTGCGAGTAAATTAATTGGGTAGGAGCTTCCCAGGGACAGCACAGCTTCAGCCAGACTGGCACGTTACCATGTTTTCTATTTCTGTTTTGTTCCATTGCAAATAAAACTGCACACATGTAAAATAAAATCCAGGAAAAATAATTCAAACAGATGCAACATTCATTATGTGTGTTGAATAGAGCATCAAGGGGATTTTGTGAAAGCATCAGAACTTTACAGGCATGAGGCACGCATGTAGCTGGATGATGGAAAGTGACTAGGAGTATCCTTTAAGGTTTAAGGATCAGCTTTAACCTGAGGGAGGGGAGAATCATAGAATGGTTTGGGTTGGAAAGGACCTTAAGATCATCTAGTCCCTACCCCTTGCCATGGATAGGGACTCCTCGCACTAGATCATGCCACCCAAGGATCTGTCCAACCTGACTTTGAACACTGCCAGGGATGGCACATTCACAGACTCCCTGGGCACCCCTTCCAGTGCCTCACCACCCTAACAGTAAAGAACTTCTCCCTTATATCCAATCTAAACTTCCCCTGCTTAAGTTTTAACCCATTACCCCTTGTACTGTCACTACAGTCCCTAATGAAGAGTACCCCCCAGCATCCTTATAGGCCCCCTTCAGATACTGGAAAGCTGCTATGAGGTCTCCACGCAGCCTTCTCTTCTCCGGGCTGAACAGCCCCAACTTTCTCAGCCTGTCTTCGTACAGGAGGTGCTCCAGTCCCCTGATCATCCTCCTGGCCCTCCTCTGGATTTGTTCCAACAGCTCCATGTCCTTCTTAAGTTGAGAAATATATTTAGTCTAGATTTTAGGAAGAAATTCTTCCCTGTGAGGGTGGTGAGGTGCTGGCACAGGTTGCCCAGAGAAGCTGTGGCTGCCCCATCCCTGGCAGTGTTGAAGGCCAGGTTGGATGGGTCTTGGAACAACCTGGTCTAGTGGAAGGTGTCCCTGTCTATGGCAGGGGATTGGAACTGGAACCATTCTATGGATTCATTCAGGGGGTACCTTGGTAAGGGGCATTGCAGAGCTGACAAAGCAAAATCACATTTACAGAAATGAGCTGGGGCACTTGGTGCTTTTCTTAGTGTTCTCAATTTGATCTCTGTGGTTACTGTTCCCAGGTGAGACGGGAGAACAGGTGGAAACTGAGCTGCTCAGTGAGACAGTAAGCAGGGGGTCTGAAACAAAAGAAGAAACAGGAGAAGCTGTGGATAGTGCAGCAGCAACAGAGATAGGTATGTTGACAGAGGAGGGAAGGACCATGTGGGTTATTGTTTAAGAGACAAAAAAGACTGCTGTTCTTAATGAGCACATCTTGTCATACCCCTGCCGGTGTACAGCTGCTCTCTGCATTTCAACACAAAGGAGGGAGTCATCAATACTTTTATTTGCATTAAGAGATATTGGAAGCACTCAATTGGAAGTCATGCTTTTTACATGGGTTGTCTTTATATAATACAGGAATCTTACTGGTGATAAATTATCCCTTTGTTGGGAAAATGCCATGCTGGAACATACAGTCCTGGAAAATTAAAACCCATGTTAAAATCATGACTTGGATCATTATTATTTGCAGGCTTGTTTTTATGAGATAATGCCTTAATGGTGCTTTGTGATTTCCATTTCCATGACAGACGGTTGTTTTAGATCCCCTTATTCTCCTTATCAGCTGAAATCTGCAGTGTAGTGCTGGGATGAAAGTACAGTGCACAGCAAATGCAGTCACATGGTGGGAAGGAGAAATCACAGGCCAAATAAAGTGCCTTTGGAAAATCATCACACCAATGAAGAGAAGGATTTGAGGGGATAGGATCATCTGTCTGGCAGTCTTGGAAATTATGTTCACACTTCTGTCATCAGTCTTTCTGCAAAAGTTGTTTTTTCTTCCCCCACATTCACTGAGAGTGTGAGAAGGTGAACAATCATTTTTTCCTCATTTTCACACTTATTTTTTCTGAGCCCATCACATAGGTATTTGCTTGCCACAGAAGGCAGAGCTTAGCCCATGGCAGTGCTGGAATGTGGAAAAGGATGAGCAGGGAATGCAGACACCTCTTTCCTTTCCCCAGTGAATGTTACTGCAATGACTGAAATGGATCAGTGGCAGTTTAAATCTGGATACTGTTGTGTAAGGGAGACATTCTTCCATCTTGAAAGGATATTGAACAACTGAAACAAGATTCGGGGCAGGGAAGCAAGATTGCTGAAGGGAATGGAAAAGATCTTACTTTGAGAGAGATCAAAACCACTCAGAGCCTTCCCCCTGAGAGAGTATGACTAAGAGGATGTGAGCTGATCCTAGTGCAAAATAAATACTGCTCTGAAGGTAGCTGAGGTCTGTCTCTGAACAGGGGAATGCTCAATGACACACCAAGAGTGGTGAATTCAAAACCACTAGAGAGATTTACTTTTTTCACACTATATTAGCAATGTTCATGCAAATTTACTGTCAGGCTCTGTCACAGAGAATCACTGCAGTTGGATGTCTCTCACCTGCATCTTCATGCAAAATTTTCAGCTTCTCTGTGTTCCCCATCCAGCCTTGTGGACTACCATTCACTATAAGGAAGTCTCATGTTCCCAACCTATTCTTGAAGGGTCTTCTGGTTGGAAAACAAGTACTTAGAGCTGGGATGGTCTGACACTATGATTTCTGCCAGTCATCCCCTTGGGCACCATCTTTTAGCTATTGAGGAAGCCACCAAGACTTGTCGTTTCTCAG
Organism: Pezoporus occidentalis; assembly: GCF_034315485.1. NCBI lineage: Eukaryota > Metazoa > Chordata > Aves > Psittaciformes > Psittacidae > Pezoporus > Pezoporus occidentalis. The sequence continues at coordinate 21,581,584 of NW_026914940.1, read as the reverse complement.
CTGCTGGTGGTCAACATATGTAGTTTTCAGGGGTTGGTGGAGGTTCCTCAACTATCCTTTATCATGGAATGGAGTTTTTGCTAGTCCTGCTCAAAGCAGGGTCAGCAGGAGCAGGTTGTCCTGTTGGGTTGTGAACATCCCCAAGGACAGAGACTCCACAACTCTGGGCAGCCTTTGTCTCTTGTCCTTACTTAAGATTTAATGTCTGCTTCTGTGTCAAACATGACTGAAATTATCAAGTGATTTCAAAAGTTGATAAGAGAAAAGGCAGCAGGGTGGGGAGGAGCATAAGACTGGCAGTGTAACTGGATTTCACACAGGTGACATTAATGACTGTAAGAGGAAGACTCTGTATGAGTGCGATGGCAGAAGAGGGAGCAGAGCCAGTGGCTGCTTGTGGCTGTTTCAGAACATCCATACAGATCTGTGAGAAGAGCAGATACGCCCTCCATCCTTTGATGCTTCCAGGAAACGTTCATTTTGAATTCCTGTAAGATTTAGTGGATATCAAGTTGTACCCTCCATTAATTCTTAAATTAATTTTTCCATGTGTTTCAGAGACAGCTAGTAACAAGGAATAGAAGTTACATCTCTATGAACATCCTCTTCTTAGGCCTGCTCTTCTCTCAGCATGAACACTTTCTAATGTTATTGGGCTGGGAAAATAAAAAAGCTTTTATGGATTGAGCCACAAGCCACAAACATCAGTAAGAGGTATCAGAAAAAGCTTTATATGATATACATTTTTTGAAGTCAAGCTGCCAAGACTTCAAGCATTTGGAATACCTGAGCTGTCGCCTCCCTGCCACAGAGTGCCTTCTGTACACAGCCAGCACAGTGGGATAATTTTCCAACAGCAGAACAACTGTTCAGCTTTCAGTAAGGGCTTTTTCTCAGGTTCAGATAACTAACTTCAAACCTTTGAAACCTCCAACCATAAAGAATACACTGTAGCACTTTTTTTTTTTTTCCCATAGTAGTATGCAATTTCTCTTAGTGCTTGGCCTACCAGCATATGGAGCTGCTGAAGTGCATAAGCACAAAGAGGACTGGAAAGTGAAAGTGCCCATTTAACCAGACTGTAACTAAATGCAGAGGTTAGTTTTCCAGCAAATAGAAGATCCACAGGGTGCAGTGTCCAGGACCCAAGGGGGTGTCTGCTGCTCACTCTCCCATTTTTAAAAATAGGTGAATTGAAAGGCCAGTAGTACAATATGTGTGATGACTTATGCAGAAACAGGGAGAAAAGGCCTTTTATCTGAGAGGGATGTTTTAGTTTTACAAATCCTAGTACACTTAAAATACAACTTCACAGCACTGCTGGTGATTAGTAACCTGTCTTTAGCTGTACAGCTCCTAATACACATTTTTGGTTTCTAAAGCAAATTTCTAAACAAAGACACATATAAGCCTGTTCTGAAAGGAGAGGTCATCTATTATATTTCCCTGCAGTGCAGTCCTCAGGAGCAATATACTTCCAGGGACTGCCTGGGGTATTTTCTAAAACGCTAAATAATGATTTTGGAGCTGAAGCTGAATGGCAAAGCTTTCGAACAAATTTCCTGTGAAAATAGGCCCTCAATATAATTGGTGCTATGGATCAGACAGAGAATAGAAATGTGTTCTGATGGTAAATATTGCAAAGGGACTATCTGTGTTACTGGGGACTGTTTACAGGATTCTCTGGCATAAGGAAGTAGAACACGGAGAAAAGGCCAGTTATCTAACAAGGGCAAGCACGTGTTGCTGTTTATTAGTTTTACTGTACAAAAGAACCTCACAGGAATCTTTATTCTCCCCTGAAAATTCTACAATCCCCTCAAAGACCTATATTTTGTGCTGCCTCTGCACATCTGACTCCAGCTGACTTCAAGTTGTTAGCCTTGGCAACACCATAAACTTTAGAACCAAAATGAATACTTTTTTTTTTTTTAGGTTTTTTTTGCTAGGTGGATGCTGCAGTTTTATTTTTTTATTTTTACTAGCTTCCTATAATAGAGACGTTAAAACAAGCAGCTTCTTCTAGTAAAATCTTGATATTAAAGCAGGAATTAAAATTTCAGACAGAGGTAGTCAAGCTTTTTGTCCATATGTGCAAATCATTCCATGACAAAAAGCCCTGAGAGATGTACCATGCACCTTGAAGATCTGAGGAGTGGAGGAACCCAGGATGCCCCAAGAACTTCCACCTTCAGCTGCATCTCACGGTTGGTTTCCTCCTGCAAGCTGAAAATTCCACCAGCACCTATGCCAGTACAGCCCTGCTCCCAAACACAGGAGATGAAATCAGCATGGGAGCATGGGAGCCATGCTGCCTACCTGTGTGTTAGATCATGAGCTGCAGCAGTTATATTGAACAATATTAAAGCATAAACCAAGAGGAGTTCAGTGGTAGAGAACAGCAGCAGTAATAGCAACAGAGGAAGCTGCACTTGGAAACAGACTATGAATATACAAGGGAGTCAAGAAAACTTGCTCACCACAAAGTCACTCTTTCTACCACTGTTGTTACAAGGAAGACAAGTGACAATACACATTCTTACCTCACTGTCCAACTTCTTCAGGTCATTAAGCCTGGAAAGAATATAAGCCACTCAATGATTCAACAGTATCAGCTCTTCCTGGTAATCTTCAGTCCCTACATACTCTACAATTACAACAGATGAAAGCTATTTTTCCTTTCTCATATATGAAATATGTTTGATGCTGTCTTGAATGGGAGATGTTATATCCCCTAAATTACTACAAGATCAAATGCAGTTGATAGATGCATGCTGAACATCCCTGCCTTGAGAAATACATATGGGTCTAGTAATCATGGTTTGTGTGATCCCAAAGGCATAAAGGGCCAAAATACATGCAGTTATCTGCCTCTGCAAACTTGGGAAATCAGAGAGGTTGCCAAGGGCAGAAATTGGTCTGTGGATCAAACAGCTTTCTCATGTTAAAGGCTGAGAAGAGGATATGCTCCAATGTCTGTGTTTACAAGATAATACCTCCAGAGATATGGCAATATATCTTAGTTATTGGTTTGGTTTTAAATGTAATCAAAATACAAAATAATATTCAAAAATGTTTATCAAAAGCTAGACAATCTTCAGCCCTTCACTTCATCCAAGGTAGAAGTAATCATTCCATGCGACAGGAAGCGCTGGGCAAGACATTTAGAAAGAACAAACTGAATTTCCAAGCTAACGGGTAAGTTCTGGTAGGAATTTTGTTTCAGTTACAATAAAGACAGCCCTAGAAGAGGTTAGATTTGCACGCTGTCAGCTATATGCAGGCACACATTCTCAGGATCCCAGATATGCGGCAATCTGGCTGGCGGGGACTGGCTCTTTCATTCAGTGAGGAACTGCTTCCAGGTACAAACTGCAAGAAGAGTAAGGTGCTTGTAGCAGAAGATTGGGGCAGTTTGATTATATGCTTGAGCAGAGAACAAACGTTTATGAAAAGTAGGTACTGAAATTAATTTTTGCATTGTTTAATCTGTTGAGAATACAGTAAATTAAAACTGCTAAAAGAAACCTAGCAGAACATGCTGAAGTATTGCTTTACTTTCACACAGAGGACCTGTTTTGTTGTTTAAGTAATGTGATTGAAACAAATTTTACGTGGTGAAATTAGGATGCCCCATGCTGAATTACAACTTCATATTTTGCATGCTAGCTGTTCAGTCTAGCAAACAAAAAGATAAAGTGTAACTTCCCTCTGGTTAAAACAGCATTTATTAAATGTTTGTGTACTTTGGTGAGCTAAGACCTAAGTGATAGCCATGATACTTGCTTTTTATAGGGGAGAATGATGGGGCTTAACCTTGTTGTTTTAAAGAATAGAATCAAATCATATCACTCTGCTTAAAAAAAAATAATAAAAGTTTTAAACTTCTCTATGGAAGGCTCATGGTTTATGTTGAGAACTTCTATGCTATAGCTGTAAATAAGAGAGTTTATTTCAGTTATTCTAGAATTCCTATAACTGAAGAATACATATTTAGATCCAAGCCATCTAAGAAACTGTGCAACTGGTCTCCACCTAAAAGCTAAACAATCAGAGCCAAAAGTGGATTTTAGTTCTTGACTTCTTGCAGAATGGCACCTACTTACTGATACAAACATTTTCAATGGAAGTATGTGTTGCATCTTATTAGCATGCATTGTTTTTCAGGTGTTTCACTTACATTTCAGTCTCAGACTGTCCCTTACTGGCACTAGCGTATTTACATCACTTTGTACCAGTGAAGTCACCCAAGGGAGTTCTGGACAGGACTTCTACCAGCAAATGAACAAGAGAGCACATAAAGAATACAAAATTGCCACCTAGTGTCAGGTTCAAGGTTGGCAGAGAGGCACCATAGCACAAGGCAGTGGAGAATAATGTGACAGGGATGACGGGATAGCCATAGAGAGCATACAAGGCCAAACTTGGCTCGTGTTCAACACTGTTGAAATCTGCCTAAGGTGAACTTTAACTAAATCCGCTATAATAAGTGAAATGCATTCCACAAAACATGTGAGCAAAGATGTAACAGAGAAACACAAATACAAATCAGGAATCTCTTTAAATGTAACCCCATTTAATTTCATTATTCCTAATTAATTTTAGCTGACAAAATGAAGCAACATTTGCTTTGTGTTTTCTAGAAAGTTATATTCGTGTTAGTACTGATCATGTTTTTTCTTACTTCTTGAGTCAGAGTTGTAGAACATGAACAACATTAATAGTATATCCAAGGAGAGAGAACAGAGCAGAAGCTAAGGCTAATAAAGTTTACATGTAAGAAGTTTATATGCAGAAAGTCAGGTACCTTTCAAAGGTTGTTGCTTTTAAGTTCACTGTATGAAATATCAAAAGCATTTTATCCTGCTTCTAATAAAAGTATCTGCCATTTTGTCAAGAGAAAGCAAGATAATGCTATAAAAAAATCCATACATTTCTACATACTTGCTGTGACAACCTCATTGTTAATCTTCTTCTGTATAGGTACAATTTACAAGCTCAGTAAAAAGGAGAAATGGTCACACATCACAAGGGGTAAATAGGGCTGACTCTTCTCACAACTTTTCAAGTGGTCTTCTGATGTATGCTAAAGCAATAACAGGAATGCATGAGAAATAAAAAACATAGTTACTGTAATAGTGCAGCTGAAGTAAAGGGAGCTAGAAAGCATAGCAGAGAAGCAGGAAGGTAAGGAACTGTAATTGGGATTCTTCCAGTTTATCCAAGATAGCTGAAAACTTCCTGTCTTGACGGATTATTTTAATCCTTAAACATTAGCAGATCGATAATAGCCTATTCTTTTGGTATGAATTATTTCTTACTGGATAAACAAGATAGATAAAGATTTTTTGTAGTATGTATCAAAGCATAATCAGGAAAAGTTTGTTCCCAGAATAGACCAGCACAGTTTTGAGATATGATTATACTTTATTCTCATTAAACAACGTTTGTTTTAGTGTTTTGTTTTAAATCAAAAGATACTCAAAGTTGAACTGCTATGAAAAAGATTACAGGCAGATAATTACAACTGATTTATAAAGTTAGCACTTCAGAAAAGCATAATTGCCTTCTTTTCTGAAGCTGTTATTAACTTTAACCAATTTAACCAATTGCTTCCATATGAAGAAAATATGAGTCTCAATAGTAATCTACTCTGTAAAGAGTTTAAGACAGTTGAGAAACAAATACAGAAAAAGTCCCCAAAAGTGAAGATGTACACTAACCAATTCAAGTGTTGTTTTCCCATTTCTGTAATTTTCTTTCCTATTTAAAATTGTTACTGAAAGCCTACTATTACAAGTCATTACAGTTTCCCATTTTCAGATCAGTCATACTATAACTGCCATACATTCACCCAGATGTGCATTTTAATACTTGGATATCCAGTGACCATCATAAACTAAGGGCCCTGTCCTGCAATCAAGCTCAGCTCATTTTAGCAGGACCCCTGGAGGTTTCAGGGTGTGCTGGCAGACAGCTCACTGCAAGCTCATATTTTACAGGATTCAAGGCCACAGTCCAGAGGAAAGCAGCTTTTCTTGGTAAGTTCTGGATAGGCTGCACCAATGGGCTATTGTATGAGGTTCAACAAGGCAAAGTGTTGGGTCCTGCACTTGGGCCACAACAACCCCATGCAACGCTACAGGCTTGGGGAAGAGTGGCTGGAAAACTCAGCGGAAAAGGACCTGGGGGGTGCTGACTGATGGCTGCTGAACATGAGCCACCAGTGTGCCCAGGCAGTCCAAGAAGGCCAAAGGCATCCTGGCCTGTATCAGCAATAGTGTGGCCAACAGGACCAGGAAAGTGATTGTCACCCTGTACTTGGCACTGCTGAGGCCACATCTCAAATCCTGTGTTCAGTTCTGGGCCCCTAACTAAAACACAGACATTGAGATGCTGGAGCAGGTCCAGAGAAGGGCAACAAAGCTGGTGAAGGGTCTGGAGACTAAGTCTTATGAGGAAAGGCTGAGGGAACTGGGCTTGTTTAGTCTGGAGAAGAGAAGGCTCAGAGGAGACCTTACTGCTCTCTACAGCTACCTGAAAGAAGGATGGAGAAGAGGTGGCTGGTCTCTTTTCCAAAGTAAGACACAATAGGACAAGAGGTAACGGTCTCAAGCCGCACCAGGGGAGGTTTAGACTGGATATTAGGAAAAATTTCTTCACAGAGAGGGTGACTGGGCATTGGAACAGGCTGCCCAGGGAAGCGGTGGAATCACTGTCTCTGGAAGTATTCAAAAGATGCTTAGATGAGGCCTTCAGTGACATGGTTTAGTAGTGAACTTGGCAGTCCTGGGATAATGGTTGGACTGAATGATCTTAAAGGTCTTTTCCAACCTAGCTGATTCTATGAAGTTTACTGATTTCAATTGTGTAACTGCTGATAGTCAACTGTAGAAATACGATGGAAGGGAAAAGTATTAAATCTAATACTGCCTTTGTAGAATAATCAGTCTCTATTATAGTCAGGCTGAAGCATCTTGGAGAGGTCCCTGAATGGCAATGGCTTCAATCTCAACTCGGGCACCCTGTGAGAAAACAATGAAGAAAGATATTAAAAATTTAATGTATCTATTTTATGAAGCAACTGGATGTATAACACAACCTTGTATAAACAGAATGATATTTAAGGGAAGTTATACTGCTGACAGTGGTATTACTAATTTAGCAATGTTAGGTAATTTTGGAAACACACTTTACTCTTACTTAAGTATCATAGAATAGTTAGGGTTGGAAAGGACCTTAAGATCATCTAGCACTAACCCCCCTGCCATGGGCAGGGACACCTCACACTAAACCATGTCACCCAAGGCTCTGTCCAACCTGGCCTTGAACACTGCCAGGGATGGAGCATTCACAACTTCCCTGGGGAACCCATTCCAGTGCCTCACCACCCTCACAGGAAAGAATTTCCTCCTTATATCCAATCTAAACTTCCTCTATTTATGTTTTAACCTGTTACCCCTTGCCCTATCACTACAGTCCCTAATAAAGAGTCCCTCTCCAGCATCCTTATAGGCCTCCTTCAGATACTGGAAGGCTGCTTTGAGGTCTCCACGCAGCCTTCTCTTCTCCAGGCTGAACAGCCCCAATTTTCTCAGCCTGTCTTCATACGGGAGGTGCTCCAGCCCCCTGACCATCCTTGTGGCCCTCCTCTGGACTTCTAGTATTGTAGTCATTTTCATAAAGAAATGTATCTCTCATATTCAGATCTCATATAATGTGTAGGAATAAGACTGGTATATTTAGAAAAAAAAAAACCTAAAGACTTGAAGAGTCTTCATTAAAATAATGACAATTGAAGCTGTTCCAGAATAAGAACAGCTGTCAGAATGTTTCAGATGTAAGGCATTTCAGAAAAAAACATTTTTTTTGTAGGCAGAAAAGGCACTTACTTTGGGCAAAGCAGCAACCTGATAGGCTGCTCTGGCTGGAAAGTTTGTCTTGAAAACTGTAATTTAAATAGAAACATCCATCAATCACTTAACTTTACCTGATGAAACACAGTTCAAAGTTATCTGTATAAAATACAGACATTAGAACAGTTTCAGGGTTAAGGCTACAAGACAAAAAGTCTTCTGTGGCAGCTACTGGTTCCCCTTGGTTTTTATTTTTTTCTGGTCACTGACTGCTCTAACATCTCAGCAAGCTGCTACCACTCATCAGAAGCCAGCTACAGTTGTGATCTAGTGGCCAGTGCTAACCCGCACTGCTGTCACTGCATGGCCTTAACACCAACTTGGCTGAAAAAGAAAGACTAAATCAGAATGGTGATCATCCAATTAAAAACACCAGGGAGTGGGTGAGGGCCCTCTCACAGAAAGAGCAAGAGAGAGAAATAGGTGCCTGCCAAAAAAGTCAGGAGCAAAGATCCCCAATGTGCATAAAGTCAACAGGGGGCCAACCTTACTCATGGACCATAACCAAGTCTTCATTTCCTTTCAGATAGGGCCTACATTTTCCCTGGTCTTCCTTTTACCATCCATGTAGCTACAGAACTTTTTTATGGTTGCCTTTGATGTCCCTGACTATATTTAATTTAATTCTCTCAGGGCTTTAGTTTTTCTAACCCTACCTTTGGCTGCTTGGACAATTTCTTTGCCTTCTCCCCAGGCAACCTGTCCTTGCTTCCACCCTCTCTAGGCTTTCTTTTTGTGTTTGATTCTGTCCTGGAGCTCCTTGTTTATTCACATGGGCCTCCTGGCATTTTTGCCTGGCTTCTTCTTTGTCAGGCTGCATCAGTCCTAAGCTTGGATCCCTGAATACTAACCATACTGGAGACAATGCAGCAGAGGCAAGAGGTATGGAAGATCAACCTGTAGGGATAGCCAGAGTTGATCTTCACATGACACCGAGTTAGTGGGATGGTAGGACACCAATCCACAAGAAGTGAGGCTATGCTTGATCTGGTGTTTGCAAATTTTTAATGCTGTATTTCTACTGGAATCTCAAAGAACCTGAAACTATATCATGTCAGTCATTAAAACACTTTGCTTAACATGAATATAATTTGTTCCACAAGCCATACTGGTAAAAAAGAAACAAAAGAGTTACTTACACTGCTTGTAAATATCATTAATATCATTGAAGTCCTTCATATCTGCCATCAAAACTGTAGTCTTCACAACTAGAAATTACATAATTCCAGTTATTTTACTCCTCTGATTTGTCTACAGAAGTTGAAAATCTTACGTCATAAATTTCTTTCACATATTCTAAACAGTTTGAATATTTTTGCAAACAGGTATTGACCTTTAGAGCTACCACCTAGAGAACCACCTAAGAAGTCTGAATACCTAGTATACAACAAAACTTTAGGGAACTAGACCTTCCTGACCAGCTCTAAAAATACCTGGTTTAAATTTCATTCTAAGAGTCTAAATTTCTTCTGAGAGTCACAGAACTGATAAGCAGATCAATTAAAAAAGCTGTTGTAAGCCAACTGTTGGCAATAAATTACATCATATAGTATCTGTTGCCAAAAGGAAGTCCATAAAAGGCCTGAAAATATAGATTTTTTTTATCCATGACTCCCCAAGCCACCATTAATCCTGGTTTGGCTCCATTATTAGTGTCCTCCCCCAAAAAAGTACTGAAAGCACCTAGAGTATTAACACCACAGATTCTTTAGTCGGTTGCACTCCTGTCTATACCTGAGCTTCCCCAGTTAGAGTTAAAATATTAGTACCATGGGCAAAAACTTTTGGTGAAAGGCAGCTTTCCATGGATACCCATCACAAAGACTTTCATGTTGATTTATTTCTTTTATTTTTTAACCCAAACTCATGAGAACAACTGAATGTTTAGCAAACAGCTTTTTTTCTGTTTTTTGTTTTTTTTTTTAAGATCACTTTATTTTTTTTTCTTTTAATCCAAATAAAACCACTTGTTTGCCACCATCACAGCAGCACTTACCATTGCTGTAGTCACAGCCTGCAGCTTTCAGGATTTCTCCCATGTTTTTTAGAGCCTAGTGAAAAACAAGACAAAAATCTTTCAACTATCAGCTGGGTTCTATTTAGGTATATATGTAAATGCGAGTTGTAACTTGGTTACATCTATGTTATAGTGCAAGTTCACCAAGCAAATCTTCAACAGCCCTCCGTGGGTATGCAAAATCAGAAATTAATAAAAGCAAGCTTCCAATAGTACACAAATATTAAAACATCTATTCACTGGAGCTGCATCATAAGCTTACAACCATCTCGTCCTTTTACCTCACACCACCTCTTTGCTGCTGCAGGAACAGATGTTTCCCTGAGTCAAGCCAGGGTTTTTACTGAGGTCTGAACATAAACATCATTCTTTCCTATTTTTCTACATGAAATACAGACTCATCCCCTGACCTCCAAGTGGTTTGGGCAGAAAAAGAGTTAGGATGAAATTACTTCCTCCTGCTTTTCCCTCATCCTGGAGGGTGTGAAATATGCTCTCCAGGTCTCTTCAATTTCTCGTAAGTCCATGTTTAATTAAGCACATGTCAACTCCATTACAAGTTCCTTGCTAGAAGACATCTTACCTGCTTAGCTTCTTCCTTTGCCCCTCCAGAGACAAGCTGCCCAGTGGAAGGTTCTATACCTATCTGTCCTGCAATATACATCGTCCGGTCTACCAGCACTGCTTGGCTGAAAACACAAGTGACATCTTAGGTTTAATGTTTCCCCATCAAAACATTTAACTACCTGAAAGCACATTACACATCATCTTCAGTAGTTCATAATAATCTCAGAAAGACAGAGGTTATGCACACACACGTCTGCACACAGATTCATACTTTCAATCTGTTTATGCCTTTGGGAAAGCTGGGATCCATGGAAGTGCGTAGCCCTGTTTTTGAGGAAATAAACCCCGTTTCTTGCAAAAGCAGAAGGTATAAGTGCAGCAACACAACACTAAATTCAGCTACATAGCTTCCACACTGCAGATAGCGCAGAGGGAAGGCCGAGTAAATAAATACAGGTTTTGCACCTCCTAGTGAAGTAATCCATCCTAGTTTGAGAAGTAAACAAGACCTTGCATTCACATCTCAGCTGCAGAGCAACGAAAAAAAGAGAAAAAGAAAGAAAAAACAAAGGAGGGCTGATTAAAAAAATTAATGTTTTTCTTCTCAAACAGGCACCGTGATAGTGAGCTACAACTGTGAGGTGAAGTCCTGCAGTATTCCTTCAAAGTCATGAATTTGGCCAGGCAGTACAACACCTTGATCATTACATTCCCAGAATAGTCATTCCCCTCTCACTAAATAACCAAAATGACCCACTGGCTGGGTTAATTCAGAAGAATGCAGAATTCAAGTTATTTGCAAAACACACAGATATAAATGTCAGGTGTGTTTTTGCTGAAGTAGCATTGGCAATTATTAATGTCTCTAATTACCACAAAGAGATTAAAAGATCAAAGGAAAGATTTAAGCTACCTAGCAAATATTATGCAAACAACATAATTTACTTCTCCTCAGCTGGCAATTAAAAATATTTTACAAAGAAGTGACAAAAAGATTCTTTTGAGAGTGTCTGTGGTGTGTCAGCACCATTTTTTCTTATCGCTTCTTATTCCACAAGAAAATGCATTAACAAGTCTCTCAAGTTACACAAACTAGAGTCAGGCACCTCTCTGAGGTATCTAAATTAGGAAGTTAGCTTCCTTTTAATGTCAATGGGAAAAGAAGAGGACTCTTCCAGAGAACATTTTTACTATGCCTCTTAATTGAGGTTGACTCAGCTGGGTTGTTCCAACCCCTTGACTTCATGGGACCAACCTAATTTCGGGACTCACTAAAATGATTGCAGTTAGGCAATCCAAACAGTGCCATCACTTGCATTTTTCCTTTTACCCCTGTCTTACATTCTTCTGTAATTTCGTAAGGGGAAAAAATACCCAGTAAATTATCTGATATGGTAAATATCTTACGTGATGATTATTTTTCCTATCATTGACTAACAAACTGGAGTAAATCACAAAACTATACCATTTAAAGAAGATAAAGTAGCAAATCGTTTTCTAGCTGATAGAAATTCTTGTGGATAGAAAACATGTGTAAGAAGCAAACATATGCTTATTTTCTTTCCCACCATGTCCTGCTTTGTTTGAGGCACAGACCCAGAGGCCACAAACTTCTGTTTGAAGCACAGAGAACCATGCAACAGGAAGGTATGAGCTCTCTAATAAATAAATACTGACAAAGGAATCATAAATAACTGGGAGGAAAAAAGCTGAAGCCTTCCGATACCACTGCCAGATCACCATCTGCAGCACTTGTGTTGGGCCCCCTTCTCTGCTCCTCAATTTCTTTCTCTTGGTACACTTACTAGTGGAAACCTCCATTCACTAAGACTAATAACAATTCACCAACTAAAGGGTATACATTTACTGCAGTCAAATGCATGCGCAAAGCTCAGAGAAACTTCATCTACACAAATCCCAATCACACTTTAACTGCAGAGGTATCCTGTAACTAGAGTCAATCATAGCTACTCATTAACCTCCAATTCAGCAGAGATCTGAGAGTGTCCCTAAAGTGCTTCAGGTTCCAGTGTGCCCAAGTGTATAACTGGATGGACATTACTACATTAGAACATCACCCATGAGAGATGGTGCCAACAATCATACTCTTTAAAGCCAAGGACTGCAAAGTTAATCAGATCTTTACAAGACTGATTGTTAATTAATACAAGAACAGTATCTCTGTTGTGTCTTTTAAAAGTTTAATGACATTAATGATACACATATATACACATATGTGTCTCTTTATCTACCCATTGATCTCAAGGTACTGGAAATTGGATGCAGCAAAGGAAATACAAAAATACAGTAAAAGCAGGTAACCAAAAAGCATCTGCTGCAGCAGAAGTAGGAATGCCGCTCATACATCTCAGTTCTTCATTCCTTATTAAGCCCTCATTCCTTTGTTACCATGTTCAGACTCCACAGCAGAGACATAGTCAGTTATTGTGCAACTTTTCTCACTGGACTTTGACAGGTTTACTGAAAACTGGTAAGCTAAGTTAGTGATAAAGTTATTGACATTAGACCCATCATACAACTGACAGGCTGCATAACATGCAGTATTTCATCCAGAGCCCCCAGTAAGCACAAACTGTTGGAGTGCAGTTAATCCACACAGAAGTGGAGAGCTATGTTGAAGTCCAGGCCAGTACAGCCAAAGAACTGTTGTCTTCCTATGCCTTGGAGGTTCTATGAGTGGTGCCAGGCCCCTGGCTGCAATCCATGAACAATTTATTGTTAACAGAAGTTAACCTTCATGTCATGCCTCTCTGCTTCTACATTTTGTGTTTCTCCACCTTTATAATTCCTATACAGTACACAGAGTTTGAAGCTCAGAAAACTCAGTTTCAAAATAATGGGGATGAAAATGCACGTGAAAGGCAGTAAGATGTTACACGTGGAAAAGTTTAAACCAAACCAGTCTGTATTTATACTGGGAAAAGAAAGCCTGAAAGCATAATTAAAAATTCTTAGAAAATGCCCTGGTAAAGATTGCTTGATACTTCAAGAGTCTACTATAGCTACTAATTTTTTTTTTTCCACATCCAAATAGCAAAGAAAAACCTTTCTCCAATTAAAACTGGGATTTTTTTCTTACATTTGTAACCATTGCAGCAACTTACTTGTGAAAACATCAAACATTACCTATTTTTACAGCAGCTAGTTTTAGATTTAAAAGCATTTATAACTTGCTAGCAGTCATAATCAAAATAAGAAAAGATTTGCAATTCGCAGGCAGTGAACTCTCCAACTGCAAAGCACATCCTGGATTTGGCTCAGCCTTTGCTTTCCATCACCTCCTAAATGAGCATCCACTCCTAACTTCCCTGTGACACGGTTTTTTTTCTACGCAATTTTCATTAAGAGGAATCATTCTTTCTGATTTTTTTTTCCTAATTTACTGCTTTTCACTAATCTCAGAATTATTTTCCCAAACTGACTTCCTGAGAGACATTTTAAAGCCCCACCTAACACGAACAGGACCATCCTGCCCCAGCCAGGCTGCAGCCCGCCGCTAGCACTGCGGACCCGTTCTTGCCGTCGGACCACCGGTGTCCCTCCGGGTCCCGGTGGCTGCTGTAGGGGGGCTCACCCCCGCAACAGTGCCAGGGCTGCCTGACAGAGCCCCCTCCAAGGACCTGATCAAAACCCATCTGCAAAACCTGCTCCCGCTCACTCCTGCTTGTACCAAGAGCTCTCCCTCGCTAAGGCATACCTGTAAGGACCCAGCGCAGCGGGAGCCTTAGCAGTGCTGATTATTTTCTTCACGATCGAAGCCATAGCTGCCACTACCGCCACTAGTGCTGCCACTAGTACTCTCACCACCACCCTCCCTCTGCACCTCACCGCTACCGCCTCTCTCGCCCCGCCCACCTCCTGACACGCCGGCGCGCACTGCCCCCCCCTCGCCCCGCAGGGGGCTCTGGGAAATGTAGTCCTTGGAGCGGTGTGTTGAGCTGCGCGCATGCGCGGTGGTTGCGGTGGCAGCCTGCGGCGGCCGCTCTGTGAGTGAGCGGCGGGTTGGTGTTGGTGGGTACTCCGCTTGCGGCTGCACCTCCTGTCTACCCCTCCCCGCCGCCAGGGACCGGTTCGACAGCCTCCGCCGGGCGCCTTCGGGGTGTGTTGGTGTGACCCTCCCCTCCCAGCGCCCCCCGGGCCCTGCTGGAGATGTCTGGGGCGAAGGAGAAGAAGCGGGCCAAGAAGATGAGGAACCAGCCGGCCAGCGTCACCCTTCCTGCGGAGCCGGGGCCCTTCCCCGGCGGCGGGAGCAGAGCCTGCCCGACCCCAGGTAAGGCCGGGGTGCGTGGTCGCGGAGGGGATGTTCCTCAGCCGCCTCTCTCAAGACACGGTGTTCGCGTCCTCTGCGGCCGGCGAGGCGTGCTCGGTGTGGGGGCCCCTCAGGGTTTCGTCCCCTGCCGTTGACTCCTTTAACCCTGATTTTGCCATAAATGTCATTAATATGCGCTTCTCGGTATCATCCCTTTGGTTACATGACAAATCTCTTGCCGCCTACTGCAGCTTCTAGCCTTAAAATTAATTCAGTGATAACACCTCATCCAGTGACTTCCCTCCTCTAGAAAGAGGAGGTCAGACCTGGGAGGCGCGGGAGGAGCCGGTTTAGCCTGCTGGCCCTGCGATAAATGCACTGCTTTTCCATCAGATCCGCGTGCCCAACCAGTTCTCCTTTTGGTGCTTGTGGCTCCTGTATCTGTGGAATAGTATTGTCTTGAGGTAGCAAGGCATTCCCCTAAAATAGCAGTGTTGCTAGGTCATTTCTGGAGCATTGGTACACAGGTAACTTCTGCATCTGAAGATCCTGTATGCCACATGCTTTTTTCATCTTTGTTTTCACCTGCATCCTTTATGCTTCAGTTGAACTTTTGATTTCCACACCCCTTCCTCTTCATGTTTTTATTTTCTTACCTATGTTTCTGTGGAAGCAAGCACACATAAGAGCAGGGCCTGATACTATGAGGCCTTCAAAAATTGACAAATTGCATCTTTATGGTTGAGCAAAAAAGTGTGTCACAGTATATTTAGGTGACTGAAGAGTTTCTAAGCAGACAGAATGACACAGCAAATTATGGAAGAAGATTTTATTATATCATTACAGGAGTGCAGCCAGATTAAACACATTTTTCTAACTTCATATGTAGCAGGTAACTTCTAAGATGACATGGTTATGTGTTTTCTGCCCTGTTGAATAGCATGCATGTTCATCAGTATAACATTTTTTGTAATGTATTTTGGTTTTATGGGCCTATTTTGTAGAAACAGGAGAAAAAAATCTAAATGGGAGTTTAGTGGATCTACATAGTACCTGGAATAATTTAATTTTTCTCTATATTAAGTCAGTCACTGCCTTTTGAAATACTCTTCCATCTTCTGATTAAAACATTCAATTCCTTCATTCTTGCGCAAATTTGATAATGAATGGTGTGTTTGTGATACGAGTTGTTTGCTGCAAGTCATCCTCCCATGATTGATTTAGGTTGTAGTTCTACACAGGTTTGCTGGCTTCAGCAATATCTCTTTCTCATCTTCACTGTCTGGACAGTGCTTCTCTCCACCATGTGGAAAACCCAGATCAGGGAGTTACTCCACATAGAAACTAACTTCTGTTTTCACCCCATTTTTTTTTTAATCTGAATTACTGCAGTTCTGCATGATGTGTGATTGTATCAGGGCTGCAACAGCATTGCTGCTGAGTATAAAACTTCAGCTTCATGCTTATTTGAAATGGAAAAAGGGGGTTCTTTGCCATTTTAAGTTCATTCACCTCCAGCAGTTGATGCTGCTGAAGGTGAATCTGCTCTTGGCTGTTCCTCATGCCAACAGGACAATGGTATAGGCTTGTTTAAGAAGCTGATCAACTTGAAAAATGATTTTTTTAATCTCTTACCCCATTTCTTCTTATACACAGGTTGGTTTTTCACTAGAGAAGCTCCCTGAACAGTATGGCCCCATGTTCCCTCATCTTGATGCAGTGGGTGGGGTGGTGGGAATGGCTGTCTTGGCCCCTTTTAGTCCAGTTGTCCAGCACAAACTGCCTAAGAACCGTATCTCAAGTCATACTAGAGATCCTAACCAAGATTTAACTGAATAGGTTGAATATAAATTAATCTTTAAATACGGACTTCAAGGCCCTCTTAAACTTGAAGTAATGTTTAGGTACTTGTCACTCTTGAAAGGTATGTATGTACTTCTAGAAGCTTACTGTAGACTTTTAGTTATTTAATTTCAGTATTGGTTAAAATGTGTCTACCTGAGAAGTAGCTTATTGTACCAGCATACTTCTATCATGCTTACCTTATTTATTGCTGTAACAGAAGTATATGTGAGACAAGAATGTATTGGATTGGGGGGGTTGAGGGGTGGAGATCAAGGGGCAAGAGACAGAATATTAACTTTACTTGTTTACTTGTACTAAAACCCTGACTAGACAATAATAAAAATTGCTACTGATGTTATGTAGACCAATTTTTAGTCAGGTCTTTCCTGTTGGATCTGGTAAAGGCAAAGTCTGGATTGGGTACCGTTTTCAGACTGTGGAAAAGTTACTTAATCTACTGCAGGCTTGCTGCAGGTCAGTGCAAAATTTTTATTTCTTCCTGTAAAAAAAATAATTATGATTTCTGATGGCTATTTTTGGTACCTATATTTATAGTAGGAGGAATGTGCAGTGCAGTCTTATGAGGAAAGAGTTGCCAGTTACTTAAACTGCTTTGCATTCCTGTTACCTCTCTTCATCTCTTAAACCCTCCAGGAGATGCTCTTTCTGAGCACCAGTATCAGCAGCAGAAATTTTTGAATCGATCATCTGGGCCTTCTTACAGGAAAGACCAGTGTTTTCCAAAAGGGCAAAATAGAGGAGAGAGAGGCAGAGGAAGAGGAGGATGGCAAGAAGGACGCCAGAGTGTTTCTGAGGAAATGCCAAGATACATAACAGGTTTGTATATAATAAAAAGGTCATAATTTGTGTGTCCAGGACAACTTGCTGGTGATTAAATTTGCTGTCTTTATTTTTGTGCAAAAGCAAAAATTAGAATTGATGCTACATTCTTCTGCTTTTCCTAATTTTTTCAAGCAGTTGTGTATTGGAAGGAATGACCAGCTGTTGTTTAATGAGTCCTTTCAGATTTCTGAGCTGAAAAGTTGCACTTGTAATGAAGGATACGCATTTTGGTTTCTCTTTGCCAGCAAAATGAGTACTAACAATCACTTGCTTTTAATGTAGCCAGTGAAACTGATTTTGCCCATGATGTGAGTGAAAGACAACTTTCCATCTAACAAAATGTTTATTTGGAGATACTAGCCTTTCAGAATGTGGAGGTGCTCCTATAATAGATACAGTTACATAAGCATGAAACAAGACCAACCTTTGGATTCTTATTTGATCATTTTAAACCAGTCTGTAATGTGATTACTGCTTTCCTTTTTCCATTTTTTTTTTATCTCTCTGAATTTTATCTTAAAAATATTACTAATTCAATAAAGTACTTAATGCAAATAGGACATGTTAGTTATACCACAGCTTTCAGATTCATTCATGTGTAAGTATTTGCTTAATCCTATCTGTAAGCTTCAGAGTATCTAAAGAATCAAAATTTTTTCACTAATCGTATACAGTATTTACTTCTATCTCAAGAAGACTGATGTACTGGGAATACTCTACTGGAATTCAGTGATGTATGTACAGTGTCCCCTTCTTTGATTTTTGCTATTTGTCATGCTCTGATGCATTCTTTTCATTCCAGTGTCTACTTTTGCTCAAGCTCGTGCTGCTGAGATCAGTGCCATGTTGAAAGCAGTTTCACAGAAGTCTTCAAACTCTATGGTTTTCCAGACTCTCCCGAGGCACATGCGAAGGCGAGCCATGAGTCACAATATTAAACGCCTACCCAGGCGGCTCCAAGAGATTGCCAAGAAAGAGGTATAAGTGTGCTTTACGGTAACTGATAAACTATAGAGTGAGTACACAGGTTTTCAGGCTTTGACATTTGGCTTCAAAGTGCAGGAGTGCCTCCATTTTAGATGGTGGTCTCAAGTCTCACTAACCACTTGGCTTTGTGATTATTCGACATCTTGAAAAGTTATTAGAGTAGTGATGACAAAAAGGCCCACTGCAGGAGGGATTGTTCAGACAGTACCTTGGTCCCAAGGCAAACACCTGTCTGCTTTGCACCGCACCACAGCTGTAGCCTGCGACCCTGATGGCCTCAAGCCAGGATGGCCTATTCATGACCAGAATGATGGTTCATGTGTTACAGCTCAACCGTGGGAGGTATACTGGAGTTGTTGGCAGGCTGTGTGCAGCTTAAGACTTACTGTCTGTTCCTGCTTGCTCATGAAGCTCATTTTGTGGCAGTGTCACAATGCTGCTGTGGAGTTATTTGCTCCTTAACCACTATGGCCATCCTGTGTGTTTTTAGAAAAAGTTTTTAAAAAAATTGATTCAGTAGGATGTGAAAGTCTGTCTGATGTTTGGCATTGATCACTGTTATCTCTGTGCACTTCTTAAAGTGATCAAGTCAGTTTGCTTGGCAAATTTTCTATGTATAAAGGTTGACTTGCATTCTTTTTTTCCTTCCATTGACTTTTTTGTTCTTTAGAGGCCTTACCCACTCCACCTTAAGTTCCTGAAGATAATTGTTCATGATTCAAAAACTGGATTTTAGTTTATCTATGGGTACTTTGATACACTTGTGTGGGTGGGGATTGTGCATGAATTTTCAAAGTCTTAGCCTTAAGAATTATGGAGAACTATCATCAGAATAAAATCTAACCTAATACTAGTGCTTCTTTATGTATGTCAGCCTTTTTCTTCTGCAGAAGTTTGTCCTCCTTCAATATTGTCTCTTTTAAAAACAGGCAGAGAAAGCTGTACATCAGAAAAAAGAACAGTCAAAGACTAAATGCCGCAAAGCTAGAAGGCGCCACATAAATTTGGTAGCAGAGTTTAATCGCAGGCAAAGAAAGAATATTTGGCTGGAAACACACATTTGGCATGCAAAGAGATTTCACATGGTAAAGAAATGGGGATACTGTTTAGGAAATAGCCCTACAGAGAAGTGCTACAGGGCTTGTTACCGAGCCATGACAAAACACTGCCTTCTTCAGGTACCACCCTTACATCTGTTTTCTTTGTTATTTTACCAAGGTGAAGTAATCAGCTGTTCAGTTGTAATGAATATTTCTGTCTCTTTGAAGTACTGTTGTGTCAGCTGTTTATAACTGCTAAGTATGAAATGAGTGATTTCATAATAATGAAGGGCTGAAGTATCAGAGAGAGTAACACGAACTTTTGGAAGAGTCTTAAAGTGACTACAGCTGAAATACTACATCTTCAGTCTTCTCAAGGGCTAAGAGATTAAGTGAATCCCTGCATCATCTTCCTGATCAGGATGCTATTGAAGACAGGCGCTTTGTTCCATGTCCTTTTTGGTCTGTTGGTTTGAGAGGCAGGTTGGCCCTCAAACAAGAAATGTTTGACAGATCTCCTATAACTAACAATTTGAAGTAAATAAAAAAAACCAAAAAAACCCCAATCTCTCTGACACAAATTTTAGTGAATGAATGATTACTACTTCAGTATAAATTGTGAAGCTGCGCCTGGTACTTCATTGCCAGGCTCACTTTCAAGAGTTATTCTTACTTTACACTATCCTTTTGTTTCAGGATTTATCATATTATTGTTGCCTGGAGTTGACTGGTAAAGAGAATGAGCTTCTGAAGTCACTCGCTCAAATATGTAGCATTGACACAGGTAAAACTTAGGTAGTGCAAAATAAAGTTAAGATTCTTAATAGACTAAGGGACAACCCATCCTTTTCCTTTTTTAATATCTCACCAATGTCAGTCATAGTAATAGAGTTGATACAGAGTTGTGATTTTTTTTGTTGAAAAACATAATTAAAATGTCTCAGACTAGGACTATATGTTCTTATTTTCAGTTGCTTGTTGCTTAACTAATTCTAGTGCAGGATTAGCCCACAACCAGATTAAATTTCTTTTTTTTTATTTTTTTAAATGAGATTATTTTGCTTGAAAGTAAGGATCTTCTTCTTTAGGGTTAACATTTGGAGAGTCAGAATGTCTGTCTGGAAAATTTGAGGGTTCCGTGAATCTTTACCGAGCAGATCGCTATCCTGAGGACATGCTTGGTCCTGTTACATTTATTTGGAAACCCAGGGATGGGTCTGAAAACAGACAGTTGTGGATCTGGATGCATCCAGCTCTTAAACAGGTATTTTTTGTTTCTATGTAGTTGAACTCTGATTTCTTTATGTGTTGTACATTTTTGATGCTGAAGATGCCTTCTGAAAAGTGCAGAAGATCTGGTTTGAGACCATCTTAAGAACCTGAACGTGCACAAGTCCATGGGTCCTGATGAGATCCATCCGCAGGTCCTGAAGGAGCTGGCAAATGAAGTTGCGAAGCCGCTGGCCATTGTATTTGAGAAATCATGGCAGTCAGGTGAAGTCCCCGAAGACTGGAAAAAGGGAAATATAACCCCCATTTTCATGAAGGGAAAAATGGATGACCCAGGGAATTACAAAGCAGTCAGTCTCATCTCTGTGCCTGGCAAAATCTTGGAGTAGATTCTCCTGGAAGGCATGCTAAGGCACATGGAAAAACAACAAGGTGCTTGGTGACAGCCAGCACGGCTTCACTAAGGGGAAATCCTGCCTGACCAATTTGGTGGCCTTCTATGATGGGGCTACGGAACTGATGGACAGGGGTAGAGCAGTTGATGCCATCTACCTGGACTTGTGCAAAGCGTTCAACACTGTCCCACTCGACATCCTTGTCTCTAAATTGGAGAGACATCAATTTGATGGATGGACCACTCGGTGGACAAAGAACTGGCTGGATGGCCACACACAAAAAGTTGTCGTCAATGGCTCAATGTCCAGCTGGAGACCAGTAAGGAGTGGTGTCCCTCAGGGATCGGTTTTGGGACTGGTCTTGTTCAACAGCTTTGTTTTGAAAGTTGGGGCTGTTCAGCCTGGAGAAGAGAAGGCTGCGTGGAGACCTCATAGCAGCCTTCCAGTATCTGAAGGGGGCCTATAGGGATGCTGGAGAGGGACTCTTCATTAGGGACTGTAGTGATAGGACAAGGGGTAACAGGTTAAAACTGAAACAGAGGAAGTTTAGATTGGATATAAGGAGGAAGTTCTTTACTGTGAGGGTGGTGAGGCACTGGAATGGGTTGCCCAGGGAAGTTGTGAATGCTCCATCCCTGGCAGTGTTCAAGGCCAGGTTGGACAGAGCCTTGGGTGACATGGTTTAGTGTGAGGTGTCCCTGCCCATGGCAGTGGGGTTGGAACGAGATTATCTTAAGGCCCTTTCCAACCCTAACTATTCTATGATTCTGTGATTCTATATAATACACCGCTTTAGGAATTAAAAGTTCGAAGATTGTTTCTGTTGTAATCATATTTGTGTTCTGCAGCTTGTTTTTACGAAGTTTGTACAGAAGCATTTGAGGTTTTTTTAATGTTGGAGCTTGTTGGAAGTTTTCTAGTGCTACTTGTTTTGGGATGCATTTGCAATATGATGTTGCTTGATTCATATCCTTCCCACTGGCACCCCCAACAGGCTAAGTGTAGTCTCATCACAGAAAATCATAATCTGATACTTAAGTTATGAATTTTAAAAAGATAAAAAAGGTGAAATTTTGTGCAGTGTCAAGTTTTCTTATATTGAGTGAAAATAAATTCTTAGGAACATTCAGTATTGCTTTCAGCTTTTGGTAGCAAAACCTAGGCTTCAGCAGAATGAAGTTTATTCTGTTAAATCCATATAGGAAAATTGTAGAGTGTAATTGTAAAAACTGTGCTTAAGCTTTGCAATGCACTGCTTATCATCCTAACCCAAAGTTTTCCTTTTTCTTAAGGACATACTGGGAGAGTTAAAAGCAATTTTTCAGTGTTCAGAGCCTGAAGAAAGCTATATTCCTGAGCCTGCTACAACATCGGTTCAAGAGGAAAAACAAATGGATGTTGTTCTGAGTGTTGGCAAGAAAAGAAAGAAGGAGGATAAAGAAGGAGAAAAAGTTGTGCCAGTGAAAAAAATAATTGGTGATGGTACTAGAGACCCATTCCAGTCCTACACTTGGATTTCGCAGACTACTGGTGTTGTGATCAGGTTTGTTCATAGTAGAAGTTAGAAATTGTGACCCATAACCTTTTAATATAGCTGAATTCTGGCTTAGCAGTACTGGGGGAAAAAATGTGTGTTGTACAATTGTACATTAATTTGAAATTTTCCTTTGTTTCAGTGATAGAAGCATGGAGATTCTCAGATTTAGACTGATTGGCCCATTGTCACACTCTGTCCTTACAGAGACCTTGAAAGCTGCTTCTCTACAAACAGTAAGAGCATTAGCCATCTGGATGTTACTGTAATTTTGATAAGGTTGCTAGAATGTGCAAGCTTGGTTTTGCTAGAAAGAATCATAAACTATCTAGTCTTACTTGTTTATAAAGGTTAACCTATTTGTTTGTATTCTATATTGAGCCTTTTGACTAACAGTGATCTCAGGAGGAACTCCTATCTGGATTTTAAGTGGGGGTAGGAAGAAAATAGAAGCAATGGTTCTGTTGAGTAGACCATGTAGTTTCTGCTGTAGTAATGTATTTTGCTGAGATGTCCAGAATAATTCATATTCTCTATGACAGACCATAGGTCATGTTTCTCAAGAATGAGCACCTAGAGTTAAAAAGCAAAAGATGTAAGGTATAGAAAACATTTGTGTTTTCAATCAAATATGCAATTTCACCAGGATTTAGTATTTTGTTCACTTCTTGTCACATAGCATCACTGTGATTTTAATGGGGCTTTTTGTTTCTTGCAGCTAACATGATGAGGCTATGAAATCTCTGGCTTTCTGTAAGAAATAATTCAAAAACAGAATTAGGAAGCATTGTGGATTGCTTTGTTTATTTTTTGGAACACAGGTTAAACTGAGCAGCTTATTGAGTATTACTGTAAAGTGGAGTATAGGAATCGGCTGCATAAAAAAAATGATTTTGGTTTGAAACTTGCAGAGGAAGAAAACAACAGTAGTGGTTAAGGCAAACTGAGAGTGAATTCATACTGGTGGAAAATACTGAATAACCACTTGACTTTAATAAGATGTGTTGTTTTCCAGGAAATGGCAGATTCAGAAACAGAACTGAATAACTGGTGGGTAGAAAACTGCAAGGACTCTGAAAAAGTATCTCTTCATCAGTGTCAAAGTGCTATCTTTGAGCTATTAGAAGGTATTTGGGCATTTGGGTGCTATGGGAGGATGGGGAGACTCTTAAACTCTGATGGTCAAAACAGTCATGTCAACTGGACATCAGTTTGGAAATGCTTATTTTTTTCTTGATCAGGAGAGTGATGCCATTGAGCATGTACATAGGTAATTACTGGGGCACGTCAAAGATTTGAGAAACGTTACACTAAGTTTTTGTAAGGGAATTTTAATCTGCTGTGTAATACAAACTTTTAATAGGTAAACTTAATGGATAAAATTAGATAAAACTTAATAGATGAATAGGTAATAGAATCTTGTTTGTTTGTGAGTTTAGATTTGAGATTGCTGATGGGGTATAGTCTGACATATACTCTCAGTTTCCCCATACACATCAAATTAAAGCACTAAGTTGTATAATACCTCCACCAGATAAAGTGGTAGGGTCCTACCCAGAGTGAAAGTATTACACCTTGCTTTATATGTTTCTTTTCTAATGAACAGTTGTATATTTGAGTTGTAAAGTATCATAAAAAACACCTCCTCACTTTCTAGCGCTGAAGAAGGTAAGGAACTGGCTTTGGTGGATCTCATACTATATACTCGAGCTATCCAATGTAATTAAGCAGAGATGAGGTAAAACTTAAAAAAAACAGTTTTGAATTTCCTTCAGCTGGAAGATAAATGTAAAACAAAGGTTGGCTGTTCTTTAAGAGGTGTGCCAAATGCAAAAGATAAATTGAGTCTGTAAGTTGTGTGAGAGTAATCTGATTTCTATGTTAAACATAAATTGCAAAGTAAGTCTTACACTGCTATTGTTGTCTTGCTATTGGACATTTAACAAGCACTGGTGAGTTTAAAAAGCATGTTAAGTTGAGTGAGTACTCTGAATTGCTTTTCTGGCTTACAGTGATATCACATCCCTGCAGGTGAAAATGCACAAAATAATAGTGCAGAAAAAGATCAGAACTTAATTGGTGGTTTCATGGCAATGTTCATCTGTGTATTTTTAAAGGGATAAGTTCACCATCACAGCTGCCACCAGGTACAATACTGGGCCTCACTGCTGGAGATCCTCGAGTCAATATGCCAAAAAAGAAGACAAAAGCTATGCCAAACTTTGAAAAATACCAAGGTAAAATACATTGCTTATGTTATGCTTTCGTGGAACTGCCAAAGGCAAGAGGTGCAGTTTCTCTGTATACTTTGTTTTCATTGACTGTCATCTTCTACTGATTGTCTCTTGCTGCTTTCCTGTAACATGGGATTTCAGAATGTTTCTTCCCCTTTCCAAAGCCCCTGGCTGAACAGAAACAGCTTAAAAGTTGCATAGGTTTTAGAACAGCAACTGTGAGGGAGGGATATGCACCAAAGCTGGTCTTGTGCTCAGTGGAAGCCTCTGTCTGACCATACAGATGATCCAGGTTCGAATCCTGGCAAGGCCAACCAGGTGCTAAAAGCTACTTAGTAAGTTTCTGTTTGGTGTTTAGTCTTCCTGATGCCGTTTATCTGTCCAAGAATATATCTACTGTTTCTGGTTTATAGTCCTACAATAAAAGTTGCAGTTCTACTGGGGAAAACAAAAAAAAGCCATTGCAAGATTAGCATTGCAAATGACCATGATGCTGGTTATGTTAAAAAATGGAAGATGCAGTTATGACTTCTGGAACTTTAATTTCAGTACTGACTGCGTCATGTAAAAGGAGAAGCATGGTAACCAGTTAACAAGCAGTAGGAAATAGGACAAGCTGAAGGTGTAAGAGACTTGAAAATACTTAATTTCCTTGGTGGTGTGTGCAGGACACAATAATAATCTAGCTTTTCCTTTTGCTTAAATCAGGTTGAGCACCTGTTTCAGTTTCTGTCTTTTAGCTCTCTGGACAGCTCTGTCATTTGGAATTTCTTTTATCCTCCTATTCTACCCTCTGTATCTAGAGCAGCCTTTATCCTGTTAATTAGTTCTGCTTAGCTAACTTTCTCATCATTAATGTTCTGTTGGAAATGATGCAGCATACACGACCTCAGCTTCGCTTCCTTCCTGCTGAGAAGTAAGGTGAGCTATATAGCACTTGTTTACAGATACTGGTTTGAGTTGGTAGAGGAGTTGGCAACTACAAGAAGCAGTTCGTCTCTTTTCATTCTGCTTGTCATGTCTGTGAAGATGTGTTCAAGAAGTCAATATCAGCAGAAGGCTTCTAGGCATTGGAAACGTCTCATAGTAATTCTCTCCCACTATCAGAGCTGGTTGTCCCTCAGGAAGCAGGGCTGTGGTAAAGAGGTAGTGATGTAAGACGGCCACCTTCAAGATCAGGGTTATCCTTTGCTTGAAAAAAGTCTTCTAAATCACAAACATTCAGAAAAGCTGGTGTTGCTGTCTTCTTTCTGAGTGTTTTTTTTTTGTTTGTTTGTTTCATCCTGAACTTAAAACTGCATCTGTCCTCTACGATTTGTATTCAGGAGAAGGAAGAACGTCCTTGTTTAGCTAGCAAGGAAAGGTAAACCACATGATACCTTGTAATTTGGGTTCTGCTAAAGAAGTTGTTGTTACACACTACTGTGTAAGTTAAGTAGGCAGAAGGGATGAAAGAAGACAGGCAATACAGCTGTCTTCTAGTAAAAAAATCAAAAGCAGATCATAGTGAGTAGAGAAGGAGAGGGGGCAGGCTTCTTACATGAAGCAGTTCAGGAGAGAATAGGAGGAACTGATGGTTCAGTGGGGAAAATGGCTGCTGAGTGACCTCCTAATGTTGTGTTGGAAATGTTACAGGAGTGTTCATGATCTCCTGCATGCTTACTACATGTGTAGTGGGGAAATCCTATGACATGGCAGTTCATCTCTCCTGTGTGAGAAACTCAAGGCTGAAGTCTAACTGCCACTCTCCTGTCTTCCTCATAAAGTATTCCTAGGTGTTAGTTGGAAAGAGAGCCTATTGTTACTCTCCCAAGACTGTTGATCCTAACCTGATTTCATAGTTGAATATGACAGGTATTATCTCTGCCTTAATAGGTCTCCTTGTTCAAGTAAAAGCAGAGAAGTGACTTTTTTAATTACTTCCCCAGGGCCCTGTTACTAGCCACCCCTGGAGTGAGATTATTGAAATATCCAGCAAGAATTTCATCAAAAGCAACTTAACTCCCAAAGGTTATTCTGGTTTGATTTAGCATTTTTGCCAGCATTTTTCCAATCAGTTGTGGCCCCTCGTTCCAGTAGTTCCTTTGCCAAGAGTAACACAGGAGCGGACACCATCCTCCTCTTCAAATTATTGAATGGCAGTTTGTTTAACCAAAAAAGGAAGGAATTTAATCATAGCACATAGCATGAATCACTACAGCACTAGTGTTACCCACACTTCCACAGTAACCCCACCCTAAAAAAAGGCAGACTTCTGTAATATCTGTAATTCATGGATGGTATTGATTTGGCCCTTCTGTCGGAATAAATCTTTTCACAAGCCTTAGAACTACGTAAACTTTCTGAGCCTTGGCTTTGATGTGAGCTTGCTTGGATGTGGTAATATTGTGAGCTGATCCTTATTTAAGAAATTTTAGTAATCATTCATTTGCCTTAGTGATGTGTCATGTTGATTGACTAATAAAAAGGATGTGTTGCTGTATTCCACACTTTTTTTTCCCTTTTCGCTTCCTGGACATTCATATGCTATTATGGTTAGTATTAGGAAGATTAAAACGGCACTGCATATATTGGCAGATTCTGTATGACCTTTAGCCTCTCTTCTTCTTTATGTTGTATAAGAGCTAACTGATTTTCTTAGGAAATCTTTACTAATTTAAAGATGCATTATTTATCAAATGAGTGAGTAGTTTAGCCGTCTTCTTTGCTTGTGGATTGTCATACATGCAGTCTATGAGCTGATACACATCTGTCATCTTCCCCTATTTCCCCCCCCGCCTTTTCAGTTACTCAGACTCCTGTATGCATATGTATGTGCGCAAGCTGTGTGTTACAGATACGTGTTGACAGGATTTAATCAAGGAACTATCCTCATTTCTTCAGACTGAAGGAAAGAAAATCTGTGAATAAATCACTTCTCAATGCCCTCTCAGCAGGTTTATGCCTTCTGGAAGTCAAGACTCCGGGTGAGCAGTCAGTGCTTACATGACTGCAAATTACTGACGTTTTTTTCTCCATTTTAAAGAACACTTCTGACATTTTATATGCTTTTATTGTCTTCTGTTGGAGAATGCAAATTCCACTTCCTTAAACACTGCTCAACATGGAGTATGGCAAAGCTTTTAAACAGTCAGTGAAAGAGATGCATAGAAGGAGAATGCATCATGAAAGATGAGTGAGGTAAAGTTCTTTCTGCAGACACAGAGTCCTTGCTTGCAAATACACCTCTTGCAGAGGTTTAGGTATGTGGCATCAGTTGTCCTGGTACTATGCACCCCTATGTATATATGGCTCTGAAACTGCTCCCTAGCAGTGCTTATGTTTTTGCTTTTCCTGCTATTTCTTATAGAGGGAAGGAAAAAATTCAAACAGAAGAAATCTTACTCTTAGACCTGTCTTCTAAGACTGTTGAGATAACCAGGTACAGAAATCAGAGAAACAGCTTGAAACAGAGCAAAGCCTTCATCTCTCTGCCTGTCTAAGCAACAGCCAGTGACACCAGCAGAAGCACATAACATGCTGATTGTCACTGAGCTTTGTGTACTTAGTAATGCAACTGCCTATTTCCTACACTTATTCATCAGCAGGGTTATTTCCCTACTACTATTTCCCTACAGCGACCTTAAAATGTGGATTGAAGAAAACAGGAGAGAGGTAAGAAATAAGAGAACTGGTGTGAGGATTTGGAATTATGATTTGAATTATAGTATGCTTGGTAGAGAGACTAAATTTCAAAGGGGATTGAGGAGAAAGAACATAGTAAGAGAAGGGTATTTTAAGATAGTGAGGAGGATATTAGGTGGACTGTGGTGATAGAAGGAGGCTGACTTAAAAGAGCTTTCTAAAGTGGAAAAAAAATTGTGCCATTATAGAGTATAGGAACTGTGAAGAACTCCAATATGACAAGGACTGACTAACTGAACTGTCGTAATAGAAAGAAGTAGTTAAAGGAAAAAAATAGCAGAGAAAGTTACAGTGAATAATTTACAGCTGAAGAAACTAGAACGTTTTAAATAATTTAACATAAAGAGATTCTGGGGTTCACAAAGGCTTTCTGCGCAGAGAATGAAAAAGTCACCTTATGTTAGCTGTAAGTCTGTAATTTTCCCCATTGGTTATCTGTTAAGAGTCCGGAAGGAATTCCCCAGCACCACTACATACCATTTTGTTTCTGTCTTCTTTTCCTTCCTTTGAGGCATTGATATTTGCTGTATCTTCAGACAGAACGTGCCTTGCCTCTAGGAGTGTTGAGCTGTTGTAGATTCTTGCTCAGGTTCCTGTCCTTAATTCTTGGTCTGAGAACAAATTCTTATTCTCTGCTCATTGGCAGGGAATTGGCGAGGATTTTCTTTTTAGTTGTATTGTTCTTAATTTGAAGGAGTGCCACCCCAACCTCGTAATTTCTTTAGTATTTCTTCCTCTCATGTAAATGTAACTCATCAGCAAGAATGCATAGTAAGTATTAGCTTAATAATACCATCAAACTATCAGTAGTGCTGCCATATTTACTATTTCTTTTGGAGGATTTTGCAACTCCTAGTAATGGGGACATCTTAAAGATTATAGATTTTAAATAAGCATTGCAATTATGTTTGGCAGTACTTATTGTATTGAGAGCCCTCCAAGTCTTTATCAGCATTAACTGGAAAGATCAGTTGAATTGCCTTTTGAAAGACTGCTTAAAGTGATGTTAGAAACCAAAACAAACCCCAACACATTATGTTCTTTTAATATGTAAGACCGTGTAGATGACAAAATAAGCAGCAGTCCCTGTAAGTTTCAATCACAGAACTATGACTAGGCTTGTTGTATTGTTTAGTGGTAAGAATTACTTAAAATATGGATCAGCATGCATTGCATACTGTATACTGAATTCTTTTGATCCATAGGTCACTAAATGCCAGTATACATTCTCTCTGCTTTGGTTGGATTGTGAAGGTGAAGAAGAGATTGTTTTAAGTATTAAATAACCTGTCAGTTTTAAAGCTAAAAGTGTTGCCTATCCTCAGTAAGGCACACAGCTGTTGGTCTGCATTGACATAAGCAAAGAATAATCTCTTCCTCAACATGCAGATCCTGAAGAGATCCAGAGTGGGAAGCTGGTGCTAAATAAGTAGTTGCATACTAGTCATACTCCTAAAAATATTTCCTGTATGTACGTTTCTTAAAGGTAATCCTTGCTTCTTTTGTAAGTTTACTTAGGTGGACATATTTCAGGCTTTGCAATGTTGCTGTTTCTGATTTTCAGCAAACCTGTTAAGCTTCACACTCTGCCTGGAAGGTCAAATTCCGGAATATTAAAGGTGGCATGATAAAGGTTCAACTTACATTGCCAAAGTTGATAATCATTTGTAATAAGAAATGTCTGTAAGAGAATTCTAGGTTAATGCTTCTAACAGCTGTTTATTTCATACTTTGTATTTGGACAAACGTGATAATAAGATAGTCCGCAAGCAGTAATGCTTGTTCAGCATTTAATAGTCTGGTTTTTTAGTTGTCTGCTCATTGTACTTATGATAGTGAAGTGGTTTTGGTAGTTTGATACTTAAGCCATGAAAATTGTTTGAATTTTGTTTGAAGGTTCTCTTCTTTTGTAGATAATGATAAAGTTAGGCAGCTGTACCTGGAGGGTGTACCTGTAGAGTGTGCTCACAGCTTTATCTGGGACCAGAACATCTGTAAGAACGTCACTGAAAATAAAATCTCAGAGCAGGTAACTAAGAAGGTGGATTGCCGTGGAGAAAATGGCTAATGGTCTAGTGAGTCCATAGAGTGAGACTCTTGAAACTTGTGCATATCCAAGAGCAGTAATGTCATAGTATCCAGCTGCTGTGTTGAAGACTTTGAAGTTCTTGGAAGTTCTGTAGTCTTTGTGTAGTGTTCTTGCACAGCCACTGTTTCTGATTCCGTTAAAAGAAAGCTTTATTTGGTTGTCTACAGGACTAAATAGTTGTGTATTTATTTATCAGAAGGGTTTGGAATTGGATTTTCCTACATCACCTTGACTCATGTGCAGCATGAGGGGTGAAGGGATGAAGGGGCACAGAGAGTCTCTGGCCATTCACTCCTCAGTCATAGCCAGGATGATTCTCCTGACAAATGAATCACTGAATTTGGAAGGAAATAAATCCCTCTGGTTCTGAACTGCACCACACTATGCTGTGGGTGTTCTGAGCAATAACCTGTGATTTGCAGAGAGCTTTAAATATGCTGTTACAGGTTTGAAATCTCCTATCTTGACGTTTCTTTTGACAATGGAGGAGTAACCCATAAAATGTATGGATAAAAAGGTGATTTAGTCACAAGAGGTGATAAATTTTCGGCACCATTGTAATCAAAATAACCAATATTCATATGACAGAAACATCTCCTAAATCTCTTTATAAAAATAAGTCCTGTGCTCTTTCAAACTGGCTGACATAGTGTAAAAAAGGCAGAGTGCTTACAAAATACTACACTAGTGCATAACAGTTACTACCACAATCTTTTTGTATATGGCAGTGTTCTTCATGCTGTTGTGAAATGAAGTATTTACCTTATGAAACAGCTGATGCAGAACTGACATTTAAAGCAGCAGTCTGATGGTCTTTTTTTTTTAATAAATGCCTTCTCTTAATGGGATACAATGATACAACAACTGGTGATTGGCAGTGCCTTGGCATCAGCATGCTTTATGTGAAGCTGTTTCGTGACCAAATGTTCTTTCCATCTCCCTGGATGTAGTTCAGATTTGCTCCACATACTGACACACTGCCTGAAAGCACCTGTTCAGTTTAGTCTTGTGCACAAATCTGTAAATACCAAGTTGAAATACTTGTTTGTCTTCCTTCATCTGTGCTGTGCATTTTTGCTCTTGAGTTTCAGTACCTGCTCTTCATCAAGGTCTATGGAAATAAGGGGAGAAAAAGAGTGCTTAATATTTTTTTCTAAAAACATTTTTTTTTATTCCTCGATGAAGGTCAGTTTGAGTATGTAGCATATTACTAGTATATTTTTCCTGTTTACAAGCTTACCTCCTGTGTCTTGGAAGGATATATGGAAGAGGGGAAAATGGTTACTAACTTACAGGAAATGTCTCCTCCTTCTCAGGATTTAAACCATATGAGAGCTCAGTTACTGGTACCTGGATCACACCTTGATTTGGGTCCTTGTGAATCTAAGATTCCCATACTGTTGGTGCAGCAGCCAGGGAAAATGGCTGGAGAAGATCGACCAGGATGGGGAAGTGGCTGGGATATCTATCTCCCAAAGGGCTGGGGCATGGCTTTCTGGATTCCTTTCGTAAGTGACTGCAACTTGCAAGTAAATAGGAGAAATTACATAGTTTGCTTCAAAAGAATTGATTTTAGAGAGTATACTTTGCATTGTATAACCAATTAACAAATCAAAATCTCACTTTAAGAAAGGGTCTCTGAACTGGTTGATGACAGAAGCTTGGTAAAATAAACAGTAGCTTTCCATATATTCTGTTTGGTAT
This sequence comes from Pezoporus occidentalis, assembly GCF_034315485.1. Classification (NCBI taxonomy): domain Eukaryota; kingdom Metazoa; phylum Chordata; class Aves; order Psittaciformes; family Psittacidae; genus Pezoporus; species Pezoporus occidentalis. The sequence goes on along the minus strand of NW_026914940.1, from coordinate 21,549,229 downwards.
AACCGTGCCCACATGGCGGTCTAAAGCAGGAAATCAGAGTGGGGACTAAGGAGAGAAGGCTGATGCTATAGCTGTTTGGTTTTGTATTTCTACAGGCATATGCCTCTAAAGAGAAATTGTTTGGTGCCTGCTGCTAATCTATTTCTAGCTTGGCTATCTCCACCAATCTGTCAACAACTTGATTTGTGAGAGAGCGTAAAACACAAAATTTGAGTTAAGCATGAATGTGCTCCTCTGATGCTGTTTGGAGCATTCTGCTTTGAGTGTTTGGATGGAAGTTTTAATGTCTTTCTGCAGTTAAATTTGTGGTTTTAAATGTGCAGAGGATCAATAGCAGTGATACCTATTGTACAGTTAAAAGAAATTGGGCAGTGACTATGTCAAAGTAATATGACATTCCTGGCAACATAAAAGATCAGAACCTGTGAAATTCTGTTTGTTTTTCTGATAGTTTTTCAGAATTAAATTTAAAGATCATGACTAACATTTTTGTTGAAATTGGCATCTAGAACTGTGAAAACTAAAGTTTATTTTTTTTAAGCTAAAGTGACAGACTTTCCATTTTCTAAGGCAGTAGCTCTGGAGCATTAATGTTTTGTTTCAGTTAGGAACCTGGAATCAGTGCAAACATTGCTTTTTTTGGTTTTGGTTTTCATAACAGATATACAGAGGTGTACGAGTCGGTGGCTTGCAAGAGGCTTTAAAGCATTCTGAGTATCAAAGAACGCCTCACACTCCAAATGATTTCCCAGACTGCCAGGCAGGAATGCAGTTTGCCAAAGAACTGGAAACCAGTCTTCTTGAAAAATTCAAACGGTAATATTGACTTGATTGCAAGAATGAAATAATAGTAACAAAAAAGAATATTGCTTAAAATGCTCCTTAATTGTTGTGTTCATTAAGACTTCATTGAGATTTTTCACTAGCATTTTAAATCCTAGTAGTATAAACAAAGAAAAGAAACCTAGATTTATTTAACACAAAAGCTCTGCTAAACAGGGCATATAAATTAACTAAAACCTTCTCTTCCCAGAGATATGCTCAATTATAAGGCTATAACAAGGCTGTGTAGCAATAAAATAAAGCTATTTCAGGCTCCCTTAGCAGCAAATGAGAGAGGAGATAGGGGAAGGCAGAGGCAGAATATCAAAGTATGTACAAAGTGCTAAACAATAAAGTGAATGAAGAGGTATATTTCAGCGTCCACTTCTTAAATACCAGGTATTCTGAAGTTTGCCTTCATTTTCCTTTTCACCCCTAACTATTCTATGATTCTATGATTTTCACTGCAATAAATACAGAACTCTTAATTACAAGTATGGGGTGGCTGGAAGTGTCCGCTGCACCAGCCTGTGTTGGTTCTCCTTCCAGCTAGGAGGGGAAATAAAAGGTTAGAGGAAAAGGTGATGATGTCAGTCCCAGTAGATAGAAATATCCAGCGTGTCTGAAAGGATATGGTGGTCAGAAATACAGCGCTGTTATCTAGAAGCATAACTTTAAAATTCTTGTTGAATGAGATTACAGAGGAAAGCACAATTAAATTTCTGTTCTAAATACTTGGTTTTGAAAACACAAAACATCATTAGACCAACAGGATAAAGTAGACAGCCTTTTGAAGTGCTAGGGACTGAACAAGAGCCCAGGAATTAAATATTCTTATGTATTTAATTTATCATTTAGACGTCCACCTGCAAAAAGGCCAAATTATATCAAGCTGGGTACTCTGTCTCCTTTCATCATTCCTTGGGGGCAGCTGACAAAGAACTGGGAAGAAAGAATGAAAGCATCAGGAGAATTTGTATGTCCTTCTTCCTCACACCCTGAGCACTGTGAAATGAAAGGGCATAGGTTTTGTGACCCCAAAGCAGAAAAGATAAAAGAAGCTTCCCCTAAGACTGGTGAAGTAGAGGGGACCATGGAAATAACAAGCTCTGAAGGTACCTTGAAGACAGAGGATGTTACAGGCACCCAAGACATCAGTGAGAGAGATGAAACTACGGCAAGAAGTGATTTTATTGTTCTCAGGTATGTCAAAATGATGCACACGTGTGAGGTGGTATTATTTTATGGGGAATTACTGAACTGGGGAAAAGATGAACTCAGCCTTGATTATTAAGATGAGAGAATTATTTGATCCAAATATAGTGAGGAGATTAAATAGTTTCATTGTGGATCAGAATTTGCAGTTGAGTAGAAGTCCTTTTCTGGCTTTTCCCCAGCAAACTTGGTGACTTGAAGTAAATTTCTTAAATTGTCTTAAATTTAACACTTGAGTTTAATGTGTTCTTGGAGTTGGCATATTCTGTCTTTGTTCCGGGGGGATGGAGCTTTTAGAAGCTCATACTTGTGATTTTAAAACTTTGCAAATCAGCTTGCATTTGCTTTTTTAATACATCATCACTGGTGGTTTTTGCACTACTTCAAAAGGTTTATAAAGAAAACAGAATCTCCTGCATTCCAATGCAACGCATGAGGGCAGCAACAGTGTTTGGAAAGTGCCTGAATGCAAGTCTTTCCTCTTTGTTTAGTTATCAGGGGAAGAAAACATTGGTAGTTCTGGACTGCATTAATGCCACTAAAGTTTTTAGAGCATTTGTGATTTAACAAGTTTTGCGGGTTTTCACAAGTAATGTGTCCTTCTGAAGAAATACGTTCACACAGGAATTCCACTCATCCATGTTTATGTGCTAAGAGGGATACAAATACTACCTTGGAAAGTTACAGGAAGCCCCATGTTTTTTTCTAATCACACTCTTGCAAATATGTGGGGCACTGTGTTTCTGTTGTACTACTTGTTACTAACTATCCTTGATGTTCTTAAAAATTTGTAATAGGAGCGAAAAACTACTAATGCAATTATCAGCCTGGTGTTACCCCACTGCTGGAAAAGATCGGCGAATCCGCCTTGTGTCTCGACTGGGACAGAAGGAAATGACTGAAGATGTCTTTTTGCCAATCTTGATGAGCTATCCAAGGGCTCTCGTGTGGGTCAACTTGTCTCTCTTGAGAAAAGGGAACCCTGAATTACATGCCATGATTTGCATCCCAACAGAAGATGACTTGCTGCATCTAAGCAAAGACAAATTCTTCTGTGGTCCTCAAGAACCCAAACATCGTGATATATTCAAGCACAAGGTACAGAAATTAAAAGAGGAGAAGAAGAAGAAAAAAAAGGATAACGTAAAGGTTCTAGAAGGTGACCCTCCAAGTGTTCCAGAAGAAGAAACAAGTGAAGAGCATGAAGACCTCATTCTTGGTCTTTGGTCAGATGCTCTCCCAGATGTTACTTCCCACTGCTCCAGAACTCTCTTGGGATATGTTACTCAAGGGGATTTTTCACTGGCTGCAGGCTGTGGAGAAGCCCTGGGTTTTGTTAGCTTGACAGGGTTAGTTTATATGTTGCACAGCCAGCCAGCAGATAAAAAAGGGCTCGTTTTGTTAAGAACTCCAGGATCTTTACAGTACAGATTTGCAAGACTTACTATTGAGGTTTAATTATCATTGCAATGCAGTAGAATGCCAAAAATACCAAAGAATGTCTGTTTTGTCTTTTGTAGCCTTTCTGCTGTGTCTCAAATTTGTGGTGATTCTGAGCCTCAGCAATGTCTTGAGGATTATGAAATAATTAAAATCTTTGTAACATTATTAATGAAAACAACTAATGCATAAACAGTATTACTTTGATGTCTGCATTGCTAAGGATTTTTAATAGTAACAGATCCATTATCATGATCTTCTTTATCTCTAAAGTGTATTGTTCATTTTCCATCTCAGAGCAGCAGATAATATAACAATACACAGAAAATCATTCTTCTCCTTTTAGAAATCTTCTGTTCAGGTGCATAGGAACTTTCTAGCACACTTTCACATGTAACTGCATGCAGTCTGGACCAGGGTGTATAGCCAGTGGCTTTTCCCAATTCCTTGTGTCTGAATAAGTGTGGCTGCAGTGGAACAGAGCTACATAGCACAGAAAGCAGAAGGATACTTACTGTGGTGGAAAAGCTCTATGCTTAAATAAAATGCAAATTAAATGTAGCCCAGCTATATAATCTTGAATTATAGCAACTGGCACTCTTAAATAGGAAAGTGTACCAGTCTCTCTGAGAGAAAAAAACTGTTCTTGAAAGTTAATGAGCTTTTCAGATGCAAATTGCTGGTGATGGGTCAGCATACATTTTCTCTTAATAAAAGGGAGATATTTTGGTTCCTTAAAAAACAGTATTTTTTTTTTATGGAATGTGCTAGGATTGAAGGCTTCTTAATGTTATGGTATGGTTTATGAATGTTGTTTAAACAGAACTTGTATGCTGGAGGGGTGAGGGAAGGAAGATGTTTGATTTGACTGGGATGGTGTGGGTTGGTTTGATTTGGTTTGGTGTTTTGTTGGGATTTTTTAATGATAGCCTTAAGTTTCCAGCCGTTCTTGAGTTGTGCAGCTTGAGCACAAATTTACAATAATACCCTGTAGTTTAGTAGAAGCATGATAAAGATATATGCCAGTTGGTAGAATTACCCTGAAATGATCATGTACCAATAAAAATGTAACTATTCTTGATTGAGGAGTCGACTAGGCTTGATTTTTTTAAGAAATTAAGTATGAATCAGTTAACAGCTTTGTCTTTCTAAGTATCAGTCTACAAATTAATTCCCTCATTCACAGTTTTCTTTGAAAAAGGCCTAGGTGAGTAGACTAATGTTGGCTGGAGTTATTTGGTGGAGGAAGGATTTAGAGTGCCTTGCCCGTAATTATTAAAATTTAGGGCCATTGTTGGATTAAATATGGTACACACATGGGGAAGGGGGGAGAATCTCTCTGATCACAAGGGAAGTATTGAAGTGGGGATGGATTTATTTTTTTAGTCTCCAGAAGACCGATTTAAGAATGTGCACTGGTGGGATGGAAAGATGCAGCCTCCAGCACAGCTTGGACTGCAGCTCCATGAGAAATCGTGCTGAATGGCTCCAGCATCGTTCACCTTCGATGCACCTGATAAAGCAATCATCGTCCCAGAAAGGTCCTGAGAGGTATCTGCTCGAATGCCGGCAGATGGCCCCAGAGGAAAACGCTTGGTGCTGCGTAGGGCGGGGATTCACACGCTCAGAGCCGTGTGACTGCTGCAGCCTTGTAGGTATGTGAGAATAAGGAGGCCCTTAAACGTTACAGCCTGGCTACTCTGATCAAGTTCTCTCGTGGTAATAATCCTGGGTTTAATGAACCTTTTGAATTGTGAGCCCAATTGAAATATTTCTCGGATCAGAGTTTCCATAGCTGTGTTTCATGGGAAGAAAGAAGGAGAGGTGATGTTTATATGGCTTTCTGCCCCTTCGCCTCCCTCATCTTTTTGGTAGATGCATATTTTCTTGCCTCAGTAGACCTGGCTCGTATGTGGGAAAGAAAGAGGAGAAGCCCCCCACCCAAGCTATCAGTTTTTTCTTTTCTGCTTGTAGATCTTTTGTTCACTGAATCTTTCCCAGGTTTTTAATTTTTTTAAAAAAACATCTGGAGCCTTTTTTCTTTTCCTCCTGTTGGTAATTTCTGCCAGGTTTTCATTTTGACACTTCCTGTTACTTTTCTTTGATTTCCATTCTCTATTTCTGATTTATGATCCTTGTCTCTGGTGAGCCAATGAACAGAAACTGGAATCCAAGTGCATCCTGTTCTGTATATCTTGTAATATTGTTACACAGTTGTTTTCCTTTAAGTCAATGATTTATGCCTTAAGACTTCACTCTCCTTGTGAAATGCATTGCACGCCTGATAAGCTAAAAATGCTCAAAGCTCTCAGCCAAAGTTTGTCAGAAAAGTACTGTGACTTTATGTAGCCGCAAGGAAATTTTTATCTGTGGTTGTGATTTCCAGATTCTGAGCATCTCAAGGGTGACTTAGTCATAAAAACTGTGTCAACACCAAATAATCAAACTATGGATAATTCAACCTGTTATCTCTGCATCCGCTGGACAGAATGTCTCTGTTCATTATGTTGAATCAGGTGTAGTCTGTAGCACACGTCTGTTCTTGGCCTGTATCTTAACTGCAGTTACTATGTCGGTTAACTGCCCCAGAACATCGGGGTCCATTCCTGTAGGCTGATACATGAGCATTTTGGGAACGCAGGAAGCTCTTGCGCAGTGAAAGAAGCTCTCACAAGCTCTCTGGCTCACATGCTGTTCCTCCAGATAACTTTCTCAAAATGGATGCCAGCATGAACCCATAGTTCCCGTTCCTTGCTTGGCAAGAGCTTTTGGATCCTGAAATGAAGCACAGAAGGCAATTCTGGCACTATCTGTAGCACTGTGAAGTTCTCAAATGTTAATGCACTGCTCCTGCAGCTCTTCCTGCAGCTCCCTCAAGGCAGTTGAGTAAGTGCTGTACTTGAGACTCACCTGGTGAAGAATCTTTTCCCATCTTCAACCATTACTTACATGGTCTTTGCCTGCTACCTTAAGACAGGCACAGTGACTAATGGACCTAGCAAGCTGAGGGGCTCATGGCCCCGAGGTAGGCATTCTTTACTATTGCAAATCCAGAAAATGAGGTTGCAGAAGAGGATGGTGATTACCCTGTGGAATGAGGTGAGGCGGGACCGCAGCCAGATTGTTGTGTGTTCGTTAAAGGCATTCAGGGCAATCAGTTTGTTTAGCAGGCTGTAAGTAATGGAAGAAGTTACCTGGCAGAAAGGCAGCTGGGGTTGTTGAAACAAATCTGGGAAAAGAATTGGCAGGGTGACAGACTGCTCGATGGAGGTGGAAGCCTTGGGGGATCATGGCACATGTAGACAGAGAGTTGTCAAATGCAGCATGACAGTTTTCTTTCAATACTCTAAACCTGGAAGAGCCAAATATGTCAAACCTGATCTATTCACTTGTCCATGTGAAGTAGGTAGTAGGAACAGAGCTGAGGGGAGTAGGCTACCAAAAGCAGGTTTCTGAAGCACTGACTGAGAAAAGCAATAGCATTGTTTTATCTTCCAAAATTACAACATGCAGAAAACCCCCACCCAAAGACCCAAAGTCAAAGTATTCCAAATGCTTTTCCCAGAGGCTGACAATCTAAATAGCACCCACAGTTTACCTCTTGCAAATTCAACTCAGCTGTGCTAAAATTCTTTGTGAGCACAGGTCTCATCAAATCCTTGCAAGAGCAAGTTAAACTTGTACTGAACAATGACAGCTCTGGGCAAGGACAGAGAAGATGGGCTGAAACCATTTTGTGGCAGCTTTGGAAGTTAGAGCCTGCTTGACCCTGGACAAAATAAAGTTAATGAGTTCAAGGTAGTTTGCAAAGTAGGTGGGGTGACAAAAGAGCAGAATAGACAAACACAGCTTTCATTTACTGCATTAGGTCTCTTAAAGAAATACATTTTCTGCTGTAGCAGGAAAAATGCAGACACGGAATGATTTTTTTTCCTTTTGTTTTTTCTGACACTCCAAAATGTGCATAACATGTACCAGCATCAGTTTGGTTGACACATTTCAGCGGTCTTTTCATCATGGGCTTACAGCAGTGCTGCTAATCTGAGAGCCTTGCACAGATAAACCCAATTCTTAAGAAACAGAAATCAAAAAGACATCCAGGACACAGCAAGAGCAAAGCAGAGAATGGAAAAGCAGTCTGAAGGAAGACAAAGGCTCAAATTTCATGATCCAAATATGTGAGGATTTGCTGCAATTTCTAGAAAGGAGGGTGCAACTCAATATTTGATTTCATTTCAAGAAGATCAAATAAATTGCCAGGATGAGAAAGGCTGTTCATTTCAGCTCTGTTCTTCTCTCAGCATCCTGTTTCTCATCCCAGAAAATCTTTTATTTTAAGAAGAATACAGTGGTTGTGATGGATGGCAGAGCTCACATGTGTAAACCTGTGCACACATCAGGGCTCACTGTTACACATCCCTTCTCTTAATTTCTGGTTATCTTCTTTTTTCACATCGGGTAGTATCAACCCAACTTGGATAGGCAAAACTGGAGATATTTAGGGCTTTATAACTCAAAAAACAAGTTTAAATGCTACCTCAGAAATAAGCCACCTCCTCCTTCTCACTTGAGGCACCCCAGTTGTTTCAACTGTGGCTCTAGTGATGAATTTCATGTGTCTACAGTTGTAATTAATTACAAATACCACACATGTACTTCTGAAAAACCTTACCCAGGTTGTACCAGCTGTCACCCAGAGCAGCCTCACCCCCAGATGAAGCCAGTTGCTTGGAACATGTTGTACTGAGTGAGAAGGAGGGACTGCGCTCGTCACAGCCTGTTACTTTTCCTTAGCACTCCAGAAAATCCACAGTACGTGCACAGAGGAACAACTCGTAAATCTGCAATTAAAAATACACTCTCCAGATTGGCAGCTGCTGAGCGCAGTGAATTTTAATTTCTGATGTCTCAGAAGCATGTGGAAATGGTTTTGATAGAGGCTGGCAGGGATTAAAGGGTTAACGATAGATAATTTATTTTGCTGTAAGACAAAATGTCTTACAGGAATCAATTGCATTCAGCTTTTCTGAATATTTTTACAATGCAATAATTCTTGTAAATCAGTTGGCAAATATATCAAGGGGGTTCCAAATGAAGTCACAAACCATCTGAAATTGGCTACCAACCGTAACCAGATTTTTTTTTTCAAAGAGAAGCAGATGAAGAATAAATATCAGCACATCAATAAAATAGTAGTCCGGGGAAAGTCTTAAAAGAGAATTAATTGTAGTTTCCATTAGTCCTTTCAAGACTTTCACTGAGCTACTGTATTTTGAAGCATTAATGTTTTGCAAGCATTAGAGTAAATTATTTTTTAACTTAGCTGTAGTTTCCATTACTGTCTTTAAGAACTCTTATGCCTGTGCGTAGCACAACTTCTGACATGGTAACCCCAAAACTCCAGGTTTCTGTAAGCCCCTAAAGTGTCCCCAAACCTGGTGCTGGGACTGAGGAGGTTTCCACTGCAGTGCCCAACCTAGGTGCACATGTCCGAGAGCCATCCGCTGAGACAGCACTGGGGTGTGAGGAAACAGCTCTAGACTGGAGCAAGATACCAGCATCCTCTGTCAAAAGCTGCGGAAGCCCATCATTCCTGTGCTGATGGTGAAGCTCTGGAGTTCTTTGATATTGGTAATGTTGTAGCCTTGGGATTATTTTCTATAGCATATACACTATAGCATATATGCTTTAAGGTATACATTAAAACACATCTAATGAAGAATTAGATATAAGTCCACAGCATTAGCATGTGTCTCAAGTAGTAGATCTCTCTCAGTAGTTAAAATGCTCGGATTTTAAGAGCTAAGTATTTCAAACCCTGTGGGGAGTTTGGGTATGCAGCCCCTGAGCTCTGGTTCTCATCAAGGACCTTTCTGCAAGGGCCTCTACTGAGTTCCCCCCATGAGTTTGTACTCGGTGACCTCACCATTTGGTGTGGAACAGTTTACTTGTTTTAAACTTTTCTGTTAAAGTGTAGTAGGACAACCATGCTGATGCAGTGCCTGTGCTTTAAATTCCATGTTGGTTCTACTCTGAGTAAATCTTGGTCTTCATTTTGAAATACTGTGTATTTTTTGTTCAGATTTCCTGTAGAAGGCCATCAAAAGCTGAAAGACTGCTGTCCCACAGTACAAGAAGGGATGCTGTTAGTCTGGCCAAGCAGCTATCAAAAATAGGCAGGAAATACAACATAAATTCATTTTTGTCCAAATGTTTTCTACAGACAAGATCCCAGGCTATTAGGTTAACTCCAGGGACTCTAAAGACAATAACTTGATGTCCCAGGACGGTAGCCAGGTTTCATGTGGTCTTCGGGGATGGGAACAAAAAACCTCACCAAAAATAATAACTTCCCTTTCACCACTGAAAACAGTGGACTCCACATGTCAGCTAGATTTCAGAGTTTATTAAGGAGTAAAAGAGGTGACCTCTTCTATCTGCAAGGTCTTTAAATTGATGACCATTAAAAATTGATTCTTATCCAGATCTGTTTGTAAAATTGATTTGCATACTTTCAAGAATATAAATTAGTCTGTGGGGACGTGGACTTGAGAAAAATGTGCAAGTTGCAGTATCTGTTTCCTCCTTTTCAGTACTCAAAATGTTAAGACCACTGAGTACTGAAAAATATGAAAAGCTTCAGCCAACCTCCTGTCTGAAGTTTGAGTCTCCTTCTCAAACAGGAGCTAAACAGGGATTCTGACCTCACAGGTAGGTTATACTTTTAATCCCATAACATGAAATTACAGAAAACCCTTTAAACTTTGATTGCTATCATTAAAATTCTTTCCTTTAAGATATCACCTATCTTCTTTCACAGACTGCAGCAGGTACCCTACAATTAACTGGACATTTTTCTGTATGTACTTTGATTTTTTGTCATGGTGAAGTTTTTTCAAGTGGAAAATACAAGCAGTAAGAATGAAAAGCAATTTTTTCTGGGTATTTTTTCCCCAAATAGGAAGCAATATATCGTACAGAAAACTCTGAGTTTGGTTTTATAGGAGTATGGTTTTCCAATAAATTAAAATATTAATTTAAATAACAAATAAAAGTATCTTTAATAAGTTTTCTGTTTTCACTTTCAAGTTCTGAACTACTCTTAGATGAACTTGCAGGGCACTTCTTTTCCCAAAGTCTCTTTTGGGCACCAGCATACACTCTGAATTGATTCCTTTCCTGTAATGAATAAAACCATCAGTTTCTATTTCCTGCTACTTCAGATTCAAGCTGGATGCTGAAGGAAGAAAAACAGTGATTGGCAGAGCTTGGAGAGGGAGCCAGGAGCGCCAGCTCATCCAGCAGAAAAACTCAAGTGCAACAATTCCTGGTCCAAGGAAGCCAGACCAAAACTCTCACTATAACATCCATCATTGATAGAAACAAAAGCTGTTGTGCTTCTGGGTATGTTCCAACTTAATGAAGGGACAAGCAACCAAAAGAAGGAAAAAAAGAGGAACCCCCAACTGCGACAGCACATATGAACAACATCTCTTCGCAAGGGAAATAAAGCAGTGAATTAAAATTTATGGCTTCCCAGTAGCATTACATACCCTGGGAACAGTGAATGTTTTGTTTCTTCCCAAAATGACAAGTGTTAAGATCATAAAATCAAACTCAACTGGAGTAGCAAATTGATTCTAGACGATCTAGTTCTTCCAGGCTGTGTCATGCCGAGCGGAGTCAGTGGTTGGTTGCCTAGGGGAGCAAAATATTAGGAATAACACTGTATTTAGGGACTGTTCCTTACGAGCATGCCTCTGAGAGGGGAGGTGTGTTCACGTGTTACTGTGCTTAGCGCAGCAGAAACCCTAGAACTGAGTCAGTCCTGAGCATTGCCTTTCTCGCCAACTTTCCAACAGCAATGAACTAATAGCATTTCCAAAGGTTAACATTTCTGTAACTTTGCCAGATGGTGGGGTCATGCCCTGTTTTCTGCTAAGACAATTTCCTTCCCTCGTTTTTTTTCTCATGACCTTTCCCCTACTATTTGCCACCATCCATTTTGGCCCACTTCTGTATTGCTACAGAGCTCTAACACATAGCTGAAGTTACCATCAGCTCCACATTTGTTTTCTCCTCTGTGTGCATAAGTGCTGCAGAACTGCTGTAGCCATAACGAACCTGCCTAAGCCCTAGCAGCTCGTCATGCAACAAACAAGGTAGCCTCTCAACTTCAGATGTGTGTGAGGTTACTCATGTGTCCAGCATGGTCAGGGCTTAAATCTGGCCTTAATGGAATATTAATTTGTCAGCAATAAGCACATGGAGACATTGCTGTGGTGTTTACCCTTACAAGTTGGAGGCACGTCCTTCCTCCTTTGTTTCACTGAGGCAATGTTGCATTTGTCCTAGAAGAAAGTGTTCTTAGAAGCATTGACTCTCGGTAAGGAGACCGTCAACACTTTAACCTCATGTGCAATTACCAGATACAGGTGTCTTGCCCTTTGCTCTGCCACCTCCTAGTTGTTTTTACTATCCCAGAGATGGAATAGTGATCTGGATGCATCGCTGCTGTTATCCGATGTTGATCTGATCTTCTGTGAGTTTCGTAGTCATTCAGTGTTGGAGGATATCCAACACATGGTTCTCAGGCTCAGAAACTGTCCCTCCTGGGTCTGAAACCTTTTCTTAACAATTTTTTTCACAAGTATGGTGTTTTAATCTTTTCCCTTTGCACGCTATGTGGTATTCTTGATACAGCTGATGGAATGCCTCAGCAGCCTGCAAGAAATTACAGCTTCTCTGCTTCTGTGCCACCTCCTGGCTCAGTAATTCATTTAGTAGCATGAAGTGCAGTGAGAACAGATCATTTACTGAGATGTCACTCTTAGAAAGTAAGAGACACAAATAGATGATCCCTGTCCAAAGAAGTCACTCATCTGTGCAGGTTTCTCTGAAGAGATGACTGGCATTTACTGCATCCTTGTGTTGCTTACTGGGCTGTATTGTTCCTAGTTCTCAGAGAAATGAGTCTTCAAAACCATAATTCCACTGTGACCATATGCCCTAGTTAGATGTCCAACTTGTTTGCATTTTTGGAGCACACTGCGTTTTTTGTAGCCCAGCAGCATCTGCAGGCAGCTCTAGCAGAAGAACTTACAAGGTGAGCAGGAGCTGGCCCATAAGCTTTGGTGACGCTCTCATCTGCAGCTGATGGACAGCCTGGCATGCCAGGCTGAGGCTTACTTTGCGATCTGCAAGAGCTCACCCCAGGCATAGGAGCTGTCCTCTCCAGACCCTCGGCTTCCTCGGGCCGTTGATTTCCGGAGGCAGCAGTCCTGCACAGAAATGCACCAAGCGCAGGTTTAACAGGCCAGTGACACTGTAGCACCCTACCCCGTATGCTTGTTACGTGGTTTCCCAATCCTCATGACTATCAAGTCAACAACAAAAATTTCCTCCAGGACCCAGCCTGTAGAGCTGCACTCTATGAATGTATTTCCATAGCAAATGTCACTGCCTGAGTGCTGTGTTTTAGCTTTGAAGTCTTGCTTGGAGGGGTGGGGAAGGCAGGAAAAAGGTCTGTGTATATTTTTATAATGAGGACAGGGTTTTTTTCTTCACTTCCTGCTCATGTGGTAATGGCTGAACTTTGCTTCCTTTCTTCTTGTGAAGGAAATGTTCCAAAATAAACAAAAGCACTGAGCTGCAAGCACGCACAGTGCTGAGAAACCTGGAACCAGGAGGCAGCAGTTTCCTAAAATTAGGGAACGAAAGCGAGGTTACAACGAAACCTTTTTACTATGTTGACCTCTGTTCTCACTCTAGGTTTTCATATAAACCATTGCCTAAATAATTTACATGAAGCCAATGTGAAGAAAACCAACTGGAGAAGGGCGTGTTGGAGAAAAGAGAGTGGTTTGAGTATCCCGTCAGCGGGGTAGCCCTCAGGAGAGACAGAGGAGCCGTGCAGTGCTGTTGGATAGTCATCCATAGGTGCCAAAGGACTGAGAGACCAAAAGGGAGAAACAAACTGAGAGGCTAAAGGTAGGGGGGTGGGTTAACGGGAAGCCTCATGTGAGGAGAGACTGTGAGGTAGCTGGCGGAGGCTGTGCCTCTGAGACCGGGGGAACGTGCCTTTCTGAGATGTGAAGCTGAACAGAAATGAGAGGAAGGAGGTCCCTGCCCATCTCCTCCCAGGACCATCCCAGCTGATCTGCTGATCCCAGTCCCTCCTCTGTGATGCTCACAGTCCAACTACCCCAGGCTGTGCATCAGCTCTTTACTGGGGCCAGCTATTTTTCATCTGCTTTTCAAACTCAGGCTTGGGACTTGTATTTTAGCTCAAAGATAAACATTTTGAAAGCTGTCTTCTTTCTCAGAGTGCAGGCACGAGTTGTTTTCAATTATCTTAAGAAAGCTTTACTTGGCCAGGCCAATTTGTTCACTGTTTCTCTTGTGTTGTTGGTCTGTTTGTCTTGTAGAGCTGGCCTATAAACCAGCTATTAGGGATTTATTGTATAACATTATCAAGAAAGTAATCTTTGAGAAAAAAATTAAATCACTTCTAACAAGCCCTTTTTTTTTTTTTCATTGCAGTTAACTTCATAGAAGCCAAATGATCTCTGCTGCTGACCACCCAAACCTGCTGGAAAGTGCTTGCTCCAAATGAAAATGCTTAGGTTTAGTCATGATTTAGTCCTAAAATGTTTTAAGTGATGATTTGGGCAGGGAAAAGAAAGTTCTTCCTGTAGAGGGATGATACGGGAGAAGGAAGACTTCTTTAGTTTTCAGAATGATATATTTTTGAGTCATCCATGCATGATAAGTGCAGCGACAAGTGAGTCCTGCCCTTTGCTAGGTTTGTGTCTATTTTATACACACACATGCACGTACTCTTATATAAAGAAAGAAAGCGATGGAGGGAGAGAACAGCAGTGATTATTACACCAACTGGTTTTATTATTGGTTATGCTGTGCAGACTCTGAGCCACGTGGGTGTTGATGGTTGACTTTTTAAGAGACTTAATGAAGGTTACCTTTGGAAATTGTGACATTCATAATGATAAATGTGCTTCTCACTTAGAGGAATCCAGTTATCTTAAACAGACTATGAGAAAAAAATTATTTTCTTTGTTTTTTTTACATACTTCTGCATTATCCCTGTTCAGAGCTAATGCCAGTATTTTTCAGATGACTGTAATTTTATTGCTTTCCTACTGACAAAGGGAAATGAGGTATCTTTCTTAAGTGCTCCTCCAAAAGAATGGAAAAGCAAGACGATTGTAAGTACCAAAAGGAGACTCCTCATTATTTACATCTTATTACTATTCAAATGGAAATTCGATGGGGGAGGGATACTGATTCTAGTCAGACTGTCCTTTTATGTCTCATATCTGAGGCACCTCTCATTCACTGAGAAAATGTTTTGAGACTCTTGAAGGCTGCTTCTCAACCCAGAAAATGAAAGAAACCCGTTAGAAGACCTGGCTCTCTTGAGTGGTCTGTACATTTACTGTATGTATCTTCTGGAGCCCACCCACTCTTCTTCCTTGGGATGCTCTTACACTTGTGACTGGTGACACAACCTGCCTTAAAACCTGTACTCGCTCTTGATTCTCGCATGTTTTGATAATCACTGACATTAGCTAGAGCATACAAGGTGCTGAATGTATCAGCCCTGACTTTATACCCTAGCTCATGGGAATACTGGGAGATCGTACATCTCAGTCTTTCCACACATGCTTGCAGAACAGCATGGGTTATATTTGCACTGGGGTTTAAACATTTTGTTTGCCGTGACAACAATTAGAGTGCTATTTTCTATTTTGCTGTAAGTTAGAGCTGTAAATAACAGTGGAGATGTCTAACCACCCCCTGCTCTCCGAGCAATGCTTCATGAACTCAGAACCTCTAGAGAACAATGCAGTTCTTCTCTCAAATGTTACTGTGTCTGTGGGAGAGTATTTCTCAACCTGTGCTCTGGGGACCACTCATGGTCTGAAAGACTTCAGGGAATGGTTTGTGAGATCACTCTAAAACAAAGCAACTCCCCCCACTATCTCCCCTATCCCAAAACTGCCCAAACCCACACACATGTCACAGCTTTCAAGGGGAGGCCTAATATTTACTTGATTATTCATGAAGACCACTGCATGAAGAGTGCTCAAGCAGCCTGCATCCTAGTCCTCCAAAACCTCAGGGATCACTGGATTAAAAATCATGGACAAACACTTCTTTGGAGAAGTATGTCCACTATGTTATTTATTTGGGAAGACACAAAATATCTGCCTCATGCGTTGTCTATACTTCTTAGAGTCAATGACAGACTGCTGCATCAGGCTTCTATCATCCACCAGGACCAGCATATTAGGTGCAACAGTGCTAGTAATAAAACCCAGCAGTTTTGTATTATCTTACTCCACTCCTTTCATCTCCTGGACACCACCTCAGATGCTGCAGTGGCCCTTACTACCCTTACTACCACTGTTGCAGTAGTCTGGGTTGCTTTTGCAATATAAATATTGCTCCTGGAATATCCCCGCTACTGCATATCCTCATCTCAAATGCAAACCTTTCCCCTTCGTCACAGCTCCTCTACACAGGAAAGACATTCTTCCTCATATACACAGAAGCTTACATTGCAGCTCTGTATCTGCAGGAAGCCAAGACTAAAAGTAGCAGCTACATCAGATTGTGGAGTGTAAGACAAGGAGAAACCTCCACATCAGAGGCTCCTGTGCTATTGCAAACAAATCATACATTTTGCATGCTCCATCTTAAGACTGGTTGGGTTTCTTGCTCCTGCTGTTTCTACAAGCTTGTTGGAGCCTTGTTCCAGAGCTTGCTTCTACCAGAGCTTGCTGGAAACTTTGTAATTCAGGAACATTTTTATGGTACATGTAAATCTATTTATTCAGGTGTTCATGCTGCCTTTTATGTTAGTGAATCATCTGTACTGCGGTCACATCCAGGGCCCCTACCCAGATGCTGCTGAGCACCCAACAAACGCTGCATATGGAGCTGACCCAAAAGGATTCAGGACAAGACTGAGCAGAAGATGCCAAACACAAATGTGTGCAGAGGAGTCAAACTGGTATCCTGACTGCTGACAGCCCTGGTGCCGCTTCCATCACAGGGAACACAGAAATACCTTAGAGTACTGCTGTGAAAGGCAGGTTGAAGTATTGAGGAATCACAGGCGTGGTTGCTCCAGAGAGGAGGAGGCCAGGTTTATTGCTATACCTCATTCACCTGAAGTAAATTCTTTACAAAAAGGAACCAAACCACTGCCACAGTCATGAGCACACAGGAATTCTTGCCTGCGCTGGAGCATGGTCTGTTGTAAGTGTGGGCTCAAGACAAGGGTCTGAACGCCTGCCAGTAACCCCAGCAGTTTGGTTGTTAGTTATTAAGGAGGCAAAGGAAAGCACAAGGACTGTGGTATCCGCTGTGGCTTCTGCAATCTAGGAGCACCAGCGTTTGCTGAAATAGAGTTAGGACTGTTCCTATCAGGTTTTAGCACAACCGTATTCTTGTAGGTTGATGTTGAGATCATCTTAACCAATGCTTTACTGCAATGTGTGTTGCACATTTTACCCTGTTTCATACAGCCCCAGCTGAAGCCTAGCTCTGCCCATGGCTTGGTATGTCTAAAGCCACCATTTAGCATAACAGAACAAGTTAACATAGGCTTGCATGCTGGCCAGCCAGACATGATACCTTTTTAATGTACGATTTTGTTGTGGCCAATGGTTAAGGACATGATTAAAGCTGTGATTTTATTTGTCACTAGAAGATTTATTTATGCATACTAAATAAGTATTTTTTCCAGTTCTAATGATGTTTACTGCATGTTGCACAACTTCAGTCTCTAAGAAAGGAACAAAAACAGGTACAGTCTGAGTACTGAGTGGCACAGCACATTGCACATTAACATACACATGATAGAGCTGATACCAGTGAGATTCTAATCTATGCCACAAAAGTACACTGTTAACCAGACATACCCACAAACACTTCTTCCTCTACATAACACTATTTCAAGAAGACAGATACCTGGTCTCAGGCACTGCTATCAGCACTGCTTCGTTCTCTGGTGTGCGATCCCATTTTAAGCTGATCTTAAAATTCTGCCCAATTTCTACCATCTGACCTGAAATTTTTCATATGAGGTGTTTACCTCAGAGTGCCATTGATGGTTATTTGTGATCAGTTGGTTTAACAATATAGTGTGATTTCTTCAGAGAAAAAGGTAGTAAAAACTGTTTATTTCTTAGCAAAACAACAGCACTGATTTTCTTTTCTCTTTAATGTAGGAGGAAAGAGGCATCCCGAATGAAGACTCTGCTGACCACAGCTGAAGAGCAAGGGAGTGCAATAAACAGGAAAGTACAAGTCTATTTATCTCTGGCACAGCCTGCCTTTTTCTAGTCTGGATGGAAAAGAAGACGAAAGTCCACGGAGCACTTGAGTGAACAACAAATGGCATCGGAACAAATGCAGCGAAAGGGAATGCCAAGGTTGTCATTTCTCCGTCAGGGGGTTGGATGGGTTTCCTCCTCAGAGAAGCACTGGGAGGCTCGAGGCAGGACCTCGTGCAGGAAGCAGGTGGTTTGCTTTACCAAGGGCCATGCGTAATGGCCAGGGAGCTGCGCCGCGCACCAGGCCAAGCTACAGCAGATGGGCTGCAGTTCGCCCCGCTCAAGGATATTTTTCATGTTATGTGTGGAAAAGAGCAGGAACCCTTGTTTATTATATGAGGCCTTGTAGGACTTTGCTTGGAAAAAAGCCATTTCTTAGATAAAAAAAAAAAAAAGCCATTAAAAATGTGAGTCACTGCAATCACATTCAAAGTGCTCCAACACAACCTTTTATTTGCAAAGACTTCACCAGGAAAAGCAGCTTTTTTATTCTTTTTAAAGAAGAGTTCCTCCACCAATTGCCTCAGGCTAATCGAGGTGACATTATGGATCTGTGCATTTGAAATTAGGAAGAAAAAGCACCCCAAACACCTCAGAGCACTGAATTCAAATGATTCGCAATGCAAGAGTACCAGCAAAATAGTTGATCAGCCTGGGCTGTGGACGTCCCCACTCTGAGATGCCCAAGGTTCCCCTAGGGTCCTGCTTCTTCTCCCTGCATAAAGAATGAGTCTCCCCCACTCCTGGGGGGGAATCTAAGTTTTAAAATGCATTTGTGCTGGAGAGAACACTGTGGTGCATTTACAGTCCAAGGTCCAGAGTTACACCACAGAGCAGGCACAGCTATTTTGCTGCTCTTTGGGGTTTGGGTACCCCATTTAGTATTACCAGGTGCTTGCATCCTCTTGGAGGGGAGATGCCTAAACTGCTGCTTTCAAAGCACATCCTTGCCATGAGGCTGGGAGCAGCAAGGGGCAGAGGGCACAGAAGCCTTTCTGTTTTATATGATAAATATCCACATCTTTTCCCTCTGGTGTACCATCACCATCCTTGAGGAGAAACCAACTGACATGGGCAGGGTCTCCCCACATCCAGACACACCTCCCAGTACCCATTTATTTACTGCACTTTAAACTGTCACTGAATGAATCACCCTTCTCTCAAATCCAGGCTGAGCTCTCAAATCTCTCAGGCACTGGAGAAAGGGCAGCTTTTGGTTAAAACCACTACCAGGTGCCACCATGTCTGTGCCAGCCCCTGGGACAGAGGGATTTGGGGTCTCCTGCTGTACTGGGCCTCCCAGGGACCTCTGAGCAGGATAGAGGTCCTACTTTCAGGGCTATCCTGAGTAGAGGTCCTACTTTTTGGACTGCCACTGCACTCAGCAATGAGTCAGAAGTCAAATCACTGAAAATAATCAAGGTTGTTGCATCTCTGGGCATGCAAAACAGCCACTGTTAAATTACAGTGTCAGAACAGAAAGCATAGGCACCTCCCGGGAGGGGTGGCAGGGCTGCACCTATGGGGAAGGGGAAGCTGGGCATCCAGTCACAGCATGTTGGGTCTGTTCTGGTTCTGTGCTACTTCTTCAGTGCTGCAAGGATCTGAGTTTTACTTTGCATTTGACCAGTTGCAGACAACATAAAAACGGAGAGAGAGCAGAAAACAACCACAGAAAACAAGGGCTGATAGAAGTGTCTGATGGTGAGGGACTGAAAAGGTCTGTCTGTTTGGCTTAAGGAAAAGCCCTAGTCATCTTACTGTATTTTACTAGAGGGACTTAACCAAGTGCTTTAAATCACTGGCAAAAGACGAATAGCTGCAAGTTAAATCCAAACAAGTTAAAATAGACATAAGGCAGTTCAAAAGCAAACAATGACTCATTGCTAGTACAAATTACTAATGGCATTGGTGGATCCTCTACTTTGACTAGCAGGAGAGGACAGGGTCCCCTCTTCTGTAGATGGGCCAAAGGGTTCACACAGAAGTGTTTGGAGGAGATTGCCTGGCTGGAGCTGTGCAGGAGGCCTGGCCAGATGACGTAGAGCTGCATTCTCATATCAGCAACCTGCCATTATCCGCACTGCTGCATCAAATACTGCAGCACATCCACGCACCCAGCACCTAGTCAGTATTGTCAGGATGTGCCTGTTAGTTAACTGTTAAATACTGTCTGGAAAAAACAAACACATGGGTAACTGTGATGCTTAGTAATGGTAAATCATATTCCTCAGCTCCCTTCCCTTGTAAAACACAGAACAGCTGTTCTTGGAAAACTGAATAGAATCTCCAGTGCTTTGTTGTTATACTCTACTGACAAACGATGTGTTACCAGCAGTAACCTTCAGTGACAGGTAAGAACTGCCTATTTAGAAGCCTCTGTGCCATTCAAGCTTTTGCTCTTACCCTTGGCTGAGGGCATTATAGAGCATTAGACAGCATAAAGCTCTGGCCTCGTGTATGCGCTATTGAAACTTGAGAAAAACATTTAACGTTCTTTTTTTTTCAAATGGAGAGAAAAGTCCTGATCTTATGTTCATGCTGCTCTGGATTGATGCCCACCAGCTATCAAACAGAAGACAAATGACAGTGCTGTTCTTTCAACCAGTTTAATGATTCTGGCAAACGACCTGGCAGTAGACTCCAGAGATTTCATCTAGGCAAGGCAATGCCTATTCCAAGAGTGGAAATCTCTAACTGGAGAGCTGGCAAGTGTGTGTTTGTGCTGGAGGCTTAAATCAATCATTTCTATTTTTCCCAATGTGATCTAGCAAAGTACAGAAATTGGCTCCTTCATTGATGGCCACAGGCCACTTTTCATGCTCAAGTTATTAGTGCCATAGGCTACAGTGATACATTGACTTCATGTAAAACAGTCAGTGTTGGAATCACCTGTTTAATCATTCCTCTACAGTAGCTCTACTTTGAAAACTGTCAACAAATGCCCTGTTGACACTGTGAACAAGGAGTCCAGGAGACCACTGTATGGTAGTGGTCCCCTGGAGTCATTCCTCTGTGTTCATGCAGAACTCGCCTGCCACCACAATATCTTTCTGATTCTGCTGCCAAATATCACTCCCCTCATTGTTACCTTGCGAACTGGCACAAATCCCCCTGGCACCAATGCCTGAGTCAATGAGCAATCGAAGTGCTACTGCAGAGTTATACTATTTATACTATACACTTTCTTCCTCAAAGGCTTGGACAAAATTTAGGGGCCTAACTGTGAAACTGGGATTTAGATTAAATAAGAAACTTACTCAGCAGCCACCCAACTATTTAGGGTTGATCTGCTGTGCCTGGAAGTTCCTAAGGTGCCAATAATTCCACATCTGTGGATATCTAAAACTGCCCTTCCTTGCCCTGGTGGGAACCCCAAAGTGAAGGGGACGTAATCTAAGACTGTAGGTTTGCACAACTTCCTTGTAGGGCAGTACTCTATAAACACTTTCCGTATCATGGGAATTTCCTGTCCGCACTGTACCTTACAAAGGTAAGCCTGTGGTGTGCACCCACCACACAGCCTGATTTCCTCACAGGGAGGACCTGACAAGAGCCCTGATGCCATGGAGGCACTGACAGGATGCTCATGGTGTCCTGTGTAGTATGTTTCAAAAATAAGTTTATGTGCAACCTAAGGGGCCAGATCAGCTACAGGTGTGCTGAAGAGATTTAACACATGACAAAAGCGCAAGGATCCTTTCTAAAGGGAAATGACTTTTCATGGTTTATATGTAGTGATGCATATGCCAGTGCTGCCTCCTTGTATGTTATAACTCAATGGTTACTTCAGCCAGAGTGCTTGGAAGGTGCTTCTACACATCTCCCAACTTCAAAAGATTGAAACATCTCCCATCTGCCAAAGGCATGCCTTGTTTCCTCTCTTCCTCCCTAGGAAGAGAATAGTCATCCTTCACTTGCAAATCAGTAAGAAAAAAAGCAACAAAACAACAAAATTCCCTGACAAACTAAAACCACACACAAAAATGTATGGGACTTCCAGAAACCTGGTCTAGTGGAAGGTGTAGTGACACCCATGGCAGGGGGTGATCTTTAAGCTCGCTTCCAACTCAAACCATTCTATGATTCTGTTTATTCACTGATGTCCCTAATTCTAACCCAGAATCCATAAACATTACAAAGGGTTTCTTGAAGTCCTGAGAATCCAAAGCACTAAAAATTTCTCTGTCTTTTGCTTGCAGTGGCCTCAGGTTGTAAATCTTCCAGCTTGGCCCTCCAATAATAATTGCGGTAATTTGTCTCTGTCTGCTTCGGGTAGCTGCTAGCATAGTCCAGCTGATTTCTCGAGAAGGAATGAAAAACAAATTTAAAAGAGAAAAAGGCCAAGCCTCAGAGAACAGTAACAAAGGAGCAAACTGAAAGAAAGTTCAGTCGAATTATCTGTGCCCTAGTGCTATCAGAGGCAGGTGAAGTGAGTCACAGGGAGCCACAGTCCATGCAGGGCCTCATGAATGGGACAAAGAGGATGAGACTTTTATCAGCACTCAACCACTCAAGCAACTTACCAGGCTCATGAGACTACAGCTTCAAAGCACAGAAGCTCTATGTTCAACCTCTCTCCTTTGCTTCCAGGTGACCAGTGCCCTTACACACAAAACATGAAGTCACCAAATGCTGGGCTGTGGTGAGGAGCAGGCAATAAGCCTGCCAAGTGAATGCCAGGCCTCTAACATGGGCAGAAATACAAGTCCAAAATGCCTTTATTTTTTTGCCAGCTGAAACCATTTGGTTTCAGCATCCTGATATTTTATGCCAAAAATTAAATGGTCTCTCTCTACTCCAGAGCTCCCATTTCCAGGCCCATAGCCAGTTAATACTTCATCTCTTACTGCAGCGTGACCAGCAGTGGAACAAGCACTAAATGAGTCCTGCTGGTTCTGGTCTGTCAGGATCCCAAGCTGGAGCCTGAGGGACCACATGAGCCACCGCCTGCCCACCACGCCTTCCGTGGTTTGATTTCCTCACATCCCGTGGAGGATCTGTTCGAGTTCAGCCTGCAGGTGCAAGTTTTGCAGTTTATATCTGGCCCACGTTTTTGATGTCAGGAAAAACATTGCAAGAAAATAACACATTATTAAAAAGAAGGGCTCCAGAGACTCTTTTGTATTCCAGTGAAAAGGCTTTTCTTTTAGCAGGCATTTGTGGTGTTTGAGACTTAAATATCATACGAATCTGAAAATTACATTGATTAGAAACTGATTCTTGAAACAAATCATGTTCTTTTCTTGGCAGACAGTAATGAATTCTCATCAATGAGTTTTTCTGATCTTGGAATACATTAATTAGCTGAAACATGCTCACATCTCAAAAATCATGTCAAATCACAACTTTTAATTGCATATAATTCCTACCAGTGTTTTGCACCATAAATTCATTTTAGTTACATTCAAGTTTAAAGAAAACATTCTTACCCTTATAATTTTTGTGCAATCCCATAGGAAGAAAAAATCCCTTTTGCTCCAGAGAAAAACAGTAGTTTAAAATAAGTAATAACTTTTGCCACAGGTTTTTACATTTGATTTCTTGCTTTAAAGAGAAAATCCCACACCTGGTAACCCTTATTACCTCCTCCAAACCTCCTGAGTCATGGAAACAGATTTCAGAAAGATGCCCAAGGCCAGTAATTTTTTAAAAAAAGAAACAAAACTGAATCCTTTCACCCATTTGTTTCCCAGGTCACAGAATGAAAAGCTGTAGGCCTCCTATTTCCATCTTTAGCACACACTCACTTGAAACGTAGAAAGCAGCTTAAATTTGACTTGCAAAAGAAAGATAGAGGCATGTCCCTACTCCATGGAGAGCATATGAAAAGAATGTGCTTTTTTTACTTTAAGCTTTGGAAACTTAAGCTGTAAGAGGGGAAAGGAAGGCCACAGCCAGGCAGCTGGTACAAGTAAGGTGCAGACACAGAGTCTCATCCAGTGACAGCTGGAAAAGATCCATGTTGGAAAACAGCTTCACAAGCCCCCCTGCTCCCTGGCTCCCGGGACATTGCTGTATAGGAAAACTGCAGCTCTGTGTGTGCTTTGTAGGGTTTGAAGTGAAACTGTCATATGGATCTTCAGCTGTATGTGTTTTTTAACTGAAATAATTGTTTGGGGAAAAAAAGGAGACCTCATTGCCTCATATCCCACTGAAACGAAACGCAGCCTATGGCCCCTATCTGTAACTGCTGATTAACTCAAACCTAAACTAAGTACCTCGTCCAAGATGCGAATGCTTTTCAAGAGCTCTTTCACTTGTTTCTGCAGAGGTGGTGTCAGACCCACACTGTGCCAGCTATGGTAGAGCAGTGCTACCAGGCAGGGGTAAGTGGACTCATGATGAATGCCCAGAAGCAGCTTTCTTGCCAGAAGGCTGGGATGAGGCCCATCGAGACACCGCAAACCCAAACACAGAACAATATTGACATGGTTCCCACCACTGCTGGCTCTTCAGATCAGTGTTCAGAGACATTACCATTTAATGAGGAAAAACTGTACTGTTACTGTGACTCTTTGTGATCCTGGTTTTTACAGTCTTTTGTCATGCAGCATTATCAGTGGTTTAGGAGTTGCTCTACTTTTCTTTTTTAGGACTATTTTCCCAGGACACATCAAGGGAAGGAACCTGGCTATCCCATTCCCACTGGAAAACTTGGCACTTTCTTCACTAAAACCTTGTTTTCCTGAAAAGAGAAGCTAAAGCTCAGGCTAAGCTACCAGCAGATAGTATAGCCCAGCTCAGCACAGGACTCTTCTGGGAGGATGTAAAATGTCAAGCATGGTTCCCTAGCTCTGCCTTGACTGAGCACCTCAAATTGTCATGTGCCTATGTTTATGGCAAATGCTCCCTTCTTCCCCCCACCTCACACAAGTGTCTATTTCCTTGGAAGATAAGAGAATCAATCTGATGGCAGAAGATACTCAGGATTTTTCCTCTACACATGAAATAAAATACTCTGCATGTACATATTTGTGTCCACCATATATATGTCCATCCACATCTTTGACTCCTGAACAGGAAGAATCAGATTTTTAAAAGTATTAAACATATAGCAGAATGCTTTGCGGTCACTTATGAAATTTCTTCTCATTTCCCACCTTTGCCTTTAAGCATCTACAAGGATCTGTGAGGTTTCAAAAGGGAACCTTTGTAATCCTGTTCTGTGCCTCTTTGCATTTCAAGGCAATTAAGACTCTAAAAATATCTTCAAGAGGCATTGACACTAGAAGAATGTTCTGTTTCATTAATGGTTATTTAGTTTTTCTTGAGGCTTCCTTTATCTTCAGAACACATTTAGGACAACCATGGGATACTTTCAGTGAGATTCAATAACACTATGACTCACTGACATATAGGAGTACGACACACACTTGAATATGTCCAACAAAAAGGTGCTGCGGATCCTTGTTCTGGTGGCATTCCTCCTGTTAAGTGTGCTTTCTTCTTTCAGCCTTGACTTTTCACCAAGTCATCTTCATTATTCAAAGTGCCATAGTATGAACTGTGAGAATCTGGTTGTATTTTGCCTGTCAAATTTTGTCCTAAGGAAATAGGGGGAGGGAAGGGAAAAACAACAACTCTGTGAAGAATTTCAAGCAAACAAATCCCCCACCAATCCATCATTTAAACATTCTTTGCTCCAGTAATCACTGTTTTTATTTGATCGGTTGTAACAATAGCTTGGAAAAACTCTGAAAAATTCTTTGAAAAATCTGTTGGGAACAGGAATAGAAATTAAGGGAACAGTATATTTATTGAATATGACTAGAGCACATTTGTGACTCAACTCTCCTAAGTCATCCATTATCTGATATCTCACTTTTAACAGAGACAGAAAAAAAACAACCCTACTTACCGGGAATATGTCCACAGTCAATAAAAGGAACTTGTAAATGCTCCTCTTTTTTATTTCTTGCAATTACAAATACACCAAGGAAAGACAGGAGACACCTACAAAATAATAGTGGTACAGTATCATTAGAAACAGTTTACTGCATCTGAGACGATAATTTCTTTCCATGTTTCTGTTTCAAGGACTTCCCAAACCCAAGCTGCTCAGTTTATACAGAGACTTTTCTTCCTGGCAGCTCTATATACTCATCCTGGGCTCCCTCTCAGCCTTGTTTTTGTCTCCTGAAGCTTTATTACCAGTTCCAAAGGTTTCACAAGCAAAATCACACTTTCAGCAATATATACCTAACCAAATGCCTATGTGAGACCACAATATTTGAATCCCTGAGCAAATCTTCACAAAGTATCTAATCTAGTATTCTAGCATTTGCAATTTCATTAACAAGTCAGTCTAGCTACAGGCAATCAACATCTCTGTTGTTTTTCTCGCTTAACTGTGTGTCTCAGGGGCAAGCTATAAGCCAGAAGCAGTGAAAAACTGCTATGCTTGGATAAATCTTCTATTCGCCCTGTGCTGGACATGCAACCACTAATTCCTGCCTGCCAAATACATGGGTTGAATTTGCCCATCTCTGTTTTTTGGTCACTTTTCCTGCAGTCAGACAAGATGGCAGTTGTGTGCACCTACTCCAGTCCAGCTGCAGAGGACAAAGATGTCTGTAGCTGTCGGCCCCATTTATTTGACATCACTGTGGCAAGAAGACACCTCCATCAGTTCTGGGAGATGCTTTTAACCATCTCACCCCATTGTCAGTCACTTAAGTGTCACCTGTCCCACCAGGGACAGTTGTTGTGGTGCTGGTAGCCAGCAGAAGGTTTCTGCTCTCACAATACCTAGGTCCTTCTTCAAACATTTATTGTTAGCAGATTTTTAGTATGCTTTGAACTTTTCTGCAGGCAGTCTGTGTCTTTCTCTGCACAGGAAGATGTGGGGAGAGAGTTTATAGTACAGCCTCATAGGCAAGCAGCTCATATAATTGCCCATGCCTAGTGGCAGCAAAGACCAGCTGGGCACACAAATGGAAGGTAACATGGGAGGAGATTTCTCTCAGTTGTAAAAGCACCCCCTATAACATGATCTTTGGTGGAGAACAGTGACTTCTCCTTCCTGCTGGAGGAGCACATGCTGCTGGTTTTTCATTCCATCATGAGATTAGTAGTTCATAAGTGTCTCACATTTTTACATATTTGGATTCAAAACCAGGCCTCCAAACTCCCAAAGCACAGACATCAATCTTTCCTTTAATGTTTTTTTATCCTACTATAATGGCTATTCCATAATGCTTTAATAACAAGACAGGTTTCTTCTTACTGAGAAAAGAAGGGATTCCACAAGGCAATACTGTTTCAGTACAAACATAAGCACAGATTTCAGGCCAATACACTTACCCGAACAGAAACATGAACAGGCTCAGCAAAGCTGCACTTTGGAATTCCCGATAAAATATGACCCCTGGAATGTGACAGAAACAAGAATTGCAGATTTTGACTGGCTTCCAAGTGATATGAATTACAGCTGGGAGGGTGAGGAGCATTGTCATGCTCAAATGGAGCAAAAAAAAAAAATTCAAATAAGGTATTAATGCACATTGTGATGGGCTCACTTTTTGTGCCCGTATTCCATTAAGTAGGCTTTGTCAGGATACTGCATGGGACTGAAGATTAAATCTATCAGGTTGAAGCATCTGCTGTGTTAGTAACTGCACAGATGCAGGTATTTTTTTGCATTGTCAGCAACAGTTTTTATGCAGGTCAAACTCAAGGTCTTATTCACAAGCAGAGTCATACCAATACAGCTAACAGGTTTTTTGTGGATTTAGTTAAGCCACTCCAACATACCATGTGGACATCTGAACTCCAATTGGGAACAGGTTTTCGGTAACTAGCTGTGTCCCTGAAGTTTACACCAAGTTAAGGGCTCCAGCAGCCAAGTTTGCCAAGTCTTTCTGTCTGAAAGGAGCACTAGGTCTTTCTGGTCACCTCTCTTCCAGGAATTAGCACCTCTGCAGTGAAGGTGACAGAACCAGATGTGTATCTGGATCTCAGCTGCCCCAATTCACAGCCAAGTATATTAGCTTTAAAACACTGATGAGCATATTTCTGCTTAGAAACACCAAAGTGTTAACCAGCACAGCTGAAGTGTGACTGTATCTTCAAAGGCTGTAACTGGGAATGGGGTGTCATGAGAGAGGTACCTTCTACAATCACCCCAGTAAGATTCAGCAAAGGTTGTTCTTCTAAGCCCTACACTGATTTAACTAACCTGGTGCAAATGCATGTGTATCCAGTCTCAAAGCTATTAAGCTATTCCTGAATAGGTACTTGATCTTTTAAGGAGGCACAAGGCCAAATTCCCCATATGGTCACAAGAACGCAACCCCTTTTTGGCACATGTCTCAGTCACAAAGTGTAGGTCTCTTCTAACACAGGTGCTGAGGCAATCTGTGCATGAAGCTAACTCCCATTCTCATTAATGGCAGCTCTGCATGAGAAACTCCTGCACAGCAATGACAGGAAAGCCCCAAGTGTGTGTTAAAACGAGTCATAAATGTTCTAACAACATGATCATTTTGGCTCACTGCTGATACAGCATCTTGGTCATCCTCCTTGCTTATGTTCTTATGCTGCGCACCATTTCCAAGATTTGCAGTCCCTCTTTAACAACACTGAGTTCAAAGTTCTCACCCAGAATAAAATGTTAAATGCTCAAAAAGTCTTTGGGGTAATTTTATTTCCTTCACTTAACCTAGAATTCCACCTTCTGAAATGGAATATACACTAACTACTATGAAACACAGCTGGTTGTCATTTGAGTAGTTTGCCAGGCTGTCAAAATTACTCTACCAGTTCAGATGCAGAGAGGCTGGTGTGCACATGGTGAATGCATTTACTGGATGTCAGGATGAGGCTAGGGTAAATGCAGGTACTTCTAGTAAACCAGCAAGGCATAGTAAACCATACATAGAAATTCTGGAAATGCTAGAATTTGATTGTTTTTGTTTTGCTTCAAAAGTTGTAAACTTAACTAATTTTTCAGACTTAAACACCTGTCAAATAGGAAAAACTTCTTTTTCTGAAGTCAGACATGACTGGTTTGTGTTCCTCTTCACAAGCAGTAACTCTTAAAAACCTATGTTTAGAAAATCATTCTGGAGAGGCAAAAGATGAGAAACAAACCTGAAATGATGGCACTGGTAGTGAAGAAGACAAAATTAATGGGCATAACTGCTGTCGCCTCATACAGATGCATTGCTTGATTCAAGAACCTGGAAGACAAGTGTTACTGTACCTCATGCCTACAGGAGGTTCATTGCACTTTAAGTCAGGTTAAGCCACTTTATGTCAGTTTAACAAAAAGTGTGACCATTTCTTACCACAATAGCAAGTAGCCCCAGACAGATGCATATGGATGTTGAATTTACCTTCTGGTTTTGACTCTGCAGAGTACAAACAAATAGGCAAAAGCAAGAAGGCTGGCGTGGATTCTTCTGGCATAGGCTATCCTTTGAAGCACTGTTGGAAAAACTTTGTCTGCCACAGATAAGGGAGGAATGCTGGGGTATTATTGCTTATGGTCTGCACCGGTTCTTGGAAGCAGTGCTGCCTGTGAGCAGCCAGGGACAAGTTGCTCTAATTTAAGCAGGATGTGTAAGGCTATATTTCCAGCATGGACATGAAAACGT
Organism: Pezoporus occidentalis; assembly: GCF_034315485.1. NCBI lineage: Eukaryota > Metazoa > Chordata > Aves > Psittaciformes > Psittacidae > Pezoporus > Pezoporus occidentalis. Next base: position 21,519,786 of record NW_026914940.1, on the reverse strand, counting down.
AAGTTCTTGTAGGAACTCTTTCACTTTATTGATGTCCACATTGATTCTACTGCTTAATCCAACTTGACTAAAATGCCTATTTGTACGTGTATCCATGCAATCATACCCCAGACACTCTGTCCTGATGGGACAGTCCAGGAAGGTGGCTCCTTGTTCCTTGGTTTGGAAACTCTGCTGTGTTTCTCAGAAAGGCAACACAAACACCCACTACAATCCCAAGTAACAGTGTGCAGGACCACAGGGCCGTACACTGCATACATGCATACGCTGGCCTTGGAGCAGCCTGCACAGTCAGCTTCGGTGGATGAAAAGGCAAAGCAATTAACTCACTTGTGTGGAGACCACAGCTATCAACATTTACCCATAAGGTGATGAATCATGACTCTGAGCTCTTGGGTGCACTGGTAGATACACTGTTATGTGAATAGTGCATTTCAGACCAAAAGAGAAAAATCAGGAGGCTGCAGAGTGTATTCAAAACCTATAAAAAGAACCGCACTTAAATGTTTCACTGGTACAATATATGTCCACAGTAAAAATCCAAGCTTGGATCTGTTTTAGCCATTAAAGTAATTGCATAGTTATTTTAGCAACTGTTGAACAGTCTCCATGGTGCTTTAAAAATAAAGAAATCCTACATATCCACAGGATAGTCAGGATTTTGAAGTCATTGAAAACACCTCATTATTTTCTCCCTTTTGCAACAAACTCGGTCATTGGGACTAAAACAGTGATACCAAAGCCTAGCATTGAATCCAGGAGGATGTTGCAGCACAGGCTGTTTTGAGCTAACACACAGCAGTCAAATAAAACAAGAGAGGAAACAAATAAAATGAAAAATGTAGACTGACAGCACTGTCTCTGTGAGAAAATGTGTCCAAGAGAGAAACACTGATCCCAGGGCATGAAATGGGCACATTTAATTTCTGCTTTAATTCTGGCTGAGCAAAAGAAAAAAAAACAACAAAAAAATAACCCCAACCCCCCTCCCCAAAAAAATGGCAAGAGAAAGAAGTTAATTCAGCAGCTTCCTATTTACCAGGCTTTTATTTCCTATTTTAAATGCCCTGAGCTGTTCTCCCAGCAAAGACAAGTTGGATGCAAATCACTCTATAATCTGTTACAGGGGAGTTCCTGAGTCAGCCACAGAGAGTCACTGAATAATAATGCGTGGACTTTCTGATTCCACATGGGAATGGTATGTTCTGCCACGAGAAAGCTGGGTTGGCTCTTGTACCGGAAAATAATCATGCAAGTAAACACTCAGACTCACACTGGAGCAATCTAGATGAGATTACTGAATGATGCTATCAGCACCTGAAGCAAAGGGACCGGCATAAAGAGAATGGACCCTGTTCAGCTGCAAGCCATATTTTACCATGCTGCCACCCCCAGCAATCTGCAAAGGCAGCATAAAGCAATTACTTCAGAGGCCAGAGGGGAAAACTTGGATGTCCCCAGCACACCAAAAATTAACTATTTCCTAAAAAAGTACAGGCATACAGGGTAGCAAAACACAGCATGCAGATTTAACAGAGGCAGGAGAAAGCTGGGATAAACTCTCTTCTGCAGTCTGACTAGGGACATCAGCTGGAGATGTATAATGAGGGTAAACATGGCCATTTGCTTATTCAGCGATGAAGGTTTCTAAAAGTCACACCTCTCCCCCCCCTCCCCCCCAGTTTACATAAACATATATTTAATTTAATGAGTTCAAGTTCAGTGTCCCAAAACTGAAACTAAATTTGGGAAGACCATGTATAAGGTGATAATGAGAGAAGGTGGCATCTAGAAATCAATTGTAAACTGAAAAATAAAGCCTAAATAAACAATACAATCAGCCATAGGCAATTCACGTGTCTGGTAAGGCTCTGGCAGGATTTTGTTGCCCTTAAGTGCAGCTTGTATCTGGAGTCGGTATCAGAACCAAAACCGATAAAACTTACAGATAAAATGTGTATGAAGGTTTGGAGGTACGTAGACTCTCACTTACTTGACTTGGAAAGCACAAGAGGTTGCCATCAAAACAATCATGATATAGAAAACAGGATAAGTTAGCTGCATTTTCCCCTTCACAGAGAGTGTTATCATGCTGGCCACAGCCTTTACAGCAATGACAGTCAATGATGCTGAAAGGGAAAAGGAGAGGTTAGCAAGGCAGGATTCACAGCAGTGACCTTGGAGCATCAGTGAGGGAGGAGAAAGTGCCAGGTCAGACTCACAGGTTGATAACCTAAAATGACTGAGATAGGGTCTGGGCACCTAAACCTAACTGTGTGATTTTATAAATGCTCGCTCAAATACTGCCTCAACTCAGTGGCCTTAGCTCCATGCATGCTTTGTACTTTGCTTTTAAGTTCCTCTAGCACTTAGTTGTCTGCAACCCTGCATCTACTCAGTTTCACCATTTTCAGCAGGATAGCTGAGGTTAATGTCAGATAAATCTTTCAAAGTGAGACTCGTGTGTCTGTGTGTGAGAGAGACTGAGTTCAGCATGAGGAAAGAACTGGACACATTTTGTTGAGCTGGGCATATGCCCTAAACACTGGAATACCAGTTAGAGGTGGTGTAACAGCTTCCACATCTTCCAGACATACTTTATTGAGCTAACTTGGAGTCCATGTTGTATTGTTCAGGAGAGGTCCGAGAGGACTTGTTATCTGTTCAAAGTAGCTGGGACACCTCCTAATAGCAGCCTAAAATAATCCTCCCCCTCAGGATCTCTCTACGGAGACAGGAGCTAGCCAAAGCTGGTCAAAGCTGACTTCTGGGATCACATCCCGAAGCACCTAGCTCTCCTCACAGGTTGTGGGTGGAGAGCAGAAAACCAACGCAGGGGTCTGAATTTTGTTTCACGGTCCAGGTTCTTATGACCATTTACTGGATCTAGCCACAGAATACAGTATTTCAGTGGTGTGTTTTCAATCCATTTAGTCACTGTCATTGCATTACCACAGACAAATTTCAGACAGCAGGCAATGGCTTTAATACACGTTGCCAGTTCAGAGAAGTCTTGCAATCCATATCTTTTAGAAAAGGGTCTGACAAACCAGCTAAGAGTTACTTTAGGTTTCCTTTTGGAGTGTGCTCTTGGCTTGCTGAAGCTAACCCAAGTAGGCTGCGATTACTGCAAATAAAATGTAACAAATTCAGAAGAGACTAAAAACGATAAGAAGAGTCAGGGTGTGGAGATGACTTTTGAAGAAAGGTAATTAATCGTCAGGAGCACTGTCCCTCAGCTGGGATCCAGTTCCACCCTCTTCCAGAGCTGAGGAGTTTTGGATTTCAGTGGTCTGATTCATCCTCCCATAACTGCAAAATGCAGATTGGCAAGGATAGCTGCACTGTGCAAAAAGTTCAGGCCAAGGGTTGGGGGAAAAGGTGGGGGAAGAGGAATGAGTTCAGGTCTGTGGTTTTGACTGCAAGCATTTTTCTTACAGCAAGTCCAAAAGTTCAGGGGGAGTTTAAGAGTTGTATATATCTTGTGATGATTCTGTTCACCATCATGAAATTCACTGTTTTCCTGACAACCTTTCTACCAAGTACTTCACTTCTTGCTCTGTAATGGAAATAGGTGGAGGGGTTTAGCAAACAAAGCAGTAAAACTGAGCAGAGGAGGTCAAATGCTGGTCTGCAATGGTGCTAATGGTATGATAAAAAGCCAAAAAATACACTCAAGTCCCAACAAGCAGCCTGCATGAAAAATGAAATCTGTGCTCTAATAGGGTGGAGTTATTACTTTAAAAGAACATTTAGAAGCAAAAATTAGTAGTTTGAATTGTTCAACTAAGGGTAAAGACTGCTAAAATATATTTCTGATGAAAGGGCATTTTCTATCCGTTAGAATTTTAACAAACCAGAAGAGAAAGCATCTTTTTCTTTTTTTTTTTTTTTTTTTTTTTCCCGTTTTATTTTGGTTTTTGGTTGGTTGGGTGGGGTTTTTTGAAAAGTGGAATGATCTCTTTAGTTAAAGTAGCCCTGGGATAAGTTTCAAAACCTAGGAAATGGTTTTCCTATCTCTGATAGAATGACACCCCCCTAAGGCTAGTGTGACAAATGATGTCACTTTCCAGCTGTTAGGGCAGGAAACTCAGAAATCCCACTTTAATCTGAAATATTTTCCCCCAAACTTATGATAACTCCCAGTATATACATGAGGTAACACAATTCCCACCAAATGAACTTGCAGAGTTGCACTAAGCAAAACGTTTGCAGATTTTACAGTCACCCCTTTATTTTCTTAAAATGAAAGCATCACCCATACCCAGTAAAACACAAAGGCTGCTCTCTCTTTAAAGAAACCTTCCCACATTTAATTTACACCTGTATGAACCCTCCACCAGAAATGTATTTGTGCAGATACGAGAAAAGGCAGAAATCCCCTTCAACAAGCTGCCACCAAGACCCCAAGCCTCATGTACTCCTCCTGCAGCCAGGGCCCTCTAAGAGCAGTGCATGAATCAGACAGCTTGGAGCAAAGTTGCTGGGCCCTCCCTCAGCACCCCCATCACTCTGCTCAGCTGAAAGGTCAGAGACCCAGCAGAAGGCTCTAAGTGTAGTTTTGTGGGGACTGGCAGGCACCAGGACAGCTGCAGGAATCACAGCCAGCCGCAGTTCTGGGTTTCCTGCTCAAGGGAAATGTCAGTATTTCAAATGTTCCCATGAACCAGGATTTGTTTGTGTCTTTTTTAATAGAGCTGAAATAATGACACATTTTTTCTCAAGCTGCATATGCTCACCAAAACCTCAGCAGCCAGCAGCTGAAACTGTATTTTTGGTTGATTACGGCTTGACCACCAAGCTGCAGTTAGTGTCTGCTGCTGTTCGGCAGCTCCATGTGCCCCTTTGGCAGTGGTGGCATCAGGGCTGGCAGGCTCCATGGCAAAATAAGCACACAGGGCTGCACAGTCCAATGGCCCAGGTCTCCCAGAGCCATATGCTGACTTTGTTTAGGGCAGCTATCATGGTGGGTCTGCCCAGAAAGGCAGCAGTCAAGTGCAGAAGCCCATCTGGGGATCTTCAGGCTTCCAGCTATGGGACAAGGAGGCTGGATCTGCACATTGCTCAGGAGCACACAGTGCTTTGAGCTCCTTATGGCAGGTTTGAAAGCTGCAGAGCAGCTCAGGTGAGCTCTGCCAAAGCTCCTAGGTTCTGTACTAGAAGTGGGAGGATGGCTGTACTCACACTTCATTCCTCCAAACAAAGAGAGGTCAAACAGTTCAACCTGTGAGGTTCCTCTATATCTGACTCATCCAAGAAGCATGGAAAGCCTTCAAGGCTTCTTCAGAACTACAAATCCTAATCTCCCTAGCACTGGGAAATTTAAATGGGAAGACTGTCCCAAAAGTTGATCTGAAAGTCTGAGCTTTTCATCTAAGTAAGTTCAACAATGACAAATGTGAAGTGTTGCGCTTTAGAGTACCAGTATAATCCCAGACTGCAGCACAGGCTGGGATCTGCCCAACTGGGAAGCAGCTATGGGACCTGGGGTTCCCAGTGGACAAGCTCAGTATGAACAAACAGTATGCTGCTGTGGCAAAGAAAGCCAACAGGATGCTGGATTGCATTAACAAGGGAATCGCCGGCAGAGATGAAGAAGTCATCACCTCACTCTTCTCAGTGCTTGCTGGGCCACCTCTGCAATACTGTGCTCTGTTTTGGTCCCCACTATACAAAAACGATGCGAACAGGCTGGAAAGGGTCCAGAGAAGGGCCACAAAGATGGTCAAAGGACTGGGAAGGCTGTTGTATGAAGAAAGGCTGAGAGAAAGGAGTTTGTTCACCCTAGAGAAAGGAAAGCTCAGGGGAGACCTTATCACCATGTTCCAGTATTTAAAGGGTGGCTACAAAGAAGATGGAGACTCCCTTTTTACAAGGAGTCACATGGAAAACAGGAGAGGTAATGGGTACAAGTTACTGCTGGGGGGATTCTGATTGGACACAAGAGGAATATTTTTCACAGTGAGAGCAATCAGCCACTGGAATAATTTCCCCAGGAAATTAGTGGATTCCTTGAAGATGGACACTGGGTGCTGGGCCATCTCATCTAGACTGCGCTTTTGACTTGAAAGGTTGGTCCAGATAATCCTTAGGTCCTTTTCAACCTGGTGTTCTACGATTCTGTATGCAAACGGGCATAGATAATTCAAAGTTCCTGTACAGACATAGCGTATCACTGAAATCACTGCATTTGTTTACAGACTGCTTACAAGGTCTTGAGCTGTACTGTTTAAATGAACTATTTTTCACAGCTAGTCTGCTCTCCAAAACAAAGTTTAAAACAGTCTGCATTCCCAAGATCTAATGCTAAAGTATTGTTTAAAAAAAGCCTCAGAATACCATTGTACACAGCGTATTAATTTCAAAAAATCTGTAAAAAGAGATAGTCCCAACAATAAGCATAGAAACTGTTTCATAAACCAGCTTTTTTCTTCAAAAACAGAGCACAGTAGGAATCATGTGAAATATTTCAATGATTCTCCTTCAGCACACTGCTTTGAAGTGGCCCTACTCTAAACTAGCTTGAGAGACTGAGTGACAAGCAATTATCAAGTAACAGACAGCAACACTGAAATGAATAATATGTTCTTACCCAGTAGTGCTACCATCATTAACAGAACCACAATGTGTTTCACAGCTTTTCTTTTGTAAAAATAGAGGAGAATGCAGAATATTATAATTTCTAAGATCTGAAAATGAAAAGGAAGAAAGTTAGAGCTTTGAAACTATGTAATAAATGCTTCAAAGTCTTTGAGATGTCACAATCACTTTTGTTGCTCTAACAGTTCAAAGAAGAATTACTTTATAATGCATCTTCTGCTCAGAGCTAACCTTATTGCCAGTTGACAACAATTGTTGTCATTTATCTTTTCTATTATAGCAGAAGTTAAACTTTGAGTATTTCTTACTCCTTTAATTTTCTTTTTGCACTTCTAGATATATCTTGTCACTGGTAGCATTGAGAAGACTTTTTTAATGTGACAGCAAAGATACCCATGTTTACTGATAATAATTCTTACAGAATTATTGATAATAATTCTTCACTTCCTATGGAGTGAAGCACTTGCCTGGAGGAACAGCAGTCTCCTAAGTTATGGTATTCCTAGTGTCACTCTTTGTGACATGCAAGCTTACTTTTGCTACCAACTTAGCCCTTCTCTCCAGTCCTACTGAAAAAAAAAAAACAACCCCAAACACTGTATTTCTTGTTTTCTGCCATACATCATAAGAAGGAAAACATTTATTTCATGTGGTGGTTCTCAAATCACAGGTGTCTGTCAGGAGGTTTCCTTGGAAAGCTCAATGACACACTAGTAGACCTCACTGTGGGATATCTGTAGCTGCTAAAGCAGATTTGCCTACGTGGTCCAAATTTGGTCCTTCAATAACTGGCAGGTAAACAGCAGACAATTAAATTTACTGACTTGCTGTTAAGGTACCTTTTTGCAGATTCCCTTAGTAATTGTTGCCGTTTGCCATCTCAAAAGCATAGGTATTCTCCCTCTTACCTGAGTTGCCCAAATACTGCTCTATGCCTAAAGAAAACACCAAGTGCAAGAGTCAAAAAAGCTTCTGTGAAGCTCAGAAGACTTATGAAAACACAGATGATGGAGAAAGAGAAGTTCTTTTGTGCACTTTGGAAAGTAATCAAATGGGGGAAAGAAGACAGAGAATAAATTTGTCATCATTACTGAATCTGCTTATCATACGTTTTTTGCCAACGTAACAAGTCATAGAAAAACCTCATGTCTATCTCCTTGGGTTTGTCACCAACATAATATTTTACATTTTATAACACCACTCTAATCAACAGCTGCTACAAGGCAACACTAGACTCAAAAATACCTGGGTGTTGCGCTGATGAAATTTTCAAAGAAGCAGTTATATCATAGAATCACAAAATGGTTTAGGTTGGAAGGGGCCTTAAAGTTCATCCAGTTCCAACCCCTTTGGCATGGGCAGGGACACCTTCCACTAGACCAGGTTACTCAAATAATATAACAGCAAATTCTTGTTTTGGGGAGCGACTACAGCAGGAAAGCAGTCATCAGCTACATTCAGTTACTAAAATTCTCTACCACATTACACCTCCCCCAGTTTTGTAATGTTCAAAAATATGAACAGAACATAGTAATGTTTAATTCATTTTTTGTTTACCTTCACCCTGATCCCTTGTTCCCAAAGACAGCTGAGAAACAATTGAATTTCAGAACATTAAAACCACAAATTTGGGTTTTATATTACCTTTCTTTAAAAAATACCAAATAGTTATCATAAGAAAAAAAAAAAACACAAATCAACAACAACAACAAAAACCCACAACATTTTGGTGTGTTTTGGTTTTGCAAAACGTGATGAATATAATGTTTTGCTGTTCAAAAAAACCCCACAACATTCCTGGAGTAATCCTTGTTTAACAGTCTTTGCAATCTCATATGAAGAGCTGGTCTCCTTTTCCTCTAGAGTGACATCCCTCTGCACCAGGCTTGCTTTAGTTCTCACCTCGTGCTCCCTAGCACCCAACCTGTTCTTCCATGGTTCTGTGCCACTCAGTGACCCACCAACTGGTCACCTTTAATTGCAAGACAAAGGAGAGGCCATCACATTGAGTCATACTGCAAGCAAAGTGCATGACTTCTAAGAGGACCTCACACAGACAGGGACCCTTCCTGGAGTGCCTCAGATGTTGCCTATGGCTGTCTCCTAAGAATTACCCAAAACAGTGTTCACTCTCATAGCTGATAGCTGTGGTAGTGTTAAATACAAAGTCCAGGAATGGGAAGTGTGTATATTTTATCAGCTTCACATAATTCTGTTTAAAAGAACTGAAGGAACTTGACCTGCTTAGAATCATTTTTGCTATTACATCCAATCTCTACTGAAGTCTCCACAAGCCCACGTCTTATCAATCAACCTTTTTTTATAATCATGATTTTTTCCATGTTTCTAATCTTTACCAGAAGGCACCAGAATAAAATATTACATTGTCTGCCTCAACTGTTTTTTTCTGGGTTATACAGCACCATAAGGACCAACAAATGAGGAGGATCTTCTATGCACTTCGAAGGAAAAGCAGAAATGCTTTGAACCTGATTTTACAGAGATTAAATATTGATGACCCAATACTCACTAAGCTTCTGTTTAAGGAAACCTAAGAGCTTCATACATAATTGATGTCTTCTGTAGTGACTTGAAATACATATAAGCAAAAGAAAAAAAAACAAGCTAGAATAGTCATTCTTGCTCAGACATGATTATGCTGCTGCAGAGACTCAGGAGGTGACTCAAAGTTGTCTTATGTGGGAACTAGAGGCTATTTCTGCAGAACTCCTCTGATGCCAGTAGAGTGCCACATGGGGATGGTTTATCACCCACACAGAACATTTTGTACCATTGGGGCTTTGTATTTCTCAGCAGACCACACTTTGGGGGTACTTTCAGAAAGCCTGTTGGGCTGCCTTATTCTGCTGTACTGTCTCCTCGCTCTATATTTATACTGTAAGCTCTGCAACTTCTGCCTTGTTTTTTTATATCTCAGCAGTCAACCTGTGCTAGGCATTTTACAAACAGCTATGAAGAGCTAATTCCTTGCCCAAAGAGAATGTTTACAGGAGGGTTTGCTTGAACCTCTAGCAGTATACCAGGATAACCAGGCTGGTATCTCAGAGTCTCTCGTAGAGCCATTCCTCTCTCTTTTTTGGACAGAAGAAGCTCAAAGCAGATGAATTCAAAATTAACAAATACAGCTCAATATGTTGTAGAGTCAACAAGATTTGCTGTGTACTTGCTCCTTCTACAACCCATGTTGTACATGTAAAACTGGATGCTGGCTGAGGCAAGGAGAAGAGGGAAGAGAAGTCCAGGGTTTACCTACCACCTCCTCATAATGTCACCTAAGAAGAACACAGCACAGTCTTCCTAGGCAGTCAACTGTGTTCTTACCAACTTTTCCTGAAATAAAGTCAAAAAAGTCCTCAGATGGGAAAAAGCCCTTTTGCTGTTGATCCTGTTGGTTTTAAGAAAATATGAATAGGATATGGCACAGAAATTTCTGGTATCACTGGCTGTGGATGTGGAGTTTTCTTCCTCCACCACCTCTATGCAAGTGGCTGAGTCAGAAATTTAAAATTGGTGCCTAAAATATCAGGCTGTTTTCGTACCTGTAGGTGGAACTGCATGATAGAAGGGAATATTCAATAGGAAAGAGAGAGGGCTCTCCACTGAGCACAGAGACCCCTGTTCTGAACTTCCTCTTAAAGAAGTCGCTCTCCCTCTGCTGATTACATGGATTTGCTGAAGCTCTTTCTGAGGCTGAGTACCCTCCTGAGTACCCCACTGAATACCCCAAAACTCTTAGGCATTGCCTTCAAAACCCTCTCTACTGCCTGACTGAAAGTGTATGTTGTAATTTATGCAGTATGATTATTAATTACTTCCACTGAGTTGTACCACCATCTTTCAGGAGCTCTTAAAATGCACAAAAATATTGATCAAGAGAATCAACATTTGCTGTGGTATCATGTACTTTCTGCTTAATCAGAAGTCCTATGGATAGTTAGATATACGTGAAGTCTGCAGGCTGGGAGAAAGATTAAGGTCCTTAAACTGTCTATTCAGTGGCTTTCTATCTGAGCTCCCTACCAAGAGAAGCCTGGGCACTAATAACATAACCCAAGTGAGCCACTTTACCAGGAAAAAAGTAACTGCTTCTGAATCTCCTATATTGCATTTTTACATTCAGCTGGAGGAGCAAATTTTCAGCATTCCAGAGGAAAAGAAAGAGAAAAATTCCTCCTACTCACTCTGGTCTTGTTCCTGATGCTAATTAAAAACATCAAAGATGATGTATGGTATTTGAAGTTTGTATACAGATACTTTAATCAGAATCGTATTTCTGTATTCAAAATTCAAACTCAGGTTCAGATTAACCTGAGTGACAATGAAGCAGGCTGCCTCTCCCCATATCAGCTCCATAGAAAAAGCTCCTTTCAGCCAGGCTTAACAATACAGGGATAAAACAGAGCGATATGAAAGAAAATAGCAGGACCAAGAACATATATAACCTGATTTGTAAAAGTACAAGTCCATCACATTCCAGAAAATCCCTGTAACTTATATGTACACGCAGACAGTGTGGCATGAACACATATACAGGAAATATAAGTAGTACCATATTTAGGTTTCCCTCAAGTCTACCAAACCCCCAAATCTTTCCATTCCTCTTAATCCTGTGTATCTGTGACTTTCCCCTGGCATCTGCACATCAGCATATCTGGGGACTGGGGTGGTGACCCAGATTCTCTCTCTCTCTCTTCAATTTACCTTTAGGACAGTTTTTCTGCCACTAATTTGTAATGCTGCAAAATACCCAATAACCCAAATTTTTCTGATTTAGGAGGTGGTACGAACCAGATACTCACCGAATATACCAAAAAAGGCCAACTTACTAAGTAGTTCTGTACTTGTCTTGCTGTGATCTCTTGGGGTACATTTGGAGCAAATGTCACCAACAAGTATGTACCTGTTACTGACAGTGTTCCTCCTTTAAAAGAAAAGGACATGTTATTTCAGTAATATAATATTTGGTAATCATGGTCATTCTTGCTCTTCAGCTGATTTCAGAACAGTTTCTAGAAGAAAACTTAAGTCCATCTAATCAGATCTGGGCTTGGGTAATTGGGTTGGCTTGTATTTGTGGTCTTATCTAGTGTAATTTTTACTAAAGACTCAAAGGAATTTGGAAATATGAAAAAGAAAAGCTGTCAGTAAAGCCTTGTGAATTAGGATTCCTACTCAGTAATGCATTTTCAAATATTCCCAATTCTAATACCAAGTCCATGACAAAGGAGAATCCATTCTTTCTGTTTCTCACAGGCACAAAGCAGATCACATAAAATTATCCTAAACTGAAAGGACAAGTTGCTTACTGAGGCAGACAGCTAGATCATTAATCAGTGTAAATAAATACAACTCTTCCAAAGCTGGTGTAGCCACTGAGATCTGCACCAGCTAAGGACCTGCCCTGGAAACATTAGGCACAACACATGTTCCAGTCCAGTGCTCATGTGAAGTTGTCACAAAGCCAACATTTTGGCTGCTCCCTGTTGTATTTGCAGACCTATGAACTGTTGATTTGAAAGGTTGATTTGCAGAAGACTGTTCAGCTGTTAGGTTGCCAGGGCCCCTTTTCAAGGTCGAACTTGCGTTATTGTGCTTTTAATAAAAATCTGGAAGTTCTGCCTTGTGGACAGCCAGCTGACAAACACAGATGTTCATTGAGGTATCAAGATAGAAGTGAGCCGATCCTGAGCTCATAAACTGTATTGGATTAAGGAAGATGTTAGCTAATCAATTTTTTTTTCAAGTAATCTTTAAAATTCTTGGCAAACCTATAAATCAGTGTGGAATACAAGGCTCAGGAATACAAAACAAAGCATATCCGGAGGGCTTTGCTGGCACTGCTATCGCACACCGTTCCTTTGGAAAAGCAGAACTGTTCTATATTTATGTGCTTGCAAAAACATCACCATATTTCCCATCATACAGCTCATTCCTATGGAATGTAGTAACATTGTTAAATCCTTCTTGCAAAGTTGAACACAGAGAAATAAAATAAATCAGTGCTGCACACTAGTTAAAGCAACACACAATGTGTAAGGCCATAAGGGAAACATGATCAGTCAAGAGAGGGGGGGATTTTGAATGTAGCAGCTGAGCTGGCAAACTTGGATTCCAAACCTAAATAACTGTTTTATAGTATTCCTGGAACAATACTGGACAGATCTCTCCAAAACATGAGTACAGCTGGGATGTCCTCCTTAGATGCTAGGAAACCCACAGAAGTATCAGGTGCCCTGTAGCAACATCAGGTGCACTGTCCCAGCTGAGATGGCTTGGTGCAAAGACCAAACCCTGAAATATGCTCGTCTCTAACTATTACTGTGTTCAAACTGGGCAGTTCTGTTATGCAAAAAAACCTTGTACACAGACAAATTTGACATGATTTTACAGTGAAGACTGTTTCTCAACAAAACACTTGACAACTTGATTATTTGTTCTTTGAAGTGATAAAATTAATACCAAAAGGGAAGTTGTCACTTTTAATTTAGCTTGGATTTTTGTGCAGTGTCTATGCTGTAAGCAAAAAAAGAACTTGTATTTGAGTGAACAAGTAAATAGCTTCATTGTTTTTATTAAAATTGTGTTAAGCTCATAAAAATAATACTAAATACAACCTCAGAGGCAAAAATAGACAATGAAAATTAATTTGAGCAAAAAGAACACATAAGGAATGAGTTACGAGTTTGAGAGCAGAGGACTTGGGAACGCAGTCTTTTCCATATGCATTGAAGATTCTCTCCCTTTTTGTCACTTCTTCCCAATTTTGAAAGTATCTGCCTCGAAACGCTTGGGAAAGTGGGAGTGTGAAGGTGGGGGGCTGTGTGAGTTACAGCTTGCTAAGCATATGGTGACACACATGTCCATAATAGCAAGCGCTTACTTACCCAATATATCAGCAGTCCTCATGGTCTTCTTTAGGAATAAGACAGAAATAAATGCACTACCTAGAACAGAAGTATAAAAATAGGTTTTATATTTGTTAGAATATCAAGTGCTATAGCAAAAAGCTACCCTAGGCCAAGTTTATATATATCTCATGGCTGTTGTGGTTGCACCATACCAGGATACAGCCAGCCAGGAGTCCATTCTGATAACCAATGAATCCTCAGTTTTTGTAAGATTTTAAACATATCCAGCAGGCTTTTATGTGGTTGAAGAGATGCAATAGCCTTCCCGTCTCCCACACAGACACTGCTTAAACTGCTCTGATTCAGTCATATGTGGAAGCATCAAAGAAAGCTGGGCACCAATCAGCCTTACTGTTTCACTCCCCATTTTGCTACCAACTCAGTATATGGGCTTGCTCAAGACAAATTGCCTCATAGAGGTATAGCATTCTGCTTCTTTAGACTTTAATGTATTAAAAGCTTTTAAGTAAAGAAGCAGCAGTACAATCAAGAGGAAGAAAGCCACTGCAAAACCATACTGAACTATGAACAAAGAGAGTAATCATGATGCCTGCAAACAAGCAGGTGTAAGAACCAACCTATGTACCATACAGGAGCACTGCCCGTGGTCTAGAGGAGCTTGTAATAAGGAAGGAGAAAAATGGAACTGAACCCTGAATGTAACCTCCTGTTCCTTGGGCCACTCTTTCCCTTTTTCAGCTCTTCTCTGCCAGCTCCTAGACAGGCCTCTTTGGGATGAGGGGCAAGTGGCAAGGTGAGCAGCAGTAGTGGTCAGGCCAGGATTTCTGGTAAGCAGCTCAGTGTGGACATGTGCTAGAGAGGGAAGAAGGGATTTTGACTTAAGACGGATGAGACTGTTGGCCGCCTGGGAGAAATGGCTCTATTCCAGCATACAATATTAGAGCATCTACCTCTAAGGAGAAGCAAAAGAGGCTGAATAGCTCCTATATAAAAGAGAGATGAAGAAAGGCCTTTGGGAGAGATGCATTGGTAATGTTAGATTCATTTAGAAAACTCAAAGAAAGACTCCTCTGCCCAGGAGGGACAGTGAACCTAAACCCATTGAACCTAAACATATTGAACATATTGAACCTAAACCACTGGATGCTGTTACAAGAGCTCTGTTCCTGTCTACACCATGAAATTCTAGGTTTATTCTTGAAACAACAGATCTTTCCTTCATTAACTCTATAGTTCAGATGGAAAAGTGAATTTGCGGTTAGCTAGTAGATACACTCTAGGTAAATCTAGAGGGGCTCAAACCAAGAGGTAAACAGAGAACTAGAATTCAGCATCATGTCTTTGTTACCCAGTCAGTAGAAAATCGGATATAGCAGAAGTCATAAATTTAAACTGCATCAAGAGTGATGGAGATCTATGCAAATGATTAAGTGCAATAAAAGAATTTTCAACTGAAAATGTCTCACTGAAAGTAAGCTGCCTGACACAATTTTCTTTATTTGATGTTTCAGTGACAGCTTTGCTGCAGAAAAGACACTGGTATCCAGGCAACACTGGTATTAGCAGAGCTACCTAGGTTTACCCACCCATTTTGCAGAATATTTTTGTACTCATTTCACTGGGTGAAATACCAAAGGAGGAGTACTAGCCATGATTCAGACTAATGTTTACACCTCTCTCAGTCTGTGCAACAAGAAAAACATTTTGCTTTGAGACCAAGCATTTACACTGTTTTATGCAACTTAAGGGTCTACCTCCACCTAATGATGCAGTTCAAGTTCACCCAGTTGATTCTGCACTGTCTCTTGAGCCCTGCTGAAGCTGTGGGGATGCAACTGCTGCCAGCCACATTTTAAGATGTGACCTGAAAGTATGCCTTATATAGACAGACCCTCAGTCTACCTTCCAAGATGAGATTCAGGACCATCCCAGTACAGAAACACTTGGAGATGCTTCAATCCATCACCAGCTCAAGATCTTGTAGTCTGTCACACGGTCAACAAGATCTGGGAAGATGACGAGGCAAGGTAGTACATTTGATCACTGCAGCTCAAATCAACAGGAGGTTAAGGGGATGGAGAATGGGGAGCAGCCTTATTTCCACAAGG
Organism: Pezoporus occidentalis; assembly: GCF_034315485.1. Classification (NCBI taxonomy): domain Eukaryota; kingdom Metazoa; phylum Chordata; class Aves; order Psittaciformes; family Psittacidae; genus Pezoporus; species Pezoporus occidentalis. The sequence continues at coordinate 21,504,188 of NW_026914940.1, read as the reverse complement.
GATCCAGAGGCTGCATAGTAAGAGGGGGACAAGGAAAAAAAGTCTGAATGCCAGTCATAAGAGAAAAGTGGTTTAGCTGAAGGATAGTATGAAAAAAATATTAAAAAATGGTACCCAAGTATTTTTATTAAGGACATTCAGAAGGAAATGAGCTGTTTTGGAGAAAGGAGCTTTGTTCACGGCCTTGGGGCAGAATAAAGCATCTCTCTCCCATGCACAGAAGGACAGGAAACACAGATGGCTCCTAATGCCCATGCACAAAGCACAAGGACAGGCAAGTCCATGTGCACTCTGCAGGTGTTGGCAGATAAATCACAGCTGGTTTTGAGTGCCTGTATCGCCATCTCCATGGTGGAGTCTGCATATAGACAATTCATCTCCCTGTCCTGACACTATCAGCTTACAACCTCCTTCATCTTGTCATGCCTACATCTCAGATATACTCTTGTCCAAGGGGAGGGCAGAAGGAGGTCAAGGAAAACCAGTCTGCTGACCAACTGTGGGTCATTTTAGGGCAGACAAGAGAGAGGATTTGGGTGTGAGAGGATGGATGCATTTAGACCTGGTAGGACGTGGGTCTCCTTCCGGGCCAGAGCTCTGTGTAAGGGAGGATTAACAGAAATTTGAAGAAACTTAGAGAAAACCTGTAGGCATAGCCATACAGATATTCTTTAACAGATAGCTCTGCCCAAGACATCTGGGAACAAATTCATCACAGCTAGTTTATATGATAGATACTACTGGTGCACTGAATACAGAGGAAGATATTACAGAATTCAGTCCGTTGGTCCATAAGCCCTTGACAGCTATCCTGCACTAGCTTTTCTAACATGATTAAATATTAGTACTGCACAAGTGGTGGACAAAACATGAAACATTTTTTCCTAGCCTTAATGCCAATATTCTCATAAAAAAAGGCAAGCCAAATATCAGAGGAATTACTCAAAAGAGAAACCATTAAGGTGAGCTTAATTCTGGAAACTGCGTTATAAACACACCACAGAGAGAAGGAAGAACCCTGAAAATCTTTTTGTTGCATCTTCTAGGCAAGTCCAAATAAAGTATTTTAAAGAATAGTCTGGTGAACCCACTTCTCAATAGTAACAGTTCTCAAAATCCCAGATTCTTGGGCCACTAAGATGTTACATTACAGTGAGTGGGAGAAATATTCCCATTTCTTTGAGAATATCTGAGAAACCTTTTCCTATAGCACACACAGGGATATCAGTTTTCAGACCTAAAGCAATTTCTTGCCCTACAGCTATTTAGAAGGAACATATAAAAATGCAAAGGGATCTCAACAATATAGGTCTAAATAAGTTATGTGTAAAATAATGTTCTACAGAATGATGAAAACTGCAGAAGAAATGATCTCTGATACCACTGGCCTCTAACACCTCCCCCCCACTCCCAAGTTATTTCTGCAATCAAAACCAAGACAATGAGCTAAAACCCACAACAGCCTAAAATTACCCGAGCTACATGTAAAATATGAGTTTTAATTTTTAAGTATAAAAAGCTTTTTAATGATCACATCAAACATGTATTAGTCCTCCTCTTTTAAATTAAAAATTTACTAATTTCTTTTCTTGAAGAAAACAACTGCTGTCTTCTCAAACTATTTAAAACCCTGAACAGATGTAGAGCTTGCATCATTGCAACCACACACAGAAATGCTTCCACTGTGTAAGAAGAAAAATATAGTCTTTGTAGCTTAATTCTAAAAAAACCCAAATTAAAATCTACTGGTGTCATGCCAATCCATGGTCTGTGGTGCTGGATTCTTTCCAAAACCAGCCATTAGCGCACCCAGCTCAGTAGAATGAGGCACAAACTTTTCACTATTTAATTGATACCGGGTTAAATGCAAAATCCAATTGGATGCAGTCAAATGTGGTAGCAGAACATAATTGATGGTGGCTCCATCTATTTTAAGCCCCAGGATGCTTCCCGTCTCAGAGGGTTGAAGATATATGATGGGTACAGCCCAAATCCATTCTGGACAGACTCCTGTCTGCCTTATCCTCTACCAAAACCTTAGTTTCCAAGCAAAGGAAAATTGTCACACAGACCAAGAGTGACAGAGATCTGCAAAGAATCCCCTAGATGATCAGGCATACTGCAAAACACATGTCCCTCAGTACAAAGTAGGTTCTGAGTACCCAGTGTCAGTGAGAGTCAGCTGTTACCATCTGGGATGCGTTGACACCAAATCTGGAAAAAAGGCTTATCAGAAGGGTGGACTCAGGGTTCAGATACACACTTGGAGCTTGTTATCAGCTGCTTAATTTCTTCATTTAAAAAATTAACTTATGAAAGGCACACATTTAACAGTACCACAGAACAACTGTCAACTAGTCTGTGCCAAGTCCACCCTCCACCACCTAAAAGAAGTCACAGCTTAAGGAGAAAAATACTGCTTGATCTTTTAAATTGGAAGACCTGATGACTGAATTATCTTCTGCCCACTTTTAGTAGATGATGCACATGTGTCTTGGTCAATTTGTCATTACCCTAAATGATGAATTCTTCTAAAATTAAAAGGATGCTCTGCTTCTCTTTGGTTTTAATTTCAGAAGACAAGGAAGTATCTAGAAGTAGGAAGTGTTACTGGGAAGTTATTGCTGTAGTTGGCTGTCTACATCATTTTTATTTTCTTTTCCTTAAGGGAATGTTTGCTAGACTAAATAAAATTTCAGATAGCTCTATTGTTTGGGCTATGAAATGGATACTGTCAGCTGATATATGGGAATGGAATATAAGATATTAAAGTGCTTTCTGGGGTCTTTCAGGACAAGCATTGTGGGTCAGTTAAAAAAAAAAAAAAAAGAAAAAGTTATAACAAGCTATAACAGTTCAGAAAATGTTTTCTTGGTATTTATTATAAGTAAGAGGAAATGGAGAATGGAGGAAATGGATGCAACTTTTTAACACATTGCAAAGGTAAAGAAGAAGGAATCTGCACAGATAAAAACCAACCCTAAATATGACATCTACTTTGTAGCAGTTTAATAACCAGTTGCATTTTTTCCCTTCCTAGAATCATAGAATCATAGAATAATTAGGGTTGGAAAGGACCTTAAGATCATCTAGTTCCAACCCCCCTGCCATGGGCAGGGACACCTTACGCTAAATCATATCACCCAAGGCCTTGTCCAACATGGTCTTGAGCACTGCTTTTCACTTCTTTCTAGTTTTATATATTTGCATTTTATTCATTTTGGGCAACACATTAAATTGGTTACTGTTCGTTTGTGTTCAGATACACCTGGAAAAGTCTGCAGGTGTTAAAGATACAACTACTGCCACCAAAATCTCTGGGATATGTCATATTAATTTACATTTTCATCTCAGATAATATCTCATTCCTTTCTTTGAGAAATCTTTCCTACAATGGTGAGCTACCATGGCTTTGTATCCCATTCTCCTAAATTCTGCAATGGTTTAACATGAAATGTTAAAGTAAATTGCCTGCAGTTTCCTTCCCCCACTATCTCTGCTAAATTGTACCCACATATGGTTGGCTGCCTTCTTCCGCTACAGCTGGGCAGTCCACCAGGAAGGTAATTCACCTTTTCTACATTCTTATGCAGAATCACTCACTCACTGCAATGTCACTTCCAAGCATGTAACTGGTAGCTAGAGACAGACCATGAGATGTTATCATTTATGAACAGCAAGGAAATGAGCTCCCAGTGTATGCAGAGCTGTTGTGCTATCTCAGTTCTGAGTGTTTCAGCTGTGGATATGAAATAACTTGATTAAGGGATATAGCCGCACCCTGTATTCCTTTTTTTCACAGCCTTTGTACAATATTGCCCTGTCCACTCTGCATTAGCATAACATGACAACATACTTTAAAATGTATGTTTCTTTATCAAACATCTTTACCTCATACCTGTCAATATGTTAATTACAAAAAACGCATAAAGAGTAAGATCATAACAAACGAGACCTAAGGACAGGACTTCTGCTAACATCCAACTAATTTACACATGAAAGAACAAATTAATTTTGATAATGTCCATAAATAAACTAAGCATTTCAGGGAGTTTCTTGGCCCTATTTCTCACATGCTGCAAAAAGTCAAGAAAGCTTGCTCATGTCAACATGAATTATGGTGATGGGCAGCAGAAACCACTTGGTGTGATCGTAACATGGAAAATACACTGCAAGTACTTGGGATCAGACCACAGCTCTATGCAGTCAGCAGGATGCCAGCCCCCCACTTCAGGGGCTTGCAGAGCCAGCAAGGCTGGTACACTAATGGATGACCAACTGCTAAGAGCTAGAGGGCACAGAGTGGCACAAAAGGCACAACTACAGAAAAAGAAAGATATTAAAAGAATCTCTAAGTAGAGGGTTTGTGTTAAACTGTCAGCTCATGTAATTATATGAATAATTCCTTTTCAAACCACAACATTAACATTTCCCCCCTCTGTTTCTGCTGCAGTTCCTGAAGTATTATTCCTCTAGTTACACACAAGCATCCAATTAATGTACCCAAGGAAGAAATGGCAAACCGTCTCACCTATGACAGATACACATCCCAGTGGTGCGATAAGGGCAATGGGGGCAAATCCATAGGCTGTGAAATTTCCCACCTCTCCAAGCCCCAGGAGGGTGGTCGCACACCACCATCGCTTGCTCACGTAGTAGGGCTTCGGTTCTGTTTGGCAAGCCAGTCGGAGATGAGTGCATTTCTAGAAAATTAATTATTAGGAACAGGCATGAAAAGAAAGACTTCCATTGTGCTCTTATGTCTGACAAAAGCAGAATAATTAAGGGGGCTGTCAAACTCAAATTCCAGGTGTGTCAAGGTTTCCTTTTTAAACATGACTTTCAGCTTGTTGTTGCAGAGCTTTTTGTTAACTCAGAGCTGCTTCAGATGTGTGCTTTCTTAGCTGTGGTGGAAACAGCTGAAAAATGAGACTTCTGAATAAATCTGAAAATTATTAAGTGAATCCTAACTAGGTAGTGCTTCCAAGCTGTCACTGCGCACCTCTGTTCTTCTCCCAAAGCAAAGCTTGGTAGTTGTGCTGGGAATCTAGTAACAATTAAAGGCAGGAGGAGATGGGGCAGAATTAGAAATGTGGCAACAAACTTGGAAAAGGAAACTGGGTTAACATGGTGTTCCTGCTCCGTGTTACACAGGCTCGCCAGAAATACGATTTCAAAATAAAAAAGGCAGCACTTAATCACATCTGCTGTAGGGAGAACTCTAAATTAATTAGATAGATTTTAGGATTTGGCTACGGTCTCCTGTTTGACCTTACAACAAGGTCTTGGGTGAAGCATCATTTTCAGAAGGAAAACCAGTTATAGCTGTATCAACAGGTATTATATATACTCAGGCAATACTTTGGCAGTGTTTCTTGTTACACAGAGAAGGCATCATTGACACATGTTGTAATTGTTTTCTCTCTGGCTGTACAACAAGAACCTGTATATAACAAAATTATTTGACTATGATCACACTGGTCTCCTTCAGGAAGGCATCATGATTGGGAAGGATGCAATGTTTACCACATTATTTCTGCAGAACAGTGTTTCCTTCCTCAGATTTCTCACAAGCCTCTCTGCACATGGGTCAAAAAAATTGTAAACCAAATGATAGTTATTATAGTATAAATGGTGGTAAAATAATTTTTGTTCTCCAACACTTGGTATTTGACTTCTGAAGTGTCCTTGCAGGGTCCCTGGGAAGTTACAAGCAATTTTCTTCATAATCCAATTCTACTCTGCTTTACAGAGCATGGGCCAAACAGTAACATCTGTGGTACACCACAGTCTCAGTCGTTCCTGTTGTTGAGAGGACACTGCACGTTACTGCAGCTTCAATGCTGTGGAACATGTTCAAGAGACGAAATCCTAAGAAGTTTAGCCCTCCAAGAAGAAAAGGAGCACAAGGAAATCAAACTTCCTTGAGGCGCAGGCTAGCAATTCACAGTAACATCCAGGATTTTGCATGTTCCATTTTTATAAACAAAAAAATGGATCAAAAAAAGCCCAACAAAGATCTTACTGAAACAAATATTAAATAATATTCAAATCAAGAATCTAAGTTTTTGCTGAAAATCAATAGGACAAGTTCTTAACTGTATCCTGGGCTCTGGTTTCTCCCCAGGATTCTTGTAGAAATAACTCTTGAGGGCACAGTGTGATTGAAAAGATGTGCAGGGAACACGGGAGAGTGAGCCCAGTGCTCTCCTACAGCCTGCTTTCTCTAGATGCCTGCTTGCTTTCCATAGTAATGTGTGTGGATGGTATTTAGGTGGAGGCTGTATATAATCCAGCTGAAAAACATTGCAAATGGTGGGCTGTTCCTTAGCTGATAACTAGCTAGAGGGAAGATAGGGAGGATAACTGACTACATGGTGGGAAAGGAAAGAGGGAACAATAAAATTTGGTTTGTCCATTTAATGAGTGTGAAAATAAATGTTGAGATCAAAGGAAAATCATTGCTCATATTTATAAGATATTGTTACTAAATGGAGAAAAATCTCTTTTAAAGGATAAAAAACCCCAACAGTTTAAACTGCCAAATAGCAATGCAGAGCTATTGGGTTTTCTTAAACAGCATCTAAAAAAAGCTAGAAGATAATTCAAATCCAGTAAATGCTTTCAAGATTACAAGTCAATAAAAGTCTGTCTGCATGCCTCAGAACCTCCCCTGGCAAATCATCACTTTGGCACTCAGTGTCTGCAACAGACAAAATATATGAAGTCTCAACAACCTTGTTTTTATGGGCGACACTGAATTTTCACTTCACCAAAAAGAGTTTTGCCATTGAAACAGATCCTGTCCTAGTAGTGTCACTGTCAGCAGATTGGAACTCATATTGAAGAAGCAGCAGTCACCTCAACCTGCCTGCTTTCTCTGGCAGATTTCTTTCAATGGGATTCTCCAACTAAAGATATTTAAAATAGAAAGGAATCATTGAAGAATCCTCCAGCATTAATAAAAAGGGTTATTATTAATAAAAGATTTCATATTCTTCAGCTTTCTGCTTCATCCTTTACAGAAAAAGCAAGAAATAGCTTTATATGGGACATATACAACTCAAAATACAAGCTAGCAAAATTACTTTTCCTGGACAACTTACATAACAACATCTTCTGTGCTTAAAAGTTAGAAGACCTAAAAATACCATGAAGTCTAAAAGAAAAAGATTATAATGTATTACTTAACTTTCTACTGAGTATGTATTGTAATTATTAATACAGAAAGGATTTTAGAAGTCTTACCCTACAGCCTTCTGCCATGGTTGTAAATTGAGTACCTCCATTGATTTTATAATTTAAAATTATGTTTACTCAGATAATTTCATCTTAATTGCAGAAAGAAAAGTAAAATGGTCTAAGTTGTTTTGGGGCCCAATATTGCAAAAAAGCTTTATGTCATTATGCATTTAATTACATTAATTGCTTCATTAAGTGGTGCCTAAGACTTTGCAGTCATTTTCATTTTAGATTTGGAAACTCAGCCAGGTTCATGTGATGATCAGTGAGACCACAGCTGGGTCAAAGCTGGTATTTCTTTATGACACATTACAAGGAGGAGGATTTGTAATTTGTTATCCTGTTCCAACACAGGAATCACAGCGCAGAACAGGTTGAGAGCTATCACACTGCGAACTACTGCAGCAGGGCACTTTTAAACTACCATTAAAGAGAGGGAATATTTCAAAAATGCAACGGAATTTGTATTTTGAACTTCACCATAAAAACAAATTGTAACATAAGTTACTCGCTACATGCAAACAACTGAATAAAGAGAAACAATTTCATACCTGTATATTCAAAGAGACACTAATCAGAAAATTGGAAGCAGCAGCAAGTAAAACTCCAAGGAGCTGAGTCTGCAAGATCGCAAAACAAAGAAACACAAAAATGCTTATCATTATTTTAAGAAGAACAATACAATTGTGGTTTTCTGGTATCACATTGTAACCCAATCAAAACTTAATTGTTGTACTTTTCAGTCACTGAGTTCATGCTGCACTGAGTAAACTCCTAAAATAATACCTCTACAAGGTTGGCTAAGGCTTAAGTAGTAAATAACTGGGAATGGAAAGGACATCCTGGTGCAGGAGGTGGCTTTGCTCTCTTTCAGTAGAACATCTTCTTAAATCCCATGAAAAAAAGAAACCACAAATAAACAAACAAGCTAGACAGGTCGCAGTTGAACATTACATTTAACTGGTTTTATTTTCAGAAAAGAAAACAAAAAAAAAACAAAAAAACACAAATAAACAAATGAAAGAATACACACTAAGCAAAACACAAAACCAAAACAAAACAAAAAACAAACCAAACAATAAAACACACACACACAAACAAACAAACAAAAGACCTGTTGTGTTACATAATCCAGAAGGAAAATCGACAACAATCACATTGGAACACACTTATGTTACGTGTTAACATACCCACCATTTGACAGGGCAGCCAGGAACACAGGTCTCCCGACAGTTTCTTTAATGCATTGCGCTATCTCATCAAATTCTTTTCTAATCAGACCGCCTTAATTTTACAAACTTCCTGTGAAGCTGAGAAATTGAAAACATTCAAGCAGGATTCATTATTCTGGAAAGCAGCCATTTAAAGAAATCTTTTCAGCAAGCTCAAATAACAGGTACATGGTAGAACTCCCTGTCTACTTTCAAATATTGTTACATTTTGTACATTGTCGTAAGTGTAATCAAGGCCCATTCAAGGTCACTGGTATAGTTCTGTGAGGAGCCCCATTAGCTTGTACAGAAGACAGACATACTATCAGTACATTTGCATAAATAAGGTCATGGGAACATAACCCAGCTACTACAAAGCAGCATCCAACCCGGTGCTCACTGCCTCAGCTTTTATGACTCTTCTCCAAGGGCACCTGTGAACAGTCAGTGCCAACCAACCACAGACGCTTATTTATAAAGAGCAATATGGGGTCCAGTAAGCTCCTGGTGGGGAGACGGGCTCCATCTCCGGCAGCGTTCAAGGCCAGGTTGGACAGAGCCTTGGGTGACATGGTTTAGTGTGAGGTGTCAAGGTGTCCATGCCCATAGCAGAGGGCTGGAACTTGATGATCTTAAGGTCCTTTCCAACCTTAATAATTCTATAATTCTATAATCCTAAAAGGGATGATTATTGCTGTGGCTAGGTAATTCTCAGATCAGGAAAGCACATCCCCAAAAGCATGAAGAAACAACAGCCTTGTTACAAATGGGTAACAGAAATGCTTTTTTAAGAGACAGAACTGAATCCAACTGTCTGTTGGAAATGCTCATGCATTTCTGCAGTGGCTTACATTCAGAAGGAGAAGCAGACATCAAATTGCTCTGGTTGAAATACTTGGCTGACGGCCACATGTCAACAAGACATGACTGACTTGTACAAGGAGATGCAGAGAGCAGAATGCAGGAGGTCAGAGGGCTCCTTTTGCTCACACACCCTCTTTGCCAAGTATCACAGCACCAATGCCACAGCCTGCGTACAGAAAGAATTCAATAAGAAGCATTACTCAAGAGTTTTGCGCACACCTTGGGGTACCTGGCCACTGGAGGTCCTTCTCATCTTGCAGTCCCTCCCCACAAGCTGGTATCCAGGGCTCTCACACACTGTGCATTTTCCAGGCTGAGGGAACAACCTTCACTTGGAGCAGTGGGGAGTATGTGACAAGATGTCTTAGCATACCTCAGCACAAACCTCTGCTGAGATCAAGCACTAACAGTTACAAGGACACTAGCAGCCCTGAAGCCTCCTTCTAGACTAGAGAAATGCTGTGAAATGGTCCACACCTAAAGCTCCAGAGGAGCAGAGGGGATGGGTTTTCCTTCCTGAGGCTTTGATGACTTTACTCAAAGCTTGGTCACTTCACAGATGGATTATTGCACTCCCCTCATCATCCTGCACAGACAGCAGCTTCAATACAACTGCAGTTAAATCAAAATTATTTTCTTGCTCCCAAAGACTTGTTCTTTTTAAATGACAACATGCTCCCTTGTGAGGGGGTGGAGAAGTGACCTTGTCAGCCCCATCATGAAGAGTTGAAGAATAAGGAGACAGTAGGGAATAGAAAACAGAAACTGCCACCTCATTTACCCTATCATTTTGTTGCTTTCACATCAGTAACTGCAATATATCCACACTACTCCCAAGAAGAGAAACCAGTATCTCTGCAGATCTTTTCATTTCAGCAGCCAATTCTACCCTTACAGATGTGTCTTTGGGTTACCCCTTATAGCTCCTTTTTCCCAGCTTTCAGCCAGGGTCATAGTCACTGTGCAGGACTTGGGAACCAGCACACTAGGGAGGAATCAGCCCAAAAGATGGTGTCCATACAGCTCTGGAAGTAAAATTTGCATGCAGTTGGTGGGCAGAGGATGAGGCTGTGTTCATCTGTCATCTAAAAAAATGTGCAAAATCATATGGGTACTGGTGATAACCCGAGTACCTGCCTCCAGAGACTGTGAATCAAATGCCACTTTGATGGATTTAAACATGGCATGGGCAGGGACTCCAGCAGGAAGTTTTCCAACGTCCTGCAGCACTGTTGTCTTCTCCATTAGAGCAACAACTTTTGTGTCATGGTGGTTGCTTTGTCAGGTACCTCTCTGAGGCTGGCACAGATATCCTTTTTGGACCATGCTGTGTCTGAACAGGAACCATAATCCCAAAAGTCAGTTCTCTTCTTAAGGTTCCAGAAATTGCCAGGAATAGAAAACAGGACAAAAACCTGGATCTTCTTAATTTCTGTGAAATACAGAGACATGCATGACTGCTGTCTCAGTACTGCCCAGTGAAATACCGAGATCAGCATTTCCTTCAGCTGAGGTTGTGCTGGAACGTGGGCTAGTGAGTGGGCCCAGCTCAGCAGGACTCAGTGCTGGGCAGAGCTGTGGGCAGAAGACCAGTCCTGCTGTGGCATCACTGGAGCACAAGTTGGTGGCCTACATGGCTGAAAATGGGTCCTGGTCTACGGGCAGGGCAGGGCAGGGCAGGGCTGTGGGCACTTTTAGGGCCCCAACAACCACATGCAAAGCTGCTGAGGTGACACTCCCTTGTGCCTAACATAACCAACCTTCTGTGTTCAAGGCAAATTCATAGCAGTGGCCTAGGCTCAAAACTTACCCTCATTGCTTAAGTCATTTTATTGTAATGACCCCGTGTTTCACCTGAGCACTGCTCTTGGCATTTATACTGCACTGCCTGCTTCAGATTGACATGTGTTAATGAGCTCTGATTAATAACATGGTATCACCATACTCCCAAACTCAGGGCTGGGCAGACCTCTAAGAATTAAAACCAGGGTACAATGCCCTAAGGAGATCAAACATCACAGGGATCTGCTCAGGGACATGAGATGAAAGTATAGTAACTCCATGCAGCTATAGCATGGCTAAACTGTCATATACACGTTCATACTCAGACCTGCCAATATTAAAGAAAACCACAGGGAACAAAAATGCAGTAAAGAGGAAAATAAAATTGCAAACTTCTCAAATCAGAGCGCATCTTAAACTGGCAGGCAATTTCTAACACACAAGAGTTATCACACACAGCAATGCTCAAAGTAGGAAAGAGAAAAACAGGATACCATATCCCAGGCTAGTAAAGCCATGCATGAATGAAAGATGACCTGTGACAGAAGATGGATCACCATATCAAACCAAAATGGTTGCTGTGTTTTCCTGAAGGCCCCAGCAACCTTTCTGTTGTCATGTCACATAAAAGGCTTCATTATTTGTACTGTGTCTGCCATTCAACATCCTTTAGAGGCTAGAGGGCTTTTGGAACAGCCAGTTTGATAAGTAATAAACATTATATTCTCTGAAGACAGAGATATCATCCAGTTGTGATATCACCCACAGCACTGTGGGTCTTCCCACACAGAAGTCTTGAGACAAAACTTTATTAGGGAATTCAGTTACAAACACCACAGAAATTTGATTTCCTTTACCTTAATACGTTTTGGAACCAGCCATGAAAGTCACTTGCTGGCTTTGCAGTCCTTTATGGATAATCCCCAAGCACACAAACCATGGACTGAGGATGCAGATCTGCTGTTTTCCTTGGTGGCAAAGCCAGCTTGAGGAATGCCTTCCTCTGGTCCCCTGTTCCTTCACTGCCTCCTTTGCATTTGTGGGGTTGGAAAGGAGCTGCTCCAGGTTTGAAATAATCCTCTCAGACCATATCCTTTTAACATTATGTACCTTATAAGGCACCTGCCAATGTTTAACACTAAAGGCAGATCAAAATTGGCAGGGTTGGATGGGTTAGTGGGCATCCATTTGCCAAGTGGCAGCATATTGCTATTCAAAATAGATGAGCAGCAGTATAGCATAGTTCCACACAGTCCCACTTCAAGCCCTCATGTGGGATCTAATACTTGTTTACCCTAGCACCTTTTCATAGCATTCTGGCACTATTTTAAAAAGGCATTTTATGCACAAGGTCTTTTTATTGTCTAAGTAAAATAGGAAGGTTACGGCACATGAAAGCCAGGCTGAAATCTAAACCTTTGGCACTAATTCTAATAAATTTATCCCTTGCAGACTAAGATCTGCATTAAAGACTTTATTACACAGTGAAATGCAATTTATCCATATTACATGTGTGTTTTCCTAATGGACATTAAACTGCAGTTGCCAGGACTGTTAAATGAAAACTTAGAAAAGTTAACTTGATTTGCATTGATCAAAAGGTACATGGCCATTATTTATGGAAATTTGCTATGCTATAAACCGATGAGCAGGAAAAAAAAAAATCCACTTCAAATGTGTATTGTCAGCTCACTCATCAAGTCTAGTTAAAACCATTCCTCCTATTTGTCTTTATTTCTGCATTTGTGCTCTAAGTGGGTTCCCCACAAACAAAATGACACATACTGCTTCAAAAACTACACATTGTTTCTGTTAATTAGGATTTTGACAGGTCTGAATGGATCTCATTAAGGGGGGGGGGAAGCCTTCTAAACTTCCAATTCTGAAGTAACTCTGAAGCAAGGGGAATTCAGAGTCCTTAACAAAAACCATATTTTTCAAAGATCCACCATGTGTAATTAGGAGAGGCTTATCATTTAGCTGTTATTATTCAGGGAGCTCTGGATGTACTCAGTGCTTTACAGATGCATAAAGAAAACAAGGTCCTTGTTTCAATGGTTTTCATATTGCAATTCATGTACTCATATATGGGTTCAGGGCCATGTGAAGTACTGAAGGACAGCTGAAATAAAAGGGCAATTACCAGTACTGGAACATGTAATGAAAAGAATTTGATTTTTATTGTGACATAAGAGGACATTGTTAAATCTACAAGAAGGAGCAATTAAAACATTTGGCACCATCTTTGCTAGGAAGAGGAGAGAGAATTGGTAGCTAAGTCAGGCTAAATCTGAGTGAAGACAAGACAGTTTGCATGTTTTACACAGATAGCCAGGCTGGTTTCCAGACCACAGTAAATACAGGTCCTATCTCATGAATATTACAGCATCCTCACCTTTATTAGGTTTTGCCTTCCATTACATCACAAATTTAATACATCTTTTTGCAGAAAAGAGACAAACTGTAAAGGTTAGAAGGAGAGCCTGGTAAGTTATGAAAAGGTATGGGAATTTGAGAGGATGAAACAACTGCAGAAATGGGAACTTTCTAGTCATCTCCATGCTTTAATAATTTTCATGATATTTTATTTATATTTTTCAGTGATTTATTAATGTCAATAACGAAATACAAATGAATAGTGAATAGTGAAATATGCTAAGGCAACTTTCTATATGCTCAGTAAGGTTATATACAAACATACCCAAGCCCTATAATGGTAAAAAGCATTATGAGTAGTATTTTTTTTTCTTTTGAAGAGTTACAACCAAACTTCCCAAGACCTAAACTTCAATTTCTTATAATCAGTAAGCAAATCTCAAAATCAGAAATAAATGGGAGAATGGAGAAGCAGCAGAATGGATTTTTACACCGTTCCTCAAGTAAACAGCCTGGTATACTTTGCTGCATAACCAAAAACTATTTCATATTCTTACTACTTAGATTACAATTAAAATCTTCTCCAATAATTGTATAACAGAAGCTCTGAGGATTTCAATCATAGCTGATAATATCTTACACAATTTTCTCAAGGACCATCACATAACATCTCCATGGCAACTATAGAAATAACATACCAGAAAAAGCAAGAAAATAATTATACACTTTTGCCATTTTACAGGTCCCTCAGGAGAAAAGAGACAAGCCAGCATTGCCTGACCAGCTACTCCCACAAAATGGCCAGCTGGCTCAGGGATACTCCTCTGTTGCTGCCGTGGAGCAGGCTTTCTGAATGTTAATGTTTGATCCTGTCTAATTCCTGGTGTACAAGGTAAGGTTCAATCCAGAGCACTCAAAGCCCAGGTATATTAATACCCAGAAACCACAGCCTGGCTGACACTGAGAGGCTGTGCTGCTTCTCTCCCTGTTTCAAGTGGCTCCCTGGACCCATAAATAGAAAGCCAAGGAGGAGATGCAATGCTTATGGGGAGCTGGAGCGTACCAGTTCATGTCAAGTGAAATGGAGCTAGCTCTGCCTGTACTCAGAAAGACAGGCAAGCTCAAAAGGGAGCCATCTCAACAGCTGAGTGAATAGTGCTTTTAAGTGTTTCATGAGGTTGCAAAACAAGGCACAGAGAGTACTGTCAGAGACATGGCTCATTCTGCATGTACACACAAACATGCATCCAAACCAAGCATACCTAGCTCATTCCCTCTTGCTATTGTAGTACAATCATGCTGGAGTACAAATGAGCTATTTCTGATTCCGCTTAAATGAGACACACAAAACCCTGACAGAAACGTAGCCAATACATTTACCAATTCTTGAAAGAGCTTTTAATAAAAATCTCCCTTTACCAGCTGAGAAGAGCTCATGAGGGGAATGACACGTCTCTTTCAGCATGCACCTCTCCAGCATCACTTTCCAGGCAGGCTTGTCTCCCATCCTGTCTCAATTAATCCTCTGTTAGCTGTAACTAACCATTCCTTTGATGTGCACAGAAAAAGCTTCTCCACATCACAACCCAAGTGAACATGTCCTGTTGCCAAACCCCAGTGTCACACATGTGGGCCAATAGTAAACCAAGGCTGGAAATGAAGACACTTCCAAACCAGTGGTGTGTCAGAGCAGCTTCTAACAGAAGTAACAACAGAGGGGAGGGGGGAAAGAAGAGATCTGATTGCATTTAAACCAAAGTTTGATCCCTCTGTTAAACTACTACTTGATTTTATGGTAGAGGAATAGGCAGCCCAAAGGCCCTTCCAATCTGCTGTTCCTGCAGAGGAGGGGTGCTGTACTGTAGTTCCTTGCTTTTCTTCCTGCACCTCATGCATTTGGCTCTCCTAGTTCCATTTCACAGAATGTTAATCACTTACAGATAGTTCCTAATGAAAAAAAAAAAAAAGACTGGACTGCAGAAGGCAGAACCTTCTGGTTAGCAACATTATTCACTGAAATATAAACAGCTGCTAGATTACCAGTGATGATTTCAAAACAAGAGGTCTTGCACTCTAAAACACGCACACATACATATGGGTGCATACTCACACAAACACAACCGGATGTTTTTAATTTGCAGATACTTCTGGTCAAAAATGTAAGATGCAAATTAGGGAATAACAAATAAAACCTTTAAAGAAACGTATCTACTCTCCCTTCTGCTGCAGAAAACAAATCAATTTATCCGAATGATCCCTTCTAGGTACCTTTAGCACCTTTTCATGACATTCTCTGTTGCACCTACAAAAATAACAAGGTGGCAAGTTCGTTTTTTTTCCCCTCCGTTTTGAGTACAACTGATCTTTCAGCAAGTGTACCTCACAGGGGTTCTCACATATAGAACTTTGTCCTTTTCTCTGGTAATTTTGCATTAGTATAGGATATAAGGGTCAGAAAGCTGCTTCTGAACAGGGATGGGGCCATGAAGTGAAATTGCCTCTACTCCCTCTCAGGAATAAAAAAAAAAAAAATTAAAAAAAAAGAAGGAGAACTGAGCATCTGGCTCATGATGCGAGTGCTGTCATCTCTGTGCTTTTGTAAACCACACATTGCACTTCAGTTTGTCCTGGCAGCCTCTAATCTATAGTTGCTGTAGTTTAACTCCAGTCAGCAGCTCAGCTCAGTCAGCCTCCCATTCACTCTGCCGCAGCAAGATGGGGGAGAGAATCAGGGGGGTAAAACTGAAAAAAAAAAAAAAAAAATACAAACCCAAACCTGTTTCTGTCTCACCCCACGAGCTAACAGGCAAATCAAAAGCTGTGTGCACAAGCAAAGCAAAATCCAGTACTCACTACTTCCCACCGGCAGGCGTCCAGCCATTTCGAAGCCAGCAGGTCTCTACCACACATAACACTTGGGAAAGCAAATGCCATCACTCCCAAAGTTCCTCCTTCTTCCCCCAACTTTTATTGCTTGTGACAATCTTGTACGGTATGGTGTATCACTTTGGTCATTTGGGGTCACTTGTACCAACTATGTCCCCTCCCAGCTTCTTGTGCACCCCCAGCCTACCCCCAGCAGGGCAGTGCAAGAAACAAAAAATGCCTTGATGCTGTACAAGCCTGCTTACCAATAACGAAAACATACGCATGTTATTGACACTTTTTTCATCACAAATCTGAAACGTAGCACCATACAAGTTACTATGACAAAAATTAACTCTGGTCAAAACCAGTATGATAGTCAAAAGATGGAGCTAGAGTCTTGATCAAATGAAAGCTACTATTATTTGTTTGACTGAAGCTTCTGCAGACACTACAAGCTTTACTTTCCCTCATCTTGACATAATAACTGAGTCATTGCTGCATGAAAACCCAGACAATGAATGAGAACGTTCACAGTGCTTTAGTCACTTTAGGGAGACAAAGATTGTCACTGAAAGATACTAATGTCATTAGAAATCAATAAACACGAACCTTGTGGAAATTCCAAAGCAGGCAGAAAAACAGACAAACAAAAGCACACCAAAAAACCCCGGCAAAACCAAAACACAAGCAGAAGACAAACATTAAAACATAGTAGGTTAGAGTCATAAAGCAAAGTAAGTGGAGTCACAATCTATTTACTCCCAAGCTGGAGATCCCCAAAAAATTAAACTAGGTTTTAATTGGGGTTTAACTGTCTGGGTACAAGTCTCTTATGTACCTAAAACATTTTGATTGTTCTTCACAGGAACTTCTTTTCAGTGCCAATACCTTTGGCTGTTGAAGAAAAAGGCTTCAAGTGTAAACCATATCATATGGCAAAATGACTTTGTTCTGCGCAGGATGACAGCTAAGTGATCAAATATGTTAGCCAAGACTGGTGGAGATTTTATCTCCCATGAAACTGGTTTGATTCTAGAGGATTAAATTCAGCAAGAGACTATGTACACCCATGTTACTACTTCACCTCAGTCAATATGAAGAAGCCATGTCCAAGGAACCAGCATTTGTTTTGCTGTCATTGCTTCCACACATGGAGGTGTTTTCCTCTGAACTTTGCATTCACCATAGGCCTCTGCATCACAGCATTGATTCTATGGAACATAGAAGGATACAAAGGGGAATACAGCCAAAGAGTCACGGTATGTCTCATCCCATGATTTCTATGACAGTTCCATAACCTCTATTCATCTACTCATCATGGGCAGAACAGTTCATATCACTAAACAGGGCCAAAGCTTCCAGCCTAGATGAATCAACAATGGATATCGTGGAGGACAATGGAGTTACACTGGTATAGCCTCAATTTAAGCAGTACACATCTGTTTAGTTTGATACTGACTATTTACTTTTGAGTACACCCTGTAAATATCATTGCCACATTTAAGATCTCTGCTCCAGGCCTGGTGTCGGTTTCACACACCAACTGTCTTTTGAAGATGCTGGCAGTATGTTCCAAAGTCCAGATTAGTCGCAGAATGGAAATCATGTCTCCCAACTGTTCACATTAACAAATGCCATTCTTCAGGGACAATCTGTAGTGACATTATAAACATGAGCATAACAATTTATACATGTCACCAAAACTCCAAATGGAATAATTGCAGCCTCCAGTTACTAGGTTAGCCAAAGGTCCTCACCTCCCTTATGACTGAACTACACAGTTTGTTGTTCACTCATCTTTCTAAAGCCTTGGGGTTTCTGTTTGGTCAAATTTCTACTTTGGATTCTTTTTATTCCTTCAAACAGGAGTTAATCAGATCCAGCACACTGTTGGAGACATGCAAGGTTAAGATTCCAATATCTCTTTTTTTCCCCTCTGATGCCCAAAACAGACTTCAAGAGCATAGGAAGAGAAAGATCATGCTTCAGCTTCAAAGAGAAATGAAGTCTTCTTTGGGTCACAAAATTGTAAGGGGCCAATGTCACAGGTGACATTAGATAAAAGTTGCCCTTCTCATATAAACAATTATATCAATGAGTTTTTTCCTGTCAGTGTAGCCAGGCAAAGTGCCCCATCAAGTAGTCAAATGAGTGCTACAGCAAATGAAGTGGCGGAAGCACAGATTCAAGATGAGAGCAACAGAACCACTTTGGGTGGCAGCAATGTCCTAGTTCTACACAGCAACCCCATGAAATCTCAGGAGCAGATAGGTCTGGCTGCTCAGGCAAAACCCTTCACCCACATCACCTTGTAATTCCCAGGTAAGGCTGGGACACTAAAATCAACACAGCAGCCACAGCCAATCTAATATAGTCCATTATTTGCAAAGTAGCATAGAAGTTTGGGGCAGGGAGCACAAAGCACTGCACTGAGCCAGACCTTTCCAAATCAAGGTAGGGTTCAGACTCATCCCATGCTTGGTCTTCCCAAATCAGTGCTAAGGGAAGAGTAGCACAGACCCTGCTTTGCTGGCTTCAAACTAAATCCGATTCCACTGTTCCAGATCACTGTTCTGAAGAGCAGTGCTTATGATTTAAGCCTTGTTGTGAGTGGCTGAGCTTGATATTAGTCTGCGCTATGCCTACAATCTTCCTGTGAAATACCATTTTGAAACAGTCCAAAGCAAAATAATTTCTGCACTAGGAAGGATATGTATTAACTTGTGTCTCAAGTTCCCTTGGCATTTGTCTTCTGCACTGCACTTTCTGAGAAATGAAAAGAACTGTCATGTTCCTTATCACCTACAAATTCCCAAATTAACATTCTCAAACCTCTTAAAACAGATCAGTGTAATTACAAAGCTCCTGTTTAACTCACTGTCACCTTAATAAAAATAAATAAATGCACATGTTCCTTAACATACTCGGGAAAACTGAAAACTCATTTTACTGTAGCAGCTCTTGGGATGGGAAGCCCTGAAAAGAGTCTGAGATTAAGGAAACACAGCCCAATGAGAATCAGGGAACAGGCACTCAGCAGTTACAGCTGGTGCTCAACACAGCCCCAGCCCTGTGACACTGATTGTTTCCAATCTACTGGCTGAGGTCTCCAGGAGGAACCACCAAGACTGCTTCAGTCAAAACCACCTGTGACTTTTCAGCCTAAATAAAGGGGACTTGCTCACCAGCTTCTGTTGGCTGTCAAACTAGGACTTGTTCAAGCAGCTCTGCCAGCAATATTGAAGAGATGAAGTGTCCAGACAGATGGAGGATGAGCTCTTCCATCAATAACATCTGCTTTGGGTCCTGTGTCCTCAAAGCTCAAAATGTGGGGCTGATCTGGTTTGCTGTATCTACTGCCCAGCACCAGCCTGACAACTAAAGAACACCATGAGTTTCAATGCCCTTGTTTCCTTTCAGGGAACAGTTTCAGAATAAGGAGCTGGGGGGAAGTGGAAAATTTTTTCACCAGTCTTCACAGATGAGTACAGTAGCAGAGAGCTGTGTGAAGACAAGTTTGTCTCTACTCTCCCCATGCTCCAGGACTGGCTTACTGATTAGCCTGGAACAGTTAACATCTGCAGTCCATCAGGAAGTAGACTACAGCATGAGGTACCCTACTGAGGCTGAGAAAATGGCATTAAAAACCTACGAAACACTTAAAGTGGAAAAATCAGGAGGGTTTGCCTTCACCTTTGTCCTGGGTTTGGCTGTAACAGTGATTTTTTTCTCCTTCTTAGTAGGTGGTGCAATGCTGAGGCAACCAGGAGACCAGGAGAGACTTCTTCACTCCATGACAAGTTCTCATTCATCATTTCCAGTTACATCTTCATTCACATAAATCATGACAACCTTTAATAGCCCAATAATACCTGGTAGTTTGTTTCTGTGAGAAGAAAGGTGCCCCACTTGAAACTTGGCTCCCATCCACCTTGACACGCTCTAGAACTTTCCCTTATTGAAAGTCATGGTTGGAAATTTCATCAAGCACTTAAAATACCCTGGTGAATATTTGTAGGATGTGCCATGCCAACTCTTTTCTCTGATGACAGTGCCAGATGAAGAGGCCCTCTCTGGTTTTGGGGTGCTTCCTCAGCCAAGCGGAACAGAGAAATAGTCTTCCTCTCCATGGTGGCAGCTCCTTGCCCTCCTGCACTGAGGCAGCGCAGGGCCAAGTGCCCTCACAGCAGCAGGAGTACCATCAGGGACTGTGCAGCCACTGGAAGAAACTGGGACCAAATCATACCCTCACTTTGCTGAGGCTCAGTGGAAGAAGACATCAAGCCTTTAGCAAGGGGATGAACTGAAGAACTGAGTACTGAGGGGATGAACTGAGTACTGTTTCTCCTTGAACATAATGAGCTAAAAAGCCCTAACACTTCACAGGAAATCTAGAGTTCATATTTACAATAGAAGGCAGTGTAGGCAGACCTCACAAAGATGTGTTTTATTTGTGGGATGTCTCATCACAGCTTATAGCAGCCACCCTGCCCACCGATCAGACCACACAAAGGATCAGGTTTCCTGGCTGCATGTATTCACCACCTGCGTCAATGGCCTGTGACAGGCTGTGATATATTGTCATGGGACAAGAGGCCACAGATCCATCTGAAAGAGCTGTCCACATTCTAAACCTCAAATATAGAGCCAAAATGATTTATTACCGCAGCCCATGAAATAAAACAAGCTCTCGAGGTGAGCATCTGGGCAACCAGTAACCAATAACTCCGAGTTTATTAAGAGACTGGCAAAGGAGGAAAAAGAAGCAGGAATGAAATGAATTTCCATCTCTAGCTCAGCTTCCGCACTTGAACAGCTACACGCTGTGACAGCACACAACAGCCATGTGAAATACTGAGTTAGAGAAGTATTACATCTGAGCTTTTGCTGACTATTCTTACCCATCTGTTTTCTCCTTCTCTGATACAAAGTCAAACCAAGATCAATATTGTAGATAATATCAACTAGTCTTGAGAAATGGTTTTATCCATAAACAGCAATATCAGAAATAAACAACCAACCTTTTAGAAGGACTGGGGGAAATAAAGGATTAAACTGAGGCAATTACATACACTGTCCGTTAAGCAGAGAAGGCCCACAGGTGGCGACTTCTCATATTCACTACCACAGCAGACCCAGAAATATTACAATAATATTAGTTTGTCAGGAAATACTTCAGGTAGCTAAGTACATATTTCATCAGATTTTACTGCGTCATTAAACACTCCCATGACACACACCACAGTGCTGAGACAGGGAAGGCTGTGGCAGCACAGGATTCTGTGTTGCTGATTTCAGAGGTGTAGTTCCTCAAGCACCAACCAAGCTACATCCACACTGATGCCAAGGAGAAGCCCTACCTCTACTCTTCTTTCATGACTTCACATTTGGCCTTCTACCCTTATGTTGACAACTAGCACTGACAGGAGAATAACCACAATTAACAAAACAATAGCGAAGAAATGTAATGCCGACAGAGGGAGGTATTAAACTGCACAGCCACATGGACACAGGCGCTTTAACTTCTTCCCAGGACCTGCGTGTTTATAGACATCACTACTCACTCTAGCGCCACAGATTTCCCCAATACATGTATCAGATCTGCTGATCCCATGTGGATGTCTCTGATGCCTATGTGGCACTAGGCAGCTGTGACTGGCAGCCATGCCAAGCCCCTCATGTCTACAGACTCTTGAAAACAGATCTCATTCTTTCACCTCCTGATGGTTCATGGGGCTGAAGGGCTGAAAAACACTCTTCCAAAAGCAATTCATCACAGCCTTCCTGAGGAGTTTCCAGGCAGGTGGGAGCTGGGGCACTTGTCTCTGGTAAGAGACAGAAAACAAAGAGCTCCTCTTTAAACCAAACCAAGAGAATGAAATGGCCTCAAGAAAAGGGAAAGAGTCCTTGTGTGAAGACCTGAAACTGGATTGATCCACTGAATCACAGCCAGGAATGGAGGGAGAATAGGCTGCTTCTCATATTTCCAAACATTTAACGTGTGAAAATGGGGGTGCACAAAAGGATGTGAAAACACATGACCCAGAGTTGATCATTACCTGCTCCAAAGCTTCAGCTCAAGTAAATGGAAGCACAGAAAAATCAGTCTCAGCCATAGACAGCCAAGCAACTCTGAGAAATGATTCATGTGTTCCCAGAGAACCACCAGACTAAAAACACAGCAGTCCTCGCGCACACACACACCCCCCCCACACACACACAAGGAGTACCGGGACAGGGCTGGGATGTTTTGCAAGCAAACTGATAATGACACCATGACGTGCAGGTGGGTGTTCCCATGCCGAGGGAGTTCCCTGTTACTGCCTTTCCCTGGCAACTCTGCAAGCACTTGCAGCTCTGAGACCCTAACTCCCAAACCCCTTGGCTCTACACTTGTCTCTCGTAAGGGATCTCAGCTCTGGTCCTGGGAAGTTCTGCTACCAGCAAAGAGTCCTGCTGCTCTAGGGACCTAAGCACAGGAATTCACAGGTTTCCTTCCCTCTGAAAACACGGAGTTGAGAAATGTCTCCTGCCATCAGGATATTCACGCAGTAGCAAATGAAGAATTCAGAGGGGAAAGTTTTTGGGACCTTCCCTGAGCTACTACCTGCTACTGGGCTGCTCACAGATTAAGGAGAGCAGTTAGTTGCAAGTCATTTTATGCACAATTTATACCAATACTTTGCATCATAAAAAAGTGGTTTGCTTCTGATGCAGTGAAAAACAAGAATGTTGAGTAACCTCCCATGCCTCCTAGTCTGTGAAACAAAAAACAGGGAAAAGGTAAAGGGCTTAATCAACCTCCAATTCATTTTTATTGTTAACAGATGCTTCAAGTTGCTAGATCTCAGGCAGCTTCAGTCTGTCTTTTGCAGTTGCCCAAATACATTGTCATCACTGACAGCAACAGAAACACTGATGACAAAAACCAGCAGTGCTCTACACAGAACAACGCAGCTCTCTGCCCAGTTCCTGCTCACAAAGGA
Organism: Pezoporus occidentalis; assembly: GCF_034315485.1. NCBI lineage: Eukaryota > Metazoa > Chordata > Aves > Psittaciformes > Psittacidae > Pezoporus > Pezoporus occidentalis. The sequence goes on along the minus strand of NW_026914940.1, from coordinate 21,480,859 downwards.
CTGCTTGGAGCAGGAAACCAGGGCTGCACAGGCTGAACAACAGGGTGAAGGGGGAGCAGGTGCCCACAACAAACAGGCACTGAAAAGGGGCTCTTCAGAGAATAGTGGGGAGAGACTGCAATGATGACCCTGCTCTCCCTGTGTCCATTTGTATCTGGCCCCCAGCATGAGGCCACATGGCTGACACTTACCTTGTGTGTATGGTACCAGCGTCCAGAGAGGGACTCACTTCCAGTGTCTGGCCCTCCAAAGGACACATTCCAGGATGCCCACTCCAAAGCAGGGAGGATGATCATGTCCCTGTCCTCAGGCCCCAGCCACTGGCCATTCCATGGGCTGCCACACCAGAGTTGCTGTGAGGAGCACCAAGCACGACCAGTATGCAGCACTCACTTCCTGGTGCATGGAAGGCTGTTCAGTGGGTCGCTCCACACATAGGCACCTGCAATCAAAGTCTGCAGCTACCAGCGGGGACCAGGAGACCCTCAGCTAAGGAGTATTTGTAGCATAGGAAATGAGAGGAAGCCTGACAGGTTTTGCTGCTCCCTGCCAGGCTATTCAGGTACCTTTTATTTTCACTCTCTGATGTCCCCAGTGCCCCACCCTGCTCTGGAAAGGTAGCCTGGGAATTTAACTCCTTCAAATCAGTGCCTAAATCTAATGGTCAGTTATTAATTCCTCATTGCTGGGTTGAAAGCATCGGAAGTTATTGTTCCTATATGCATATAGTCACTTGCCTAAATTCTTACTTCTGTCATTTATTCTTTGGCTGTATTTCCTGAATGGTTTCTTTGCAGAGATTCCAGGCAATGGGCTTGTTCCCAGACTGTGGCTTTATCCTTTCATGCTGTTGGTTTTTATTTTATCACTTAAGCTCTCCTGGGGAAAACAACAAATGAAAAAGCACATTAAAAGGGAGAGTAGGATCTAGCAACGTAGGAGCTTAGCAGAATTACATGGGAGAGAGAAATAGGCTTATAGAAAAGTATAGAAAGGAAGAATTAAACCCCTGCATCTTCAGGCTCTGGAAAAGATAACTGTTTGCAATCTAGAGAGCTCATACTGTACCTTGGGTGTATTGGGTTTGAAAATATCCAGGTTCCTGACAATTACTGTAACAGACAAGGGTCAGTAGGCAGTTACTCTATCACCTGCTACAGAATTTTCTCCTACTCTCAAGAATTGCCATCGATTGTTTAATTCCAGTGGGACTGGTGGTCCTGCCATTGGCAAGGTGCCCTGAGTGAGAAAAAGTCAGCATGCAGAAGAGCAGGCTGGGGACTGAGTTTCCAGCAGGCAAATAGGTGTGATAATGGAAATGAGCAGCAGCAAAGTTGACTGCAGAGAGAGAAATGAGGATACAGCCCCTTGGTGCAATTAACCTGTTCAAAAATGGAAGGAACAAGCAGTTGCAGGAAAGAAACTGAAGTTCAGTTAATACTCTTCTTCTTGACTACCTAACCAATGTTTGCATTAGCCACAAAGATGTTATTTTAACTCAGCCAGAAGGTGATATAGGAAAGGCAGAAGTGACAAGGTAGCGCTTCAGTTGGATGATGGTATAACACCCTGAAATACAAAACCTTGCCTTATAACAAGCAATGTTTTGTTCCTGTGTGTGGCCTAACTTGAAATACCAGTTTCTGTGAACACAGATCCAATGAGTCCTCTGTAAATACTGGAGCTAGCTGAAGCCATGTATACATAGGTACACTGGATAAAAACAGCTCCAATATTTCACAGCTATGTAAATCGCTGCAGACTACTATTTCAGCATTGTCTAATTATTCCCTGGAGTCTAAGCTTATATTAAAAATAAAAAAATAAATTAAAAAAAAAGGTTTCTATGCAATTTGGGTTATGGTTGCAAAAAAAAGAACCTTTAAAGTGGAACTGGAGTGTAAACTGCTGCAGTGATACTTGCCTGGTCTAGAGAGAGCTGCAACAATAGCTCAGAGGGAAGTGTGAATGGACCCATTCTTCTGACTGGAGCCCTAAACTGGAAGTCTGCTGACAATTTAAGTGTCAACATGAGCTACTTCAAGGCAGATCATTGTAGCAGAAACACCAGGCTAATGTTCTTATTTGTCATCCTCAATTTACACTTGTTGGATAGCAGGCCCTGGGGTGAAGAGGAAAAGCAGCAACTGGTTGTGAAAGGCTGCTGGGCTGAGGAAACTTCCTTCATTCCTCTGCTTCCTTCCTGCACAGTCACCTCTGCCCCAGGCCAACATGGGGAGAAAATAGGTCGATGCTTCCCCATGCTGGGGAAGTTGTCTTTGGTAGCCAAAAGTGACAGCGGTCCCCACCAGCCTGCCAGTGACCTCTGCAGTATGGTTCTCTGTAGCCAAAAATGCACACTGTTAAGAGATTGAAAAGGAGTATAAGGGGAGTGGGAGGAGAGAAGCAGCCTGAAATATCTCTTGAGGACAGTTGCTGTTGTTTTGTTTCATTCTTCTTGGTTCACTGCCTAAAATACAAATGTGACTGTGGTTTTCTCTTGCATAAGAAAGCTATTGGAACAGGTTTTCTGTAGTGTTGTCTATATGGAGCCCTGGTTGCATTGCTTTTGAATTTGATCTAGAAGTGATGGATTGCTGTTCTGTACTGGGTCCAGACATGCCCACTCTGTCTAAACATGTATGGAACCCTCATGGCTTCCATTTATTAAAAATCTCTGATTGTCTCGCATGTATGAGAGCCTGGAGTTATTCAGATGAATTTAACCTTTCTTTACATTGTAAGCCAGACCTATTAAGAAATTAAAGAGCATTTTAGAAACTATTTCTGCTCAGTTACTACCCTCCATTAGAAAAAACAACTCAGTATGTGCAAGTGTCCTCATACTTGTGCATTGCTGTTTTCAGACTGAAAATGATGCTGAGGTGATTGGCATAAAGGTATTAAAGCCCTTGGGACTGATGCTTAAGTTATTCTGAGGAAACGTCCCATGAAGTGGCAGCAGAAGATGAGATCTGCAGGATGTTTTGACTGAGGACATTTCCAGTTTTCAGTGGCAATCAGCTGTGCTGCAAGTTTCTGCACAGAGAATCTGGGGTAGGTCAAAAAATACCTCAGGGAAAGTCTCTTCAGAAAGGTGACCTGATTTGCTATTGTTAGCTCTGTCTTCACACCTGGGCAAAGGCAATAGAAGTACATGTTTGTGTCTGACTGTGGTGGCTCACACACATCAGAATCAGGACAGGACTGATTCTCCCTGTGAGTAGCATCTTGTTCCCTCTGAATAGTACACAGCAGGAGGTAGCACATGTGCAGCTGGAGTAGATGCAGCTTGTGCTAGTTTTCTAGAAAATATCAAGGTTTATTTAACTGAGTAATCTGCAAGGTGGCAAGCTTTGATTCCTCCCATTCTAATGCCAGTCATCCGCCTTCTGTAGTAGTTCTCATCAGGCTCCTAACAGCTTGGGTTACCTCTAATCAATAGAGACACAAGAAACTTGTGGGGTTTAATTGCATGGGTTCCCTTACTTTGATGCTTTATTTTTATCTGATATTCTTTGGCCAAATGTGGGTCTCTGTTAACAGAAGATAATGTTACTCTGTCAGGTCACAAGGCTTTGGAGACTGCAATGGGTGCTTTGTCAGCCTCAATTTCAGACAGTCTAGAGTGGTGCTTGATCAGGTGTTTCCCTGAACTCTGGCTTATCTAATATTGGAACCACATAAACTAACAAAGTCATTATGTACTTTCCTACCTTTAGTTGCTTTAGCCCGCGAAGTCATCCATAGACAGCTTGACCTGTCATCAGCGTCACTTCATTTCGAATCTTCAATGTAGAGGAGACAAGAGGGCCTTTCGCGTTTGCTTGCCCATGTCCCCTCACTTCTCTGAGCTTACACTTTATCACTGCAAATCAACCACACTCTTAACTGGGGCAGGCTCTGGTCACAGTTACCAATTTACTTAGTTCTTACTAAGCCAGTAAATGAAAGAGGTTGCAGTTTCCTCCTGTGCCAAATAGGAAAACAGCCCTTCCTCCAGGGTACCTAGGTTTTCCCACCACCATCTACTCTGCACTGTGAGGAAGTTCACTGCTGGGGTGGATGGTCCCAGTTGGCTGATGCAGGAGAAAGTTTAGACCTTGCTTTTACCTACTGTTCCAAGGATGTGGCTGCTAGTGCCAGAGTAGTGCAAAAAGTGCTAAGCTTAGGCAGGATGATCGGACATGTTTCTTGGTTAAATGTTTACAAGCAGACTTGCTGGGTCAGTTCCTGTGTGTAAGGCTGTACCTGAAGGCCTGAACCTGTGAGCTGGGGAGTCTGCCTGGGGTAGGTTGCAGGCAGGGTATACTGTGTAGTGTTAGTGCAGGACGACTTGTGGAAGATGTGTACAGGCAGTCTGTTGATTTTTACAAGCAGCTTTCATCTCCCTTCCCCCATCAGCTTTACAAGTCCATGGTGCAAGTATGTACTACTCCATATGCTATCAATTACTGTCCTGACTGGAAGTTGCTTTCCATCTTGAAGTCTACAAAAGTACATAAACCAGGAGTCCTGGAATCAAGATGTACATTACAGACCTTGGAGAAGGCTTTTGTCTTTCCTTTCTGGATGGTGGATCAGTGAGAGATTTGTAGACTTTGGACATTTTCATTTTTGTCTTTTAGACCCTACCAATTTAGGCTTAATCCTGATCCTTTTAAAATCAATGGCAAAGTTCCCACTGACTTCAAAAGAGGCGGCCTGAGCTCTCAAATACTTTAAAGAACAATTTTAAACAAACAAACTTAAGATGGATAAGAACTGCATTTTCTCTCTCTATTAGGCATGCAACTTATTTTCTCCAAATGTAAACGTTACCTGGAGAGCTAAGCAGTGATGTGTTTTTTATTATTTCTTTAGGAGGCTACAGTACCCATAGTATATTCCGTACATACTTCTTCATTTAGGAGCCAAACACAGCTATGTAAAGTGAGCAGCTTGTTTACAGTAGGCCCTTATGGCTTGCTATCAAATTAGTGGTAAATCAGGACTGTAGTAAACAGAGGTCAAAGATCAAACCCACAATTTCACATAAAATTCCAGAGCATGTACACAAAATTTAAAATGCAAAATCTTCAAATCACAAGACCATCAACTGCTCTTAAAACTAATCAAAAGCAGGGTAAGGACTGGAGGAAATGAAATTTAAACATAATTTTAATCCAAATTTTAATGGCACAGCTACATCATGGGTATCTTTTAAACCATGACAGCTGACTCCATGCTACTTGTTCTCATTTGCCATGAAACAAGGTTTTGGTACATCTCATTTGTTATTCATACATGCCATTTTGCTTCTTTTTCTTTTCTTTAAAGATGAAGTAAATTACAGGAGAATTGTTACCACCTAAGACTTTACAGTGACTCTGTTCCTGCTAAATCACAGAATCATAGAATAGTTAGGGTTGGAAAGGACCTTAAGATCATCTAGTTCCACGCCCCCCTGACATGGGCAGGGACACCTCACACTGCATCACTCCTTTTCAGTGCAGTGATTCTCCATGTTCAGAATTGGGAATGGTAAGATGCTGTTTGCTCCATTTTCTGCTGGAACAACTGTGTTTGAACTCAGTCAGATCCCTCAGCTGATGGCTCCTTCCTTATCTGGAGGCCAGTGCCCACCTAAGTGTCTCATGGCAGTTCCGTGCATGTGGATTAGACTAGTCCCCCATCTGAAGCGGTCTGGGGGGAATCATGTTTCTGGACCCAACTAAGGGGAAACAACAAGGCAAACTCCTTAAAACCAAAACTTATTTTTTTAACAAAGATCTGGTTACTGAATGCCACCAGATGTCAGCATACACTATATGATTAAAAGCAAGTGTCTAAGACCTCTGAGAAGTGAGCAGTGATAAAACTGCCTTCTGTCTCATGGAAATGATGTACTGGATCAGCTTTTCTGTGGGAAAAATTATGGCAGGGATTAGCTGGAAGAAATTGCCTGTGAGGTTTAGCTCAAATATCTGCTCAATTCTTCCATCCTTGGGGGATGTGATCTGCCTTCCCTTCACTGCTTGTCCCTATCCACAGGTCTTTGAGAGGCTTAGATCAGCACTGTCCCAGTCTACACCTCTGCAGTTTCCCAGCACAGGTCCAAAGACCTGTGTCTTCCTTGGATCCAGGGCAAGAAGTAGGGGGAACTTCCTGAGAATCCAGAGACCTGCTTTTCATATACATATTCAGGGAACAGAGTTAGACCCCAAATACCTCAGGAATATTTGCTCTGGCTAAGCAGGAACATTAAAACTCACCAAGGAGGTGAGCACAGAGAGTGGTTGGTGATGACTTAGGGAAAACAAATACAAGTAGCAGGAAAAACTTGTTATTTTTTTTTTTCCTGACACTTTTGCCCATCTGGCAAATGTCAGAAAGCCAAAGCTATCTTTTGGATCACCCAGTTTCATACCTGCTCAAAACAAACTTTAGGCTGTAATCCATGTATCTGAGGGCTCTATTTTTTTCCTACTGAAACCAATGACACAGCTCTTCAGAGTAAGGGCAAACCTTTGGGAACCTTCAGCCAGTTTGCTTCTCTGCCTTGTGTCACCTGTTTTATAGCAGGACCAGTAACACAAGCAAACATGCTCAGTCTACATCTTGATGGCTTGATGATTTCAGTACTCCTCACATGTACATACACTGTATGTTTTCCTCTTCCTTCAGTCATATGCACCTTTTAAAACATCTAAACCAACAAGATTTTGTCGGGTAGCCTTGGCCTGAAGGGCCCTTTCAAAACTGTTTTCTTAATGAGCATGTACACAGCTGAAGCCACTATTCTGCCACTGTAAATTCTGACCTAAATCTACCATTGTCCACACACATCCCAAGATGTCAGAGGATACTCATCTATCCAAAAGCACATGTCCAAATAAGATAGCCAGAGCCCAAGGGGCCGCTGAGCAAGGTCATGTTCCTTTAGATCTGGTGATCAAAACACCACACAGCTGAGCGTTCCATCACATGTCCTCTTTCTCTCTTGGAGATTTAATTTAGTTTTGGGATTTTGCTGTATTTGGCTGACTTTCTGGGCCTACAGCAGCTTTGGTTGAAGGTCCAGTACAATAGCTCCAAGTGCACTGGCCCTCCTCCAGACTTTGCAGCCGTGGCTACTGTGCTGCAGCAGATAATTCTGCTGGAGGCACGTGCTGTTGTCACCACGCACCAACACAGCAGATCTAGTGCTCTGGGGCAGCTTCAGAGGTTGCATGTTCATACAGAAGACACAGAAAGCACAGTGCTTCTGGACACTATCAACACTCTTGCCTACGTGCTGTTCAGCTGCTTTGCTCCTGCTTAGCCAGTCTTGTGCATCCCAGAAGCATCAGATGTCCATACCAGAGGCATGTGTATGCAGACCATCTGTGCAGCAAGCTCATTGCAGGTGTGTATGCAGTAACATCATGGGAACTCAAGCAATCCAAGCACAAGAAAATAATGCAGGTCTTTCAATCTCATCCATAGCACAAGTTCTGAAGATGGCTCTGTTTGCATCAATTAAGTCTCACCTAAAGAAGGGTATGTCTTGCCTACGTCTAATGTTAGTGGTCTAGTAGGAAGGCTAGGGGACAAGTTGTCATGAAATTGTCTGGGGAGTACCTCAATGATTGTTTAATCTGGCTCTAACGACAGTTTGAGCCACCTCCTCCACCCAGAAAGCCAACCGTATCCTGGGCTGCATTAAAAGGAGCGTGACCAGCAGGTCAAAGGAGGTGATCCTGCCCCTCTACTCTGCTCTTGTGAGACCTCACCTGGAGTATTGCGTGCAGTTCTGGTGTCCTCAACATAAAAAGGACATGGAACTGTTGGAACAAGTCCAGAGGAGGGCCACGAGGATGATCAGGGGACTGGAGCACCTTCTGTATGAAGACAGGCTGAGGAAGTTGGAGCTGTTCAGCCTGGAGAAGAGAAGGCTGCGTGGAGACCTCATAGCAGCCTTCCAGTATCTGAAGGGGGCCTATAGGGATGCTGGGGAGGGACTCTTCATTAGGGACTGTAGTAACAGGACAAGGGGTAACGGGTTAAAACTTAAACAGGGGAAGTTTAGGTTGGATGTAAGAAGGAAATTCTTTCCTGTTAGGGTGGTGAGGCACTGGAATGGGTTGCCCAGGGAGGTTGTGAATGCTCCATCCCTGGCAGTGTTCAAGGCCAGGTTGGACGAGGCCTTGCGTGATATGATTTAGCGTAGGGTGTCCCTGCCCATGGCAGGGGAGTGGAACTAGATGATCTTAAGGTCCTTTCCAACCCTAACGATTCTATGATTCTATGATTCTATGATAGGACAAGGTACGTCGCTTCAAATCACTGGAAGATCCTTAAACAGGATTTGGGTACATATGTGCCTTTGAAGATCTGACCTGTGCCTCAGAAGCCTTATTCCACTGAATAGCCCATTGGCTTCAGAGGAAGGAAACTGCGTATTATAAAATCTGTATTCCAAAACCACAGTGAAACCAGCCCTGTAGCCAGATACTTTATGTATTACAGCCTTGACAACCTTACATATGGTGTCAGTGAACTGAGACAGAGAATGATAAGGTCCGATCTGGACTGGATCTGTTTTGGAAAAAAAAAAAAGAGTGATTTAAAAATAAAAATTATGGTATTTTGCTAAATCCATAAAATCCCTGCAATATTAAACATAAAAACTAAAATAACCTGAGGCAGCCTCCAGGATAACTGGACTGAGAGTACACTGGATTCTCTATTCCAAGAAATAAATTGTTAACATGAATATCACATATGTCTATGTGTGTGTGAGTGTGCTGGGAGCAGGAGAAGAGCTCAAATATGTTTAATAACCAGTCAGTTGATATCGCAAAGCTTGTATATACACAATATTGCTTGTTAAATATTTGGAGAATTGGAAACAAGCTTTCTTCACATTACAAAGGACAAGATCTTTTTCTGACTTTGTGTTTCAAATTAAGATTCAATAGGTTTATTTCCTTAGAAGTTCTGTTTTCATAAATGTACCATTTGACTTCTAAGAACAGATAAGATATCCTGATTATAAGCTAGCTTTCGTATATACCCAAGATCAAAGTTCAATATTTTCTCTTTAACTCCAGCAATACTCACTGTAGTGTTTCAGAAATGCTGCTCTCATCCTTGTAAAGCCATCCAAACAAACACATCTTACACAGATATTCAGAGATGGAGGCAAAAAATTGGGGATTTTTTGGACAGCACAACAGTAAATAATAATAAATCAAGACCATGGTGATAGATTTCTTTTGGAAAGAACATCTTCACTGAGGTGTATTGACACAGATGCCTCCTGAAAGAGCAAGTAGACATCCCTGAAGCATTTGCTGCAGAAATGCTGATGTTTGCTTTGGTGAGGAATACTATCATGGTGTAAGTAAACAGGATTCTGCAGGAGTATCTGTTGGGGGGGGGGGGGGGGTGTATTACATTTTCTTCAGCCAAATTATGGATTTTAAATACTTTGCTGAAGAAGCAGTTAACTTCATTAGTAGAGAAAATACGTATTTTTCATGTGATTTAGGGGGTTTCTAGGCATAGGCAGTTTTATTTGATTATCTATTCAAGTTCTTAAAAGCAATTCATACAGAAAATACCTGCATCAGGGATGCTCCATGAGTTTTAACTTCCTCTGGGGAAAGTATTTCTTTTCTTGCCAGAAATTTGGTTGCTTCTTTAGAGTCTGTAGAGTATTCCTTCCTATATATATTATATTTTTTACCATATTATAATAATTTTAAGATGAATAGATCTCTCTACCTTGGACTGCGTGACAGTGTCCCTTTTTCAACTTAGACATGAGGAACAGATCTTTCTTCTGAAAATACCTTTTTTATTATTAGAAAGCCATTTGTGATAGAGTTTACAGACTGTTTATGATAGTTTTGAACATGATGGAAAGAAAAAAAGAGCAGTATAAATTCAAATCAACCTATACTAGACAAGGAAATGTATTATACAAGGAAAAGATTTACAGAATTTCAATCAAGAGTGGCTTATGTGTGTAACACATGGAGAGGTTTCAGTTTGGTTGTTGCAGATCCTCCAATTCCTCATCCAGTCTTTGCACATGTGGAATAAATGGATTCCACCCAAATCTCAAGCCTGTAAGGTTTTCCTTTGCCCTATAATATACTCTCCTAAGTGGAATAGGTTTTGTGGGTTTCTCCTAAAGGTCGGTGATCAAATCCCAGATGCACATGTGGGTGGGGAGAGCCCATTTTCAGTCCATAGAGGAACAGGGTTTTTCAACTACTAGCAGAGTTTCATGCAGAAACCTACTCATCTCTTTATAAATCAAACACAGCAATTCCTCTGATTTAAACAAGTACTGTTTAGAGTGTGCACAGATATATTCACTTATTGCTAAGGTTATGCAGATCAGGTTTATATCCACTAGTTTGCTGGCTCAAGACGTGTAACTGAAATATATGACACAAACTGTAGTGACTGGCTTTTTAAATAGCTGAGATACAGATAAAAACTGTAACCCAGGGAGGATTTTTGGTCTTTGACATTTTGAGGGGGTTTTATTTTTCTCCTTTTCCCTAGAGGGTGGTATACATTCTCTGTGAGAAATGGTATGTCAGAGTTTGAAGGGTGTGAAAGGTTTCTCTTAACTTTTTACATTGGGTGAAAGCTGTTTGCCATTTCTAAAAAGTTTTGTCTCATCCCCTTGTCTTTTCTCTTTTTGTGTTATCTTTCAGGATGAATCTTCTGTATGCGTACACCTGTCCTGGGATATAGGAATGGCAAAGTAGGGATTATGCCATTAAATCTGTGGTGGACTTCAGAGATTGCCTACAGCTCCTGAGTTTGCTACTTTTGAAAGCCGAAAAGTAGACAAAGATTACTAAAACAAAGAAGAAAAATGTATTCTAATTTCTTACTTAAAGTGTTGCAGGGTTAGTTTGGGAGAAGAGAAATCCCAATGGACAAGCAGGCACCATGCCGTCACAGCCCTTCCCAGTCCAGATATGCATGCCCATCCCTGGTGGCAGGGAAAGGGGATCTGGGACACGCTGTCTTTCAGTTTTCAGTTGGAATTGTTGCATGGAAACTTCTGTTACAGCCTGCCAGGGAAGCTGCCTGGTGTGCTGCAGGGCTCTGTGGTGCAGGGAATGGAGATCGAGGCAGCAGGCTTCTGGGTTGAAATCAGTGGTTTTGAGAGCTGTATGGGCATTCAGTTCAAAGTGGTCTAAAATATCATTGAGCTATTTTTGCCTTACGTATCACTGAATGTGAATTTCCTATCACTAGCGGTCACAGCACTGAGAAAGCTGCTTGGAAAATGGGCCATTTTTTTTCTTTTTTTTTTTTTGCAATGATGTAGTTTTGTTTTGTTTTTTTAATTAAACCTAACAAAAAGTCCAAATCAGGCTCAGGTTTCCAAATGAACAAATGAAAATTGTCCTGGAAAGTTCTTGCTGTGGAAAAGAAAAAAAAAAAGGATGAAAAAAAGCAAATTTTTCATATGAAAACTTTCAATGCAAAATGTATTTGCCAGGCATTTTAGTAGATCACCCATCAGACTCAGGTACAGCTTGCAAGTGTTCTCTGTGTAGATACATCAGTGGTTTTAAATAGCATGTTGCAAGTATCAAGCTTTTGTAATATATTAGTTCAGTACCAGTAGCTCGATTTTACGTTGTTTGAAGATGAGGTTACAGATGCCACCCCCATATTTTTAACAAAGAAGGGTGTATTTGGTGTTTGCTGCTGTTAAAACAGTTAACGCCTACAGCTCCCCCAGCACAGACCAAGACTCCACTGTAAAAGCATGACAAAAAAGATAATCCTTTTCCCTAATAATGATTTTTACACGGAGACCAACAGCAACTTCCCTTTGCTATGTGCGGTTTGAGTCAGTGCTCCAAGATACTGCAAGAAGCTACTTTGAAATCATGTTAGATCTCTGTGTGCAGTTACATTATAAGCAGTTTGTTTAGGATTTCCCATGCGTAGCATACTCTCTGCTGGTACATGCTTATTTTCCAGCACATGCTGGTGCTACTGAACTGTCAGAGAGAAATTCCTTCCTTTGCAAATGTAGTGTTACCTTTGAAGTGCTTCATTGTAAGCTGTTTCTCAATTAACCACAGGATAATTACAGGAATACACAGGAATTGAAAGGGAGGTGTTTTTAAATTAAGTAAAAACAAAGATCCTCTAAGGATGGCTCAAGTATTGTATCCCTACAAGGCCTAAACTCTTACCCACAGTTTATGATTCCTATTTACCCACTGGAGAATAATGATAGACAAAGAATTCCAAGTGACTAGAGCTTTTACAGGCTTTCTTTTTGGGTAGTTCCTGTAGCAATGCTTCATGGGGACATGACTTTGTAGGACTCTGTACATCTTCTATTGAAAACCTTATTACTTTTAGGCACTCCATCCAGATATCAAAAGATCTGAAGTCGCTCTCTGCTTTCCACAGGACCTTTAGTGCCACAATGTAGTATTAAGTAGGAGAGGTGTTATTGGGGGAATTGGCTGATGTAGTCGCCAAGCCTCTCTCCATGATACTTGAAAAGCCATGGCAGCCATGGTGAAGTCCCTGGTGACTGGAAAAATGGAAACATTGCAGCCATTTTAAAAAGGGTCAAAAGGAAGACCCTGGGAGCTGCCTGTCAGTCTCACCTCTGTGCCTGGGAACATCATGGAACAGAGCCTCCTAGATGCTATGCTAAGACACAGTTCACAGATCACTTACAGCAATCTAATGGGGACTACTACTGGAAGACATTTTCCTTTTCTCCAGGTCACTCTTGCCCTGGATGTGGTTGCAAACCCTTTCCCTCCTCCCATTTCACCTCTTGCAATCCTGCAGCGCTGTGGAAAATCAGAGACAAAAGTTAATCTGGCTGAAGATGGAGTTTTTTCTCTTTTACTTTTCCTGGGTTTGTTTTATAACTTTTTCTGCTTAGAGTTATCCTTACCTTAACATAAAATTTTCCTACTTCACGCTATAAAATATGCATACACTACAGTATGCAAAAATAGCACGTTACTTCAAATTTGTTTAAGAATCTGGTATGAGAAGTCCCATGACGACCACACCTTATCAAGGTCCTGTGTAAAGAGATGCAGCCTGTGCACAGGGTGACTGAAGAGATACAAGCAGAGAATCAAAAACTTTGTCTTGACCTGGAAACAATTAACCCAATCTGAACTACAACCAACTATCCTTTGGTATTCAACCTTTCCTTATATATAATTGAACCATAGGTTCCCATTTAAATTTTAAATTAACAGTTTCTGTAGGTGCTATTTTTTGATTTCTTTGTAGCTGCTTAACAGCAAGGAGCAAATGAGCCCTTGCTTTTTGGAGCAACTGAATTTTAAATAATAGAACCTCAAAGCCTGTGCTATGTTTTGCCATATTTATCCTTGCCTGAAAGCACTGACTGCCCATTCAGTCACAGAACTGAGCATACACAATCTGTTAATTGACACTTTCCTATTCTGATCTTGTTCACAGCCTGTCAAAGTTAGTAGAAGAGGGGACATTTTGCTTCTTTTGAGACTGAAAAAAAAGAAAAGGAGGATCTAGCTCTCTGAAGCCTGTTAAACGAACAAACAAACAAAAAAACAACAAAAAAAACAACACCCCCCCCCAACAAACAAACAAACCAACAAAACAAACAAACCAACCACAAAATCAGCAAAACAGCAGCAACAACAAATCTTGGTGGTACTTACAGCCAGCAAGCAAAACTGTACAGCCTGCCTGCACCATGCCATGGGGATGGTGCTGAGGGCTGGGGCTCAGCCCTGCTGTGGCTGCAGTGCCTGCAGCATGTCGCTGAGTCACCTGCTGTCCAAGGAGCTCAGATGGGAACAGGATCAGCCCAGCCCACTGATGCTTGACCTCCCAACAGCTGTCTCACAGGCCTTGTTTATGACGGGAAATTACACTGTGGTAGTCACCAGGAGTCCCGAGCAACATGTTTTAACGATGTAATTTCCCAGTGTAAACCATCCCACTGGTGTCTCTTTCCAGTTGCAAGGCCAACAAACAACACTCATGTTGGGCTCAGCTGCTAGTATTGCAAAAGTGTCCAAAGATGCCAGTGCAAGAAAGCATGTGCTTCAAATCCAGTTTAATACAATTATAACAAGCCCAGGTGAAACTTCACTCCTGTTCTGTGTGTACAAAAATGCATCAGCTTAATTACAGCAGCTGTAAAGGGATTCCATTAAGCCTGCACTGCCCTTCTGTGTGCAGTTGTGATTGTTGCCTGCCCCTCTCTTAGCACCAAAGGAGATGTGAGCATCCATCTCTCTGAGCAGCGAGGCCAAATCATCCTGGGTGACTTAAAACTTTAAAAGTGCTGGCCTTAGCCAATACTGGGGTTAGGCTACAAAGCACTTCCACCTGTATCCCTATGGGCAAGCTGTAAGGATGAAGAATGTGGATGCCTGCCAGAAGCATCTTTTCCATCAACACAGCTGGATTCTGAATAGGCTGTCTGTCCATGCTAAGGAGTGGGAAGTTGCACTAGGTACCTCTAGGGATGAGCAGAGTAAAGGAGAGCAGGGAACTCAGCAGCAACAATCGCTTATGTGGTACAGGCACTTACACAGTCTCACTGCTCTGAGTTACTTTATGATTTATAAGGTATGCACCAACAAATACTGACATTCCCCCAGCTCACTAGCCAACCAGTGGTACTTAATGATTTCTACAGGCAAAAGCAGACACTTCAAAATCACAAAGTCTCAGCTTCACATACGAGTTGACATTTACGCTTGACAAAAATCTCCTCTCAGAGCAATGAAGTGAGGGACAGAGAAGCAGAGACGGGAGAGCACAGAAGGAAAGGAACACTAAAAATGACTTTGATGTACTCAGCATCTTGCCACATGGAGTATTTTGCAGAAGGAAAAATTACTATGGTAATAATAGTAATATTAATACTACTTTACAGTTGGTATGGTTCAAGGGCTAAAGTAAGCACTGACCTCACCCTGTCAGCAGGGACACCAAGGGATTATCTGACCTGTTTGGTCTCACTCGGGATATTTTTCCTCACATAAAACTCCATTGGCTGCAACTATTTACACCCATGTAAGTAAAATCACAAGCTGTTGTAATTACTTGCTTCTCAAAATACAGAGGAGAATCTAGAGTTAAGACCCTGGTTTAGGATGTTTTTCCTAGCTAACTGATAGAAAAGTCAACATTTTGGTGGGAGGGGGGTAAACCACATGGTAAAGGTGTTAGAGCACCTCCCACATGAAGACAGGCTGAGAAAGTTGGGGTTGTTCAACCTGGAGGCTTCATGGTAAATAGCAGCCTTCCAGTATCTAAGGGAGCTACGAGGATGCTGGAGAGGGGCTCTTCATCAGGGTCTGTAGTGATAGGACAAGGGGTAATGGGTTCAAACTGAAACAGGGGAAGTTCAGGTTAGATATAAGGAAGAAGTTCTTTACTGTAAGGTTGGTGAGGCACTGGAAAAGGTTGTCCAAGGAAGTTGTGAATGCTCCATCCCTGGCAGTGGTCAAGGCCAGGTTGTACAGAGCCTTGGGCGACATTGTCTAGGGTGAGGTATCCCTGCTCACACCAGGAGGGTTGGAACTGGATGATCTTTAAGGTCTTTTCTAATCCAAACCATTCTGTGACTCTACGATTCTATGATTTTGTCTCAGAACAATGTCACAGTAAAGTAGCAACAAACATTTGTAGTGCTGAGCCTTTCTGTAACCTCCTTCCAAGCTACGTGGATCACTGAACACATCCTCAACACATAGAAGATTAAGTTATCTTTCTTTTTTCTTTATAGAGTTGGCAAGTAAAGGCATCACAGCCTGAAGTGCTGTATCTCCAGGGACAGCTGGTCCTTGAGTACAACTGTGATCTTAGCTGGAGAATTTATGAAACCTAAATCCCATAGCATTTGAAGCACTCCACTTGACTCCTACACTAGGATTTACCAAATTTTGTAGCTTGGAATGGCAATATATTTGTGTTTATGGTGGAAACACAGAAAACCTACACACAGAAAAAGATGCTATAAGAAGAAAGGCTGGTGTTTGCTTTGCAGTGCTGTCCTGTCCACAGCTGCAAGTAAAAAGTATTCCCTTTACATGTCATATGAATCTACAGTGTCTCTTTGCCAGGCTACAAGCATTGCTGCAGCCTTGTGGTCCTTAGTTGATGCCATGAGCTTTACCTGTGCAATGCTCTCTGGCAGTGAAGAAAGCTCAATCACAAGAGCAGGTGTCCCTGTTATCTGCCATGCTGGTGCTCAGGGCCATGGGAGGCTGGCAGCAAAAATGGGAGCCAAAAGTGATGTTTCCCTCCCCAGTGGAACTTTGATACTTCAGAGCTGACAGCAATGATCTCCTTTTTCAGTACATCGATACATTACTATCACTATCAAGAGCCTCTCAGTATCAATGGGTATCAGTGGGAGAGAAAGCAAATATGCACAACAGAGTAAAAATCACCCATCCACAAAATCCTAAGTGCTTGAATTACATTTAAACACCTGTGCACAGGAATTAATTTCCTCTGCAAATAACATCCCTCTTCAGACAGCAAATACTGGTTTAACACTATCAGTTCTCACCTCACAGCCACAATTCATTTATATCAGCCAGTCATGCTGTCATGAACCTGGTTCTCTCTGGGTGGCGGTTGCTAGCCTTTACAGGACTGCTAATGTAATCAAACCCAGAGAAATTAATAAAAGGTAAAATACTGTTTCTATTTTGCCATTACGGCATAATGGCAAGGAGAAAAAAAGTGCCATTTGTTGCAGAGTAGTTAGATTTAATACTGATATCTTTTGGGCTTTTGATGGAAGTTTTTATTTTAATCAATTACCATCCTTGGAAGAGTGGACATTACTTGCTGAGTGGCCCTAAGTGGCATATTAATATTGAGATCTTTAGCTTGTTTGCAAAATTGCCATCAATTTCTTAGAGCTTACAATGGATACAGTAGCACCCCACGTGTCCTCCTGCACAAAATCATTGACCTCAAAACTTGTCTGTGTGCCTGCAGAGACATCATTAAAACTGCATGATGCTGGAAGCTGCAGTGCCCAGGAACAGGCCGCATGCTGAAGACAGCAAAAGCTGGCTCTGAGTTGAAACAGTGAACTTGTATTTATTTTCTTTTACTGCTAACTCATTTACTAAGAGGGAGAACATTTGTCACTTGTTCAGTTTTTCCAGTGCTGCAACATCTCTCCCTTTCTCTCTTTCTGCATAGTCTTCAGCCTGTTTGTGTAGGACACAGACGCTCCCTCCTACACCCACTTAACTCCCAAGGTCCCTGAGATGCCTACGCCCTTTATATCGATTAGAATAATGGTGTTTTTTAAAACCTAAACAGACACAGAGCCCCACCACACAAAGTGGGGAGGTGGAAGTCACCCCCTCCCAGGGGAGCAAAGTGTAGGCAGCTCATCCTACTCTGCAGGGAAAGCCTCCCATGTCACCCTCCAGTGAACCAACCCTCCGTGCTGACCAGAGCAGCCCCGTTAGTGACAACTGCTCTGTAAGGATATGTAAATGCTGTCACTGTAAAGAGGCTGGAGGGAGTCGAGATCATTAACAGCATCAAAACATCTCTGCATCTTCACAGGGCTGCAGAGCAGCAAAGGTGAGAGCACCAGCTCCTGCCTCCTTGCTGCCCAGGCAGAGGGCAGGTAGCCCTCCCCAGGTGGGTGCCTGTCCTGCAGCACCTCTTTCCAGATACCCCTGCCCACACTGCCTTCCACACCAGCGTCCCCATAGCCTCCTGCTCTCTCTTGGCCCTGTGCTTTGATTATGGCAGAATAACCCACCACAGAGCTGTCATTCAGCAAAGAGTTCTTGCAGTAACAATTGTGCCTCCAATAACAAATGTTGCAGACACTCAGGACCATTTTCTCAATGTTTGATTCCCCTTGCTTTCTCAGGGACTCTTGGTATTGTCCAGGATGGGACCTTAAACATTTATACTTACTTACGGCTTTACATTGTTTCATTTCCTGCTGGCTTCTCAGTAACAGCCTGCTTTGATTTAACTCCATGTGGCCAGGCAGGATATTATCAGCTAGAGAAATAGAGAGGCTCTTGATATTGATGTACAAATATTCATGAGGAAAGCAAAAGGCATATATTTTTCACTTTTTTTTCCCCCTAGGGTTTCCAAATAGACGTTAACTTGTAGCAGTAGCGTAGTAAGGAAGAGTCCCAGCACGGGGGAAGAGCAAAGCCAGCCTATTGTCCCTTCCCCATCTTTTAGGAAATGGAAATGTGAGAACTCCTGTGTTCTTTTATGTAGGTGAAAAGTTAAAGCTGAAGTGTTAGAGGAGTGCCTGTTCATTACCTGACAGTCTTATTGCCCTCAGGATTCTTGAAAATTGGACTGCAATTTTTAGTCCTTTCTGCTTCAAAAATCGCTTTATTTTCAGAAAGAGACATTCCTGCATTTATTTTGTCTTTGTGTGATAGATTTTTTCCCTGCCCAAGTCTAGGACTTTGTACTTGCCTTTATTGAATTTCACCTAATTACTTTCAGACCACTTCTTAAATTTATCAAGATCATTTTAAATTCTTCTCCTGGCCCCCAAAGAGCCTGCCAGCATGGTGGTCATGTGTGAATTTCACAAGCATGTTTGTTCTTCGATCATCCAAATCATTCATGAAAATACAGAACGATACCAAGCCCAGGGCAGACGTCTATGAAACCTCATGCATGCAACTATTACCCCCCACTCCCCGTAGCAGTTTCAGCTGGACCAAACTGCCAGGTTTCTGCATGAGAATATGTATAGAAAAAAAGTAGGAAATCTTACTATCATCAAGACTTCCCCCTTTCTATGATGTCCTTGTCTTTCCAGAGAGGGAAAGTAGGTAACTTTGACATGATCTGTTCTTGACAATTCCATGTTCCTGTTTTGTATTGTATTTTTTGCCATCTGGGTGCTCCTAAATAAAAGCATTTATTTGAATAACTTTAAATCATCACAAAGCTGTCTAAGTTATAAATTTCCAGATCCTTTCTCCACCCATCACCCCTTTTAAAGCCAGGTATTTTTATCTCTCTCAGAACTGTGATATTGCTACAATTCACAGTCAATTGCTTCTGGTTAGTGATTGCATCTGTTTGAAACTTCTTTTTTTTTTCCCTGCATTTTTTGGTAGGTTTTCTTCAGCTTCTACATCAGCTGAATTCACTGAAACCTTTTTGGTTTGGTTGGATCTTTTTGCAGCTCTTGCGGTGGCAACAGCTTTGGAGACTTTCAGTCTTTCTCATAGTTACCTCATGCTTATGTTGTAGTTACTATTCCACTTAAGAATATGCCCTTGTTTCTCCTTTTTTGTACTTCCAGGTGAAGAGGAGTCCTGAGTGCACTCCTCCTGAGGGTAAGAAGGTTTAGTAACTCCAACAAAACGATGCAGAAGAACACGGGGAGGGTGATGCTCTAGAGAATGGTCTGACACTGCCCACGAGTGACCCTGTGTGTGGATTTGAACAGGGATGCGAAAGGTGTTGGGACAGAAACAACTCATCTGTAGGCCCAGTGATGTCTTAAAAGTAAAGTTGCACTTTAGGTTCCTCCAGTGCCCAGGCAGATGTGCAGGAGGCTCCAAGCATCTCCACAAGCATTTTTTCCCCTATTCCCTGTATTAGAGAAATGCAAAACTTTGGCTGGATCAGGGAATTGATCCAGTAGAAACAAAAGCATATTTTAGCAGAGCCTTTTAATTTTTCACTGATCTGGTTCAGAAAAAAAACTACACAAAACACTGAGCCAGTACCACAGAGGCAGCAGTAGCGTAGCTGGAGGTAGTGAACAGCAGGAACCTCTTAAATACCCTCCTTGGTGGGGACAGGCTTTCCAGAGGCTGGCTCTCAAGAGGAGACCAACTTGCAGATCTGAAGGAAGCACCACTGAAATGCCATGCAACGTAGAACTGGTCAGGAATTTTTGCGTTCATCATTTTTCCCCACAAAAAAGTTCACATTGCAGCTTTTGGCAGGAGCAAGGCAGTGGCCAGAAACGTTCTTTTTTAAATGTTTTGTAAATAATTGAAATAGGGTTGTTCAAGGGGGTTTGGTTCAAAGCCAGCTTTTTCCAATTGTAAGTTAATTTATAATTTTAAAAATATGATATCAACATCAGAACTATTTCTAGATTATTACCCAGGCTGTACAGATGAAGGGGACTCTGTGGATTAATGGCTGCTCCCTGAAAAAAAAAGAAGTGCAGTGCCTTTAGGGTGGAATTTCCATCTTCTTCTTCCTTTCTCAAACACTAAATGCTTATCCTCTTTCGAGGAGGAAATGTAGGACAGGCAGGAGTGATTGCTGCAGGCCACAAAATGAGCGGGGGTGAGCTGGATCAGAATTCAGGAGCCAGACCTGACTTCTCAGGGCTGCACCCCAATGAAGTGGGAAACCTTCTGTTATTCAGTGATTTTTGAGATGAACAATAATAGAAGCTTTCACTTCAGGTAAGGGTGCCTAAACTTGACACAGCAAAGAAGTGGACTCAAACAGAACTGAGGGGGCTGAAATGTCATTCAGTGATTTACCCTTGTAAAAAGTGGATTATAAAAACACAAGGTAGATATTTTGGTTAACAACATGCTAGATAGGGATAGTGAAGTTTTGCATATGTCCTAAGTAGCATCAGATAGCTCAGTTAACTCCTGAGATGTGTGCCAAAGAAGTAATGGCAGGGTCTGGCGCTGCTGGAATGCGACAACTTTTAAGAAGTATAAAAGTCAAATGAGTTGTTGGTAGTGAAGATAACTTCCCAAGATGTAATCATGGAAAATTCCTTTCAAGAGCTGGTGTTTAGACCTCAGAAAATGCACAGCAAATTGCATTGTGATTTATTTGTCAGTGTCTTTATAGGTTGGGCGTTACTTTACCCCACAGCTGGAGTCAATTTTTAATATTTAAAAGTGGAAAGAAAGCAAAACCTAAACACATACAGATCTGTCTGTTTTAGATTGTACTTTTCCCAAACATTACTGTTTAGAATTGAACCCTGAATAGATTTCTGCAGAGGCCAGCTGGCAACACAGAATTAAAATAACTGGGACTGGGTAGACTATATAGAAAGACCTAAACTGCAGTTAGCTGATCTGGTATTCATAGTCACTCCAGAAATAAAGCTAATCTTTCCTGTCTTCTGATAAAGGATACGAGGTTCCATCTTTTTTGTTTTTTTTACCTCCATCACTTTCTCAGTCTTTTTATCATTCTCTTTTCCTGCCTTTCTTTTTCTTTCTCTCACTCTTCCATCACAAAGCGCTGTACCGAGTAGGTGTGGTAGTTTTAAATACAGTAGTTGCTTGTTACCATGAGAGCCTGCTGAAGAAACAGATAAATAGAATGAGGTGGCAATGATGATTTACATCACTCTTGAACCACACACGTTCAGAGCAATTAATGAAGAAATAGATGACAAAGAAATTTTCCGGTGCCCATCAGCTTTTGCTCGGTGAGCCAGGAAAGACTAACGGAGTAACAGCTGGAGTCAGAAACAGATCTGATTTCAAAGCCCATGCTGTACCTACAGTTGAAAATTCAGTCTCTTGGGGTTCGTGCTCAAGCTTTGTTACAAAGTTGTGCCTGGTTTGCTGAAGCATTAAATGAACTGACAGGCCAGTGCTTAAAGCACAGCTCCAAGGACCAGGATTTGGGAATTTTATTGCCTGTTCTGCCAACAATGTGCCAGCTAATTTCAAGGCTTAGACACAAAAGAGAGTTACCATCATACACAGATAATCACGCAACAACTAAGCCCCAGTAACTGTCTGTGCATGTGTTTATAACCTCTAAGTCTGCCACTAAAGGCGAAGTAACAACTTAACTTGGTCCACAGAGGAAGACAGTTAAGCTGGATCTGCCGTGGGCTGACAGCAGGAACACAGGCACAGTTCAGCTGATGCACAGTGAGTTTTTAAGACCCTGTTACCAGCTCCTGTGTCTAAGTGCTGGGAAAATCACTTTGCTTCTGCATATCTCAACTACAAACAGTGATAATATTGCCTGATTCACAGATGTGCTGTTACTGAGTCCTTGGTAAGGTCTCACAGACTCTCAGGCGGAAGTGAGCAATGGAGATGTTTTAGGTCATTATTACTGTTGATCCACCATACAAAGAAGCAAAAATCACTAAGACTATTCCCAACTTTCCTCTTTTTACTTAGGAAGAGGTACCTGTGGAAGAATCATTGTGCCAACTGCCAGCAGCTTCCAGCTTCTCAGAGCCTCTCTGTGTTACAGTAGAAACATAGAAACAAGACGGTCTTTGCATGGCATATCAGACTTCATGCACAATTTCAGTCTCCAAGTTGCTGGTGAGTGGTCCTGGCACCCTGCAGGGAGCCATGGATATGTTTACCAACAAAAGGGCTCTGTAATATGCAACATATGGAGATAGGAAAAACAACTCTAATTGGGAAAGGCACAATCCCATTTGGTAACATTGTTGTACCTCTTAATAGTATTTTATTTATTCTCTCTTCCCTACTGAGTCATGGTGGATGCCAAAAGCCAGGACCACCAAGCAAAGATGGCTCCTTCCCAAAAATATGCCTTGCCGGAGCGGATTCACTCTGTGAAGGATTGCAGAGAGATGTTCTCCTTCAAAGATTTTTATATGATTGGAAGGGATGTTGTGAGATAGGCAAAGAATGCTTCCAGCTGAGAAAGGCTTTAGCTTCCTGTCTGTCTAGTCCAGAGCAAGAAACTTTTTGGCTGTCTTTGTGGAGCTGCTGTCTGCAGACCACAAGGCTCTTGGTTCAAACCTCAGCTATGAAAATGTGCACAAAAGGAGCGTTTATTCAGCAGATGGAGGACATCTCTGTTTGAGGAAGGCAGCTAATTCAGTGCCTGGCCAGCAGCTGGCAGTCCTGGCAAATGAGATACTTCTTAAAATAATGACTTTTGTGGCTTGTCGTCCCCATCATGAATTTTCACTTCGCTGCTTTGAAGATTAGTGCAATTACAAAAAGTCTGTACTACAAAACTTCCAGGACCAGAACGGATCCTTAGAGCAGCTCCTGGATTTTAAAGGCACATGGTCTGGACTGGTCAGGCTCCATCAGGATAGGATTTGTTTATCTTCCAGAAAATCGCGAGGAAGGTAATACAGATTGTGGTAGGGGCAAATAGGAAACACCAGTGAGGAGGGCTCGTTGCTTCATATCTTAGACAATATGTGCATTCTTTGAAAAGAAGCATCTTGCTAGCTCTAAAGGCTACCTGTAATCATATGAAACACGGCAAGGAATTTCCCTGACATAACTATACTTCATGGGAAAATCTTTTGTTTCTACAGTATCTGAAGGGGGCCTATAGGGATGCTGGGGAGGGACTCTTCATTAGAGACTGTAGTGACAGGACAAGGGGTAACGGGTTAAAACTTAAACAGGGGAAGTTTAGGTTGGATATAAGAAGGAAATTCTTTCGCATTAGGGTGGTGAGGCACTGGAATGGGTTGCCCAGGGAGGTTGTGAATGCTCCATCCCTGGCAGTGTTCAAGGCCAGGTTGGACAAGGCCTTGGGTGATATGATTTAGCATAAGGTGATTGGAACTAGATGATCTTAAGGTCCTTTCCAACCCTAACGATTCTATGATTCTACTCCTGCAGTGTTTTTGTTTGAATAATCTTAATAAGCTTTCACTAAATGAAATAAGCACAACCCAGCCTGGATTCTGGAAAGGATACGCAAAGCCAGGGCCCCTCTCATTGGATCTGCTATAGGTTCTTGGCAGTTTGGGACTTCTGCTTGTAGGCAGGGTAGCCCCAGCGTCTGGGGCTCCAGCCCCAGTTTGCAGGGCTGGGAGAGGGATGCCAGGCAGCACTCCCTGAGTGTGGAGACACAGGGACTCCAAAAAGCGAGAAGCTTGAAAGCTCTGGCTCTGACTGGGTCTGGGCAGGGATGCTGGCATCCCACAGAGACTCAGGTGGAGCTGACTGATTTCCAGCTGCAAAGCCAAGTCCTGGGAGGACTGAGACAAGCCCCAGCATTTCTGTCCACAGGGCAAGACAGAAGGGTGGGACTGCTGAAGCTCCTGAATTAAAGGAAAGACAGGAAAAAAATTTCACACCAATCTGGCCCAAGCCAATATTTTACAGACTTTTCTCAGATCAAACTTTCTTCTTTTGGACCACCTCTAGTGACAAACGAAATTCAAATGCTGAAATGACTTGCAGTACTAAAATGATGAATCTAGTCCAAAATAAAGAGGCCACCTAAAAGAGATCATCCCCTTCCCTGGCATACATGCAGTCTAACTACGAACTTAATGACTTGAATCTTATTCACATAAACTACAAGCTTGGCTATAGAAATAGAAATTAATAGATTTGTAATAGATCTACTTTTTTACAAGAATGACCCAAGTCTCACCAAAATATTGTGAAATTCTCATGTGCATAAAAAAATTCTCAAAATCAAGAAAATTAAAGAGGAACACTCTCTGGTATGCAATGGCAGCACACAAAAGCAAGAAGTATATAACATACAAGGAAAATACATGAAAAATCAAGTCAGACACAGAAATATAAAGGGTTCTGTCACACTCAGGCCGCAACCCATCTGATCCACAGTGCCCTCTCTTGGGAAAGGAAGACATAGATGCAGAGTCTAGGGACGAAAGGGTACTTGAAAATCATGCAGCTGGATCTCGTGTCATGCAGAAAATCTCAGAGACTGACTGATGTCTATATCCTGTCTGAAACTTTTTGTTGAACACATCCACACTTAACCAGCAGAAACACATCCCTAAATAAGTTGCTCCAATGTTAAACCCTCCTGAGTAGTAAAAATGTGTCTACACATATCTACCTGGCAAGATCTATTTTTAAAGTGGTGTGGCAAAGGAGAAGATTGAAGGTAAGTAATCAAGGTTTTCTCAAGGTTCAGATATAACAATATTCTCACCTAGCTGTGGCTAGGTTTGGCTTGGGTACATTTCTCTAGAGAAATCAGATGTGTGTTTGTATATCCCCAAGACTGAGTGCAGTACATAAATCTGAGGCAGGACAGCACAGCCTTGCCAGTGTTTCCCCTGTTCAGCATGACTTGAATGCTATGGTCTTGCTGCAGTCACCCCAACTTTTTAGCCTTAGCCATGGATTTGCCCCAGTGACAAGTCCCTAGTTGAACAAGGCAGTCCCAGAAAATCCTTTCCTAATTCTTGTGGTTAAATCTCTCTCTTCAGGATTGAATGTGGTCATGAGAAGGAGAGGGAATTTCCCTTCATCCCACCCTAAGCAAAGCACTTCTTCACAATCCTGAGGAGGTAGCACTATCAACAACTATAAAGGTCTGTGTGCAGATAAACTCTGTCCTGTCTACAAACATTCTCAGTCTCAGAAACTTTTACAGAGACTCTCTGAAAAACAAATGAGGGAAGCAAACTATGGAACAGTTTCATGATCCTGGCAAAGTGCTCAAGTGGGTCAGCTGCAAATGGGGTTTGCAAGAAGAACCTGAATGGAGGCTCAGGGTCACTTACATGCCAGTTATAAATACCTGTCATGTAGCACACGTGATCCTTCCCAAAAAGCAAAAGACATCTCTGTACAAGAGCAGGCACCCCCAAAAACATGTCATCATCAGCACAAATTACTCAACAGAGTGCAGGGAGGGAGCAATTCCAACAGCAGAAGTGAAATCTGCCTTCCTGTTCCTGGCAAAATATGACTGAGGTACTCCCTGGAGCAGCTTCTCTTCCATGGTGTTATTGCTGAGTATGAAAGAAAAAGCATTAACCTTCAGAAACAAATCCTCCTGCTTTTCTGTGTCAGGTTTTATAGCAGAAATGCCTGAAGGGTCTTAGCAACAATCTTAGATTCCCTTTCAACAGTTTGTTTTTAAATATGCCTAAACAAGCTGTTGTCCATCTCTCCCAGTTGTCAGGAAAGAAAGCTATAGAGCTGTAGCACTTAAATTCCTGGGTGAAATCTTGGCTGCACTCAGTCATTGAGGTATTTGCTGTTTACTTCAATAGGGTGAGAACTGCACGGCTCTTACTTGCCTGAAGCTACAGAGAAGGACTATCTGCAAAGTTTGCTGCAGTAGGCTTTCATGGAGCTATTTCATGGGATTTCGATTTTGCTGCCCCAGGAGAAGGATTCTTCACGGTTTCCCATTTGGTGAATTTGTGCTGCTTTTAAATTCTGCTATCAGATAAACAGGAGCAAACCAAAAAGGGTGAGGTGTGAGCAGGTACCCCAGGGCAGAAATTGCTTCTTTTGATAGAAAAGTTACACAGGTTTTATGTGAACTCCTGGACTTGTGAGTGCCTTTGAGGATGCACTTTGGTCCATGTATGCACCCAGGCTGTGTCCACCTCCTGAAATTCGGCAAAAGCTGCCTAAAAATGATTACTACACACTTCTACACCCCAGAAATACATCCAGCGATGGGGTGGGGGCAGAACCCACTGTGTCCAGTCAGGTACCTGGTGTGAATAATCAGTGACTATATCTGAGTCGAATCATACAGCCTGTCTAGTATTGCATATAGAGATGACTGGAGATGCTCCATGGCAATTCTTTATTTTGCTACTCTTTACTATGCTAGTCTCAGTCTATGGGGCACCTGTATTCTAGGTGCACCTTTTGTGAATGCAGATGTGATCTGCAGAGCCTTCAAAAGTGAGAGATGCACTTTTTTGCTCAGTGCTACATTTGTTAAATTTATTTTCTGGTCTGAATTGCCAGTTATTGATAATGATAATAGCACCAAGCTTCTATATAGAATGCTCCAACAATACATCTCAAAATGTTTTGCAAAACAATATAAATCCATTTTATTTCCATATTTCCCAGGAATTTCCATATTCCTAATTTAGCTCATTGCTTTACACAGTCTGATACCATTCAGGAGAAAAGGTGAAGAGGGAGTCCTTTGCCTACTGCTATTATCCAAGAGAACACTGGTATGACACACAGATGGAAAACCTGCAAGAAAAGGTAAGTGCAACCAGGTCAGTGAAGAGGGGACCAGCAGCTGTGTGGACCTAGCCCCACACTCATGCACAGCTGCACTGAAGTCAGCCTTGTCTTTGAGTCAGTGTAGAAAAGCCTGTAGACTAAATCTCCTTATGGCAGTGGGGGAGCCTCAGAGAGTGATTCATAGGACCTAAATAAGGCAGTAAGCAGGCAGCTGCCTGGAGCTCGTCAATAGGAACATCAGGCACAGAAAGACAAATGGAATTTAGCCCCAGTGGTCTAATATAGAAGATCTGCCAGTGACCAGCTCACTGCTTGGGTGGTTCTTCTGATGGTAGTTTGTGGTTTTGGTTATTACTTTCAACAAAGGAATGAGGATAATAAAGATTTCTGAGTCTAAATTAATCTTGTGAGGCTCGTAAAAGTTATATTCTGTACCAGCTTTGTGCTAGGCACAACCCAGTGGCTTTTATTTGCCTGAATGTCCTTGACTCCTGAGATATGCACAGTACATGGAAATACCGGATCCTACAAGAAGCATAAGGATAAAATTCTCATTAATTCTGCATTAAAACACCCACTGTTGAATGTCAAAAGCCTGTCAGGAGAAAGTTGCTTGCAAATAAAGCACCTCAGATAGAGCAGAGTCAAAATTTTATTCTGAATTTGGAGTCAGACATTGTATTATCAAAAAAATAGCTATACTCAAATGACTAGCAAATAGGCCAGAACAAAATGAGAGGTTTTAGATAAATTATGCTTTTCTGCCAGCTATTGTGAAACTCTTGAAAACCTACGCATGATTGTAAATAGATCACACTTACATGGAAGGAGATCTCTAAATGCAGTGTGACTCATGCAGCTTAAATATAAAAGGATGGATCATACACTGCACTGTGCTGGAGATTCTTTCAGTGTTACATATACACAAACTCATGGTATGCAGCATTGCAAGGGAGCATTGGTAAGAGGGCTGTGGAGGGAGTGGTTGTTTACCTTGTGGGTTTTGAGGAATAAAGATCCAATTTTTGTTTTACTTTCCTTCTCAGTAACCACTAATCGATCTAATAATTATCAACAGGACATTTTTTAAGCTTTGGAAGGTCTCATTTCACTGAATACGGAAGTCAAATATATGAACATCCTCAGAACATTGTAATATAGGACAGCTTTTCTTCTTTTGATTCCTTGTCATTATGAATACTCAAAAATGAATTGCTTACAGGCTTAAAGTTAAGTGCATGCTAAGTGCTTTGCTGGACTGCTGCTTTGCTTAAGTGCTTTGCTACATTCTCAGTAGACTGTGGCCTCAAATCCTCATCTGTCTTCCTCATGATTTTGGCCATTTAATCTCATATGTCTATGTAGCTCTGAAGGATGATGGGCTCAGCAGCCCATGCATCTTCGGGTCACTTGGCTGCCATGGTGACCACTGACTGGTTGCTTCTGAAAGATTGCCTGTTGGCAGGTCATCATGTAGCTGTGTTCAGACACGTATTCCAACATCCCCTGGAGCATGTGTGTGAGTTGTACCTCTGAACATGCCAAAGAGGGCAGGAGTAAGGGTGGCTGGCACAGGACCTCTTGATGGGGGTCCTGAGGCTGCTGTTACAAGACAGTGGAGAGGTATTCCAAGACACGCAGGTCTTGATTCAAAGTTTGTTTAAGCTGGGAGGCAGGAATCTGTCCATGGCCTTCTGAGCATTTAGAGTCTCAAATGAGCTCCACCTGTCATAAACAAGGACTTAAAGACAGCATTGACATGTTTTATACATTTTTCACCTTATTCCACGGTAATGAGGACTATAAACATCCTTTTTTCAGAACTGAAAGATGAGATTTTTGGAACATGAATCTTTGGCAAATTTGGTAAGGAAGTTGCCTGGAGCACTGAATTGGGCCGATGGGTGTACTTGCAGGCTTGCAAGCCAGAATGGGGCAGTGTCAGCAAACACTACAGGAAAAAACAAAGAACTCAGCTTTGCGTACATCTACCCTGGGAGTCTGCTTTCAGCCCTGTCCATTGATCAGAACATGCTTGAATGCTTCCTTTAACTAGGACTCCAGAACAACACAAACCATTCACTTTGAAGGAGGAAAGAAACTCCTGAGACTTCTGCAGCCTGAATTTTGAGCATCAAACACTAACATCATTAATTGCTTCCAACCGAGCTAGCAAAGCCAGAACGATACACAGACATCTGTGCATGAGCAGCTCACATTGAACGCATTTAGGAACATTGGGGCAAGTCTACTTGGAAGGCCAGTAATGTTCACTAGGCAAGCCAGTTGCTGCCAATTATTCCCTGTGCTGTAATTCAGAACACAGCCCTTATTTACAGATTTCATGACTGTGGCCCCTGCTCAGAAAGACTTAGAAGTGCAAGGCACTCTGCTTAGAGGTTCTGGCTCTGCACAGGGTTTCAGCATGTGAGGGACACCTATTTTCATTGGAAGAGACTTGCCAGCAGCAACCGTCAAATTTTGGCCGCATGAATTTTGCTTGAGAAAGGAAAATTTAAAATCTATTCTTCAACTTGGAAAACAACTGAATATGAGTTTGTGATTCATCTCGAATTTGAGAAGACAAATTAATGAACCCTACTAATACATTAGTCTAATTGCCTATTTTCTCCTATGAAAAAGATAAAATTAAAAAAAAAAGAAACAAAACCAAAAAAAGATGATCTTGATAGAAGCTAACAAATGTTGTCTGCCCATCGAGCTGGTGCCTGCATTTCTTGAGTTACAAGGTGCATATATTATCAGCCTGGAGGGCTGCAGAATTTTGAGTGCATTTCAATGCCTTCCACTCATATTGCCACTGAGATGTTTGCTGACAATCTAAAAGGGTGGGGGCATCTCTGCAGTTCTCTCTGTGGGCTTTTAAGTTTTATTTTGTGTTTGTGTTGTATTCTGGGCTTGCAGCTGTGATTTTTCTACTGTCTTTTTTATATTATTACTCGCCATGAGTTCATTTCCTTACCTAAACTGGCTGAGGCCTGTTTGTAGCCATCCTTTTCCCTCACCACATGTCATGCTTGAAAAGGTATCCCACAGCCAGTGTCTCTGTGCCTTCTGAATGGAAAAGAGAGAACACTCACCCAGCAGCCTCATTTTCCCCTTGTCACAGCCAAGGGTCTTTTGTGGCCTCAGCAGAGCTGCGCAGTCATGGGGCCATGGAGATGGGCACTAGAGGTATAGCAATGTATCTGAGAGGCAGGCAGGACCAGCACCAGCTTCACAGGGAGACCCAGTACAGCCACTAATTGTGGATCAAGCAACTCATCAACAGGCCAGATACCACCCATGGCCCACTGCTGGTGGAGGGGGGACTGGTGCCCTCTGCCCAAGCTCATCTTCCTGCATGAGCACAGAGTCACATTCAGCCAGGCTTGCAAGGAGTCTCCAGCCTTTCACATGCGAGGAAAGCACCAAGAGACTCTGTAGCCCCAGCCTGTCTGCTCAGACCTTCCCCACTCTTTTCAAACCCTGAAGTCCTACACGAGCCCCCAGCACACCACACATGCACCAGGGCCAGCGCAAGAAGGAGCTGGGCTTGGCTGGGTTTGGCCCAAGCCAGGGGCAGAGCTGAAGCAGTCTCACCGTGACCTGCATCCAGCTGGCATGGAGCTCTTCCCGCAGTGCCCATACACAGAGATGGTAGCTTAAAAACAGCCTGCTAACACAGCCAAATTGCTCTTTTACCTGAGCTGGTAGGAATGCCCATGACAGTGTAGCTCACTAACTCAGGTTCTCCTATTACTTTCCATTTAGTTTCTTGCCACAGCATCTGAATTGCCAAAGCTGTCAAACATTCAGGAGGTACGTTGGCAAGATAGAAATAATGAAATTAGTTCAAGTAGGAGATTTTTAACAGCTCAATCAATCCCTTCACTGGCTTTTTTTCTCTGTCTTCCAAGGCATTAGGATGCGTGTGATGTCTCCTGAGTTTTTCCTCCACTGTCTTTCTTTTTTTTAAATACAGCCTAAGATTCTCACTCAATTACTTTTCTTCGCAGCTCTAAGAAAAAAAAAACAGAAATATGATGAGACTTGTGTTAAATCAGTGTTGGCAGCACTGTCTCATATGTTGAGGTTTTCCAGGGCAGACAGTAATTTTGCCACTGACTCAGAATACAGAGCAACACATAGTTTACTCACAGAATCACAGCCTGGTTGCCAACTGCCCCTTATTCTAGGGGCTTATCATATTAGTAGATCACTTCTCTTAGTTCTCATATGGATGAGGAAAACAAACCTTCACTTCATGGATGCACAACTTACTTGAGCAGATAAGCCATTAAGACAAAGGTTAGACCCTGCTGTGACCCTTCCAAATCTCTCCCACAACCCTCACATCACTTTCCCAGATGAAGAGTTCTCAGCACCAGAGTCCTTCTGCACAGAATATGCTCTCAGAAGAGGTACCACATTGCTTTACACATATATAAATATCCTGTATTGTCATATATAATGAGGGTATGGCATTCCCTACACAAGATGGTGTTCAATGTTGACTATTCCTTGCCATCATCAGTACTTTGAACCCTCTGTGAGGGGGTAATAATTTGAATTCCCCAGACTTTGCCAAGAGAAAGATAAATGACCATGGTGTAAAACTTCCATATTTTAATGACACCCATTTTACGTTCAGGCTCAAGACTTTGAATAATCGGGTTAGTTTCATTTCTGTTTATAGCTCATTTCTGCTCAATTTCCTCTCCTGCCTTTCCCACAGTAACTCAGCATGGCAGAGCTGTGGATTCTACAGGAAAATGGTTAAATCCAAGTTAAAAATTGTTTCACTAAAAATACACTCACAGTTCATACAAACCTATTTATTGATCCCATTTTCAAAATGCTTCACCTGTGACCTAACTGAACTAGACTACAACCCTCTAAGCTTTTGATGATATGGATTTTCCCAGATATTGCTTACTGTCTGTTTCTAATTCATATGCATGTTTCTGATCTATGACAACTGGCTGGCTTATTTTTAATATCATTGCTGCACATGAGCAATAAAGGGTGACACTTCTTCAGAAACCCACAAACTAGCAATAAGCTTCTTCAGTTACAAAGTGAAAAAGCAGAGCCCTGCCATCAAGGAGAAATCATCAAATCTGGGAGAGAAGTTGCAAAAAGAAGTAAAGGGTCTTCACATGGTTTGCAACCCACATACAATTTTTTTCTTTTTGGCCACTCAAGAGCTTCTTGCAACTGCCAGCCAAGTGCTACACAGCAAATTCCAGCCCCACTGGAGCTATCAGAGCTGGGCCAGCACTCCAAAGTTAACCTAAAGCTGGCTTATGTAGCCAGATGCAGTTTTTCCAGTGCCAAAGGATCATTGTGAAAGGATGGAGGAGGTCACCAAATGAACACATGTGAGGCTTCCACAGCCTAGGGTTTCCTGGTCCTGGGGGAGGAGAGGGCTTTTCACAGGGGAGACTCAAAATGGCTTTCACAAAAGGCAACCACAGATGAGAAAATACCATCCCAGGGATAAACAGGCACTTGGAGGGCAACACTAGGCTGGCCTAAAACCCCATTTTGCTTCCTCTCCTTAAACTGAAATGAATGTAAACAAAAGCTTCCTCCCCAGTGGCATCATCTCTCCAGCCTGCTTAAGTGGTGTGAGAGGAGGAGCAGGAGACTGATGGTGGGTGCAGGTGCTCTTGCATGGGCTGTGGGGGGAGAAGCTGAGCCCTCAGCAGGCTCTGGGAACTACTGGTGGCCATCAGTTCATGCCACCACCACACCACTGGAAACAGCAGTTATTCTTTCCACAGAGTGAGAGGATGCTACACTTTGAATTTCCAGATCTCATCAAGGTTTATTCAGCAAGTTCACAAATGTGCGCAGCTAAAGAACACTTTATTTATCATCACATATTTGGTTGGTAAAGGCAATCCATATGTCCACCTTGACAAGATACTTGATCTAGTGTTACACAATGATCTGATGATAGCGTTAGATAATAAAGTGAACACTAATCTGATGAGGAACTGACATACCATAGTGATAGCCATTATCAGGCTGGCTTTATTAAAGCTCTATCAGGCCAGATGCTGAGCCTGGCACTGTTTGATATCTTCACCAGTGATATGGAAGCATAAAATCATTACTAATGAGATATTTGGTAACAGAAAGGCAAATAAGTGTGTAGGCTGGACAGTTATGCAACACTGAGATCCTGCGCTCATTCTGTCTGAATACTATTTAATACAGGTAAATTGTACTTTATATACTGCTGAACAAGGAATGGAAACCAAATCTTTGAAGAGAGGAGAAATCCTAGCCTGGGATGAGTGACTCAGACGAGGTTCCAGTAAACAAATACCAGAAATTCCCAGTGCAATATTATAAAGGAATTGATGGTGAGCAAAACTAATTGAAATCTGCCACCGAGTACGGGTACTGAAACCACAGTACTGTGTGTCTTTCTCATGTGTTTTAGAAGGCTTCTGGGAAACTGAAGAAGATGCAGAGAGGTTTCAAAGTATTGGAGGGCCAGAGAAAATGCCTTATAATGGGAGACCTACAGAGAGCAGCCTGATTAAAAAAATAAAGAAGACAAAGAACTAATTTACAAGCACATTAATGGGAGAAAATGCCCAATTTGAAGTGGCACTTAATTTTCATAGAGAAAAGCATAATGAGAACCATGGATGGGAGATGAAGCCAAATGAATTCACATTGGAAATAAAATACAGATTCTTAGCAGTGAGAACAATTAACCACTGGGAAACAAAAATTGGAAGGGATGGATTTTCCATAATTTTCTCATAATGTCCCCTGTTCAAGTCTGAATGCTGTTCTGCAAGCTAAATTTTAGTTAAAAGACGTAGTTGTTGGACTCAGAAGCAATGGGAAGTAATTGAAAAGCTGGAGATATACAGGAGGTTGGCCTCAGCTGGCAATGCCTTTTGGACTTAAAAGTCTCTGCATCTATGAACTGCACTGCTAAAAGAAATTGTCTCTTCTCCTAACAAATGTAATAGGCAGAGAAATGTTCTTGGAATGGATAACTATGTTCTGTTTGGTCCGTGATACATATCACTCAATGAAATCTAAGATGAGGTGACAGATGCCATCAAAAACATTACTGATAGAAATTGTTCAGATGTTTGTTGTGAGTCATATTACTTTGTTTGTACGTTTGCCGAAGGATTTCTTGGCCTGCAGAGGTGATTATGTGCCTTATTGTATGGATGGGAAGAAAGCGCTCTTTTCATGTAGATGATGCAGACCATATTGATTGTAGTAGTCAATTTATGAGAGATGCATACCATTTAGTTACTTGGGGGTTATACTCAGTTGCAATTTTTCTGCTAATTTAAGTTACTGTAGAAATAAAAATATTTCCATGTTGATTTTATTTCAAGAGCAATGAGATTGCATGTCTAGTGCACAGCTTTATTTGACAGAGAAACGTGCATCTGTATTATATCACTGACAGCTAGAGCATTAGCTTGCAGAATACTATGGAAAGGTCATGATTACCAAGAGAAACATAAATGTGTATGCACTTACTAGCTTATTTGACTTGGAAGCTTACAGCTAGATATAGCTGAACAGAGTATTGCCATAGGTAGGAATATTTCTCAGATAGAGGTGTAATCAATTTGTAATTTTTAAAGAAAAGCATGAATGTGTAGGCAATCTACTGTTCAAGCCTTCAGTTGGCTTCTTGGTCTGTGTTACACTATTTTAAGCAGCAGCTGCCTATTACAAGATTTGTGAAGGTGCTGCTGATTCTGAAAGAACAGGTTTCATGTCGACAGATTGAATAATAATACTGTGTTCAAGACTCTGCTTCCCACTCTGATCTGTTTAAATTCTTCAGGAAAAGAACAGGTTCTTGTGTGTAGGTATCTCGTGTGTGTCTCTTCCCTTAGTGGATGATAACAATATTCCCCCAAAGCTGGCTTTGTCAGAAACTGTAGCAGTGATTGCACTGAAAGACTCAAGCTCCAGAGAGGGGAAAAGTTCACCTCCCTTGGTAAAGCTCAGCATGCCTCTGAAATCATCCAGGTTCTCAGCTCTAACTGCCTTTCTCTCCCCCACATCACAAAAATAGCCTTTGAGTTCAAAATGATCACATACTCATCTTACATAAAATGCACAGGTTCCCAGAGAAGCTTGTGCTCTATTTGCTGAGGCGTTTACAGGATGATTTCAAAGCCTGCAAATGATGGAAAAAATTCAGGGTTCAAGCTACTGTTTTGGAATTAATGCATGACTGGTAATGATGAAAAACATAATGTTAGAAATAATAACGGGCATAGCACTTTTACTGATACATCATCAAAAATAAGACTGTCAGAATGAGTTCTGGTTTCAAAAGGAAGCTGGAATTTTACGTATTATGTCTATACTGCCTACCAAGCCTCATGCTGTGTTTGATGCTTAAATCACCTGCCACACAGATAAGTTGATCAGATGACCATTCTCAGGTGTCAGTTTTATGTGATCAATGGAGAGCACTTGGATCTCTTCTGCCTTTGAATGTGTGGATGGTAGAGGCACATGAATGCTTGAACCAAGTCAACTACTTTTTACCCCATCAGCTCCTGCGGTGGCATCCCTGCAGTGGAATCCCATAGCCAACAGCGGACAGACAGATCTGCTGCAGAGGGCTTTTTGTGCGGGTTTGACACAACATGCATTGGGCATTTGCTGGGGAATCCCTGTCACCATCACTGGGGCTGCAGCAGGGACTGATGGTGTGTGAGGAACTTTTCCTCTCAGCTCTGCAGGGAAATTCATCCTCTTCTGCCCACCTTGCCAGCTGCCTGATAGCTTTCCAGTAAGCTGAAAACGGCCAGCACTGAGCCTTGAAAGTTGAAATCAGGGATTTTCATACATACCCAGACAACAGAACATCTCCCTTTATACCTACTGCAGTGGCTGCTGGGCAGTCCCAGGTCTAGCCCTCACCCCAGTCCCTGGCTTACAGGACTCACAGCCTCACTGCCACCTCCCTAGGCCTGCTAACTTGAGCAAATGGAGTTTCTGTGCCACTCACCTCACTCCTTTGTTAGCCTGCCTGAGCTTCTGGTGATGAATCTCCTGCTCCCACTCTGCCCTCTGGAGTTAACAGGGTACCTCCCCATTAGTAACATCAAGCTGCACTCTGCTCAGCCGATGGCAGACAGCCACATGGGCACAGGGGTTGCCATTGAATTAGACTTCCCAATCTAATGCCTTGCTTTAGGCAGGACCTGGCCTTACTGGCAAAGGTGCTCCTGAAAAGCAATTCATGCCTACTGCAATGCTGGTGATTAGGCTGCATGGGGGTGGAGGAACCCCTTCCCTGGAGAGTTTTCTTCTCCTCTGTGTGGTCTGGGTGGGGGGCTAAGCTTACTTCTCTGTAGAATGTTCTGGAGAACATCCCCCCATCAGAAGATCCTCCCATCTTCTTTCAGACCTTGCCTTTATCTAGAGTTTAAGACCAACTCTAAATCAGAAGCCAGCGCAGCTTTCTGCCTTGAAAGACCTGGATTGCCCTGGTAGGTGACAGTCTCAGTGGGTTCACTGTACTGCAGGCATCTCAGCTGAGAGCCTGGCATTGCCACAATGCTCCTGTCCCCATCTTTCCTGGAGAAAGGAGCAAGGAGCCTGCAGGAGGCACAGCACTGAGGGACAGCACTGTTTGGTGTCACACTGATGCCACAGCTGTGGCTGTGGCTCACTGCCAAAGACAGCCAAGAGGCAACCCAATACAAGGGAATGGTCTACATTTCACCCACCTTCCCTTGAAGGCTGGGCTGCAGCCTAAGCAAAATGTCTTAATCTCGCGATTTTAGGGTTGGGAGATCCTGGTTCAGCTTATCCCGCTGGATAGCTATATGTGCCAGGTAGCTCAAAGCCAGCAGCTTCCAACCTGCCTGTGTCTGCCGGCTCCGTTGTCTAGGCAAGCACACATGGTTGATGTTCTGTGAAGACACTGCACAATATGGCTCGGCATCCCATCTGGTTTTAGGAGCCTAATGCTAAGTTCCAGCGGGAGTTTGCCTTTCTTGCACCTTTTCCCAGGGACTTAAGATGTCTCTAGAATTAGACAGTTGCTGAGCTGGGATGTTTGAGAGCAAAATAGTGTGCTTTGGCTCCTACAGTTCCATGCAGATAGGACCTGTGTACCCAAGTCCTTTAGAGAATCCAGCTTCAGAATGAAGTCTCCTTGCTGGCTTTTCTGGAGACCAGGTGATTTTCCAGCTCCAACCCAGGT
Source organism: Pezoporus occidentalis (assembly GCF_034315485.1). Lineage (NCBI taxonomy): Eukaryota > Metazoa > Chordata > Aves > Psittaciformes > Psittacidae > Pezoporus > Pezoporus occidentalis. The sequence goes on along the minus strand of NW_026914940.1, from coordinate 21,443,704 downwards.
CTAATACCTTTGAGGGGCAGTTGATCAGTCACAGATGGGGACTGAACACAATTCCAATCTGTTGAAAAGATCATCTTTTTCTTTTTTTTTCCAAGAGAAGGAAGTTCCCAAGAACCTAATAGCCAATGAGATTTGCATTAAATGCAACACATTGAAGTCTCTCTTAATTTAACTAGGAGAGACAGTATCCTGCTATCAAAGTCCTACTGTGGTTCAGAGATTTGTCCCAGTAAATCCTAGCAGGAGGCTATATAACAAGCAGAGCCCAAGCTCAGAGTTTGCAAACAGAACTTGAAGTAAAAAAAAGTAGAAGTGGGTTAGACTGAGCAGGCAGCTTGGCATTCCTTAACACAGAGGCAATTTGTTTGCATAACTTCTGTAACTACAGCCTCTCACCCCTCGGCACATAAGCAGCAATCAACCTGCAGGGAATCATTAACTTAAAACAATTACCAGCAGATTTCTTTCAGGTCTCAGGAGTGCTGGGGACTGCAAAGCTTGTCATTTGGCATTCACGGCATCCTTAACCTTTCCAGAGGCAGCTAGAGAGAACAGAAACCCACAGAGAGCCTTTCAAAAATCTTTTAATAGCTGCTTTCTCTGTTTGTGTTTATAGCGACCGTAGCTGTTGCAAAAAGCTTTCTATAGCACTCCAGGTCTCCCTGGAGCAAAGACTGGCTGGTGCTGGGCATTGTAATAGCAGCACATTGTTTCACAGGTGCAAAGTCATTCTAAACCCTTCGCTTTTCCCCTCTCTGGAGACAAGAGCTGGCCATAACTTTCTGCACCAAGCCATACAAGTCTGGTGTCATTACTGCAGATGTGGTTTCAGCACAGTGCGTGGGGCTGGGAATTTCACTGGCAGCTCACTAATGCTGTGTCTCTGCACTGGGGACCCTTGTTAGAATCACCATGCTGGCTGAAGAGTAGCATTTTAATGACATTTGCAGATGTCATTCAAACCATGGGTGGCTTTACCAATTTAAACAGAGCACTTCGGCTACGTGGCTTGATGCAATAGATGCTTTGTGCCTTCATAAACATAGTCCTTGAGAACATTTTTCACTTGTGAACAGAAAGGTCCAGATCCTCCATAGCAGCTGAGACTGCTTAGTAAAACTGAGGAGCAGGGACAGCAGGGACTAGTTAGTGGCTTCTAATCTTCTGTTGTACTGCGGCTTCAGACTGAGCTGGAGAGGCTTAATACCATTTAATGCTTTTAGCTCCTAAAGGATTCACTGGAAGACAGAGCACTCCATCCTAATATGTTTATTCCTGCTACGTGCTTAAGTGGAGAATAAAGCTTAAAAATCTGTTTCCTAAAAGTAACGGAAATGTCATTTTTCTGCCCCATTATTCCCATGTAATCCAAGAATCAGGATTTCAGGGCAACATCCATGCTGCCTATGCCAAAGAACAAAAATTCCTGATCTCCTCATTCCTCAGTCAGTGGATCTGCAGCTACAGCTGTCCTAGTTACATGCTTTTTACGTAAGGCTGAAAGAATCACCAGTAACCTTAATTCACAGAAGCAGTATCTTCAGACTATAGCCCTTATCATACGAAGCATCCTTACAGAAAGCATGTGGCTCTACAATGAGACTTCTGTTAAGGCCAAGAGATGCAGATCTCATTTATAATACTCAGTATCTATAGCATCACAGTGACACCTGTGAATAAAGCAACAAGAGATCTGTGATCTTTCTGCTTCCCCACTCAAGTGACAAAAACCAACCCAGCCATGTGTTCAGTGGTGCAAGTTAAAGCCAGGAAATGCTCTTTTCATTCACCTCTGTGCATATGCATCCCAGCATCTTCCTTGTTCAACATTCAAAAGAAGTACTTCAGAGAGTGACCAGTCCACTGCCTGTGCTTCTCACACTGTTGCAGAAGAAGAGGCATAAATCCTGACCTACAAGACCTCCTCACTGCTGACCTGACTGTCTAGCCATAGAGCAGTAGCAGAGGGTGAGAATGCCCATGCTTGTCTGCTTCTTTCTGAGGAACTTTAAAAATTATATCCTGATCTCAACAATCTAGACATAAGGAAAATGTATTACTGGTTGTGGGTCAAGTGGAACACACTGTACTGGAGTTCAGACAGGCACTTCTGGTTTCAACCAGAAGCACCCACTCAGTTGCTTTGTGGAAATTATGCAGAGCTGACTTCTACATCACAATCTGACTTGCTGACATGACTGCTAGACTTCAAGCTTTTGGGGAGAGTCCAACAGAAGGCCTTGGAAGCCATCCTGAAGCCATCCTTCTGTCTTGGTCAGTCCAGATCAGTTGGTAGCCAGGTTTTGACTTTTTGTAAGTTTTTCATCCATACACTCCTTCACATTTGCCTTTTTTTTTTTTTTTAATTTTATTTCTAAAAGATGACCTTCATCGGGGAATTCTGATGCTGTTTTATGCCTGTTAAGATTTGTTATCAAAGAAACAAAGCCCCTGACCCAAACATTCCAGTGGCTGTCACCAATTCATGATCAGCCCCATGGGCCAGGAATGACACCTACAAAAGGTGAGTCAATGGAAAGGCTCTCCAGAGTACCTTCCAGCCTGAGGAGGAGATGTATGGGACGATATAAAGGACCACAAGTGGGAAAAGGAATGGACCAAGATTGTTTTGGAGAAATAAGCATAAGAAAAGAGACAGATAAAGACATAAAAGGGGGTGGTGGCACATAAACAGGTGGCTGGTCAGTATATTTTCTTGGCTGTGCTCTGCATCTGAGCAGCACAGCCTGTCTTGTCTTCTCATTAACCCCCATCTCTATTTTCCTGGGTGAGAGGACTCTTTTCTGCATGCATGAGTGTGTATGGACTTCTACGTGCCAGCAACTTGATTTGGATCACAAATCATAAGGGCCAATGTGCCTAGGGTGTGAGCAAGGGTTCATACAATGGTGTATCACTGATAGCAAATACCAAGCTGGACTAGCCAGTGGATAGAAGTGGCCTGGGAGCTGGGTATCAAGTGGCCATAAGCTTGGTCTGGGTATGTGTGCATGCCTGCAAGTGAGACCATTTAAGGAACTGGGTACTGGAGGCACCATGCGATCCAGGCTAACCCCTGGAGACACCATGGGGTCTCAGGGTCGACTGGGAGACCCATTTATGTGTGTATGTGCAAGTGCACATGTGTGTCTGGGTGAGGCAAGTGGAGACGAGGATGCAAGGGCTAGTCGCTGGGTAGGCTTGGTGTCTGACCTTACTGGGGATCCATAATGTGTCACAGGGGACTTGGGGACACGTGTGCATGTCTGCGAGTGATGGAGTCCATAGAAACTGGAGATTGGCCTTTGCTCCAAACCCTGGCCAACACTCTGTCTTGTCCCTTGCTGTGTATAAGGCATCATCCGCATAAGTAAATTGAAAAGCACCAGAGACTGTTCTTAGGCAGTGAACTCAATCACAGTAATTGCAAGGTTGCAAGAATAACTGTTGTCATGCCTTGAGTCTGCTCCAACAAACACTCCTGAAACAGTTTAAAGGCATGATTTGAGATGTAGCTGAAGTTAGGGTTTTCATGCAGTCATCCTTTTTTGGAAGCTAAGCAAACTTAAGGCCCCTCCTGTGCCAGTTACGTGGACTGACGGAGATTCAGCCTGCACACATTTAATTTATTGACCAAGTCGTAGGCACAGGACCTACCCAGCTCAATGCTGGATCAAACATTAGGTCATAACGCTGCTCACATTGCCATTTCTGAATCCCTCCATCTATTGCCCCAGTCTGGAAGTTCATGCTTTTATCTATTAAGGTTTTCTTACTCAAGATCCATAAACATCCTGTACCTTGCTCACCTTGAAAGACCTCTTTGCAAATCCTCTGTCCCAAAGCCTACCCAGCAAACACTTGCAGCAGGTAGCCCATTAATGAGCTGAGCTACCACTAGTCAGGTTGACCAGGACTGGTTTATTAGTTCTTTGTGATGAAAGGCTTGAACTCTGCCCCTAACATAAGGGGCAAAAAGAAACTGACAAGACAGTGAGACACATTTCTCATGGAAAGAAAAATTTTTTACTTGCATTTCTCAGTACTGTTGGACTTCTGAGAAATAAACAGAATGGAAACCCTACACAGCATTTCTCTTCATAACCTTATCAGGTCTCAGTGATGCTAATCCCCATGTGCCTGTCTCCTGCAAGATCCTAGTGATTCTCCTCTCTGCCTTCTCTGCACCAACCTGTACGGCTAAGCCGTGGCAGCAGCATGTTGTGGAGTGACAACAATAAGTGTTGGGGGTGCAAGAGTTCCTGTTACCTGACGCTGCCTTCAGACAGCAGGTTGCTATAGCCATATTGCAGTTCTTACTGCAATGGAGAGGGATGTCGGCTGTGCTTGAGATGACATTTTTAACCACATGAATCTCCCTTCTGCTTCCCCCCTCCTAGATCAGTCACAATTTGCTTGTCAGAATTTGTCAATAGCAATCCTTCCTCTTGCTACAAATTTGAGACCTTTCTAAGCAGATGGATAAAGTATTTGCTGATAGAAAGTAGATGAGAGCCAGCATGCAATAACAACCAGCTGGCCATCATGACCCATATTTTACATTGTTGAGGGGCTGCACTAATAAATACAGTGGGATTAATTAATTCAATAAGCAGTGAAGAGCACAAAGAATTTTCACTGCTGGTGCAAAAGGGAGCACATCCACCATCACCAGTGATGATGCATTTACTTACCACCAGCATGAAAGTCATCCCAGACAGTTGGCAAAGACTAAATCTTGCCCAACAAACATGATCACTCTTTTCTTATTGATTTACAAAGCCAGCAGATGAAGGGAATGAAGAAGCAGCCTACAGCCAGTCCTGAGAAAAGCCTCAGCTACAACACGACTTGAAAAATGGATGCAAGTTGGCTCCAAAATGAGCACTGTCACTAAGATGGAACACAGGCTGCGAGTCCATAAACAAGGAGGAACAAAAGATAAACATGAACATAAAGAGCTGACGGGAGAATATCTGGGGCACAGATCGGGTGTGGGGAGGGGAGGAAAGGAGGGCAAGAAATTTGCTCTGAGTCTGGTTTTATTTAATGTCTATTAATAATCTGGAAGGAAGCAGTAAACACTGCATTCATTCAATTTATATTTGATGTAACAACTCCTATGAATTAGAGAGTGTTGTGTAAACCAACGGGGACAGACACAAAACATAAAGAAACCTAGAGAGGCTGGAAATAACAAAACAGCCAAGTGGATGGGCACAAGGCAATACTCAGAAGGAGGAAGCTCAACCCCAAATGCAGACATGAAGTGGAGAAATGTGCTTAAAGGAGGGAGACAGATGGTCCTAATAACAGCAGAGACCAACAAAGTGGCTGTGAGTTTGTGGAGCAGACTCATCACAAAGCAAGCAATAGGGTAAGTATCTGGACCTGTTGATTTATGAGGAATTAAGTCAATGAGATGAGTTTGGCTGCATGACAGCTAAGCAAAGAGAGCAGAGTGTGCTCAGGTGTTAATGTTGAGACTATCTGCTGGAGGTGAGGAACCACCCTGGGGACGTCTATCTATTTTGACAGTGGAAACATCACAAAGGAAGAGTAGGGAGTAACAAGGGTCAGAAACAAGCTAGAAGAAATATAGGCTGACTCATTGACAGGGTGAGCTTTATTGCCCTGTGAAACAGCTACCTGTGAAGGGGTCTGGCATTTCTTTCTCTGAATCGCTTACAGCTTGATTGCATAAAACCCTGAGAGAACAGGCTCCAGGAAACAGGTTTGTGTCTTTGAGAGGATTGAATGACATGGAGTTGTTGGAGTAAGTCCAGAGGATGGCCATGAGAATAAGGGGGCTGGAGCACCTCCCATAGAAAAGCTGGCTGTTCAGTCTGGAGAAGAGAAGGCTGCGTGGAGATCTCATAGCAGCCTTCCAGTATCTGAAGGGGGGCTACAAGATGCTGGAGAGGGATTCTTCATCAGGGACTGTAGCCATAAGACAAGACGGGTTAAAATTTAAAGAGGGGAAGTTCAGATTAGACTCAAGGAAGAAGTTCTTTACTGTGAGGGTGGTGAGGCACTGGAATGGGTTGCCCAAAGAAGTGGTAAATGTTCCATCCCTGGCAGTGTTCAAGGCCTTGGGAGACACAGTCTAGTGTGAAGTGTCCCTGCCCATGGCAGGGGGGTAGAACTAAATGATGTTAAGGTCCTTTCCAACCCAAACCATTATAGGGGTTTATGGTTCTATGATATAGAGGGGCAAAGGCAGCCAGCGTGACAGCAGTCCAGATAAAAGAGTTTGTCCGCTGACATACCTCATCTGTTGTAAAATCCTAAAAAGAGGTGAGCCTCTTTCTCCACTAAACTGTTCTCACAATACAGTTGTCTGGGAAGGGAAAAAAATAATAAACCCAGAAGACAGCTAATGAAAAAAAAAAAGAGAGAGGCCAAGGAACTAGAGAGTTACCTGCCTGCAGGTACCACCTAGGAAAAAGTCAAGTTCAAATGACGGACCTTCACACTTCACAGCCTAGGGGCTGCACTGCTCCTCAGGGATGAGAAAGACCTGAGCCTTCTGCCCCTTTCATCAGACTGAAGTTGAGCACACATCTCCCAGCTCCCCAAAGAGTGCCCTATCCACACAGCCTAGCAGAGGGAGCAGTGGTCAGGAACCTTCCCATTCAGGCTTCTACTCTCTTGTCTGGGAGAAGGGAGGAGGCACAGGGAATCTGGAAAACATTCAGCAGAAGAATAGGACAGGGTGGAAGAGTGGATTTTGAACTTCAGTGCTGACTGTTCATCGCAATATGGATCTAGATGGCTCTTAAGGCAGAACTAGAAACTGATGATTAAGAGGAACTTTGCTGACAGACATGCAAATGGATCAGGAATTTAGGCAATCTGAGGGTGAAGAGGTAAGGGCAAGGGAATTATGAGATCTAGTTTTGATTATAGGGTAGGTTAATCTAGAGCTAATATCTTAGAGGTTCATTCTTTTAAGGTGTTAAACCTCTTTCATGCACCATAAGAATGTCCAGAATATACTGGAAATTACCTTTAGATCACTCAGTTTCCTAGACAAGAAGCTTCAATGCATTATAAAATGAGATCTAAGGCTCTGGGCTGAAAGGAATAAGAAAAGAGATCTATTGAAAATCACGTTTTCAAGCATAAGACACTGGAAACTGCCTTCCCAGCTGTCTGGAGAAGATAAGGACAAAAGTGAAAGTGAGGAGCATTTTAACACATCACTGGTGAGGGAAGCATTAGACTTCAGAACAAGCTGTATTCCCTTACTTAGATAAGTCAATGTTTTTGAAAAACTACAAAAAGATGGAATTAAATTAAAAAGAAAAAAAACAACAGAAAAAAACAGCCACCACAATTATGCCTTGCTCCAGACAGCTGGGAAAGCACCCAAGTTTCAGATCCTCATAAGGAAGAGCTCTTACCATACAGAATCAGAAAATGTATTCAGACATTAAGTATTTCTACTTTAATTCTCATTATTATGCAGACAGCTCATGAGCAAAACAGCCATCTCCAGTCTCGGTGCAAAGAATAGATGCACAATATCTTCAATATGCAGGAGGTAACTGCCAGGATCATGCTTTCTACATGCAGCTCCTAGAGGCACTGAATCACACAACAGCTGAGGCTGGCAGGCACTCCTGGAGATTGCCTAGTCAGTCCCCCACCCAAAACAGTGTCCCATGATTGTGTCTAGTAGAGTTTTGAATACCCCCAGGGACTGAGACTCCACAACCTTTCTGGGCAGCCTGTGCCAGTGCCTGACCACCGTTGAAGATGGCTTTTTTCTTATGTTTTAGAGGAATTTCCTGTGTTTCAGTTTGTGCCCATTGCCTCTAGTCCTGTCAGTGGGTACTACAGAGGGGAGTCTGGCCCCAGCTTCTTCACACACTCTTCCCTCAATTATTTATACACATTGATGAGACTCCTTCTCCATGTTGAACAGCCCCAGCTCTCACAGCCTGTTCTCATATGCCAGGTTCTTGAGTCCCCTAAACATCCTAATGGCCCTTTACTGGACTAGCTCCATTGTATCCACATCTGTCTTGCACTGGGAAATCCAGCACTGGACCCAGCACTCCAGACATGTCTCAGCACTGCTGAGTGGAAGGGAAGGATTATCTCAACCTGATGGCAATACTCTACCTAATGCATCCCTGGAGGCTGTTGCTACAAGGGCACATTGCTGGCTCATTGGCCGGTCTACTGTCCACCAGGACTACCAGGGCCTCTTCTGTCTCCAGGCAATCAACACTAAGCCTATGCTGTTGCAGACCACTGGCCTGGGGCAATTTTTAAATCTCCTTGGAAATAAGGGGATAATCTCAGTTGTGCACTCTTTATGTGTGACCTATCAGGCATTCTCACAGATGAACCATTCTCCCCCTCCCCTGATGACTGGGCAAGTAGTGCAGCAAAGAGGAGGTTTCAGATAGCTACCAGGAAAGACTTCTTAATGGTAAGGAAAGTAAAGCAATGGAAAATCATGCAGTCATAAAAATCCTGTCACTGGAGCTTAGACAAGTATCTAACAGGAATATATTAGACCTAGATAGTCCTGGTTTCAGGCACGTGAGTGGATTAAATGAACTGTCAAAGCTTTTCTATGGTTCTCCACTAATTTGCTACACAAAAGTAGCAGCATCAATATTTGAATAATCTTACCCTGTTATTCTAGGTATGGCACCTAGCATCTGACACAGTGCTGAAACACAGCTGCTTTCCCCCCCAAAAAAAAGGCCTTTTATTGTCTTCTCCTGTGACGGATCCTGGTGTTCTACAAACACTGACTATTTATCTTCCCAGGCTCCTGAAGATGAGAAGGAAGTACTATCTTCTATGTTTACTCATGGTTATATTTCAGAGTCTGAAATACATCTTCAAAGAACAGTTCCCATAGTAGTGTGTAGTCAGCATATCCCATATCAGATTCCACTTGTCAGGGTTTCCAGAAAATCAGTTACCATCTGTGAAAAGTTTTGAGTTAAGTGACTAGCCCAGCGTTACATAGGAGTGATGTTCAGGAGAATAACAACAAAATCCATAATAGCAACAAAATCCAGTACCAGGACAACACGCAGTTTCCCAAACCACAGCACAATCCTTTCCTATCTTGAAATCCTCTGCCATCACCCTCCAAAATTCCAGTTTTTGCAATGAGGTAACTGTGAGTCATCCCACAGCAGGTCCATCCTCTGCAGTGAGGAAAAAAAATCAAAAATAAAACCAACCACAACAACAACAAAAAAAAACCTCCAAAGTTGCCACACTGTGGTCATACAATTAGTAATGGACTTGAAACATGGCAACTTTAGTTCTGTTATTCCTTAGCCTGGCTTGGCAATTATTATGCTCTTTTCTCTTGGGTTTATTTTTCTTACTGTTTCATGTCATTTCTTAGGTTTTTACAAAAGCAAACAGGAAAGACAAATTCCTCATATGGAACCAGCTGATCCACAGCTGGGTAAACAGCAGAACTGGAACTTTTGTACCCTCAGCATGGCTCAGCGAGTGAGTGGAGAGACACTAGAAAAGCTGCTAATACTGATATGCTGTTATTGTCAAATAGTTTTTGCATATGATCAGGCATGACTTGTGCATTCCACAGGAAAACAATCATACCTATCTTCTTGAAGAAGATATTCTTCAAACAAATTAACGTCTCCTTCTGTCACTCCAGCTTCTTTCCCTCAGGTTTGATTAATTTTATAGGTATAGAGCATATTGGCTATCCTCCAGCTTTAAAAAAAATGAAGCCATATTGTTAAAAGAGGATCAGTTGGCTACATTTGTCTCCATAAATTTTAGGGATGAATAACCCGCTGTGGATCTTTAGCTAGATAAGAAAACTAATACCTTCTTCCTGAAACTCTGCACAGTCCCTGTGCTGATTTCTGAACCTAAGTCAGACTGAAAGCATAGATTTCTGTTCTGATCTTCTTTTAATTACTTCCAACTACATTGACTCCTGTAGAATTATTTTCAGATAAGTAACACTATAAGTATTAGTAGGGTATATTTTATCTTTTAAATATGGCTGTTTTCCCATGTTAAAAAATCACAAATTATCTAATTCATGTATCTATACATGAAGGCCAAACTTGTTTCTTCTTCTTCTTCTTAATAATGTAAATCTCTTACCTCAATCAAAATCATCATAGATGCACTAATGAAACAATTAGATCTGAAGTACCTTTGGTTGTTTAATAACTTTGGACCTGTATACAAATGTGTCTTGGTCTTCCAGCTCTAAATACCTAAAATAACTGAAGAAGCCTAATGCATTTTTCTGCAGAAGAAAAGAAGCCAAGGCTCGAAGTATTGCATTTGGAATATAGAAGCAAGAATCACAGAACCAACCATCCAAAATAAATCGTATTATTATTAACATCACTCAGAAGCTGTGAGAAAGAAGACAAGATGAAAAGATGTGTTTAAACGTGACAAATGTGTTTGGGATATCTCAGATGCGTTTCACTGTCCTCAAATACAGGCTCATTGGTTTTTTATTTAGAGCTAGTTAACCTACAAAACAATTCTGGGAGGCCAGAAGACAGTATCAAAGGAAAAACAGTTACCTTTTTTCCTTACAACAACTTACTTATTGCTACTTTCAACTCCACTGACTTAAGGCATAAATCCACGTAACACTAGATTTTTACAATTTCTTTGTTTCTAATGACCAGGCAAAATCCCCAAATGAGACACACCTTAAGGAAGGCTTTGAGCCAAATTCAGGCTGATGTAGCTCATGAGACAGCAACAGTAACCAAAGGAACCAAAATCTGATCAAGCTCAGTGGTATAGCAAGAACGCTAGTCCTTGAATGGTAGCAAAAGAGCATATCTAATTGGTATTTCAGTTACGTCTCTACTTCTTCTTATACCCTCAACTGATATTCCATGCTTCATACCTGTGCACACATTTACTACCACACATGTTCTAATACTGTCGCTCCATTAATGGCGCTTGATCTCTAATTCATAACCACTGTTTGACCGTTCACCAAAAGAACATCATATGCCTAAAAGTTGGTAAGATTAACATCTACTTAATATGCTGAACTGCTCTGCTCACTGCCATCAATTGTCAGGAAAATATGCACTAACAAATACTTGAGGTTTTTTGATCTAATGTGATGGAATATGATTTAATGTGATAGAACAACTGAGGCTAGCAGGCACCTGTGGGAAGCCTCTGGTCAATCCCCTGCCCAAAGTAAAGTCATGCTGTCCATGACAGTGTTCAGTCAGGTTTTGAATATCTCCAAGGTTGGAGATGTGATTGTCTAGTAGAGTTTTGAATATCCGCAGGGATTGAGACTCCACAACCTCTCTGGGCTACCTGTGCCAGTGTATGACCACCACTTCAATTGACTATTGAAGAAGTCTTATGTTCTAATGGACTTCCCTGTGCTTCAATTTGTTCCTATTGCCTCTAGTCCTATCGCTGGGCAACACTGAGAAGAGCCTGGCTCCATCTTCTTTGTACTTCTTTACCTATTCAGGTATTTTATACACATTATTTAGATCCCCTGGAGCCTTCTTTTCTCCAGCCCCAGCCCTCATTTTCTCTCCTTATACACCATATGCTCCAGCCCCTTAAATATCTATATGGTTCTTAACTGAAATCACTTTAGTTATGTCCGTATCTCTTGCACTGGGAAGCCTAGACCTAGCAGACTGCACCCCTTCAGAAGAGAGACGATTCTTATTCTGCGCCCATATGTACAGAAAATCAGCAGCTTCCCTTCTGGGAAATATTTCGCCTCTTCCATGTGTTTAATTCTTCACAGGTAGAGAGTTGGAAGTCATTCTGAGAGTCACCTGGTGAGATATATTCCCTTGGAAAACAAAAGGCCAAAGCAACATACCTGCATTGAAGGTAGGCATACCAACTGCTCATAGCTTTTCTAAAGTTAGCTTTAACAAGTAGTCACAGCAATGTAGTCATAGTGACATGGATTTCAGTAGAGAACAGCTGTACAGTTTTGGGAATGTATATAAATTGCCAACCTCTGCTGAAGTCCGTCCTGGCCTGTCTTATTCTATCATTAACCGTAAGTACCAGAGGACAGCTAGTGTGAGAATGCTTCTCTGCACAGTATTTGCATGTTGATTGGGCTATGTAAGCAAAAACCTTGTGTCTTATTTCTCTTGGGATGACCTATAATCTTGGGCCAGCTTCCAGAAAATCTCCATGTCCTATACAGAGAAACCTTACCACTGTTGCTCCTCCGTCTTTGCCAAGTTGTGTCTCTGACACAAATCTACGCAGGTTAACACAGGAATTTAGTTAGGGGAATTTGATCTGTAGATAAGAGAAGGTTTCCTGGCTTTGTTGTTTGGCTACCTTGCAACAAGAATACCTATCTAGAGAGTGTTTCCTGTTACTAAAGGCATCGTTGAGGAATGTTTAATTCTTAGCAGAACTGCAATTCTTGTTCTACACAATCCAGATGATATAAATAAATAAACCATGAAATGTTCAGAGAAGACAAATCACCAGTCCATCAAAATGCCTGATAAATGAGTTCAACAGACTGGACCACAGACATATTCAATGAATCATCATCACAAAGAGTAAATAAATTCAGATTAAGCAAAACTTGATTGAATCATGCTGAAGTTTGGCACTTAACAAAATAGATCAGTCTGAAGTCTCACATTAGGAACACATAATCTCTTAAGATTTATGAGTGTTACTGCTCGCCACATATGTTTCTAGGTTACTGTTTGCTGTGTTGAGAACTGGATGCTCTGAGTGTACAAAGGTTTGCCTGCTTTTACACATTTCAGTCTCCAAGATACTAGTCTCCTTGTTCCCTTCTTTGGGGTACAGAACAAAGTTTCACAGCTGTAAAATTCCTGATTGCTTCCTTTCTCCCAGTAAAATTTCCAGTTTCTCCCAGATTGTTTTTGGTTCCATCTGATCATTCAATACTTTTTGCTAAGCAATTTGTAGCATGCTGTGATATAGCCAAAATGCAAATGGACTGAAAGCTGAACTCAGTCACTCTGGTTCAGCCATTGGAAAGAATCCTCAGCTTTTTAAATTTAGTAACAGTGTTCTCACACACTGGTCATTAATCTATTGATAGGTGGAGACTAGGAACAGCATATGTCCATGGAAATCTTTTAAACCACAAATCAGGGGAAGAAATAACCTTCCCGCTTTTTATCAATAATTATGTTTATTTAACATTTATATTATGGCAATAGCCAGAGGTCACAATCAGGGTGGAGATCCAGATGTGGTGACTGCCATGGAGATGGGAAGGTGAAGTTCTTTACAAAGCAAATTTTAAAATTATAACCACTTGAAAATCTGATGTCAAGTTGTCCCCAGGTGTAACAGCATAAAAAAACTCACATACCTTTATAACTAAGGATTTCTTTGTCCTGTAAATATTAGCTGGGGATAAGTTGGTATTATTAACCTTATTATACTAAGAGGTATAATATGCAGCACAAGTTCCAGACTTGAACGGCAATCATATTTTAAAAAAAAACTTAAAACAACAAATCAGGATTTACCATCAGCATCATGGATTGTGGGTCAACATTGTCAAAAGCTGATACTTAAATAACCTGAGTGTTATCACACAAACAGCAAAGCCTTATGTCTTTATCCAAGCAACTGGGTGTATTTTCGTCTGGAAATACTGATCTTCCTCATGCTCCCTATCCCATATTTTACTAAAGGAAGTAACACCACTTTGGAGGGCCCGAACGGCTATGTCCCAAGAGGTTACAATAAGGCTAGAATATGTCTGAATTTTAGGTATGATGTTCAGTGCAAGCCAAAGTGTGTTCCACATAAATACCCTTTACAGAAGCAAACAAATAATTATAATTAAAAAAAAAACCACAGAGAAAATTATTTTTGTATCAAAGTCCTGTTCTAACATCTAAAAGTGCTGGTGAATACCATACAAGCAGTGCATACACACACATGCATACATACATGGATGCACATGCACAAATAGTGTTTCTCATGTTATGACTGGACTCTGAAATAAGACTGTTCATGGGTTGCTGTGAAATACAAAATATGCACTCAAGCAAACATGCCCTTGGTAAACCTCATGCTCCAGCCCATCCATAGCGCAGACAGATCTGCTTTAGAAGGCAGCTTCTGCTGGCTGCAGGACATTGGTCAGTCAGATGCTCTTTTGATACTCTCTTATTGACTTGGTCTCCATGATGCTAAGTTAACCCTTTAAATTAACCCCAACAATACTGAGAAGGGAGAGCACTGCTGTTTTCCCCACTGCTACACCTGGGAGAAGGACGGTTGAAGTACATCTTAGTGCACATTTTGTCCTAGGAAGTGCAGAGAAACAACCTGTAAAACCTGCATCTATGTCAAGCTCTCTCTAGAAAATATGGCACAAGGTGGACATACAAAAGAAAGCATGGCTATCCCGTGCACTTGGCAGGGGGGCACCAGGAAACACAAATGGGAGAACAAGAGACAGTGGAGCAGATCAGAAAGGAAAAAGGACCCACATACCAGTGGCACAGCACCACTGCATCGCAGTTATTTCCAGACACAGCAGCAAGACATCTGCTCTACTTGTGGCAGATTGTATGAGTCACAAATAGGATTTCACAGCCAGCGGCAAACTTGTGAGCCATAAAACCCACTCCCTTCAATTACAAAGTGATCACCTCCCAGGGATGTTGCAAGGCTTGATCAACTGATATTTATAAAGCGCTTTGAGATCCTGAGATGAAAGTCATTATAAAAGGCTACAGATTTTTCATAATGTTCATAGACCACCTGCTCAGACCAGAAGCATTCACTTTTAACATGCCTTGAGCCAGCTACCAATCTGATATCTCCACAGGAATTTCCTAAAACAGATGTGGCTGTCACATTTAATCTCTCTTTTACTAGGAACTCTGAGAAAAAGGAACTCCTGGAAAAGGAAATAAAACAAATTGCATTAAAACTGATGGTGAGAAGAAGCCCCATAATTCTGTTCCCACAGCTCATGGATTCTCCATCTGTACCTTTCAGAAAGCTGCCATAGTGACTAACTGCAAGCTTCACAAATTAGACCTGACCTAGATTCAGTGACGTCTTTGATCAGCAGCTGGTTAGTGTAATATTCCAACTGCAGCAAAGTTCAGAAATGCTCCACAAAGCAGCCATTTGAAAAGAAAAACAAATGAAATGGAAATCAGGTTTTCCTGTGCTCACATGCTGGCCCTCACTTGACTTCATACCAAATGAGTCAGTCAGCGAGCAGAATGGTGAAGTTTAAACTACTGCTGTATTCTCATAATTCCATAGTACCCACTCTTGAAAACAATTACTTCATTATTTCCTCTTACTTCTTATTATAGGAATAACAAATGCTCTCCAGGAGAGCAAAGAAAAGCATGATTGTGAAAACCAGAGGTGGTTACAATTAAGCATATCATCGCTAAGTGTTTTCTTGAACTGAAGTTAAAAAATTTGAAGCTTAAAATCATGTTAGCTAAGGATAAAACAGTTCAGAGGCATTTTTTTATAATCTGATCGGAACCATATGAAACTCTTCAGATTATGTATCTGGACTGGCATCCCTTCAGAATAAGGTTTCCCATGATGTTTTGGACTTTCTGCATTGTGTATAGAAAATGAGCACAGATGTCCCAACGTGTTTCAGAAACTTTAAAACCTTTTGTTCCACAATAGCAGTGGGAAACATTAATTAGAATCTTATTTAGTGATTTAAAAAAAAAAAAAGGCTTGTTCTTGTTTTAAAGATAATCCAAAAATATCAAAGTGAATCAAACGCAAAGGAAATAGTTTCTTGGCCATTCATACGCTAGTGAGAGATCTCTTAACAACCAGAATATATTTGGAGGCATGTAAGAATGCACACACTCTCAATCAGACCCTCAGATAGGCATGTCCAGCTATTAGCATAACTTACAGCCCAAACCGCCTTTGAGATACATTTCAGGAAAGCTACTATTATTGCAAAGTTACAATGGAAGATGCAGAGAAGGACTGTAGCTCAGTCTTAGTATGTTCAGAGGAGGTGGAGGGTGCTCTCCCCTTCAAAAAATGAGGCATAAGCACTATGTAGGTTATGAAGAAGTTTTAAAATTCCTTTTGATGTGTGGGCAGTTATTAAAGAATAAATGGTTAAAGTTGATTGTGTGTTTTCCACTAAGCAGAACTTTTTATAAAGCAAAACCCTATAGCAGTCACAGTAATGTTTCTGCACAAAAATACTTCTCTTTGTGCTCTAGTTTGTTACAAACAGAAGTTGGTTAAACCACAGGTGATACCATTACAGAATCATACGAATCATACTTTGCTGGCATCACGTAATGGTCGTGTATCTCCCAGGTAGTGCCTTTCCAGGCAATTTCCTACAGATGTCTCACACGAGAGATATTTACCTTAAATTGCCAGCTGGCGAGCTCTGCATGTGGTGGTTTATGAGGCAATGGTGAATGGTCCACACATACTGGGAGAGAGCACAGCACCTGTTTGGCTAAGCTTCAGGAAACTGGTTGGGTATGATGTGCCTCTCACTCCTTACCTTTTGGCAATGCTGGGCAGTGAGGATATACCTGTGCTGCAAGCTTAGAACCAGTCTTTTTCAGGTTCATGCTGTTATTTCTTTAGTCATCCAAGATCCTTAAGCTTCTTCACATTCAGGCTGACTTCAGAGGCAAACTGATCTTTTCTTGATGGAGTGACTTGATGGTCCTCTATGGTCAGTGCTGGGTCTTAATACTTACATTAGCTTTCTGAAATCTTTCCACTCAAATCTCAGACCTCAGCCAACGATTAAGTAGAGCTTTCTCCCAAGACAGAATATGGCTGCAGACACCAGATACTGCAGCATCAAGTTGTTTGGGCAGCCAATGAGGGGTGACAGCAGCAACACAGCCACAGAAAGCTGATAGAGCATCTTCTGCTCTGCCCCTCCAGAAACACCTTCGGGAGGTGCAGGGAATGTTGCTGGTATGCCTACCTTCCATTTCTTGTGTTTGTTTGTTTTATCTCATTCACTGATCTAGCCGGATGTTAAGGTTTTCAGTTGTAAAACAAATACATTTGGGTAGATGAAGTATAACTTTCTCTTATGCTTCCCTAATTTTTTTTTTTTTTTATTAAGTAAAGATTCTCATGATTCCAACATCTACCTGGCTCACTGCAGACTAGCCTCATGCTGTGTGAATGCTGGCCATGAAATGATCAGTCTGTCCTTGCCAATATCCCTAGTGATGAAGTTGGGCAGCAAAAGACAATGGCAGGCTGCCTGGCTGGACACTCCTGCAGAGCACCTGAGACAGGCCAGGCAGCACAGTGTGCTGGTGCTGTTTGCGCTAACAGGGTGTTAAGGGCGGTAGGGCAGGTCTCATGGCAGGATATATGCTGTATGGTATGACTATATGGATAAGAAGAATTGGATACCCATCAGAAACTCATCCAAAGAGTTGGGAGGGGGATTCACTGGATAAAGAAATTGTGTTCAGCAGCAGAAGCAGTCTCTTCTGGGTGAATTTCAATGTTGCTGCTGTTTATTTGAAACACAGGATTAGCAAAGGGTCTCCTAGCTCCAAACTTCCTCAAAAAAAGTCAGGAATTGCCAAGAAAGAAGGAGGTAATACTGACACACAGGTCGGGCAGTGGTGGTAACACTGGAGCTGGTCCATCATTGCAACACTGAACAATCCTGACTTGAAGCTTACTAACCTGTGTAAAGTATTGCGTGGCCCTTTGCTTCTCTAGGATGTTAGACCTATGACCTTGGGTCTCATAGCTTGAGAGGTTCCTCCTGTCCTTCGACATGCTCATTTCATAATCAAAATCAGTTTTCCTCCCTGATTTAAATAGATGTACGTTTGGAGGAGGTTCTCATGCTTTCTGAGTAAAATGTTTCCAAGTGAGGGTTGCTCCCCTGGGGTTTTTAATGGAGATGCCTGTGTCACAGATATATATCTATGAAAACAAGAAATTATCCTAATTATTCTTTTCAGAATAAGGGTCCCAGATTAGCTTTGGGTGAGCTATTTCTCACTTGCATATAGCAAGTAGTATTTTCCCTGTCTTCTTTAAAAGTGCAAAAAGAAAAACTGAGACAAAGCACTGCACCATCTAAGCATGAGACATGTTCTCAGTGAGAGCAAATCAGCTGAGAATATATCTAATCTGGGGATCTGCCCAGAGGAGCTGCGCTGTAGCTGGGTTTCCCATGGCTTTGTTTTCTAGACACAGAAGTGTGAGAAGTCTAAGGGAAGAAACACATGGCTAAGTTCCAAATTCAAGTGAAATAGCCTTTAGATGCTCCAAGTCAGCTGACAGACAGCACAAAGCTAGGCTTTCTTGCCACAATTTAAAACTAATAGCTATGACCTGGATCCAAGCAAGATCCTCTTTCTCCTCATCTGCACTCAAGCAAATATCAAAGAGGTCATGCTCTTACTGACTGCACCAGTAATGATGGGAAAGTGACCACTGAACTGTATTGAGTCACCATCATATATCCAAAACTACAGCTCTGAAACCCCTTCTTTCCCATTGCTTATTGCTACTGAAAATGCTTACTCCTGTAGCATCCAAAAGAAATATAGTTCTCAGAGTCAGCATAAACAAAATCAAGGTAGTGGAGCTGATCAAGCAGGTCACTTCAAAAGCACAAGCCCAAGTAAAATGCTCATGTAAGCATACACACTGCAGGCTCCTCTAATACGTTGACAGTGGGGTCTGTAATGTGATTTATTTCACCCATCTCAGCCACCAGTTTCCAGCAGGGGACAGAAGGCTGAAATTCTGCAATCTATACTAAGCCAGTCACAATTATCTAATAATCCTTTTTTTCTTTGCACTCCGTGACTCTGGGATATGGTGGTTTAATCAAGGGAGACAACGCTCCCCGCAGAGCTTGCAAGAGTAAATTATTATCATGTGTCCCTCATAGTTTAGAAACAGGTAGAGCAAGCACAACAGTGACTAAGCAGGTCAACTCACAACAAAAGGCATAATAGTGCAGTCATCACAGTAAAATTTCATTGCTCATGCAATCGGTGCACCACAAAAGATCAGTATTTGTCACTCTGTTGAGCTGCTGTCAGCCAAAACTAAATGTTATTTCATGTTCAGTCCATGGTTCAGTTTCTTTAGCTGCCAGATGGCCTTTCTGTGGTCCACTAGAGTTCCACTCCATCACAGTATGAAAACAGAAAGTTCTTGTCAGACACTGCTATCACTGCCTTGTAAACTTCTAGCTTAGTAAAGTGTTTGACCCTCCCCCACTTTATACTGCAAATGGCACAAGAGCTTGTGCAAAGCCTTTGCCTCCTAAGAAAAGCAGACATGTCAGTCAGGGCACTTACAGAAGGAGCATTCATGGCACTTCTGCCTGCAGTTATGGGAAGTTTGAGAACAGGTGAAAGATCATGTAGCAGGTCTAATTTCAGCTTTACCTTGCTGACATGAAGGGGTAAGAACAAAGCATGTTTAGAAAGGTTCCTCCTCTGCAATATTCTCTCCCAGTCAGGGTTCTGTCAAATTTAGGCTGTACTCAGATCATCTGGATAAATATCCCAGAGAGGGACGTAGCCTTTATGAATTTGTTTAAACACATTTTCAACTCACTCATTCTTTTAGACTTGGCAGTATTTTGCAACCATCCTTTTTCAGTATTTAAACGAGCATTATGTGCAAAGTGTTTTTATTTCTTTTAAACATATTCACCAATTGGCCACAGTCAATATTTGAGGCAGTAGGAATGCTGTCATGAAAGGATCTCAGCTTCACTCCCAGCCTGTAAGGCTTGGCAAACTAAAACAGACCGTATCTATTGATCTTAAACTAACACATTAGGACTCCAAGATTATCCAGTCCATCTGGAATAAAAGGAGATAGTCAACAAGACTGTACATTTGAATCTGGCTCCAGGGCCAGAAGGCGACGTTCCAGTAAATATTAAGTTCAGACCGCAGTTCCACCTTCAGCTTAATAGATAGCTGTGTCCTCAAGTCCAAAGTGAATCTATCCACCATTCAAGTGGAAGTGCCAATAAAACCACTGACTTAGGTCCCATATCTTCCTTTAGACCCTATTTAATATTAAACGTCATTATTACATTCAATATTGATTATCACATGCAATTATTACATTCAATATTGATTATCACATGCAATATTAATTATTATATTCCATATTCAACATTCAACTTCATTAACACTGTAGAAGTAGCAGCAGTCATAGCAGGTTTTCTTCCACAGCTGACAACATATCTAAGCTGTTGTGCTTGCGGAACAGAGTCCCTCAGCAGCATTAAACTCACTGCAGGGTAGTGCAGCTGCTGCAGTGGTGGCACCGCCAAGAGGGACCAGACAGGAGAGGTAGCCCGAGGACTACCTGGGCTAGGCTGCTGCCTAAGGCTGCTCCTTAGGCAGCAGCCTCCTACATCAAGTCGGTCACTAGCACAATGATTAATTCCACATTTCCTCACAGTTCAGGTCACCACAAGCCCAAAGCAGGGTTTACAGTCAAGCACTCTGCAGTTAGTTTATGTATCCAGACCCAGACCAGCCCTGATGGGCACATGTACATACCAAGAGTGTTTTTACACAGTGCTGGCTACTTCTCATCTTCCTTAAATGAAATCGTACCAAGAGAAAAAGCCGTCTCTCTCTCACAGTCTCAGAGTCAACAACTCTAACCAGCAAACCTAAAGTTAATTGAGCTTTTGTAACACCACCTCAGGGTAATACGAGTCACTCATTTATCAACCCCCTCCAACAGGCAATTTTTCACACTTCCTTAATTCCCAGCCCACCCCAGCACTCCTCCTGCATTCTCCCCGGTCTTAGAAGTGTCCACAGGTCAGTGGAGACACAGTGTTGGTATATGTTTATTCAATTTATTATTAGTGCATCCCAAAATTTGCTGTTACCTGACACATCACAAGCTCTTAGTGCAGAATTGACATATCTGATTCCTTTTGACATATCAAAGCAGATCTTTTGCCTTGGATTCCACCAGCAATAGTGCATCCACAGCAATTCATCCTGTACTTACTGCTGGGCAAGACAAAAGCACTAGATCAGCACCAGACCTGCCGTGTATCTGTGGAGCAGAGTGCAGAAGCACTCAGGTGTATTTGGATTACTATCTTCGGTGCTGGAACCATTTTAGCCTTATTAGCAAAATTCTCTGGCTGAGCCAATTAGCCCTAATTACAGAGGCAGTTGTATTTGACTAGGGGGAGTTGTATCCTCACACAGCAATATTACTTTGCTGTTTATCTCCAGTATCTCCACATAAACTTCACTGTGCCTCTTAATGAGAAAATACATGTTAGAAAAGTGACCAGTGTTTTTTCCAGGGTACGGATAAGAGCAGAGATGGGTGAGTATGAGGCTGCCTACAATCCTTTTTCTTAGCCAAGTGGCTTAGAAGATAAGAACAATGTATAAAAGCTTGAAAATCCTCTAAATGTATCTTCACTTAGTTTCCTCCAAAGCAGCAGTAGGGAAAAAATATCTACTCTAAGAAAGAGAAGTAATGCAATTTTTTTTTTACAAATTTTCTGATGATGTTTCAGTATGTTTAAAGCCCTGACTAGATACCTGGGGTAGCACAGAGCTGGTGAAAGCACACAGACACCACCTGAACGCACCACCAGCAGCAGCTAACGATTCCTTGCATCATCACTAAGGAACATGAGAGATTTTTGTTCTAACAGTGAGTGGGAAATCACAGCAGAGAAGTCCTGTGAGCCCTGGGGAACAGGGAGGGGGCATCGAACTCAGAAATACCAACGTGAAGGTTCCCAGTCCTGTGTCCTGCCATCTCTTACCCCAGGCATTAAAAGCCAGCATCCCCAGTGAGTGTTTTGCCAGCAGAGCCCTGAGAGGAGGAAGCTGTCACAAACGAACCTAACAGCTAGGCTGCCAGTGGGAAGCGTGAGAGCTGCCTTTCTGGAGATGAAAAGCTGCTGTTACAGGAAAAGGCGCAAGTCCCCACTGCATTTGTGAAGCCTTCTCCCTGCTATGTGCAGTGTCTCTCCCCTGTGCACCCCTTCCCAGGAGGAAAAGAGCTGTGGGGACTGAACTGAGCGGCAGCAGCACTTTCCCTGCCCAGGAGGTCAGCCTGGTGTGCATAGTTCAGTGTGGAGTCAACGTCCTGTGAGGTGCCACTGGTCGTCTGGTGAACACACCGAGACCCAGAGCCTTGACCCAGGGCATGTGCCACAAAGGGAGAGCCATGCTGAAGGACCAAGGGGGAAAGAGAGGCAGAAGGCACTCACCATCAAGAAAGCAAGGCAAAAGCAAGCACCACCCAAGAAAAAGCATGCAGGGGCAGCATCTGGAGCTTGTTTGAGGAACAAGCCGAAGGGGATGCATAGAGCTGGAATGCTCTGCCAGGGCTGGGGAAAGCAAGCAAGCCTTCGTTCCCCCCACCTCCGAATCCTGCAAAGCATCAACATCAGTCCACTTCCAGGAGCTGGACTCCGCATGTGTGGGATCATGAGTGAGCGCTGGTCATAAGCAGCTGGCAGGACGTGATGTGGGTTAGCCCGGTACAAAGCACCTATGCTCTGCAGGGACTGCCACCACTTCCCATAGCTGCCAGGACCAGCCTTAACCCCAGGGAAACTCGGCCTCCCGCCGGGCTCAGCAGGAGGAGGGAGATTACTTCACAGCCGCCTCCAGCGTGGGCAGACACGCTGCCATGGGTGACCATGTAATTAGGCATTACTCCACATGCCAGGGCGGAAACTGCCCCGCCAGGAGCAGCGGTACGGGGCGGCCAAGCCCCTCCGCTCGAGGTGCAGCGGGCGAGGATTATTCCTCCCGGCATCGCTGGGCAGGGCCGTGTGGGGAGGGCGCCGGAGGGTCGGCGGGCAGCCCCGGCGCGCAGCGCCGCTTCCCCAGCACTGCTTGTTCTGACGGGTCCTCAGCCCCGCGGGGGCACCCCCGGCCCCACAGCGTGGCGGCAGCCCTACCCGGGGCCCTGCCCGCGCTGCCGCCGGCAGGGTGAGGGGGCAGCGGGCGGGGTGCGGGGCTGTAGGCGGGCGGCCCCCCTCGGGAAGTTGTGCCGCTCGGGGCCGGCGTGAGGCAGGATCGCGGGGGGGAGGAAGCCCCGGTTTGCGGCGCCGCTGCCGTGCCCGCACAGCGCCGGTGCGCGGGGGCAGGAGCGAGAGCGAGGAGCGGAGGCACCGCCGACACAGCGGCTCCGCCGGGCCGCCCCTCCTCAGCCGGGCAGCGCGACCACCGGCCCCCAGACGCGCGCCCGCCTTCCCGCCGTGCGGCTGCCCGGCTCCGCGCCGCCGTTCCGCGCTGCAGCCCCCGACCGCCCGGCGGGGTCTGTCTGGGGGAACGTGGGAGCGGCGGGGCGGGCGGCAGCCGCGGGGGTCGTCGCCATGACGAGTGCGCGTGCCGCCGCCTCCCGCCGCTGAGCGGGGCGGCGCGCGGCCGCTGTCCCTTCAGCACCGCACCCCCACAGCCACCGGTACCCGCGCAGGTACCGCCACCGGCAGCCCACCCGTACCGGCACCCCACCGGCAGCGGCAGCGAGGCGAGCCCTGGCGGCCCCCGCGGGCGGCGGCGATGGCGGGCAGGGACCGGGGGCAGCAGGGCGCGCCGGCGGGGGGCCGCGGCCGCTGAGAGAGCAGGTAGGGCGGGAGCGGCGGGGCGCGGGGAGGGGCGGCTCCCCGCCGAGGGGCCCGAGAGGGGCGGAGGCGGCGGCGCCCCCGGGGCAGATGGGGCCAGGGCCGGGGCTCCGGCCGCTGGGGCGCGGCTGGGCGAGCAACGCGGGGGGGGGGGGAGCCCGGCCCCGAGTGGCGGCAGCCTAGGGACGGGGGTGTTGGTGTGGTGGGGCGGGAGGGGGGAAAGGTCCGGGTGGAGCCGCTCGCACAAAGGCCGTGGGTAATGGGGGGGTCGTAGGAGCGACAGCCGCAGCCCAGGTGAAAGGTACGGGGAGGGACTGGAGCCTGCAGCGGGAACAAAGGAGCCGCCCTCAGTGTCTTCAGTGGGAGGTGGGAGAAAAGAAAAACGAGGGGAAGGGAGGAAAGAGGGGAAAGGGAGAAAAATGGGGAAAGAGGGAAAGAAAGAGAGAGAAAAGGAAGACAGTAAGAAAGGAAGTAAAAGAAAAAAATGAAAAAAGTAAAAGAGAAAGAAATAGAAAAGAGAGAAAAAGAGAGAGAGAAAGAAAGAGAAAGAAAGAAAAAGAAAAGAAAGAAAGAAAAAGAAAGAGAGAGAAAGAAAAAGAAAGAAAGAGAAAGAAAAAGAGAAAGAGAAGCAGGCATCAATATGTGAACATCCTGTAGATTTGCTCATCTTGCCGATGTACTGTGTAATTTCATCCTAGGTTTTCGTTCCCTGTACACCTCTGGAAGGAGCTCACTATGACAGGGCAGAATCTGAAGGCTTTATCTGAAGCGAATTTTGAAGACAATGAGATCAGCATCAACGTTGGAGGCTTTAAGAAAAAGATGAGATCCAACACATTATTAAGGTTCCCCGAGACCAGGCTGGGCAAACTGCTGAGCTGCCACTCAAAGGAGTCAATCCTGGAGCTCTGTGATGACTATGATGACACCAAGAACGAATTTTATTTTGACAGGAACCCTGAGCTTTTTCCTTACGTGCTACATTTTTATAACACTGGCAAGCTCCATGTGATGGGTGAACTCTGTGTGTTTTCTTTCAGCCAGGAGATTGAATACTGGGGAATCAATGAATTCTTTATAGACTCCTGCTGCAGTTACAGCTACCATGGGAGGAAAATGGAGCCAGACCAAGAGAAATGGGAGGAACAAAGTGACCAGGAAAGCACCACATCTTCTTTTGATGAGATTTTGGCATTCTACAATGATGCCTCTAAATTTGATAAACAGCCATTTGGAAACATCAGAAGGCAGCTCTGGCTTGCTTTGGATAATCCTGGGTACTCAGTCTTAAGCCGTATCTTCAGTGTCCTTTCCATAGTGGTGGTGCTGGGCTCCATCGTGACCATGTGCCTGAACAGCCTCCCAGACTTTCAGATAGTTGACAGCAACGGGAACCCTGAGGAAGACCCTCGCTTTGAAATCGTGGAACATTTTGGTATTGCATGGTTCACTTTCGAACTGGTGGCGAGATTTGCAGTAGCTCCTGACTTTTTAAAGTTTTTCAAGCATGCCCTGAATTTGATTGACCTAATGTCTATCCTTCCATTTTATATCACTTTAATTGTCAACTTGGTGGTGGAAAGTAGTCCAACTTTAGCAAATTTAGGCAGGGTTGCACAAGTCCTGAGACTCATGAGGATCTTTCGCATCTTAAAGCTTGCTAGACACTCCACAGGTCTCAGGTCCCTTGGAGCCACCCTGAAGTATAGCTACAGAGAGGTGGGGCTTCTTCTACTTTACCTCTCTGTCGGCATCTCCATTTTCTCAGTAGTGGCTTACACCATTGAGAAAGAAGAGAATGAGGGGTTAGCCACCATCCCTGCTTGTTGGTGGTGGGCTACCGTAAGCATGACCACAGTTGGCTACGGGGATGTTGTGCCAGGGACCACTGCTGGCAAGTTGACAGCATCTGCATGCATCCTAGCTGGTATCCTAGTGGTAGTGCTTCCTATTACACTGATCTTCAATAAATTCTCCCACTTTTATAGGCGTCAGAAGCAGTTAGAGAGTGCCATGAGAAGCTGTGATTTTGGTGATGGCATGAAAGAAGTTCCATCCGTCAACTTGAGGGACTACTATGCTTATAAAGTTAAGTCCCTTATGGCCAGTCTTACCAATATGAGCAGGAGTACCCCCAGTGAGCTGAGCCTGAACGATTCACTGCATTAGTGTACAAGTTTGACAGCAGTTTGCATGAGAGCTATCAAGAGCTATGTTTGTAAATGTTTTCCTATTTGTCTTTTTTTTTTCCTAGAGGATAGTGTTGCTGACACTGCACTAACTTTGCACTTGAGAAACTAAAGACATTTCTATTGCAAGTTGACATTTTGCACATATTCATCCTGTTGCATCGGTACTAAATGCTGACTTTTCCATACAAATGTTACCACTTCCATGACATTAGTGCTGGTGGTATAGTGATGATCTGTTGGTTTGTGCATTTCCTCATCTGAGCACAGAAATGAGCGTACTGAAGTGGAATAAAGATTCTCAGTTGTGACTCGAGTAATGAAAACATCACCCATCACCTGTACTGGTATCTGTACTAGTGCAGGACTTCCATACGTTTTATAGCAGTTTGAAACAATCACCTGTGAATCACTGACACAGGAACACTCTTCCACATCTTTCTGACTGGTAATTCTGATCGTCACGTGTCTGAAAAGACCTCTGAGCTTCACCTTTCAGTGGAAGTTTGCTTACCCTTGAGCATGTGTGTTAAAAACTGAGTGTTCTTGTTCTGAAATGTTTTGTATGGTAATATTTTTCAGAAGCTCCTAAGCAAAGACCTACCTCTGCTTCCAAGATTAGGTCAGTAATGAGCCCTCTGAAGAAGCCCACCCTTCATTTTCAGATACCTACGTGTTGAAAGACTACATTTCCACAGGTGACTCTAGGTATGGAGGCCAATGACGACATCTCAGGTTCCCATTTCCAGAAGTGATCTGCACACAGCTTGGTTCCAGTGAAGCTGAAGATATGCTGTATTTCAGTCTGTCAAAATGGTTCTGAGATTAGACATACAAAACCGTGGGTTTTCAACAATTAGAAGCTCCAATTAAAATCTTGGATTTGTTTAATGAGGCGAAATATTCCCACATGAACAGTAAGGCAGCATTTTAGGAACTGACATTCATATACTGCAAAAAGACTAATTATAAAGATGCCATATGTGATGTTGAGCTATAAAATCTAATTTTATCAGGAAAGCTTGAAAGCAGGTGTTGATAGCAGACAACTCCATTAAGCTCTCTGCCAAGGAAACTCTAAGGAAAAAAAAAAAACAACCCTGTAAGTCACATTTTCCCTCAGAAAGGAATTCACAACTTACAGCTAAGGAAGAGTACAAGGACTTAAGAAAGGAACAGATAAAGAGAAAGAGCTCAATACTGCACTCACTGTGGGCAGATCCTCCTACCTGCTTCTGTGATGTAGACAATTTAAGTCCTTTCAAGGGCTGGCCTGTACTTTTTTCTTTATATAAAAAAAAAGACATGAGAGAGCAGATGATCTGGGCTTCCAAGAGTAATCATGAATCTGCATAAACTTCTTTTCTGAGTGCTCAGTCTCTCCCCTTATGCAATTGTACAGAGATTAAACACTTGTGGCTGACAGGCAGAAACCACTGCTTTCCTCTCTTTATACTTCTAGGCATCTGTGATAGAAAACAAACTACTGTCACTCTGGGGGAAGAACAGGATTTCTTTTCAGATCCTGCTGCTTTTTCACTCCATTTATTACATATAACATTCCAATTAATTATTTTTAATCTTTTTTTCCAGTTTTCCTTGTGAAGACTGGAGAGCTTTAGAAAATAAATTCACACTGGTTGAAGAGAAATTAAAATACTAAAGCTAAAATTGTCATGTTTGGAAGCCTGTGTTTGTATACTGCAACAAGGAGTGGCCCAACTGGCAAAATAAAGCACGAATCCCCTGAATAGGGGGAATCCCTTATTTAGGCTTGCTGACCCTGAAAATCAAAGAGTCATCTGCACGGCCCTGAAGGTAGACCTAGATAATCCAAACTAATTGTCCAAACTCTAAAGATTTTGCTAGTGTTTTCATTTCTGGAGGGCAAGCTCACAGGCACAAATGCAATAGTTTAGTCCCTGATTCATATTGCATGTGTGTAAACTATCATACACCTACAAACACCCATCCAAAACACAGCACAGCACTAGGTTGCCTGGTGGATTGACACATCATGAAAGAAACTAGGGAAGGAAGAGACGGGCTTCTGCAGCACATACACTCCCATTGGATTACATGCTGTGAGGGTGGCAAACTCTTGTACTGATGTCACGGGCACTGCAAGTTCTCTCTAGGTCTGTTGGCTGAGGGCCTTGAAGAATCCAGCTCCAAGCAGTGGTTTTATCTCAGTTTCACAAGCAG
The DNA here is from genome assembly GCF_034315485.1 of Pezoporus occidentalis. NCBI lineage: Eukaryota > Metazoa > Chordata > Aves > Psittaciformes > Psittacidae > Pezoporus > Pezoporus occidentalis. The sequence goes on along the minus strand of NW_026914940.1, from coordinate 21,415,687 downwards.
TAGATTCCCAGAGTTGAAAGCCAATGACTTTCAGGGCAGTTACTCAAAGAGACCTGTAAACCTATTCCCTCAGCTGTTGCTAGTTCGGCATTGCAAAGGTTGGAACCAAACTTTGCAACACATCATTTCAATAACCTATAGCTTATGTTATGTTCTAGATTTATTATTATTCATAAGGCCAATGCTCTGTCATTTCTGCAAATATTGAATGGAATGTGTCCAAATTGTGTTTTACTAAAGAAAATGAAATACCCCAAGGAATTACAACTTTTATTGTACTGGTTGAAAGGAATTTATATTATTGCTTTTTTATATAAGTGCTTTGGATCAAAGACACTAAATAAATAAAGTACTGAAATTTAATATGTTCCTATTATCATGACAATGACTTTACACAGTACACAGGAATTCCCTTCATAAACTTAACTAACTCCAAGTTAAAAGTAGTCAGGTTTTTGCTCTCCCATTCTCCGGAAGAGCATTCCAGATCTGTGCTGCTTTCCAAGGCTTGTGCAACTTTCAGCATAATTTTATTAATGGCTGCTTTATATCAGTTGGGTTTTTTCCCATGCCACCACTGTTCTTTAGCTTAAATATTTCATTTTCTTCTTAGTGATTGCATGCATGCTGTATTTATAGACAGCAATCACATGTCCTTAATGCTTAGTTTCACAGAGTTATACCTGCCAAGCTTCCTTTTAGTTTTCTTTTTGGAAGTTGTATTCCCCTGGCCATTCTAGGAGATGTAGCTTTTTCTTTCTGTACCACTTCTGCTTAGATTTAATATGTTTGAATATTATATCATATTGTATTGCTTTGTACAGCAGTTTTAATATTTGCTTATGACTAAGAGAACTGTTCACTGATGAGGATAATGATTGTTCAAGTTAAACGATGTTGTCTTGGCTCCCTCAAAATATCTTGGTAAGGAAGAATGAAGCACACCTTTCCTGCCATTTTATGAAGTAACCTCTATTCTAGGGCTCAATCCAGTAAGTGCTGAGAATCTTCGTCTCTCATTAAATGAAGTTACAGAAAAATGTTTTCAGTTTGAAAGAAAAGTTCAATCTCTCCAAAGCCTCACAATGAGGAGATGAGGTGGTATGCTGTTTGAACAATTGTTGCTTTCACCAGACTTCTTCAATCACTCTTTGTAAGAGTGGGGCATTTTCACTTCTATAAAACAGCGGGTCAGCAATGAAGCATGAGAGGATTAATTGTCCACTTTCTCCAGCGATTGAAACTTGGAAACTGTTGTGGTCAGAAATCCACTTGTTACGGACGTGCAGTTTAATGAAGAACATTGCACTTGGCATGTGCTCCTCCTGGCTTGTGACAGTCACCTTCCTGGCACTGGTGGAAATGTTGCTCCTATTCTCTTTCAGATGAGACCTTTGAATTGCTTAAATGAGGATTATGGGAATATTTCAAATGAGGCAACTTACTTACTTTATTGCCAGGAATAAACTGTTAGAGAATCTTGATTTCTCATACAAATTTAGGCTATTATGAGAGTTGGAGATGTCCTCAAGAAAGCAATATGTTACATTATTTTCCTGAGATATAAAAACTATATATAGATTGTGATTAAGCTTTTTATGTATGTTCAGATTTTGCATTATTGCCTGGTTTATTATTCACTTACTTTCATCAGTTGCTAATTCTCTCTTTCTCTGCAGACTACTTCATCCATTTCGAAAGCAGACTGCTTTTTTCCTCACATATTATCTATAGCATGAGCTACTTAACATTGCAAAATTAAAAACAAAGAACTTCGCATTTAATTTTCCAACTTTAATACCTCCAGTATTTGTACCTTTTTGTATGGAACTCTATGAGACTGCAGGGAATGACTGTATTTGGTGCTCTTTGTACTGAGTTTCTTCTCCCAGTAGCATGTGACACACTCAAGAACTCAGCTTTGTGCCACAAAATGGAAATTAAATGCATAAAAAAGTATATTTCATCAAGGATTAAGAACTGATTTAAGTTTCAGGGTATTATATTTATGATCAAAGAGAAGCCTGGATCTCATTGTGAAGAAAGGTTTCTTTTAATCATATACATTCTCCTAACTGGTGGTCGTGATGGGGAACCCACATTTTTCAGTTGAGCAAATAGTGCAAGCTTCTTGTTCTCTACCTCACAGATTAGGGACTAAGCAACATAAAAACAGCACTTGTAGCAGCTAAATCAACTTGACATGACTTTTCATCTCCTCTCAAACAACCCCCATCCTTAGAGGCCCCAGCTGTGCACATACAAGAAGCAGAAAGACCTTAGAGTAACTGCCCTTGCTGTGCTAGTTACTCATTTCTTCTCACAATACTCCAGACTTTTGAATCTACTTTTGATGGTGCTTTCAAACAACATTCAAGCCACAGTCACCACTCCTATCCCTTGGTGAGGGGCTGTGCCAGAACTGTTCTTTTCTCATCATGTTTTTTTTTTGTTTGTTTTTTTCCCAGTTTATGTGCCTGACTTCCCACTAAGTTACACCACAAATTAATTTGATCTCCTGTAACTTCAAGTTTCCCACTATTTAGGGAGGGCTCAAAGAATATTCAGTTTCTGAAGCATCTTTTACTGATTCTGCCTTTTCCTGATGCTTCCCGCCTGAGAATAATTTGCTGGATTAACAATGGAAAAAAAGGCAATACATTAATACCTTATTCAAAGCAACAGTTCTCTGCTTAGTTGATTCAGAGACAGCTGTAATGTCTGCACCTTCAGAGCAATAGTTGCAGTTGTTAAGAAACATCACCCTGATTCACCTCTCATTTATAAAATGATGGGTTGTCAACTGGAGGAGGCAACTTCCAAACAGTCTAGAAACTGTTTCCCAAGCTAGCATGACACTGCTGACAAAGGTCTGGCTCTGGCATTTATTTCTCCTCCTAGTACAGGGGATTGAGAATCATCTCACAGGTGCTGAAACTCAAACTGACCTCCCACCAGACCATGCAGAAAACTGTTTGCCTGACATCACCTCACCCTTTACACACAACCCTAAATCATGCAAGTCTTCACTTGGATAAATGCATGCACCTGGCTACAGGAGGCAGTGGCACAAATCCAACACTTCAGCTTCACAGAAGTGTAGAAGAAACATCAGCACCTCCCTCTTGTTTTTGCCTTTCAGGGGAAAACAGGGGCTTGGCTTCTCTCTGGTCCCTGCTCAGAAACAAACAGGGATAAGTTTTCAGGGATCAGAAGAAGTCTGCTATAAACCTGCCAATTTCTCCTCTAAATCACCCGAAGAGTTCCCAGTTTTAAATGCACAGTCCAGCATCTGCTTGTCATGACCACATGCACCGGTGCTCTGTGAGGTTCACAAGTCTGTGTGGTTCTGAGCAGATTGTTCCACTGATCACACCGCTGACCTTCAAAGAAAACCTTCAATCACATTTGGAAGATGAGTGGTACTTAAACATCTTTCTTTGCTTATAAGCAGCCACTGCGCTGCCCATCTAAATTCCTGTACCTCTTGGTCCACCCTCACAGTCTGTTTGTTGTATCCCAACGTGGCTATTCGTTGACATGCAATGAACGAATGGGTGATGTGGTGGGGTTGTAGCACAGCAAAATGAGTGGCTGGAGTTCCTGACTTAGTAATGTCAATCCTACCAACTTTCAGTGGAAACTGTCCATGTTTTGTGCCATTCTAGGAACTGTTCTCAACATTGATATCCAAGCATAGCCCCTTTAATGACCACCTGCTTAATTACCAAGTAAATTCTGATTTACTTCTATTGTACCAGTGCCTAGGCACTTCAGATCATGGGCTATCACCTCCATATGTTAGGTATTCCAAGTATGGCCAAAGATAACACATCAAAGATGTGATTTAGTTTGTGGAAAAATCTGTTCTCTGTTTCTTTCGTTTTCTTCCCATACCAAGGCACAGCTTCCTGCTGTTTCTGTTAGTATGATCCTTCTATAACATTTCCATCCCTACCCTGAAAACCCAAAGGAAGAAGGCCTGGATGTATTTTTCTCTGGTGGAGTGGTTCTTGGTATTCCCCATGGAGCACACTCTAAAGAAGACAGCTGAAACCTGGAAAGCAGCAAGAGAGCTGGCGTCCCCATCCAGTTCCCTCTTACGTGTCTACCCCTCTCTTGCACAGTCAGCAGAGAGATAGGCAGGTCTCCTCAACAGGGGATGCAGCAGCTCCTTCTTGGATCCTTTTGTATTCAGCCTGTCAGGTGAGCTATCAGGTTTGACAGTCAGTTTGTGCATGGAGCTTCTCAGCTGCGGTGCTGGAAATGCTTTGTAAATAGAGAGCAAATTTCTTATGGTTTCACTGGCAAAAATGCACTGGGCCCTCCTTATACTTGTTAGTGGGAGCAGCCCCACTCCTGGCTCTCAGGTGCCTCAAGCACAATAAACTGGAACCGCGCTGGAGCTCTCACCAGTGGTACCGGGGCAGTGCTGAAGAGCACAAAGTCCCCCTCCTCAGTTGAGCTGTTACATAGCACTGGCCCATCCACCAGTACACAAAAATATGAATGTGCTTCCTCAAACTTGGCAGGAGCCTCAAAGCACTGAAACCATTGAACAAGCCAGGAGATGGGAGTCACGCTGGAAACAGGAGGTGGCAGGCGTTTCTAGGTGCATTTGATTTTCTTAGAAATCCCCTTAGATTCAGAGAAAGGTCAGTCTAGACATACCGAGAATATAGAAGAAAAAGGCTCTGACAGTTAATGCTTCCTGAAACAAGAGAGAATCACAGAATATCTGACAGTTTTCCATCCTGACAAAGCGCAATTAAAGAAAGCAAAATGCATCTCACCATCCTGCTGAAGAAGGTGAGAAAAAACCCATGGTGAATGCAAGATTAGTCTAGGTTCATGGGCCTTTAAACAGAACATTAATCCTATACAGTTCAGAAAAGAAGAATAAACCTGACTAGAAAGCAAAGCTGCAGCTGGAATAGTGTTCAGATTCTTTTCTTGCAAAGTGCACAGGACAGCCATGACTTGCATGGTTTCATCTAGAGATCTGCACCAAACACCAGAGACCAGCATCCCCAGGTTCAGATTCCCAAATGTTTCAGCACAGCCAGGGTGTTAGCCATACCCCCTCTCAATCGCATCAGCAACAGGGAGCTCTGAACATGAGGCTGGCAGCCTCGTGGTGTTCTGGGATAAGGCCATGCTGCTTCTATCACCGGCTGTGGTGGGGGAACACAGCAGCTGTCTGGGTCTGCAGCACGGTGCCAGCCCTGAGCAGCACCATTTCCATTGATCAGAACAGAAGCCGGAAAGCAGCTCAGAAACACAGCAGTGATCTCTTCTTCAGTGTGACTGAATGGTCATTCCTCATTCTAGAGCAGGCAGCTGAACTAAACATCTCAGTTCAGCATCTGCCTACAAATAAAGTATCAGTCAAACACTTGGCGATTAAGACTCCCTCCTACTCCAGCTGCAAGATAGGACCCAACTGTCGTGTTTTCTGTGGAGGCTGTAACTGAAGTGCTATGAGATGTATAAGAATTGTGTCAGTTGATGGGCTGAATAAATCAATGCTAGCTACACTTAAAAGGCTTCAAACTTATACCCACCCTTGGAATAAATTTGCATTAATTGTTGGGATGTGGATCCTGTGATCTTAGAAATCCTCAATTACTTATTTATCCCAATAATTACATATGTGGGGGATGTTTAAATATCTGGGTGTCAACAAAAGAGTTATAAATACACTAATTAGAAGAAACAGGTTTATCAAATAATAGAACACTTTACCTATTGATTTCAGCCACATCGCATTGTAGAATATATACAGCCCCAAAGCTACTGTATTTGTGTGAAACCTGAGCAATCAGTGGTGAATGTGCTTCCTTAGCAGGACAGGTTGCTGAAAAAATACAAGCATATAGTCCATCAAGAATTTCTAGCACATACATTACAAACCACTGGACTACAAACCACTTTTGGTTGGTTCAGTTTCTAACAGCACAAGAGAGACTCCTGGAATGCATCAGAGCAGTATTTCAGCTGTATTTATTGAAATACTCAACTAGCACTTACTGCATTGGAGACTTCTGTTCACTTTCAGAGGTAAATCGGATTTGGATTAAGCAATTATGCGTCTATAAATCAGTGCAGTGCTGAACATTAACACAGTTACCCCATTATTTTCTGGATGGTCTTAAGAACTTTACTCTGTAAAGATCAACTAACAGGAAAAACTAAACAAAACCTTTCCTGGATTTTAGGAGACTCAGAAGAAGTTCTTTATTACTTGTATATACAAGTACAGAGTTTGATTTGCTTCTGCATTCTTTTAATACAAAACAATTAAAAAAATTCTGGTCTTCTTCCACAGTTTCAGCAGGGAAAATCGGTATATGACAAAAATGCAACATACCTACGGACTGGAATACAGCATGCATTTTAAAAAGAATCTCATGCTTTTGGATATGGTTGCTAAGAAAACTGATAACTCCACTTAATCCTTCTTCAAATAATCTCTGACCTCCATAATCTCTGGACTATGACACCTGTTTTCATGTGCATGAGATCAAAAGGACACCTCTTGCTGTTAAGCCTGTATACCCCATTGTACTGTAATAAAAATGAAATATCAATTGATGCATCACACTACAGGCTTAGTGTCAGATAAATCAAATCAAAAGCTTTTGGTCTCCCTCTTTGATGTATTGGCTGTGAGATTTTCCTTAACCACGCAGGCTTGGAAGCCCAGGAAGAACACAGAGCAGCAGGAAGATCTGAAAAGGGGAACAAGTCATGTTATAAACATCGATGTGTGCATCAGCCCTTTCAGCAACACCAAGGGAATGAAAGGATGAATTAAGAGGTAGAGGGGGTTGCTTCTGTGTGTGTGTGCACACACCTTTGTACAGTGAGAGAACCATTATACTGGTCAGCTCCAAATACTGGCCCTAAGGGGAGAAACAGGACTTGGAGGGACATGTTTTGCTCTGGGAGTTGGCTAGGGAGAGGTACTGTAATATAAAATTCCAACTGTTCGCAGGAAGAAGAGTCCAGGTCTTTAGTAAAGAGCACACAATTTAATTAATTTGACAGAGAAAAAATACATCCAGATATACCAGCATGTGGCTGTGTACATTTACAAACTTGATTTCTGAAGCTGTGACACCTAAAGAAAAGAACTGTGAAGGTTGCTGGGGTTTGCAGTGCATGAGTAAATAGCATTAACTTCTTCCCCCACTGTCGCGATCAGAAAACCCGTATTGGAGCCCAGGATCACATTAGTTTCATTCCTTCCATCGCTCTCCTGCTGGCTGGCTCCAGGCAGCTCCCTGCTCACTCTCAGTTTATCCCCTTTGAATTTGCTGTGGCCTTCAGAAAGGCCTGTTTGCACTGAACAAGTACAAGCACAAGGCAAGACGCTGGCTGTTTGCCTGCGGCACATGAAAAGTCCCGCTCTCACCATTATGTCTAGCAAAGCTAAACCCAGTGCCTACAAGAACAACTTGGGAGACTGAGGGATAGTGTTACTACTCTATGAAATGTCCTGGTGTAGAGCAAGCAGCAATCATTAGCTGATGCCATTACACAGACTCTCCCACTGCACTAAATGGTTTTTGTACATCAATATGAAATTGGACACAAGGAACTTTTTACTTTTCAATGTTTCAATGTGATTTTCACATACCTTGGGGTGGCCATGCCCACATCTGCACCAGGGGCTGTGGCCATGCTGCACTCGAACCAGCAGACAGCTGTGGCCTTCTGCATCAAAAGCCACCTGTCACCACGGCGTGGCCTTGGTGAGAAAGGGAGCTGGCTCCTGCAAGGGCCCCTAGACCACAGACACTGGTTTAAGCACAGTGCTGTCCTGATGCTGATCAACAGCCTCCAGACTCACACAGAGCCTGTTGAGGGCAAAGAGCTACTCACCACTTTGTGCTGCTTCCTCACACTGCAGGAGCCTCAGTGCCTCCGCTGCAACAGGGAAGGGAGAGAAGGGTAGGAGGGAAGAGTGGTTCCCACGAGAGCACAGCACTGACACGGCATCCTGAGCATGTGCACAGCCCATTCAGCACTCATAACACCCAGGGACAGAGCAGGGAAAGCCTCTCCATGCAGAGACAAACATCAGCTGCAGCTGAAACCCTCCATGACCCCAGAACGGAGTAGGGGAGGAAAAGAGAAACCACCACCCTTTCCTTTGACTGGGATTTTCCCCCATGTTTATTTAATCAGTTATGGTATGTTTCAATTTTTTAAAAATTCATGATTTTAAACTTCTATCTTTAAAAGTAGTAACTGAATAAGTAAAGCACAAATATAAAAGACAATAAACATGAATGAAAAATCAGTTGTGAAACAGCAACATAGAGCAGTAAGTTATGTGGATGGCTACCTCATTTGCTTTTGTCAGCCACACTTTTTCGCTGCCATCCATAGCTGGCCTCATCAGTGACCTGGAGAGATGCAAGCACTGTCTGTCTGCTTTTTCATTTCTCCCCAAAGAAATTGATTTTTAATGATTTGCTTCTTCCTGTTTCTGTGACAAATAAGGCCCAGTGGAACTAACCACAAGTCTATCCTGAGGAATCTGTGAGGCAAACAGTGGGAAAAAGTACCTAGTATCTAGCCTGTGTGGGACTAACAAACACCCCGGAAGAGAAAGAGCTGGTTAGAATCTGAACTTCCTGTATTTTCAAATGAAGGGAAAACAGGACAGCCGAGACTTTACTGAATAGAAAAAGAGAATAAAAGCTGTTGCCAACATTTGCATTTGTGCACAACATTCCAAGAACACTCGGCTCAGGGGTGCCCTCAGAAGTAATGCTCACATTCATCCTCCAGAGCAGGCGGAAAAGCAGCAGCAAAAACACCCGAAGACTTCTCCAAGGCTTTCACTTACAATAGTGTGCCAGACACTGCTGTACCACAGCCTGGTAGAGAAATATCCCAGAACTAGTGTCCCAGAAAACTGCATAGCATGGCCTCAAGTTGCACCAGGGGAGGTTTAAATTGGATAATGGGAAAATTCACGGAAAGGGTTGTCAAGCACCGAAACAAGATTCCCAGGGAAGGGGTTGAGTCACCATCCCCGGAGGTAGTGTAGATGTGGTACTTCGGGATATGGTTCAGTGGTGGACTTTGGCAGTCCTGGGTTAATGGTTGGACTTTATGATCTTAAAGGTCTTTTCCAACCTAAATGATTCTGTGATTACAGAACATCCATCATTGCTTTGGAAATACAGAAATAAATACCACAGTAAACTGGAGCCCTGAATATTTATGAATGAAAAGAAATAAAGACTTCCTCACATCATAAGGTCTTTTTAATTAGTTTTATAACTATATATACACTTAAAAAGAAAATGTAACCCTCATCATATCACATTGATAAAACAGTGTGCACACAGAGTGCTTTACAGAAGTTGCACAGTATACATTCTGCGTGGAAGCACCACTGCCTATTAATGGTGACTTGTGCAGGAATTCACGCATCATGAGCCGTATTTGTATCTGGAAGTTCAACACGCTGGGTGGAGAAGCAGCCTGAGCCACTGGGCACTCTCATCTAAATATACATGGTCAAATACAGTAAATAAATGTAATATCCAGTAATTGTCAGATTAGTTCAGATTAGCAGCAGAATTCTGTCACTTCAAGCATACCATGGTTCATTAAGGAGTTTTGCTCATAAGTCTCTTTTACTGAAGTGCCTTTGTGGGCAAATTCTTAAGCAGTAATTTTTAAAATTCAGAAAAGAAATGGGCTATGGAGTAAATTTTGAGACATTAAATGGATTTTCTTCTCCTGGTTAAGCCTATCCATTACCTATTGTACTTCTCATTACACTAGAAAAATCAAAGGAACACCTAAGGCTGCTAATGTCCACTAGTACCTCCAGGTAAAGGGTGTCTATGAACATTTCCAGTGGGTTGGGGTGATGCTCAGCTCCCTCAGGATTAGGCCTTTAGCAACCTTAGATTGCAGAGTGGCTTCCACAAAATATTGAGGATACGCCCGATACTCTTCCATTGAGATCCTCAGACTTCTAGAGTTTGCAGCAACATCTTGAGTTGGATAAATCCTTTCCAGAGCTGACTTCAAGTGATGTGGTTATCCGCACTCACAGCTGGGCTCAGTATTATAAGCATGAGAGATGACAATGGAAATGAACATTGATGGTTATTATTTATGTAATTTTGTTTCTGTTAGAATGAACAACAAGACAACTGTTATACATGAAAAATTAGCTTTTATTACAAATGTTTAGTAATAAGTAATGATGTTTCAAAATTTGTTTACTTACTAAATCTAAACATACAAAGTCAGAAGCAAACAAGAAATTGCTTGGTTAAAATCTTACTGAAGGTTAACTTGTCAGTAGTTGTATCAGATTTCCTTGCAAGGCTTGCTTGTAAAATGTAGTATTTATTGTACTGTCGGATTTCCTTTACAGAGATGCTCATCCTCCAGTAGAGATGGGAAGTCAACAACATGGATGACTTAATTCATTTACATAAACAGAAGAAACAAAAATAAGTCATATCTATCTCTCAATATAAAACCTGTTTCTTTAAATTATGCTTGCACATTATTTAGAGCCCAATACACTGGCTTCTGAAGCCAAAGACAGCTCGTACACTGACTTCAGTGTGCACCGTATTAAAAGGGCAACATTACTAACTTCATTTTAACTGGTGAAAGTATTCTTTGGTCACAAATGTCCAATATATCCCAGATTGCAGTATATCAGAAGTTACTTCTCACCCATTTTAAGTACCTTGTTTACACTTCTATTTCATTCCATGGCTCTCAAGAGTTTTCTCCTCCATGTATAATCCACACCTGTGTTTGTGCATTTGCACAAAATCTGAGCTGTTTCCATGCAGACAGATCAGGAGTGAAGAAAGAATATTGTTTATCTTCTGATATCTTTCAGATGTCAGACTGCACCAGCTCTAGTCTAAAACAGCCTTTTAGTGGAGTCTCCTAGACAGGCAATTCATATTTAACACACTGCATTACCAAGTTTTCAGAATACATAAAATATGCAAATTGTGATCATTTTATTACATTGCCTATTACACTGTAAAGCCACATTATTAAAAATCAAAGTCTAATTTTTGAGGGAATAGTTTAAGAGAGTAAGGGAAAAGAAAGCTGCTAAAGATGCAAGCAAGAGTGTCTGCACAATGACACTTTGTTTAAAAGGCACACCAAGAAAAGGCAAGCTAGGTTCCTCTCCTGATGGTTTAAATCTGTTTTATACTTTTTCTTTTATATATAGATATGCATATATGTGGGTATGCCTACACAAATACATGTATGCACACACACCTTTGAGTTTTGAGAAAATTCAAGAATTAGAAATTCACTTTAAATAAATAAGAACCATACGGGGGGGGGGTGTGCTGTTATTTTTTTCTGCATTATGAGTATACTCTAATGACACTGTGATATGATTACACCATTTTTTATTTCTCATCATTTCACTGTATAAATGTGAGGCCTAAGACTACCAGGTGCATTTATATTGCCTAAAGCAATTTCTGCTGATCTCCTGTGTTTTTGCTTCTTCGTAAGGGATGGCCCCAGTTCAAACAGTCTGGGCTTGTATGTCAGAGCGTGGCATGCACGCAAACACACAGAATGACAATGGCAACAACGGCTATATGCAGCTCAAACCCATGTACTGGTCCCAGCACGGCTGTAGTACACTGATCTTGTAAAAACTTCTGGTTTCCTTTTGCATCATTTTTATGACATAATGCACCACTTTCAATATCTGCACTGCTCCATCTAAATGGTCCACGTATGATGACGGTAAATGTGAAGAGGTATGAGATGATCACAAACTTCCAGACAACATTTAACAGAAGATGCCCATACAGTAGTCACCATTAAAAGCTTAACAGCTCATGGTTCAAATGTAAAGATCTTTTCAGCTGTAGTATTTAAAGAAGTATGACTATCACAGTAAAGTTATTTACACAGAAGGCAACAAGAGTAAAGGTATCAATACAGAACACAGCAGATTGTTCAGAAAGTGGATCACATTTTCTGCTAAGTCTGAAATATTTCTTGCAATGTTGTAAATTCTACCTACCAGATAACCCACAATATAAACCAGACAGAAGAACTTGCAAAAAGATACTAAGAGCTTGATCCTGAATTTCTGATCCACCAAAATCAATCAGCAGACGACTACAGGAATTTTGAATGTCTAGCGATTGCAGGACAAAACCCTTAGAGGACTGCAAAACATTGCTTCTCTTCAGTACTTATTATATATAAGTATTCAATTCATTTTCTTTGGCTTTTAAATTACTATCCTTTCATACCTATAATATGAAACCAAACTAAACACAAACCAGTAATAACTGCCCTCTCCCCTGAAAACTGATAAAAAAATTAAATGAATTAAAAAAAACATTTTCAGAAAGTGTAGCTGTTACTTCATTATAAAACTACAGTGCAAAACGGTTTTATACTGGTCAGAATTGCAATAGCAATTGGAAATTTACACTGAAGGAGTGACTGCAAGTATCGATTCTCCTAAAGAAGAGAAAAATCAAAACTGATTAGGCACTTGTTTTCTTGTTTAATGAAGGATCATTCAGTGTGCGTAAAAATGACAGAAATACTGTCTAAAAGAATGCTCTGTAGCATAACAACTGGATTGATCAACTACAGCCACAATCCCTGGCTCACGAGAGCAGAAAAACATGCGCCTATTACTCATGTTATGCATATATCCTACTGATATGAATGGGCTGGATACATGTTCAAGTGCTGTCCTGAATTGGGAAGCCTGCTGAAATTGGACTTTTTTAAAAGATTGGTGAGCTTTTCAATTATACCACAATACTAGTTTTATCTAATCTGGTTCTGCTCTCCACAATATCATCCTAATACTTCCTAACAAAAAAAGAAAACAGGCATAAAATAAATAGGATAACCAAAGATTATGTAATAAATACGCTACCAAGTGGGAGGAAAATCCATTGCAACATAAGGCTCTGTAGTGTTGCACAATTAAGAAATCGCTCCAGGTGCTCCAAAGCACAACCCCAAAGTACAACACTGAGTTACCACTATACACTTGAAAAGGATTAAGACGTAACAGATTAAACTTCTATTCCATTAAAGACTGAAAATACACACAAGTGTTAAAGTTTCTCTGCAGAACACCACATGTATGCTCTTTCACTGCTCCCACTGTAATTGAAGGAAAATTCAAAAGATTGGGTCATGAAAACTCTAATAATCAAATTCCTTCAGACTTACAAAGTGTCCACACTGACTCATAGTATTATCTCTGCACGTATAGCAAACTCAGAAATTTTGTTGTCTCCGCTTCTTTGCATCCATTGCATCTAGGATAGGTTGTCTCTTTGCAGTGTACCTCTGGCGAAGCTCTTCAATTTCTCGTTCCATCATAGGGTCCAAAGCCTTTAATCGCATCTGTAACTCTTCTAAACTCAGGTTCTTTAACTGTAAAACAACCAACAAAACAAAACAAAACAAAAAAAACCAAAAAGATTAAAACCTGTTTTAAGCAAAAATGAAAACCCCTACGTTCCATGATTCCTTAATTTACAGTTGCACTGTTTTTACACACTTTGAGTATATGTATACACATATAACTGTTTATATAACCAAAAGCCTAAGAATGCTCCACAGTAAATAATTTAACAGCACATGAAAACACAGAGTATATTTAATATAAACGATAAAATAAAAAACCCACTTTGCAAACCTTGCAAATAGATTGCAAATAAATAGAGGGTTGGATCTGAACTCATTCGGCTGAAAAAAGCATGCCACAGTATACACAATTACATTCATGTATATAACTTACATTGCTTAATGAAATACTTCTTACTGAACTGCAGTATCTTACAGAAGCCTGAAAAAATCAGACAGCTGCTGCAATAGTCCGAGAGGTATTTAGAGGCACTTTCTGCTACGAATGACAAGGCACCTGTCTTCCTCAACAGATTGCTGCCAGAACTAGTCAAAGCAAATTGCTAACAGAGTGTTTCAATAATATATGAAATAATCTCCTGAATTCATAGGAAGGGGAGAGAGTTAGCTTTGACCAAGCTCTCCTTTCTAAAAATATTTTCTCACAATGTTAAACAGTTCATTACATTTCATCCATTAAAAGCAACGGGTCATTTAACAAATCATTGTTGGCTTTGATGGATGATGCAAATAAAGGCTGGAGTCCTGCCAGGTACTGGGGCACATTAGGCACTACTGCCCCAGCTACTTGCAGGGAAGGATCCACCTTTTAAGTATGTTCCTTTAGCTGGCCTAGGTACTTTTCCCCTGATGAAGTCCAGTGCCTCTCTGTGTTTCTCTCTTGTCAGAATTGCCTATGTGTGAGTGTGAAAAAAAAAAAAAATCAACAATTTTCCAATAGCACAAATAATTTCATTTTAGGAAAGGGATAATCTATATTTTGTTTGCAAATATTCTGTCATCACAAACAAGCACAACCACCTAACTCGGGGGGGAAATGGAAAACATTTCCTGAATCAACCTACTAATGAGTCAATACTTCGTTCATGAATCTAGGGCAGTCTTCCATCAACACAGTCTGATCTGTTCTCCCTGAGGAATGAAATACTAGTTTTGATCTTTATTTTTGTCAGCATCTGAGGCATATAAATTAGCAACACATACTGCTACATACAAACCCAGCATTACAACTTCTACTAATGGGCTACATTGCACATAGAATCATAGAATAGTTTGGGTTGGAAGGGACCTTAAGATCATCTAGTTCCAACCCCCCCTGCCATGGACATAGTGAACAAATAACCTAAAGTCATAATAAGGAGGGAGTGCAGATAAGAAAGTTGTAGAAGAGCACATGGAGGAAAACACACATTTTCATGCAATGTCATTTTAACCGTAAGATTTGCAATGAAGATGAGAATTAAAATCCAGATGTCAAAATAACTTCCAGGTCCAAAGATCCTCAGGCCTGTATAAGCCTCAGAGACCTCAGATGTGCTCAGTAGCTCATCAAACTCTGTCTCAAATGACACCTTTCATTTTTTAGGAAGGAAAGAGCTGCCTCCCAAGGAATTAAATAAATATAACCTAGTATTTCTTCCGCTTGATAAATGCAAGAAAGGATGGAGGAAAGGAATCATAATGCCTCAGTCACCAAGACTTTTACAGAAAAACACCTTTTCATTTTCAGAGAAAGGATTAAAAAACTCCACCACTCCCTTTCACTTTTGGCCCACTGGTAAATGAAACTGGCCCGTGACTCATTTTTCAGTGAAGATACTCTTTTAGAGAAGTGGTTTAGAGAAGTGTTGGAAAGATTTGCTTTATAATAAGCAAGAATTACACTGCTGATTCTCCTGTTTAACTGACCCCAACACAGCACAGATAACCAATAAACCCTTATTTTTTTAGCACATGACAGGGAAACATATTTGGGACTCCACAGACCCGCAAACAGTCTAAGAAAGGTACTGTGAATAATCTCATGTGCAAGTATTTTGTGAGAACTGTCACTGACAAAGTGTCCTACCCACTCTGGGCCAGCGTGGGCAGCCATTTATTCCCTCTCGGTCACCACTGTAGACATCAGGCTTAAACTGCACAGAATAGACTCCAACTGATGCAATCACATAATCATCCTGCACTGAAAACCACTTTCTTAATAGATTGTCAGAGAAGAATGTGATGGGTGAGTTATTATTTAAATTTCAATCAAGAAACAGAGCCAGCAAACAGAATTAAATATTCTTTAAAGATCACAGACAACTGGGGTGGAAATCAGAATATAAAGGGAAGGAATTTTTAAATCCAGATAATAAGAATCTTCCAGAATGATCTCAGCCACATCACCCAGGGAACCCAGGGTGCCACAGCACTCATCTGCATGAACGGCTGATGATCAGGACATTCAAAAGAAGAGGATGACAGAAAACGGGGACATTAAGAAACTGAAAACAGCGTTATGAAGGTCTCCTCTATCCAATATCAGATGCAAAAACCATTTAATCAGCCACAGCTGAATCTAGATGTGAGTGTCCCTGCACATGTGTCTCCTTGAGAAATTTAAAAATACTTCTTGATTTCCGTCTGTGCTGTAGATAATAACTTGTTACCTCTAAAAGCCTGCAAAAGTCCTAACACTGAATGCAACAGCAAATGTACCAAATGAGATACGCAGAAATAACTCAAGATACTTATTCCTGTGTAATTTATTCCCCTGCATGTAAATATTTTGGTTCAAATTCTTAAAGCGATACAGCTCAGCACTCATTTACTTACCACTTGCACTTTTAACTGCCATAAATAATTTCCCATGTACTTTGTTGCTGTAACTACTAGGGCTACCGGTGTTAATGGGAAGGGAGTGGAGAACAGTCAGCGTGCAAGCTATAGGAATTCAAAAAGACTTTAAATTACATTTTGATAGCTTTTTAAAAGCTGTAAACTGTAGCAATTCAGTAATCAGGGTACTGTAAAGATCGTTCAATTTCTGCCACTCCAAACAATGGAATCAGTCCTGTCCTTTTGGAGATCAAACACCCACAACCACACAACAGATGGCAATTAGGGTAAAGGTGGGCCACCTCCAAGACAGGTCTTCAGTGAATGGAATTTCTGGTAAAAGTGTACCTGGTGTAACCTATCTTGAACTTTTACCAGCGGGACACCAATCATCTACCTCCTCCTGGCTCATTTTTCAAATTAGTCATAATAGGGTTAAAGACTTTTCCAAGAAAGACTACAAGTAGAAGTTAAAAAGCAGCTGAACAGATTAAGAACTGTTAGCAAGCTTTTCTTAATGTGATCATCCTCATTAAGCTGGGATACAGTAAAAAAAACAGAAGGGCAACTCTGAGCATGAAGCGATCCGTTTGTGTTCAGGGCACAGGTCAGAGCTACGAGAGCTCCAGAGAGAGGTGTACTCCCTTTGTGTGAAGGTGGCAGGAACCGCTAACCGCTCTGGTTTTAAGAAGCAGTAACTCGGTTTTGTAGCTGAAGGAAAAAATAACCCAGTATTGTCATGCAAGGCTGGCTGAATGCAGTGCAGTTTAGCATTTCATCAGAAGAGTATTTCCTATGCAGAAAACATTCTTATTTTGGTCAATACTGGTTTCAAGTCAATTGCTTTCTTTACATGTCTTCAAACAGTGACACAGAAGGAATTCTACTGATGTAATCATCTCCCAGAACCAAACTTCAGCAAGGGAACTGCAACAGTTTTTACTTTTTTGGTCTCTGAGTCTAACTTCTTGCACTTCAGATGGACCAGATTCATTTGGAACAGTATTTTCAGCAAACCAAAGAATAACTACTTGCAGTCAATACTACTTCTGCCTGCAGGAGGACCCACATCGTACCCTTCATATTTAGTTCACAACCCTGGTCAAATCACACTGACAAAAATTCAGATCAAAATGGGCACTTGAAAAATATATATGTGTCCCTGTCTACAGACCTGAGTTCTGTAGCAATAAGCTGAAAAGGACATAAAATACAACCAAAAATGGACTCTCAAAAGCCATCAAGTCAAAGGGTGCAATTCAAATCCTGACTACTGGCTTTCACTTGCGTCCAGCACAGGAGTCAGGGGGAAGGACATGCATCCGAGATACTCGGTGGTGCTTCTGGTCCATGGATTTAGGTGAAGTGATCTGTAAAAGAGTCTGGAAGTCATTAGCCACACTTGGCCAGCACCTATCTGTAGTTATCCAAACTTTTCAGGGGGCGAAAGCCAAAGTTTTGGTGGATGTAGCACACTATAATCTTAATCCACCCTTGACAGCTAACAGAGGTAAATAAAAGCTCTAGACCCATGATGTTTTCAATACAATAAAATTAGGTTTCATTAGTAATTCCATAATGCATGAGTTACCATTGCAAACCTCCAGTCTATCAAACTAAATTATGGAACACTGCCATTAAGCTGGTGCAATGAAAACAAGCAAATGTAGTTTCAGGGTTTAGGTTGTTAAGAAAATAGATATTCAATCAAAAAATAATGTGTATCAAGTTTGTTGTGTTTACTTGAAAAAACAAATTCTTCCTAGCAACTGCTTAAATGAATCTTACAGATGCAACATGCCTTATTAAAGGCCTTTGATTAAAAAAATATGGATTGTTAATACTGTATTCTGAGTCATCTATTTTCCCATCTGCTAGTAATTCCTGCAATATGAACTATCAACAGAATGGCTAACAACAATAATTGCAACAATGGCAATTGCAAAGTGGGTTGCCTATAGCACTTTCTAAGATTCAACCAGTGCATGCCTTGGATGTTTTGTGTTGTTAGTGGCCTCAGGTAAGAGAAACGTTTTCTATCCAGCTGCTCCTTTCCCTCTGCTAAGCAGTTTCTTTTTTCTAATGGAATAAGCTCCAACAATGACTTCAAATTCTGACCAGTATAAGAAACTAGACTTGAGTCAGGATCCAAAAGGTACAAGGTGGGCCTTTCTAACCAATTTTTTTCATCTATGAATTTACATCCCCAAATCTGTGAATCTCACTTATGTAGTAGTTGTCTCAGGCTTGTGTGCACGGAAATACTCCACAGTTACTGTCATATGTTCATCTGCTCCCATGCAGCAACAGGGGGAGAACTGCTCTATGTTTATACAGCAAATCATGCTGACCTCATACAAACAGTGTCAGGCTATGAGCTGCCTCAGACACCCACCCTCAGACACATCCGAGCTCTGACTTGCTACCATACCCACACCCCTGCTGTCACTACAATCACTCACAATAAAAAAAATTTGGTTGGGGGGATAGAGCAAGATCATTTATTTCAGGACATTTCCCTGTTGCAAAACACAAAACATGGACATGTACAAATACAAGAAGGACCTAACTTACTATCATTATTTTTGAACAATTTATGTAAGAAAAGGACCAACATCCTAACTTTCAAAAGCCAAAGTTCATTCCACAGAACTACAGTTTAAACATTTTTGGGGGCAAAATAAGCACATAGCACTAAGAGAAAAATATAGACAGACAACTTCACGTAATTTTAAGAAGTCTTTTAGGGATAAAATTTCATATAAGCATCCCATTATTCCTATTTTCGCTATCAGAATTATTTCTGCTCAGACATTAAAACTACATCATTTTAACAATGCAAAGCTAGATCCTAGTCACTATCATCAATGTTTTTCAGCTCTAGAAGGCTTTTCTTAGCTTCATACAAAGTCACACTTCAATAGCAAACCACTAAGGGGAAGGAAAAAAAGAAAGTAGAAACAAACCAGTTTTCAGTAGCCTTAGTGCGCATTACCATTTACATATGCTTGTTGAATACGGCCCAGGGCTCTGCTTTGAGTAAGCTGAGTACTCCCAATCCTAAAATTCAAAAATCATGAGCTGGGTCCTTCACCTTCATTAAATTACCCTTAAAAAACAGATTCCAAAAGGGTTTTAGGAGGAGGGAGGTGTCTTTTTATTTCCCTTTTCATTTCTGAAGTCACAAGGAGGCACCCAGAATCTAAACATTTCTGCTATCAAAAAGGCTAAAAAAGTTCAGGGGAAAAAAAATACCTAGTAGCCAAAAACTTTAACTAGCAATCCTGACTACAGGAACTGAAGTCTAAGGAAAAGCGCAGATCATTGTGAAACACGGTAGAAAAGCAACAGTGCTGTGAGATGCTGCAGTTTTACCCAGCCTGACAACACCAGTCACAGCATTTATTAATGCTTTATTATATCCTAAGCAGTTCAAATATCTTTTTCATTGTTTTTTTATCAAGTGATGTTCATGTAGTTGTGAGGTGTATAATTGTCACGAAAACAAACAACTTAGAAGAATCTGAACACGGGGAAATAAACAGCAAGCAATAAATCTCAAAAACGTGGCAGCTAGAAAACATCCATTAATAATCACCTCTGAGATCAAAACTTTAGTATCTGATAAAGAGTAAGTTTAATTAATTTTAAAAGTGTACAGAAAGAAAAAATCCTACTACTCCCTTTTTCCAATGTAATTTACAGAGCCTACTGCTACGTTACATGCTTACAATTGAGTCTACTGAAGCACGACATTCAATTTGCTATCACCTTCTCTGCAGAATTGCATCATCCATCACAGACATTTTTAAAAATTACTTTTTGAGTATCACAGGCAAAAATTCACAGTTTCAAATGCCTCAGAGAGGATCTTGGTGGGTTTTTATACACTACGTTTTTTCTATACCAGACATCTCAAGCTTAACGGCACAGTGAGCCCTGAAAATACTATAAATGTTTACTAGAGCTCCTGACAGAGTAAATAATCTCAAGTCTAGGAAAAACACTCCATCTGGATACTCACCATGCTATTTAAACTTGATTGCAAACACAACCACACAGTGCTGATAGCAAAGCTGATAGCATACCTGCCCTAAGAATACACAAGATTTATACCTAGCCCTATCTGCTTTTGGAGAAAAAAAAAAACAACACAAACACAAATGCAACAACCAAACAAAACATGGGAAGAAAAAAACCAACCAAACCAAAAAAAAACCAAAACCTTTCAGGTATTACTAAATAACAATACAAAAGGAATTTTCTAGCTACAGCCCTTAATGTACTAAGTAGAATCAAAAAGTCAGCATTTTATCTCTATTCATCTGTAGCTCTCCAGAGCAAGTGCTTTTAGTTGTGCTTCCTAACGGGCTCAGTTATCAACATTACAGTGCCCTTGAGTTTACCTATCACATTTCAGCAAACTGAAGTTATCATTCAGCTATATAAACCCAAATGTCACCTTCATATTCAAAAGCTTTCTCAAGTTAAGGCTCTGCTTCCTTGACATCTGATTTTCCTATGAGAGGACCACTTTAAAAATGTTCAGAAAATAGCAGTTATTACATTTTTGTGAAATTCTAGTAACCTACACTTAAATACAAGCTGCACTGAGAACAAATATATAAATTGTTTGGGATGAGAGCCATTTTAAAAAGCAGATCCACTTAGTTAAGACCCCAAACATCCTAAAGATAAAACAAAAAATATGTTCCTAGTTTTGTTAAAGTATTTTGTAAATGCAAATCTCTATGCAGTTTTGCATTTGAAAAGACGTTAACATGAAATAAAAGACCTGCGGTTAAAAATAAAGCTGTATTAACATCTTCAAATTCCTGAAGTACATAATGATATCATTTAAAGCTATTTTTCTCTGCTAGTTCAGCTCAGATTATTTCAGAAAGAAAAACAGAAACTCCCTAAATAATGAGTTACGACACAGCAAGATACATACATGAACAGAGATAATCTTGAAGTTAAAACCAGCCTCACAAGAGTGTTTAACCTGAAGAGCAGTAGAAGGGACTAGAAGAATTTTAAACCTCAAACTTCAGTGCCCCAGTGAGGTACAATACAAGTGGATCTCAGGTTTCTCAGAAGTACAACACGTAGGTACTCAAAACTAAAACAAGAACGGATAGAGCAAAAGTAAATTTTCCTAACAGGAAAAGTCTGTTGGAGGAGGGATGCACCCCCCCAACCCAAAACACACACGCAAATTTGCATCTTGTTTGCTGGGAAACCCTGACTTAGTTATATTCTTTATAAGGATGAAAATTCACGTCTGTTTAAATTCAGAAAGGATCTGGGAAAATAACACATCATCTTTAATAAATGGAAAAATGATAGGCATTCTGTTTCCTGGGGTTTATTTCATGCAGAATGCATTCTCATAGTCACGTACAAGAGAGGATGGGTTTCAGCCACTTTGGGTACAAAATAGACAGGAAAAATCCTATACCCCTGACAGGGCACTTCACAGGCAACAAATGCCAGATTTCTTAATCCTGGCAGAAAGAAGAACATGGAACAAAGGCAGCAAAAAGACAGTAAAACTGAGATATCAGCTGAAAGAGGCCTGCCAGACATCAGAAAGAGTAGAATCTGAATGCAGCAACTGAACAAAGCTAGGGCTAAGCAGAGAGATGCTAGCTGTCAGATGCAGCAGCGAGAACAAGATCCCTGCCTCAGGAAAGCCATGAGGGTCATCGCCTTTAGAGAGAATGACAGCCAAGCCTACCTGAGCTTAAGCACCGACACACAGGTGGTGGATGCTGCACAGTCACAGTGATCAGGGAGGGAAGACACAACCCCCCAGGCTGAGGCTACCATCATCTTTGCTAGACAGCACATTTCATTTTCTGCACAGCTTCAAAAATTTAACCAGAAGCACTGCTGGCTTTTAAACAGTATGTCTCAATCTGTAGTTCCTGAAGTTTTTGTTATTCCTTCCTCACTCATTTTCTGGAAATCTCTCCCCTCTCCTGCCAAACAGCTTGACTACCTATTTAGTTTGATGTGGTTTGCAGTTTTCCTAAACACTGAAAAACTCAGCTTGCTGAAAGATTTAGGCTCCCAACAACAGCAGCACGGTCCTCTCTGTCCCCAGAAAGCAGAAGGGAACTGTTCTACATCGCATTCAGCAGCTCACCAACACAGGGGCTGGAGATTTCGTTTGCCTATGGCAGCTTTGATGTTATGAAAACTGGTTTAAATTGTTTAGGAAACATTTTTATTGTGCTCAAGAACGGAGCAGATTTTAGAAAAATCTCTTTACACCTTAAGCAATAGTTTATTAACTCTTCCTAATGCTGCCTTCTATTGAAGTCTTAACTACAAATCGTAACATATACTGCAGTTTGAGCCTATTCATTAAAGTGAATTTCATTTTTCTTTTGCAAAAAATGCATCAGCTCCACATTTGTGAAACAGAGCTTAGCAAACACAGACTAACAAATAATTTTTAATAAACCTGATTAAATCCACCTTATAATGCTCTTAATCTAGAATATCTTGCTTCTAATCAAGACTAAATTCGATCTAAAATAAGTGAACAAATACAGAAATTGACAATCTACCACTTAGCTAGCAGCTTTTAAATATAGTGTCTTTTCCTTAACAGACATGTAGTAGGCAACTCTCATTACAAGTAATACAGTAAGAAAATCCTGAAAATACAGAACAAGATAATAATTGATAATAATTCATGTCAGAACACATTAATCAAGAAGCCCATGCACCAGCATACAACTAAGCAATACTAAGTTAAAAAAACCCAGACCACACATTTTAATGAACAAGAAATCCAAGTTATCTCAATACTGAACAATGTACTTAACCATAATAATCTCATTCTATTATCTAAAATACAATCCACCCTTTGAAGTGTGATGCTCACGCTGTATTAGTTTAGAAACTCTATTTATATTCATTGAACAAAAGTCAGTGATTCAGTGGAATATTCACTGAGTTCAGAACTTCCAAAATCATTTGCCAAAGAAACATTTGATTATCAAATATTTTGCCTGATTCAAACATTAATGTGGATCAAGCAAAAAATTAGCACATTTATTACCTTCACAGTATCTACAGCATTTGATCTATTTGCTTTGCCACAGAGTACAGAACAACACTAGTTTTTATGTTTTGTTGTTCTAGGGTTTTTAATTATTATAATCTGCAGATATAGTTGTGATTTATTATGCAATGCAAACAGGTACTGTGCAAGCTTTTACGCCAACACTACTCACTAAGCCCAGTCCCAATTTACAATGCTCACTATTCTACTTCTGCATCTCTGGAGTAACTTATGTCAATTACATAGCCCACAACTAGGGAACGGCACAAGCTCTGCAAACCCTTACAATGTGACCCAAGTCTCAGTAGAATCTGTCTGGCCTTTCTGCTCGGTTTATCAATCAATCTTGAGTAATTATATAGGTTTCAATTATGTTTCCGTTTTCTAAACTTAAAATCTGTAAGGAAAATAATTATAAAATCTTACTTATTGTGTAGTACATCAACAATGAATATGCTACACATACTGCACTTGAACATCTGTAATGCTCAAGTGTCTTTAACTTTCAGATCTAAATCCCTCTCCAGAAAAACACTGTTGGGAATTTAATCTAGGTTTTAAAATTGATTTAGTATTCATGATGTGGAAACTGAAGTAGAACCAAGGGCCTCATCTATATTACTTCCAACCTCAACTACCAGGGCAGGAAATAATGAGAGTTCCCATCAAGCTCCAACTCATGCCAAACAGTCCATCCAGCACATTCCTAGACTATATAAAAGGATAACAAAAATATCAGCCAGACAAATGCATTCCTTAAATGCAAGGTGTCAGTACTCAAACAAAATCTGTGTTCAATGCAGTCAAGTGCTATACAGCTCACAGGCTCATCTTTAAATAAAATCATGTGTTTCACAACTGCACTTTCAGAAATAATTAAAAGCCAAAGAAAATTTGATTTCAATTTACAGTGCCTTATAAAAGCAGTTCAATTGCTCTGACCATCTTCAGAGTAGTGCTTTTCCAAAATAAAGATGAAAATATAAACACTGAGGTTATTAAATACTCCAGCAATTTACTTAAAATACATCACTGGGGTTTCTGTTTACAGAACATCTATTCCTCACTGTGAATGATATCCTGCATTCAAAGACAGAACACTGAAGAGAGACAAAGTACAAACTAATGGCACTGGTCACATATTAATTCTTCAGAGTTGGTAAGAACAGAGAGGGTGGGAACAACTCCCTCATCACCAACAGATCTGATGAATATGCATAAGCAGAAACAAATGCAGGGAAACTTAGGTTAACACAAGTTTAGTGTCAAAAAGACTGCGTATCTGTCCTGGACTTTCTATATGAAATATGAACTTAGCCATGCACACTGATTGCTTCTTGATCCAGTTATTGCACATATCTGGGTATGGGCATTAGGATTTACTGTTGAAGAAAAACTAATCTCAGAAAGATATATAAATATATAGCATATGTTCTTGTATCGATGCTAATGAAATTCACCTTATGTGGCAGAAGGACGCGGGGGGGGGGGGGATCGTATCTTTCTGAAGTCTACATCCTGTCACTAACAGAAAATGGCACCAAATCAGGCAGTTGAAAACCTGGTATTAACATACAGCAACAAATTCTAAGAACCTCAGAAATGTATTAATTTAAAGAGTCCCCAGCACCAAACTCCTCTCCCCTTTCCACCCAAAAGAAGGACGTATTTTCACTTGGAAACTCAACTGGTGACAGAGAAGTGGCTTTCGGCTTTAAGCCATCATCTTCTGAAAAAGCTGTTACAGTTTTTAATACAAGCTGCCTTGTTGAACTACCACACATATTCAGCAGCGGACCAACTAGCCAATTCTCTTCTCCCAGAAGAAACAAACTGCCAGCTCAGGTTTGGATAGGCAGAAAATTATACCTCTTTTTCTGCTTACTGTCTTTGAGACTTGCACCACTGCTGATACAGCTGGAGACCTTGCATTCTTATGGTCTGAAATCAGAGTGTAACCAAAGACTAGATGTCTTAGCATCCCATCATCAGAGAAATTACACTAATAATTTAAGAATACTATAGACATGAAAAAGGCAATGTTCTGTTGCTTTGCTTTCTTTTTGAGAGCACTGAAAAGGTAAGGTTTTCATTATAATATTCCTACTTAATCTCACAAACACACACATGTGCACACAGCTGAAATTACAAATACTGTTGTAAGTTAGGAGAATTCACAATGCTGTAAAATCATATTAGAGGAAAAAAAAATAATTTTAGTAGGTTATTTTGTTACAGTGGATGTCAAATTCACCAAAGGCTCTATTAAAAGGCACAATGAATGCAAGTTATGACTTCAAAATATTTTAAAATCCCAAATATATGAAGAGGTACTTTAGTAACATAAGCACGTTGTGTTCACCAACAAAAAATGTGGACCTGATCCATCAGTTCATTTTTTAAAATAAGTCATTTTGATTACTTCCATTTTCTTCACTGACTTTGAGTTTAAACAGTCATTCCAGGGGTATTGGCTTCTTGCAGTTCTTACCCATTTCAATCTCAAATCACACCCCTCTTTCCTCCACCAGAATCTCCTCTTGCTTTAAAGAGGATCTTAGAGAAATAACTCATTCTGTTTGTACTTATGCCATCTGATGGTCTGCACTGCACAGGGAACCCTAGTAATTACGAACTAAATGCCTATTAACCTGGTTGATGATGATCTTGCTAGAATGGCAGTCACATTTACCACATCCTGGCATTAGAATAACAATAGCAAAGAAGTCGTTTCAGTAACTTAATAATTTCTCCTACTTCCACAAATGCATTCTATTTATACTCTCCCAAATAGCATCACAGTGCATAATACCTTGCCTAGAAGCAGCAACACTGCAAAACTACGATGTAATTTAATTGTATTAATCTGCGTAACTATGCTGAAAATATTTCACCTCTTGCTCAGCAATATGCAAAATTTTGAAAGAAATGTTGCTTGAAAACAGACAAATTAGCTATTTATTGTTGCTATAACAACCATAGAAAATCGTGTAAGAAAATAGGGAGCAATGAAGGATGAAACGCCATAGAAACCGATAAGAATAGAATAAGTTGTGTCAGCACTAGCCTTAAGGAAAATTCCAAGCACAAACAAGTTCACGGATGAAAAGGTGGAAAACCAGCAAAGGGCAGTTAAGGTGGCGAAATCAAAAGAGGTAGTTATATGGCATACTGCCAGTGTTCTCCAACAGATATTACATGCGGATTAGTTGAAACCTCTAACAAAACCAAAACACGTTTGATAAAAATTCAGCAGAGATTATGAGAGAAACTTGGTTTGGGTTTTCTAAAAAAAACCCTCTTGATTATAACACCAGTGCTGCAGTGTTGCACGATATAAATAGTTAAAAGCCCTCAAAACCAAAATACAGTAATAGCTAAATTGCTGCCAGTTCTACATGGTTTTCTAATATTCCCTCCAGCAGAAGGAACTAACTTGACTTAGGAAGTTACGAAGGAATTCAAATGTACGGATCTATTTTCCTGTAGGTCAACCCACTACTGCACTGTATAATAAATGTAAACATTAAATGATATCATTTCATCTCTGCTCCTCACCTTTCTAACGACCTTTCAGAGAAAACATCCTGGAGCCTGAATTTTGTTTAACATGGAAGTCATACAGGCTGGGTAATATGACATTCCTACCTACAAGCAAAACATCTTTAATGCATTTATTTCTCCTAAAATAAAAACTAATGTTATACAGATATCTCTTTATCAAACCTAGAATCAACACACAGACCAGTCAAAATCAAAGTTTTATATACAGTAGAAGAAATAATACATTTACAGCTCTTTGTTCAAAGAATTAACAAAGCCAAAATCGATCCTCTCCCTAGCACAACTCATTTTTGGATGCTATCCACTAACTTTTATTGAGAGCATAATCAAGAAGAAACACTTTCTTTTTTACATCTCTCATTTCAAAAAAAGGACAAAAAAGCAGATGGGATTAAAACTGAGTTCAAACCAAAGATGGTGAATTCAGATTTGAGTCAGCAGACATATGGAAACCATTGTACAAAGAAGGGAATTCTTGCCTAAAAAACGTTAGTTCAGGTGAGCTGCAACTAAACCAAAGACAAAAATCTTTGGAGCAGTCTAAAAAATGACAGACAGTAAGGAAGTAGCTTCATTCTACACTTAATCTGATCTAATGACAGGAGGTAGCCAAAAGGGTCAGTCCTGCTGTGTGAAATCCTCTGGCTCCTGACCACTTCCTTGCATGACACCTACTAATTTTGCAACAGCAGGGTGAGCTGGGAGAGAGCAGAGGTGAGGACAAGGGGGCGTCAAATGTTTTTTGAGCACGCCAAATGGACTCAGCTCTCTGGCTACCTGGTTGCTACGATCAATACAAGCAGAGAGACAGAAATGAGAAGGTGCTCCCTTCTGCCATGCCTCTCTTTTTCCATAATCCCTATCTCCTGAATAAGTCTGCAATAGGATGGCACCCACCTGTCTCTGATTCCAAGCTACAGAAGCCAAGGTCAAGTCACCAACAGGCCACAGACAACAGCTGACTACTGACCTCAGCCGATACATCAGCACAGCTATTATCTGGATCCCTCTTCTCAGAAGCAACTTATTGTTAGCAGCATCAGTACTGAAACTTACAACAAATTCTCTTCCTTTGAAACCTCCACCTTTGCTGAATTTGGACAATACCACTCAAAAGTTATCACAGGAAACAGAACAATCACTTAAGTCTCATTTCCTTATGAAACACACCAAAACAATATACAGCTAGATTGTACAAAAAACCTTCTTTGTACAATTAAAAAATGGAAACACCAATACGATTTAACAGAAAACACATAGCAAAGTTGAATATCCGATTTTGGGGAAGTATAGGTTGAGTGGTGGGAATCATAAAAATCTATGAAAGGTGGCTGTGCTTTTATGACAAAGTGAATAAAATTGATTTTATACACTACAACTGCTAAATCACATAAAATATTTTCCCCAAAGCTCTGGCAATGGGATTAGTAGTTTCCTCAAATTCTGCCTCCAAGCAGAACTGTAAACAAGGAATTTAAATACAAGTGAGGGATTCTGCAGGGCTGGGGGGCAACCAACACAGAGGCTTTTCTCTTTCTGGTATTCACAGCACTTTAGAAGAAACACAGAGATAGTGTATCCTCAGCACATTTTAGGATTCATATTATATTTGACAGCAAAATAACAAGACTGCCCTACCTATACCAAAACCAGCAAGGCATCTGAAAACACAACAAGCTGTAAGTTAAAATATAATACCAGTGAGCTAAGCTTTTGTATCAATTATTTCTTGTAGGTTTGGGAATAGTAGACTTAGAAAATTCAACTGTAAACTGTTTTCTTACTTCACAAAGCTTTTTTAAAATACAGAATGCACAACAGTAAATGCTGTGGTATGATCACCTGACATTATCAGTGGGCTACACAATACATGCTTTTGAAATCTTTATTATAACATCATCTTACAAAAGAAACTACTGCAATAATTTATCTCTTCCTAATATACATTAAAAATATCATTAGAAAAATGAAAAGCCAATAAAAGCAATAGAACAAGAATCTAGTACCACAGATTCTTTTATTCTCTATATAGATTCGATCTTCTCACATTACAAAAAAAAAGAATGTCACTTATGCCCAATAGTGGATGTAGGTGGGGATCTACTCCAGCACTGCAGTTATACAACAATGAAATCCAAAACCACAATCTAACTCATCAAATGTACTTCTAGAAAGTTTTCACACCCTTGAAGAGGAACAAATAACATCTTTGGAGAAAAAGTTTCAGGCGTCACTGATAGTCCACCCTTTAAGCTGCTTCAGTGGTACTGCTGAGGTCCTGACCTGTGTTCAGTTAACTGCTCAGGCAGCCTCTGGTTGAATTTGGAAGCATTCAAAAGCTGCTGCCTCAGAAAAGCCGCCAGCAAGCTGGCATCACATCTTCCCATCATTGTGCAAAAGCACCACATACCAAAAACATGACAAATTTAAAAGCAGTGTATCAACAGCGGAGTCCACAACTATTGTGACAGCTCTGATGAACATGCAAGACATTTCAAGAAAAATGTTTTAATGAAAATACGTCAATGAAGAAATTGCTATTTCACTCAATCGTAGAACTCAAATGTCATTAAAAACAACATAACTAATTACAGCAAAACTTTCAATCCCAGTCTATGTCACCAAAAACTGAATGTTTATAAGGAAATTCTCTGTCCTATGAATTTAAGGCTCTGTGGACCTACTGAATATGAAAATCAGACCAAAATAAATTCTGCAAGTATTGCAAAGTGAGCCACTGCATAGCTTACTAAAGCTCTCCAAATACTGAGATTATATAATACTGCAAGAAAAATGTGGTTTATGCCCTTTTACTGATAAGGACTATAACACCTCATTCAGTTGGACTTCATGCAATGCAACACATAACACTGAGATCAAAAGGTGTTACTAAAAGGACAGACCAAGATTATTCCCCACCTGAAGCAGCAACCCAAAGGCAGCAGGGAAAGGGAGGTTTTCACTGACTGCCATCTAGGGCAGTACATGGTCTAAAACCATGTGATAAGCTATCACAATACCTATCCTGTAAGGCAGACAGCTTTTCAAGAAACAAAGTTTGAAGTGCAGTCTAATTGTATTTCAATCCCCTGTACCGCATCATCATGACATACGTGCTAATTTAAAGGATTCTATTAGTTTCAGGTGACTGCTTTGAAAAATTCAAAACTGGAACAAAGTCTGAGATGTCTGCTGCTAATGACAAAGCTCTGACTGAACATGGTTCAGTTTAACCTTTAAAAACGTATACTCTAAAAGCAAAATGTCACTTCTTAACATAAGCCTCCCACAGTCAAAAAACTAGAGCCCTCCTATACTCAAAACATGAAGTCACCTAGTATATCCACTCAAGAAGGAAGAAATAGGGAATTTTGGCAAGGAACAGAGACAGGAAACTCTTTGTTTATGATTCCTACAATTGTCCATCTAAGATATGAGCTTCCCAAAGCATCAGTGTCAGGATGAGACTGACATTTACCAAAAGCAATCTTAAGACATTTACCAATCTCCTGAGATGTCTCCTGTACATCCCCCAAATTGATACAAAGTCCTATTGTATTTACAGCAAAATTATATCTCTTGCCTGCTTCACAAGTACACCATGGCTGCTATTAACAGAAGTAATGAAAAGCAGTATTTTTACTCTGTACTTTTTTCCTCATAAATATATACTTTTTTTTGACGTACAAATGTACAAAGATTCAACCACCACAGCAACCACCACAGCAAGCATAAAAACTCCCTTAAAGAGTGCACGAAGAATGCAAGACATTACTCATACATGAAAATAAATATTCCATGTTCACGAATGCATCAAGCACAGGAACTGTAGTAAAAATTTCACCAGAGGTTAGTTGTGATCATGGACTGCCTGGCACTAGCTACTATATATTTAAATGAGTACAAGACAAACAAAGAATGAAGTTTGCTGGCACAATTGGTTAAAAAAACTACTCATAAAAAAAACACATATGGATAAGCCAGACAGCTTTCACTTGAAAACCTGACACTTACTCAATTGATAACCACCTGCATACAAAGTTCTTGGCAGCTTTAAAATACCTTTCCCTCCCCCCCTCCCCCCCTTTTTTTTAAGAATAAAATATTCTTCAAGTTATTTCCTATCATATCAAGCACAAACATGCTTTCATTTAACTTCAGGAATGGAATGTGTCTTATTTTAATCTTTCACCTTTGTTCAGTTAAAAAACCTGTGTTGCTGATAATAAGATGCAAACCAGATCTTATTTAAAATATGATTTATGCTATGTGTTTATATATTCTCAGGAACACTGCATTCCAAATTGATAAGTATTTGATTTTGTGGTTTGTTTGGGGTTTTTTGTTTGGCTTTGTTTTCTTTTGCTTTTATGCTTTTAATATAGTCAGTCCTGCAAAAAGAGCTGGCAGGATCACCAGGCTCCTGAGTCAGTAGTTTCATACATCAGGCACTCATTTCAATTTTTAGCTGAAAAACTTTAGTATGCATTCCGGTAATAGACAGAGGCATTCCCATGGCTCTGGCACCAACACCCACTTTTGCATATTCCCAGACAGGGACTGCTACAGGAGCTGCACAGCTACAGACCCTGCACATACAGCTGCTGGTGCATGCGTGTAGATGCTCTTTCTTCCAGTGCCTTGTTAGATCCCAGGACACAAGTATATGTATGTATCAGCTTCAAGATGGACACATACAGAGCAGGTGCTAGCTTCACTGTCCAGTCTGCAGAGGAGCATTGGCAGTTCCTCTGGTCTGCGGAGAAGCACTGGCAGCTGCATTAGGTTACCATCAATGACAACAGCTCCTCAAAGCCCAGGTACATTCGACCACCTTTGCTTCCTTTATGAGATGGGATTTGCAATGTACAGCTTAGACAAGTAGCTTTATTTTCCAATTTAAGAGTAGGATTATTATGGAATAAGAACCCACTGCAATTGTTTGGCAGCAGGTCCCAAGAAATTAATACTTTCTGGATCCAAGGTTGTCAGGACAAACAGCAAAAATAATGAACTCATTTTACAGTAGAAAATAAGGTTAAAGGAAAAAAAAAAAGCCACAGACAGCAGGAAACAGGATTAGTTATGTAGCAGTAAACATGGGGAAGGCAAAACCATGAAAAAAAAAAAGGGATATTTTAGAAAAATAAGCAGTAATCTGACATGAAAGTAATTTCAAGCATTATCACATTCTCATAACTACAACTAAACCAGCCCAGCAATACCATGGTATTCCTTCTTCCTCACTTAGGAATCTAACAAGCCTAAATTCTAAAACAGATAATGAGATATCGACAGAAGATTAAGAATTATCACCTCATGCTTGTCACAATTTCTGAACCTGCTGAAATTCTGGTCCTACCTCTACAGAAATACAAATGGCAAAAAGAATTATCCAGCTATTCTGTGCAAGCATTCTGAAATTTTTCCCTCAGGAAACACAGCATAAGCATGACGCTCATGAATTTGCTTCTGGTAACTGCATTTCCACACAGCTGGCTACTCCTGATAGGCCTTCTGAGGCACCTCTTCCATTTCTGGTCGTTTTTTAAACAGAGTGAAGATGTCGATGCAAACCGTGAAGAATAGCTGCCTCTCACTAAAAAGCATTTCCAAGTACACTGTAGTTCTAAAGAAAATGTGTAACTAAATCTAGCTCTTAGAATTTCAACTACACAGAAATATTCAAAATACCAAAGCCCATGAAAACAAAGTATAGACACTGCTTGTTCAATAAAGTATAGATGCTCCTCATTTCACCCGAGTTCAAGTGGTGCCAATTTATTTGTATTCCAAAGGGACTGATTTTAGAGCATGGACTTCATTTTCTTTTTAAAATTTCAAATAAAACAATAAAACAAATAATCAACACCACCACCCAGAAGAACCCCACAAAAACCAAGCCCCCAAAATCAAACGCTGCACAAGCCCCCACAAAATCCCCACAGCCAGTCACATACCACTTTTGTAGGTACTAGCTTAAACTTCATGCACCCCTGAAGCTTTGGACTATTTTAATTTTTGAAGACAAATCTAAGGGATTTCACTTACATAAATGAAATGGAAGCAGCACACTTTAGCATATAGACTTAACTTTTTGTAGAATGCACATGGTATGAAAAAAAGCCAATCCAAAAACCCAGGATGCTAACCCTGGGATATGGAAGGCCACAAAAGTCCACCTGGTTAAACCAACTTCCTCTGCCCTGATCTGGTCAGATCCATAGTTTACATCCCACTCCAGCCCCGCACTGTGGGAACCACAGGGCCCTCAGGAGAAATTTATGCAGGTCAGAGGTGCAGAAGCAATGAATATCAACGCCGACAGATGACTTCTACCTCCATTAAGGTTTGATTACTGCAGTGGAGATATGCCATCACTGTACTACACGGAGTGTTTACCAAGGAAGATACTCAATTCACTAGTACAAAAGTAGTCAACTCACTTTCAGTTATTATATGATAGAACCATAGAATAGAATCATAGAACAGTTAGAGTTGGAAAGGACCTTAAGATCATCCAGTTCATGCTTTGAATCAGTTGCTTAGTACCACGGCTGTCAGTGGAAGCTCACCCTAATAACATTTTGCAGAGTACCTCACAGGCTCTCTCACTACCTTTTTTTCTTTTTTCCTTTTCTTGTTTCTTTTTTAGATCTATGCCATAAAACTGTACATCATACGTATTTTATTTCCATTCAAATTCGACACTAGGCATGGGAACATATTTCTATGCTACAGGTATTTTTGTAAGAATCTGTGAGTAGTTTAATTTAAAAGCCATGGACAGCAACCTAAAGCAATTTTTGACCATGCAAAATGTTTTATAAATAGTTCCATGTGCACTGTTCATCTGGAGTCTCACTAAAGAGGAATAATGACCTTGTATTTCATTCTCATTTACTCTGAATTAGCCAAACCTTGTGTTTTTAATTACATACTTAATACACCTGGCATGGTCTAATTACAGAAAACAAAATATCATTTAAACAAAAGGTGACCTTGAACTTAGTCTATCAAAATACCAGTTAGCTTTAAGTTTTCAGTTTTTAACGAACTGCCAAGACATGCAATAGCAATTTTCCAAATGTGATCATATGCCTTTAGAGCAACAGACTTACTGCATTAGGAAACATCTGTACACACTTTTTATGGCTTTCCTCATTATTAATGCAAATCCCTCTTAGATTTCAATAGTGCTATAAACAGTTCCATGGGTAAACACTAAGTTCACACTACTGATATTTTTAATGTGTTAGACTATACTAAATCTATATTTGACAAGCAGCAGCATGTTGAAGCTGAAGTGACTTTTTTCAGAAACTAGTGATCTTGTATGGAGTATTGCACCTACGAACAAAGGGAACGTGATGCTATAGCAATGACAATATGATGCAAAAGAGCCAAACAGCTTTGACACAAGATGGTGTGTGGATTTAGAGTCAACAGAATGTAATGGCTACAGAAAATTCAGTAAAACCTAACGTTTCCATAATATAACCAATACACATAATTTCACATTATGGTTGCGGAGGGGTGTGTGGTGTGTGTGTTACGTTGCAAATTCATATTTAAGTATAGGAATAATATAAGTACATTTTCTCCTCAAAGGTTTTTTGCACTTATGACTTTGGTAGTCATTACAGCCCTAGCACTTCCCATTTCAACATGCCAGAACAGTGAAGACACAGTGTATTTGAGATAAACAATGTCCATAGCAATATTAAGGAAAAGCAGGAATTAAAATTTAAGCATGTTAAGCAAATATCTACCAAACTACTGGGTAATTCATAAATCACTGGCTTTCAAAGATGTACTCTTATAATATTTATTTACATTCTCTACTACTGACCACTGTGTACTTCTAAACCAGAATATTCCAACTCACAAGCAGGACAGAAGCTGCCTATTGGAAATTTGACAATGTTTAAGCATGAGAACAGATTTCTATCAGTGCTGAGAGAGCCACTGTTTTGCACACAGATAACAAGAGTGTTCTGCATATACAGTAGATCTGAACAGGTAGATGCTTGTTGAAAAAAAAACAACATTCACTAATCATTAGGTTACACAACTTCGTAAGAAAGTATCCTGAGCGAACAGAGTTCACGCTTCACATGAGACCTGATGGCAGGACCCCTGCATCTTGTTCCAGCTTTGCTATGAACTCATTGTGGAATCACTCGCTCTCTGTTTCTCTGCCATCATTCTCCACTACTCTCCAATACAAGACTGCAATTAAAAAATTCTTTCAACAAATACTCAGATCTGAATCTTTCCCCCGTCATCTTTCAGTAAAAAAGTCCCTAGTCAGTGCAATTACATTGCTTTACCTCTACCAGAAAAACCTGTTCTTACAACATAGTCTATGCCAAACACACAAATATAGCACCCACTAACAATACTGTGAAATCATTTGTCATAGGTTCAAACAGTGCTTCATTCCCTTCAGATCTGGCATGGCTATGTTAGCTTGAAATGAAGCTAATCCTGTCTCTCAAACAATGCTAGGGACAAACATAACCTGAAGCAAAATTAGTGTGTTACATTACAGAGGAATAAAATTAGAGGTTAAAAAGGTGATCTGAAGAAAAAGCCTTGGAACTACATATGGCAAAATGCTCTAATACAGCTGAGTTCCCATGAACTCTGAAACGAATGGGCAGAAAAAACTTAATTAAAATTCAGTCTCTAAATCAAAAAAAAAAAAAGTAATAGTTTTTTCCTGAAAAGTATTTCGCGGGGCAGGGGGGGATATTGTGTTGGAAGGGATTACCATTTCACAAGTGCAACACAGGCAAATTAAAATAAACATTTTCTTCAGTTAAATCTGATCCAAATAAACTGACATTATTTAATGTCTGAACTGTTCAAAGCACGAAGTTAACTATACTTTGATAGCCAAAATAGAGGCACAAATACGTGTCAAAAATATTGCAAGACAAATCCATGGTGAAAATACTAATAAAATCCTAAAAATCAGTATGCATTCCTCTTCCCTCTCCCTGCCTCACCTTTTGTTCTGGAATCAAGAGATGATCCTAAAAGTTTCAAAGACTGTTTCCTTAAATTAGCATTCATGTATCTAGTAATGAGCTTAATTAACCTAGTGTAAGATACTTTTTTCTTTCAAGCCCTTAATACCAGCCATAAGACATCACAACATAGTCCAAGCAGAATACCATTCACTCAGAAAAAGCAGTCCTACAAACCGCTGGATTACACAAATGAAATACTAAGACTGAAGATAATAGCACCATCTGTGCTTTCTACACTACACAACTATTTTAACAACACTTGCAGCATCCTTGAGGATCAATTCCTTTCTGTTTGCCAGGGGCTAGCCTCTTCCTTCCGTGAAACCAATAATCTATTTGCATGGTATCTTAGAACAGTTCACACATGAAACAACAGAGGGGTTTTGTTTCGTTGGGTTTGTTGATTTTGGGGGGGTTTTGGTTTTATTATTTTTTTTTTTTTAACTTGACAGTGTTTTGTCTTCATAGTCAAAAGGAAAGGCTTTTAGCTTGAAAACCTTTCCTCTGAGTCTGCCTAGTGTCCGTTCAGTGTATAGGGAGAGAAAGCAGGTCTTCATGGAAGGTGGCACATGACCAACTATTCCTATTCTTTTTCCTGGAGAATCAGCTATTCCCAGAGAACCAGCTATTCTCACCTGCAGATGCTCTTGATTCAAGTACAGAATCTACACATGGGGGAATCGATCATATTCTTGGCAGCTACTGACAACTTTGTTATGCTCCAGGGACCTTCAAAGTAGCAATTAACTCCAAATCTTTATTATAATTTCTGGGTTGGGTATTTATAAATTGTGAATATATTGGTTTATTTGTGCAATATTCTCCCTAAGACAGTCACATAAGAAAAAATGTAATAACCTATATAACTTGAGTAGTTTATACCTCCTTGGAGGAGTAAGATTTGTTGAAGATTGTTCAAAAACCTATAACTAGGCATAACATCATAAATTTTGAACTGAAGATAAAAAAAAACATATTGTTTAGCTGTCAGAAAACAGTATAAAACTGTACAAAACTGTAACACAGGCCCCCAAGGAAAGTGATGGAAGTACCTTTGAATCAGATATGTTAAGCTAGTCTGGAAAAAACACTCAGTAATACATCTGCTTTAGTAGGGATACAAAAAAGATCATTTAGTAAATAACTTTAATCTATCATTTTTAAGATTAATAGTAGTTTGGACGA
Source organism: Pezoporus occidentalis (assembly GCF_034315485.1). Taxonomy (NCBI): domain Eukaryota; kingdom Metazoa; phylum Chordata; class Aves; order Psittaciformes; family Psittacidae; genus Pezoporus; species Pezoporus occidentalis. The sequence goes on along the minus strand of NW_026914940.1, from coordinate 21,378,556 downwards.
GAACTTCCTTACTAAATAAAAATAATGCAATGGTACAGAAGAAAATAAAACTTTGGAATTATTATTCAGTTCCTAATTTACTTTAAGACATCCTCTATATGTATTTGTACTCAAATTACCGGGTCAACACATGCCAAGTATAAGCTTAGAAACTATAGGAAGAATAAACGATTGTTCTGATAATTTCAAGTTGAATGGACTTGCGTGGTTTTGTGACTTGTTTTAAGTTAGGTGCTCATTTAAATATAAAGGGAAAGTGAAATGCAAGTTTATCTGAAATAAAATTTTTGAAAGTCCACAAAAAAAACCAAACAAACAGTCTATGTAAGTCACCTTTTATACCCTTTGCAAGAAAGCCATCTATTTACAGTATTTTGGGACCTATCTGCTTTTAATTTGAAGGAGAAAAATAACTTGTACAATTCTTTCCCATTACATTAGGGTCAGTATTTCCATTTTGTTTGGGAAATCCCAAAGAGCTAAGGACACAGATCTATGATCCTCAAGTAGTAGTGTACACAGTTACAACGTCTTTAGAGAAATTCTGCCTGCCCACAAATTAACAGCAGAAGCGAGTCTTCCGCACACACAAGGTGTCTTCAAGGTAACGCTATCTACCCACAATTTAGTGACAGATGCAAACTACTGACTAAAGAAATGGTATCATAAACACAAGTTGTAAACTACAACTTAAATAACACAGGTAAGCCAAGTTAATGCCATGGTGAATTAGAGGCAGAAACATGATATTTGCAAAGAGGAGGGATGACAGGGTCAAAGGGGGTCAATACAAATTCTCCAAGAGGCAAAGCTAGAGATAGGCAGATATCTAACAGAGATAAGAAAGCTTAAGTAGCTGATAAATACAAATCACTGGCCAGAAAATTCTAACTAAATCAAAATTAAGTTTACATAGTCAGGGTTCATATCAGAAAAGGTGATAAATCACACTTGACAAAGAATCTATTGGCCATGTATAGCTGACACAAAGGGTGTTTCCTGTGCGACTTGTGATATGTTACATCTGAGATTAATTGCATACAAATTCTTTGATCTATCCATTCATTTATTTATTAACTGTTTATCACAGTGTTGTGCTCAACGTTTATAGTAAAGGGAAAGGTGGAAGGAAGAGAGGTATGAGGTGAATCTGTTTGTGTACAAGCACATGGAAGCAATTAAAAAACAAACAAACAAACAAAAGCATTTAAAACAGGGGATGCAAATGCTATCCTTAGTCTTACATGAGCATGTGGAATAGTTTTTGATCAGCTTCTTACTTGTGTAGTTCTCAGGTTACTGGAATTTTACACCTGTTGCAACAGAAACAAAGCAGCAGCTAAAAAAAAAAAAACCCTTTCTATCCAATTTCAAGAGCCATCTTTTTATTTTTTCTTTTCTCATACCATATGGATATCCAAAGGACTTCAGTTTTAACCAAAATTCCAGTAACTGCTGAAATAAGGGAATGTGAATGTCTGCTATAGTCATATTAGCATATAAAAGTATAACTCAAATATATCACCTACTATTTACCTCTACAGCTCTGTTGCTCTAATACAGTTACAAGTAAAATTGTATTGCCATGGAGAATATAGCCACAGTCCAGGCTTTCTTCTCATTCTGATAGCTGTTGCTGAAGCTTTTCCCTTAATCTTTGTCCCAGAATGCCTTACTACTGAAAAGAAAAAAAAAACAAACCCCAACCCAGTTCTAAATGCCCAGATAGGATATCAAAACCATAAACCTGGCAGTGACAGAGAACAAGCATTACAGTTTCCAGTGTTACCAGAAGACTTGCAGCCTCTTGATGGTTTCATTCTTTTCATTTTCGTGCAACAGTGTGTGAAGTTAACAACCCCAAAAAATAAATGAGTGGTTATTATGCAAAGAACCACACATTTAGATGTAGGATTCGTCAAGTAGAAGTTCTTTCTTGTTCTCCCTTAATTCTGCTTATTTCATTAAGCCAATGGATGCTGAAATATACTTCCTGAAATTGTTTAATTCCCAAAGGGCTTTTTTACTTTTTATAAATAAGAATATATGCCACCACCTAAAATAAGTTATTGAGCAATAACTAGAATGTCTTCAAAATGCACTGCTCTTTGCACAATCCCAGAAAGACCTTTTTCTTCCCTTTAGCCTTTGAGTATATAGGCATATATACTCAAGGCTGTGCAGTGAAGATTGCTGCTATAAAATGTGCACCCTCGATTCCTTACATCCAGAATCTCAAGTAATTTTTAATGGGACTTCAGGTAGAGTTAGGAATATACACATGAATTTAATTTCTTGAAGAAGTTCTGTTACGAGCTGAACCTACGGGTTGACTGATGAAGAAACGTAAAGCCTCAAGGAACATCATAACCGAAGAATCACTCTCAAGAGCAGCATCATGCCCAGAAGCCCTCCATGATGGCACCACGCTTACAAAGAGCACATATAGAATTTGTCAGGATAAATACACAAGTCTCAGGGATAGACACATTTCTCAGATCTCAAAGCCCACTTGCGTTCATGTGGATGCAAATGAACCACACCCCTAGCTCTCTGCAGTAGATTCTCCAGCATGCTAATCTCACTCACTACGCCATTTCCTTGTAGGAAAATCAATACGCAGACAGGTATTTTGGTCATCTATCTGAAAAGCTGAACAATCATCCTAAAACTCCTGGTCCAAATTTTAAAAAATTAAAATAATTTAAAATATCTTAGCATCTCAGTGTGTGACTTCAGTAAGAACGCAGGCAAGTTGATTTCCTGGCTTGAAACAGCCTCTGCAGGAACCACATGAAGTACAACCTTACATAATTTTTTCCAACTTAAAGAAAGCCAGTATAACTCATGATACATTTTCACTAGAAATTACCATTTTCACTAAAAGAAATAGAAAAATGAAGAAGCAAACATGTAGCCTTAAGCTCAGAGAAATGATCCCACAGGGGATGTAAAAACAACATTAAAGTCTTCAATAAAAGCCCAGTTCATTAGATCAACCAGAAAACTCCTATTAAGCTGTTGGGAATCTTCAATGGAGAATGTCATACAAACACTTCCAGGAGAGAGGTGCGTTCCTAAAGAGTGCCTGAAGAACAACTGCTACTTTTATTTTCAGAAAATAATTCAGAACAACATGGTGGAAACCTCTCCCTCAGACCATAGAGGGTGAGTATAAAGCTGGCCACCACCTACAGAAACTGGTTCAACTGGCTGTACATGTACATACAGTGAACTTCCTAACGCTTTTTGATATGGATGCTGTGAGAGGATCAGTGTAGGATCAGGAGACTTTCAGCAATCTGGGCTAAGACTTCAGGAGTCAGGCAATGCAAGTCCTGTGACAGCAAGCCTGAAATCCCAAACCTAAGCATTATCAGAGAGTTGGAAGAGATTCTACAATAAAAACTGCCCCCAAATGGGACCCTGTGGCTAAACCCGGCCAAGACATTTATTCACTTAATCAAAAATATTTCTTATTTGTTACCAGGAAAAACAGGCCCACTGAAGCATCTCAGGTCCCAGAAAACTAGCTTGAGTATCTTCCTGAAGCCTACTCACCCACAATTTTCCAGTCTCCATTACCAATATTGTCAGGGATATCAAGAGATGATCAATGTAAATCTGATACTAGATATATCAACCCCATACATCATCATCTTTTCTGCAGAGCATCAAGATCTCATGCATCCTTGCTTATTCACACAAATTATCATCCTGGTATGTTCTTGATATATAAAAACTTAGGTTGTTCCTAACACCTATTGCCACCATGGAGCACAATGTGGGATAGATAAGGTGGGATCAATTTCTTCAACCGCAACTGCCCTTTGGGGTGTATCTGTACAAAGCATGTGCCTGCCTGATGAACTTCACCAGCTGTAAAACTTAAACATTCACTACTATACTTACTCTCCAATCATGTAGCTGTTGCAAAATAGCAAGAAGGCTTCGAGCCAGCTCTGACTCGTATCACAATTCTGAGGGCAGCTAGTCACTCCAGCAGGAAGTTAAAAAGTGCATTCAGGCCACTCTGAAGCCCTTGTTACTACAGGCAAGGCTCTCTTCTGAGAAGTCCCAGAGAAAGATGATGACTTTAATGAGTAGGAATTTGAAAGCAGAACTTCTGTACATGAGATATGGGGCAATTTGAGGACAGTTCTGTAAAAAGAAATGGAAAAGCAGCTAGACTGATTCTCTGTCTCTGGCAAGTCTAAGCAGTTACATAGAAACTCACTGAAGTGATCTTAACTGTAGGACAGATGGTATTTGTGCTTTAGATCGCTGAGGGGGAACCAAACCTGGCACTCTTTCCAATAAATCAAGCATCTCCAATGGTGCTTCTTAGTTACTAAACTGTGGCCGCACAACGGAAGTGTTCTATCAGGAAAAGATAAAGAAGAGCTGATATAGATCAAGAAACTTACCCTTATGTCAAAGGTAGAGATGAACTTCTAGTTATAGTCATACCAGGTGTGGTGGGTTAACCTTGACTAACAACCAAATACCCACCCAGCTGCTCCCTCACTCCCCTTCCTTAAGCAGGGCAGGGGGAGAAAACAGGATGAGAAAGCTCATGCCTCAGGATAAAGGCAGGGAGATTTCTTACTAATTACCATCATGGACAACACAGACTCAATATGGGGGAAATTTAATTTATTGCCAGTAAAAATAGATTTGGGTAATGAGAAACAAAATAAAAACATTAAAGTAACACCTGCTTCCTCTCTTTCCCAGACTCAACTTCACTCCTTCATTAAAGACTCTATAAGGGTGAGCAGTTTTGGTTAGTCCCCAACAATCCCTTCTGCCACTCCTTCCTCCTCATAGTTTTCATCAAATCATAAAATGGTTTGGGTTGGAAGGGACCTTTAAAGATCATCTATTCCAACTTGCTTTTTAAAAGCATTTTAAGGCTAGTTCCACTTCTCATAAAGCAGAAACAACTGATACTTGATCTTTCAAGTCTTAATCACTTTATCAGTCCCTAATCTCATCTCCCTAATCTACTACACAATTCTGTAACACATGAAGTATTATACAAAGGCTGGGTTGGACTGACTCTCTTATCACAACGACTAGTGTTCAAAGCCACTTGAGTCTTGTTCAGAGAAATACCTCTGTGGGATCAGCTCATATTAATTCTATCGATGAGCAGGAGAAAGACTAAGTCAATCTTCCTTCCTTTCCTTCTATCTGGGCTCCCAGCAGTCTATCCCTCTCCTTTTGATTTCCTGCCTCTACAACTCAGCACACTTAGTGATCTGGGTAGTAATATTCTACAATTCAGTTTTCAAACCTCACCACTGTTACGTAGTGGAGGGCTATTCTGCTTGCACGGATTAGATGTTGCTTTTCTTCCTCCTTTTCCTTTTACAATGGATATAAAATTACCTTCTATGATTCTATGTATAAAACTGTTTGGAAGAATGTGAAGTCAAATACCTGAAAGACATTAGGGAATAGTATCTTACAGCTCCTTAAGAAACCTTAATTTTTTGCTTTTTTTCTTACTGAACACATTCTTTAGTCATATGACTGTGAGTTAAAATTCAGTTAAAGAATGGGTCCATAATGGGTCAAGTGATCATAAACACATCATCCCTTAACTTCTGAGCATTTGATTTCAACACCTGAACAGGCTTTTTAACACTTGTTTGCACTTACTGAAATTAGGTGAGAATGCCTCACAATTATCACATCACTTTTTCCACAGACAACCAATAAAATAAACATCACAGATGAACATTCACCTTCCTATTTGATCTTACAGTCTGCTTGTTAGAGATGGAGGAAGGTTTTCAATGCACGGCTCAACATGTACAAATCCAAAATAATGCTAACAAATTTGGAAAGAAAGAAAGAAAAAAGGAAGCTAGCTAGTGTGCTCTTTCTTCTCATAGCTCCTACTCAGCAAGGCAAAGGCTCTAGTATTACTATAACTGAGGTGGTTGTCTGGGCCCCCCACCTAATCCTGTGATGAGAACTTCTCAAAATTTGTACCTGGCAAGAATGCATTTTCCTTTCAGACATGGACCACATTACAATCACTCTTCTCACTCTGTAATAAAAAAAAACTGCACTAAGGTGAAAATTGGATTACAGTAGAATCTACTAACCAAAACTTTCTACAAACCAAATATTTCTGTTAGCATGCTATACTGTTGTCCACTTACTGCGTAACAGTTTTCCCAATAAGCACAGTACACACCAGATGCCAGGTGAAGTTCACTGCACTGATTTTCAATTTAAAGCTGTAAAATAGTTTCTTGAACTGGCCATCTGCAAATCCCCATATGTTATAATGGTGACTGCCTGCAGCAGAGGCATTTCAGATAATAATTCACTGATTAAAACTGTCAGGCTAATTTTCAATGAAGGCATCTCAGATCTGGAATTAATTTCTACATAATCCATGGTCAAACAGCTTATGACTTCCATAACATGGGATATGGAATTGCAGAACAAAATGATCATGGTGTATCGTGTCAGGATAGTTTGAGGACAATAGATTATGGCAACTATTTTTCTTTGGAGGTGCTCTATTTTGTGAAGCTGCAATAAAATTGAGAGGATGAACACAGGAATATTAGGAAACTGCTGCATTAGGACTTAGGTAAGATGTTTTCTGAAGTATCTGTTAATTCTAGGGTAGCGTAGGTATCTGTCAAAAAGGTGGGTGCATGGAACACAGCGTCGTGCTGGAAGTGGTGCAGCCCCTCCACATGCACATGACTGCTGAACCTCTGAAACTTCACAGCGCTGGGTCCTCGCTGAGCTGCTGTTGCCATAGCAACAGCTCTTTCAAACACAGAAAACAGGTCAGGTAGTTTCAAACTAACCACGGTTTCCAATGTTGCTGTTTTCCCCTGTAGTTTTGAATTAGCCCACCTCTGAGATGATCAGCGGGTTGTTGCCATAGAGTCATCAGCCAGCAGAGAAGAGAAAACAGGGCTCTTGAGTTTCACAGGCTGTGGAGATGCTTAAGCAACATGGAACTTGGCCTCCCTCCACCTACCTCTCTTTCTCCCAAATCCTTCAGAAATCCTCGTCAGAGGCATCAGCCCTTTTCCAGCTCTTTTTCTCTGCAAAAATCTTTTACTCTGAAAACTGTTTGGGGCTTACATTTTTTTGTTTAGTTTTGGAGTGTTTTGGTTTGTTTTTTTGTTTGTTTCTTTTTTGTTGTTGTTGTTTATTTGGGCTTTTTGTTTTGTTTTTTTGTTTTTTTTTTTTTTACTAAAAGGGCACTGCACAATTTGGGAGTTAAATCCTGGTAAACACTTAGTGTGAAAGGTGCATTATTTAGCCATAACATCATTCCTCCAACAGGCTCTACGTTACACCACTCAAAACACACTAGCAGTTGTCAGAGAAGCTGAGGTAGGGAAAAACATCTACTGTAACCCAGGTCTCTTTGAAACCTGTGACAAGTTAACCAGCTCAACAGGCAACATGAAACAGCCAAGCACGTACACAGCAAGCTGCACTATGATTAACACACTCCTACCAATTCCTCTTCTGATTCTATGAAGTAGCATTGAAGGTGGGCTGCACACAGGTGCTCACATCTCACTGAATCATTAGTCACAGACAATATCCCAAAGGAGAAGCAGTTTCATTTTTCAGTTTAATGCCTTCGCTACTTTAACTGAATCTGTCTGAAGGTAGGCTTACATATATCTATCTCTTTTTCTTGACTCACAGTGGTATTCAATTAGTTAATAGAAACTCTTTAGAAAAACAGAAATAGCAATGAAATTTCAAATTTGCAAAAGCAAAATAAAAAGCCCATTCTACCCTATTCACATAACATCACAAGCACCATAGCAATATCTCACTGCTATCTCTTTACACATTATTAGGGTAACAGTTCTCATCTTGAGATGATTATCCATCTCTTTAGAGTGACTTTTTTTGTGTGGATGGCATTTAGACCATGTGACTGTAACTATCTTATTTAAGCAATCTTAGATGAACAAGTTGCTTGAATCAAAATAAATGACCATTCTGGGAAAGTGACGATCCAATTGATGCTGCAGACAAAAAAAAAGAAACAAACAACACAACACCACAAAACCATACAATGACATACCAACATACAACCACAAAAACATATACCAACATACCAAGCAAACAAACCTTTCCACTAGCAGCACATGAAGAAATACCTTAATAAAATATAAGCACCTGCTCCAGGTTCTAGTGGGACCAATGCCCAAGCAGCATCCAGTAGGAAAGCTTCCTCTTCCATTCACATCCCTCTTAAGGTAACTCCCTATATCAAAATGCACAGTCTTCAAGAGGACACAATGAAATGAGAGACAGCAATTTTTGGATAGTTTGTTTTTACTATGACATCTTTTTGGATCTAGACAACTTTCTGGGGTGATGAGGAAGAATATTTTTTCATCCATTCTTACCTGAAAGAACAATATTCAAATTTTAAACCCAACTAAATACCTAAATACATTGGGCTGCAGTGACACCACAAGGGAACAAAATGTCAAATATGTTTTTAGAACATTCCACCTAATTCACATTTACAAGCACTACAGCATGCTCATGCAGTATTATGTAGTCAAGGTTGCAGAGTTTGCAAAGTTCCCGCTTCTCAGCTAAGGACCTAACCTTGTCCATGACCCCAGTGTGCTGCAATAAAGTAAGTTAAATTCTTCAAAACGGTTTAAGCTAACTTTAGTCCTCACCAAGGCACACTAAAAGTTGTCAGGAAAATGCAGTCAGGGCTCTCAGCTGAGCACCTATTAGCTTTCTGAAACAACTATAACTGTGCTACTGTATCTTTAGAGCTTTTCCTGCACAACAGTTTTGGCCTGGTACATCTTATTTAGATTAAGAAACTAAATTTTCTGACTAGTATTCTGTACCTGTACAACTCCTACTATCAACACAAACATAAATGTAAACAATACAAGATCTTTAAGATGCTAAATAAGTGTTAATTCTTAAGGTATTTCTTTTCTAGGAACTAGGCATACTTATCCTAAACCAAGGAATATTGAATGAAATAGTCTAAACTGTGAGACTTCAAACCCTAACTATAAATGCGGTTTCACATTTAGACACACAAATGAAAGTGGTTTCTTTAATAAGCTCAGAAGCTAAAAATACTGCCATCAGTAGGAGCTTTGCACTGACTTCAGCAAATATAAGATTAACCCTTCTATAGAGAGTTTGACAATAGCTGCAGCTTTATATATTGGGCTTGCACAGCTTTATTTTTAAACTGTTACTCACAGCACCTTAAAATAGGTATAAAATCTTGCCAAATTAATTTAGGGATTTTGTTGGGTATGTCAGTGTAGTTCCCCTGTCTTGGGTGATTTTACATGTTTTGTTACTTAGGTATTGGTGCTACCCATGAGGCACGCTTTTATCCAGGCACAAATAACAACAATGAATGAAAGAAAAATAAGAATCAAGCCTCCAAAAGGTTAGTTTACAGCTTGACACTGCATACATCTCTATAAAAAGCCTCAACTTTTTCACCAAAAATGACTAGGGCATAGCAATGCTACAACTCCAAATAATGAAAATAATTCTAATGTATATATTTCACATATTACTAAAATACAAGTAAATGAAAATGGTAAGTGCATTTTTATACAAACACAGGTTTTGCTTTCAAGTTGCATAGGAGTTACCTTTTATCCCAGAGTTATGCAAGTTACAAGAAGGAATAAAACTTACATGTAAACAAAAATATTCTGGGCAATCCCTGGTTTAGTATTGTGGTTTATGTGTGCTAAATCCAATCTAATCAGATATCTGAAGATATTAATTCCAAATAACAAAGATCTCCAAGTATTAAGAGCCCTCCATTTGAAGGCAATGCAGAAGTCTCTTTCTTCAAATCCTACAAGTTATTTGCAAACAAAAACCACACAGAATTTTTTCTGTTCTTCATAAAGGTCAATAGTATTAAATGTCAAGCATTTATTTTCCAGCATTTTTTTAATGTATTATTTTAACATCTATGCTTAATATACAGTCTAAACATGGCACTTATTGGCTGCCAATCAAAACATTAGGCACAGAAATCTAATACAAGCTTTTTGGTTATTGAGAGTTAGCCACACAGACATTGAACTAATCCAAATTTTTCCCTGTTAAATTGCTAGAATCCTGACAAGTGCTCATGTTCCCACTCGAATCCAGTAAAAATTAAAAAAAAAAAAAAAAAAAGGGTGGGGGAGAGAAGAGGAGGAAATGTAGAAAAAGCTAAACTGGTAAAAAAAAAACCAACCAACAAAACAACCATCCTGTGTTCCTTACTAAACCACACAATGAGGAAATCCTCCTCAAAACTAAGGAGTTACAAAAATTAACTTAAAACAGTCTCGCAAAATTCCAATCGCCCACTCTCCTGAGGCAAGTTTTATTTTTACTTCTTTTCATTATCATTAATCATCATAGGAAAGAGTAGAAGAACAGATTTTGTCCCTTGGTGGTAGATTTGCATGATACTGTCATAGAGATAATTTCAAAGAATTCTGCTGGAACCGTGAAGTAGAACACACATCCCTTGGTGTCAGCACTCAGTTTGGGGATCAGACATTACACACAAAGATGTGGTATGCTGTCTTGACACTAACAGTGATTCATGCAACATGGAAAGTATTTGGATTAAATATCTCCCTTCTCCCCCCCCCCGCCTTTTTTTCTGTAAGAGAAAACAGAAATAAGACCTGAAACTGAATTGGTTTGGTGGACAAAAAAGGATCATCTAAAACTTGTCCATCCACAACTCTTTTTTTCCAGTATTTCTAAGCTCTTTCTAGGTAATACACATTACTTAGCTATTACACAATGATCTCAAAGAGGTATATTAGTACAGACAACTGGTTACTAAGGTAACAAGATGTTACTTTAAACCAGCAGCACTGCCACAGCTCATCAGCTTCACTTACTTCTTTTCTTTGTCTCCTTAAACTAGGCACAAATTACAGACCTGCCGTATAACCGAAGAGCTACACTTCAGTCTCTCCATTCAAGCTAATGAGAAAAAAAAAGGGGGGTGAGGGGTGTTAGATGATGCAAGCATTTAAACTCTATTTAAACTCTTTGGAGTGAAGTAGTTTCATTCTTAATTCTATACTAAGAATTTGAAAGTTGGCAGAAATGCAAGTTTAAAAGTGTCTTCTCACTAGACACTATTTTGTAATTAAAAAAATACACTGCACATTTAAACTATTTGACATGATAAAATAAGATGGCAGAGATACTTTAAACTTTCAAGAGAGAAAACATGGTTAAGTCTTATCAACCGAATCTTGGCTGAAATATTCCAGAGGCAGACTCGTGTTTGGAAATAACAGTTGACTGTAATTGTGAAAAACTCTCAAGGTTACCCAAGGTCTAGCTCCTCCAAGATACTAGTGCTCCTAATAAACAAATTGTATGTCACTATTTTTGAAAGCTTGAGCTTGTAAGATCTATGTATTCCCAATGTCTTTTATGATTACAAACATCAGCCACCAGCAGTAGCTTAAAAAGCCATAGGAAATAAATCCATCAGAAACATTTACAGGAGGAGGTCACCGACAACAATTCCCTGCTCCAAGCAGGATCAACTCCACCAAAACCACCCCGATGCGTATATCTAACCAGGTCTTCAACACTCACAGAAATGGCAACTTCTGTATCCCTCTGAGGCAATCCGCTGTCATGCGTTATTATTCTATTAGACATTCTTACTGGCCAACTTCAAATAAATTGCTGCAGTTCAAGCCCGAGTTCTTGTCTTATCTTCAGAGTGCATGCTGGTAAGCAAAAAATCTTTAATTGTGTTTTTTACACCTAAGAATGTAAAAAGCTTTTTTGCCTAGAAGGGTGTTTTCTGTGCCCCTTTAGGGTACAGAATTCATATAACCTTTGTCAGACAGCACAATTCATCTTCCAAAACCGCAGAAGTACAGCCTTGGCACTTTGGCACAAATGACTCCATGATCAGAGTTACAGCTTTAAAAATATCCTACAATTCAAGATAAATAGAAAGGATTTATTCCATTTACAACCTAAATAATTTAGTTACATAAACAAACACATTACTAGGGATGAATTATTTGCTTCTATGCTAACATGGGAAGGGACATGTTCAAAAGAAAGAGGATCCTATGTTCAATACTAGTTGGAAAAACACTCTGCTCAGGTAGTGTATTCCCCCATTCTCTGCAGGAAAAGTAATTCTCCTTTTGTGGTCAGAACATACAAACAGGATTTAGTTCAATCAGTCAGTATTTGAATGAGAGTTAAAAAAAGAAAAAAAAAAAAGTGTTCATACATTCTCTCTCCCTAATGGAAAAAACAAAACAAAAACAAAACAAGCCCAAACAACCAATATTATATTTTTATCTTGTATGTCAGGGTGGCACAATCTCCCCTACTGCCTGCCTGAACATAGGTCTAACAAATCACAGCCATGACCTGAAAACCATCTGCAGTGGATTCCTAATATAAGTATCTCTCCCACTGAATTTCCCCACACCTTTAATTTTTTAAGTAACCACTCAATGCAGAAGAAGCTTCTGTAACAGCTGCCTGTTACAAGAGGGAAAGAAAACCTCCACTACTGAGGTTCACACTGTCCTCACAAAATGAGCTAGATAAAGCATATTATCATCGTTATATTAATTTTATAGCCTCTCTTCTGTTAGCCATGTCTGAACTAAAATGAATGAAATTCTGCATGCTGACTGTCAACACCAATAATATTTCTGTTTATCTCATATGCTTACAGCCCACGCAAATCCAGAAACCCAAGTTTCATATTTGCTTAATTAAGAAAACAGTCTTCCTGTCAGCATCTGGAAAGGCTTCATGATACTCAAGCAACTAATTAAAACCAAAGCAAAATGAATATATGTTAATACTTCATTTAAAATTTCCAAATTACTTAGAGCAGAATCTGAAATGATTGAAAATAGATTAAATACTTGCATTCCCATTAATTATAAAGAAGACTGTCCAAACAAACTCATCTGCTGCTTAAATAAAATCAGAGTAAACCCAGCCAAGGTTTTGGACAAAAACGTATTTCCAACAACGCTAACTCAGCCTGACTTTGTTACTGAAGTTTTAATTAAATTCTATATGGTCTTCAGTCATTTTATGGTACTTACTTTCGTACTGAATCAATTGTCACATTATATATTAGGAATGCTAACTAAAGCGTTCAGTATCTTCCATACTATTATTTCATTCTTATTATAATCTAAGGTATTTGTTCTGTTTGAAACTCAGGGAAATATTCTGCCTAGGGTAACAGATGGCTTTTTAAATTTTTGTTGCTATTCCAAAATCTTTAAGTCACCCAAATGCATCCACTTAAACATGATACTGCAGTTACTGCAAAACATGATCTACATGTTCACTGTTTAATATTTAACAATCTGGATACCATTCCTGTTTGGAAATAATTCTACTAAAGACAGAAATCATTACCCTAGCATTGCTATAATAAATAGATTTGCCTTTTTACAATTTATCATGTCATGACAAAAAGTAAATGACTCATTTAAAATTAAATAATGTATTCAATCAGTGCAAATGAAGTTCAGCAACTCATTCTGAGCAATGTTAATTATACAGGTTATCAATTACATATCACTGCACTGTAGTTCTTGTAAATCCTTTCTTAACATCATGTTCCACACAAACACACATTCCTAAGGGGCAGAAGGATTTGCTAAACAATTTCACCTCTTAATCATTTTATATCTTAATGAGACGTAAAATGTCATGATATAGTAAAAATGTAAGCAGCAGATTCTTTAACAACACTGACACACTGTACGGTAATCTAGAAAGCTAAGATTTACTTCTTTATCTACACATGATAAAAATTTTGGGCACTTCTTGCTTATTAAAAGTTGACCTTTTCTGGTGAAAAAAATCTTCTATAATGCCCATAAAAATGTGATAAATGCCACACAAAATATCACAAGATCTTCAACTGTGAAAGACAAACAGAAATTTGAGCAAGCTACTTCAACATCAGCAGTTTTAATACACAGCTCTCTCCAGCACGTACACATCTCGTGGAAAACATTCCCCACAGAAGGAACAAAACTATTGTAACAGCAACACGGTCATAGGAATGCATAATATCTATAAAAAACCAACTCTTCTTAAAAGGACTGATCACTTAGATGGTCGAAACAAACACATCGTTTGCCTTTATTTGGCATTCTGATCCAAGCTGCTGAAGGGTGAGTGAAAACTGAAAGTTGGCCCATTAAACAGTTAAGCCTTATTATGAAAAGCTGCTTATACCATGCACCATTACATTTCTATGAATATCATATCCATCCACTGTATAGCTTTACCGCATTTTTACTTATTCAAGGACATTATGCCACTTTTCCTCACAATGAGTAATATCTTGTTGATTAGACTTACTGGCATCAAGGTTTTGCTGTGAATAAAACTATCACTTAACCCCAAGAAAAACTGACAGAATAAGGGTTAAAAACATTGCTTTAATTTTGCCATCTGCTGCATGCTCCTCGAAAATGTGCAAAAGAATTGCCTATAACCTGAGAGAATTAATTAAAAATTAAAATCCCTGATGATCCTTGAGTGTGAAACAGAGATATTGAAAGTTTAATATAAAAGCTGAAGTTTGAATAAATATTAGTTTGGGGCTTTTTTAGTAAGATTTATATCCAATCAGAGCTTCAACATTTCCATTACAAAGGCTGAAGTGGAAAAAAAACCCAAACCAAAACATTTACAAACCCTTCCTCAGAAATACATTTCTGTAAGATTCACTGATATCAAAGACCCATACTTCTGATTTTAGAATTTATCATGAGACAACAAAAACATGTAATTAAAAAAAACTGCAAGCAAAGATCAGGAAAAAAAAAACAACACAACACAACAAAATAAAACCACAACCCTCTGCACATTTCTTGTCAAAGAAAAAAAAAATAAAAAAAATTAAAAGCAAAGAAGAAATGTAGTGTCAGACAACTCCTATGCATGAAAACCAGCACCTTAATCCTGAAGCTTACATAACAGGATAAATTCGGAATAATGTAAACATTTAAGGTGATTACAGTACCAGAATTAAGTCTAGTTAAAAGTTATTTGCTTGTACAATACAATGTACAACTTTAAGGTCTGCAGTGGCAATTTTTGCTCATCAGTTCATGAAGCACAGCATCAATAACCAGCAAACTGAAGGCCAGCAAGAACATCAGTCAGAGATGGATCTCAAATTCCCATATGGCATTAGTGAAAAAGAAATAAGATAAGCTTTTGAATTGCAAAACAGATGTACTTCAGCAGTGAAAAACAAAGCATAAATATGTACTTTCAGAAGAAAAAAACATTGCTAAAACTACCTTTTTTTAGCTCAGACTGATGACCAAAGCATCTTATATTCTTGGAAAAGTCTTCACTTCTATTTTCATTGGCAAGGAGTTTTTAAAAACATTTACATCAGGGCAGAAAACTATGCCCACACAAAAACTTTTAAACCAGACCTAGTGGTAAGTTCAATTTGCATGATTTTATACATTCATTTATATACCTTCCAAGAAAAGTCTCCTGTATCATTTATTTACATTATGTAAAAGCATCAGCAAGCGTGCAAGACTAAGTGCTGTATTTGCATTACATGTATTTGCCATTTGAACAAATAACTATGTATTGTTATATCAAACAGTGAAATATAATAGCAAAAGGAAGAAATACCCCTGTGAACTAAAAGCAAACAAACTGTTCTGTCTCAAGAATTAGCTTCCAGTTCTGCAGAGCTCACCTTATACACAGAAATAAGCAAACTGGTTAGTTGAAGGGGTCTATAAGGATTTAGTTTTCTTCCTTTTCCCTTCTCCCTCTGACTTAAATGGCATTATTCCTTCTCTAGATATGCTGTGACACATACACTATAAACTTCTACATCTTTCCATCCTATACACTTGAATATCTCTTCTTAGCATGGCACTGTCAGTCTGCTCCAGCTCACAAGCAAAGCACTTTGTGGCTGCCAGCACTGGCATGCTATGTATGGCCAACAAGGGATATTGATAAGAAAGAATAATGGTATCATTTAGCAATTGAGTTTAGTGACCTCCAATTTTAGCTTACCTCCTCTTCCTCGTAGAACGTTGGAATACTACTAGAACATACTAGCATTACATTAGATTTTGATCATTTGTATTTTAGTTCTAGTGTATCAAACCCTTCTTCAAATAAAATTATGACTGTCAGCATTTACTGTTAGGATCCCTTTCTACATCCCATTAAGGCTAATTCCAAACAAAACAGAACTGAATTATTTAGTAGTAAAAGTTTCCATTATTTATCCCTTTCGTGAATCATTTAAAGACTTCATGTCAGCAACTGAAAACATCGTGGTGATCTCACAAAGAGTAGACAATATATTATGCATGCTGCCCACTGATTTATCCTTTCAGAAAGTCTCTTACAGGCCACTTACCAATACTGCCACTCACTGTCTAAAATATAAATAGAAGTGTTTCTAGAATATATTGATAATAATTGCCTGTGGTTCAAACCAGCAGGCTGTTAAAACCAATATCCCATGTGACATCAGCTGCTACCAGATGCTTCAGAGAAATGCATTCTTGAATGGACTGTTCTGAAGCAGTACATCCATAATTGAAGAGACTTCCCAAATTCTTTCTTAGGCTGGCTTATCTATGGAAATATCTGACATTTGTCATGCTTAATCAATATTCCATGCCCCACTCTCAACTATGTACACTGCAAATATCTATTCACTTTGCCTTAAATCCTATTTGGTCTTCCATCAGAATAATTTTGTAGCAACAAGCCTTACAACATGCCTTATTAGAAAGCCGAGGACAAACTGGACATCACGTAACTTCCACTAGGCACTGGAACAGGTTGCCCAGACAAGCAGCAGATGCCCCATCACTGCAAGTGTTTTAAGGCCAGGCTGGACAGGGCTTTGAGAAACTAGTGCAAAGTGTCCTTGCCCATGACAGGGAAGCTGGACTAGATGACCTTTAAAAAGTCCCTTCCAACCCAAACCATTCTATGATTCTATGATTCTTATGTCTCTTACTTGCTAGACTAAGGCAAGGATTGCCTACAACACAGATCAGAGAGTTTTCTGAAGATCACAACTCCACAAGTTTGATTCTATGACAAATTCCTATTTTGATAAGGCAACTTAGTATGTACAAGCATTACCAACAAGTTCCATGGGATTATCCATGTAAAAATTATTCATGAATAAGCACTTACAGAATCAGGATCATAGCCTTTACCAGAAGAATCATTTTCCCTTGCACCTTTTAACAAGTAACAGAAAAGATAGGATGAATTTTCAATTGTGCTAAGAGCAACTTTATTGCCACTATAACCCCACTTAAATAACGGCCAGTTATTTTCCAATGAATTGTGCAAATAGTTATTTTGTTAGTCAAACATCAGGATGATGACTATTGCATTTTACAGTTTAAAAAAAGGCCTAAAAAAGCCCCACCCTAACAAAAATCTGACTTAATCAAAACTCTCCAGCAGCAACAGCATGTACCGTGCTATTTAACTGGCTTTACTCCAGTATCTTAAATTTAAGAGTCAGCTTTATGTAGAAATGCAGTAAGTGAAAACTGGGAAAAAAAATCCCACACCTACAGCTGTCATCTAAAATTAAACACAACATTTTTCTCCAAATCCCAAGTGTGATTTCAAAAAGGTGCCATGTGATCATATTTAGCTACTGCACTGCAGTTAGGAAAATGCTTAATCTACAATAGATAAACTAAATACTTTCATTCAAACATGTAAAAAAATAAACAAGGGTGAAAACCAGGTATAGCTATCATCAAGTCTCTAAACAGTATTTCACTTTAAGAGTAACCTGTAACTTAGGAACATTTCCTTTTTGCCCCTATTATAAATTTGTAACATAGGCAAAAAGAAATAAACCACATATATTTTGGAGGAGGAAAAACCTCATCCTAAACTCGACTGGCTGATGTACGGTAGAAAAATTTTATGTAGAGAGATGTGCACTATTGGAATAGTACCAACAAGCAGGTGATCTTAACCATCTCCAAGGAGACTGATTAAATGGCTTCAATCCAGTTTAAAATACTTAACAGTTTTACTGAGATACTCAGCAAACAACACCACAATATTTCATGCCTGTAGCAATTTATTTTTTTTTTAATAGAACTGGGTCAAACTTTAAACACATCAATTATAAGGATCCCAAACACTTAAAAAAAGGTACTTACAAAGAAGTGTATTCCTAATGTCAAGACCACTCATTAAAAAGGTTCTGTGGTAAGCAAATGTACTTATTTCAACAACCAGGATGAAGAATTAGATTAGATAATCAGATGGTATTCTTGGAAGTTTACTTATTTTACTTGTATTAACATAGTTCTAGAAAAGGATTAACTATTTTTGGCACATACAAAATAAACAGCATTCAAGAAATTAAACAATAAAAATATACTTACGAAATCAAAATCTCCATCTTGAGGGACTTTCCAGTTATCAGGAAAAACGTTTTTGGATATGTGGTAAGGTTCCTGCATGTTCTGATTACAGTTTTCAGGGCTTTTATTCTTGGAATCTTGTTTATCAAAGTAGTCCATGAAAGATGGTCTTTGAACTTGCGGTGAAGTAGCATTTCCTTAGTTGAAAGAAACAGGAAAAAGAAACCCAACAAAAACCCTTAAAACTATTTACAGATTAAAGATTTACTGCACTACAAAAAATAAACTCTATTTATTAATTTTCTTGGATTTTACAGAATTAATACAGTTATCTGTATGTGGTGCAAGCCTCCATTTATCCCCTGAGGATGTTTGGTATAAAAGCTCATAGTTGAAAAGTGATATTTTTGTAGCAAGATACAACGTGGAGAAATGTTCAAGACATTTCAGAGTTGCACACACAAATATTATTAGAAGTTACTTCATGCAATATCTATTTGTTGTTATAGAGACTGAATAACACAAGGTGCTAAGCATCCCTTTGGGTGCTGAATGTCCCTAACTTCAAGGCCTAGTCTACAGGCACTTGCAAGAAAGCAGGTTCCATCAGTCTCACCAAAGGTGTGACTGAAAAATTATTTAGAAAAAGAACTTAAAACCAAACAAAAAAAAAACAACACATAAACGGTGCCTAGAAACTGCTTAATTAAATTTGTTGCCAATAGGGATTCTCAGCAAATTATGGGATCAGACTCTACAGATGGCTGCAAAGCACCATATCTCCATGGTGTGGAAGCCCTGGGGGATTTCTGTCATCATCTACACAGCTGCAAAAGCTTCACAAAGCAAACTGAGATCAGTGTGAATTCTCATTCTGTTACCCCTTTCATGAAACTAATTATATTCTTTAAAAACAAACAAACAACAACCACCCTATATCACTGAAATTTGTTTTCATCTGTGGGATTTCAAAGCAAATCCATTACTAAACAGAACAATAAATAAAACGTAAGAAATGCTTTAGTAGTTCTACATAACTGTTACCTCAGAGACTATATTCTGCATAGCATTAACTCATGAAAAATGTACTTGGTTGCAGTGTAACAGATTCTGCATAGAGAAATACGAAATACATTTGCACAAGTAAAATATGAAACAGGATGAGAGATGTAACTAAGCCAGAGGGGAAAAAAATAGGAATTTTTGTTTGAACTACTTGTTTTAGGAAGTGAGAAGGTAAATCACTAGAAGTATCCTGAAAGTATGCGTTTAACGTGATTACTAGGACTTGCTGATCTTCTCATCTGGCTTTACATTTGTTTTTATTCATTCATTAAGTGGTTGGGGTTCCCTCCCCCTTCCTTTTCCATCACCTCTTCCCATTCCCTCTGTCTAAAAATTTTTTAGATTCATTCTGATTTTGCTTCATGATTAATAGCGGCCTATTTTTTTCACTAATGCTTATTCTTGTACTCCCATCCTTTACAGCATGTGGATTTACTTGCTCTTGTCTTTCTGCTTTTTCTACATTATTCTGTTCTTGTAAGACCTTGATGTGTTCTGCTGTCTTGGTCTAGGCTTTAATGCACTTGACACCAGTTACCTCCATTCAACTCCATGGTGATTCCTCTATTTAGTCTGACATGTTTCCATATACACCTTCTCCTCCTCACTTTTTTTTTTTAGCTGTTTTGTCTCTCAGTTGTTGCCATATTCTTTTCTAATCCCAGATCTTAGCTATCTATACTCACAATCTTTTAAGTAATGACAACCACAACCGTAAAAATATTCAGTGAACTAAACTCCAGGTTGAATTTAACAGACCACATAGCAGACATCTCTCCTCCACAATCTCCAAGTTTGCCCCACTGAACTCAAGATCACTTGAATGAGGTTTCCGGATCTCTCAAGTCCAGGACTGTGAAGGGATGAGAAGTAAACCACAGGGATGCCAAATAACTACAAAAATAAGCACTAAAGGGCAAAAATGAAAGAACTTAGACTTTAGCAAAGCATACATTTAGGAAACCGATCCAAGAGTAGGTAGTAGTATGAAGTAGGTGGAATTAAAACCAGAAATACAGCATATTTCCTTGATAGAAACCTTTTATTACTTGCTGATTGCTGCCTAAAACCCCTGAAAGTATTTGTACCAAACAGATAGGACACCACATTGTTGGCCTTTCACAACCAATCTTTTTCTTCTGCTGAGATGGCTGTACTTGTTTATAAGTACATCTCGAAGATGAAACAAGATTACCAGTGTCCCTGTTCAAAACTCTTCAGTACCAAAATGTTGGCCCGTTACAGGTAAGATGGGCTCTCTCCTCTCATGTAACAGAAAATACTAAAGATTTTCCAAGTGCCACACTCACGTTTTAGAGCTATTTATAAATATCTTCCTTATATATATAAAATAGTAGATCGCCTACATACATAAAACAAACTAACCCTTCCAAATTCCTTGCTATCAAATACATATTAAGGAAAGTGGATCAACAGGACTGAAACTATTCCAAAATGAGCAAAACACATTTATTTTTGCACTGTCAGGATTTGTTCTATTTGTTTCAATAAAAATGAATTTAAAACTGTTGATTTCAGTTCAGTATACAGTTAGTTAACCCATTTAAAAGAGTAAGAGCTCCTTACCTTCACTGTAAATATAAAAAACTCACACACAAAACCAGAAATATTTTGCCTGCAAAAGGATGGGATCAGAGGTGTTTCAAGTTTTGTTTTTTTCCCCCCATTGCCAGAGTAAACTGATGTAGGTTACACTTTTTTTTTTGCAAAATATAAAGTTATCAGAAGATCATTTTGGTCCAAAAGCACTTCTAACCTTGATGAACAACAGACTAACAGCTGTCAACAGCCTTCCATAAATTAAGAAATTTAAAAGTATAATACATAAAGATTCCTTTAAGGGCAATTAATTCACAACTATCCAGTAAGTTGCTTTTTACACAAGCTATGTATTTGCCACAAAAAACCTGCAGCACAATTAGTATCAATCCAATTTCCACTGAAAACCATTAGTGCAAAAACTGTTCCAGTCTAGGAAGATTTAGTTTTTCCAAGTTGCTCTCATTTTTCTTTACTCCTCAATAAAATAAGATCATGTTTAAAAACGTTTGCCATGGTTTCAACATTTTAAGACTATCAATCTACTTTTTTCTGAATCACAAGGAAACATTAGCAGAAACCAGGTCACCAGTTCCTTAGGCAGAGCAGCTGGGTGTCTACCAAATGATGTATCTAAGAAACATTTGACTACTGAGAGCTGTGTAACAAAGTGATTAGCAAATTTGTAGTTTCCACATCACCGTGACTTACACACTCAAGTCTTGATTCAAATTCAGGCCTCAGTCAGTCTTTTGTTTGTTTCTTTTCATAATACACTTACTTATCAAAGATAATTGCAACTGGCATTTAAACAGAAAATTCACATATTTTTTCAACCAACTGAAGCCCTCACAGACTTTTGAAGGACTATGAACTCAAGTTTAAAAAATTTTTAATGAGGAAAAGGGTTTGCTGCACAAAACATCACTTTGCTTCTTGAGAACGAGACTTGTAAAACTTGTTTAGTAACTTTTTTTCTATTTTTCCACTTTCTGGAGAAAAGCAAAAAATATTCAATGACACTACTATTATAAACCCATTAGTCCAATCCAGCTGAGTTATACTTTATTTCTGCTTTCAGCAAAACAAAGAAAATCCATGTTAAGCTAGCATTTTGCAACAGCTCTTGAAGCAGAATTGCCAACATGACAAT
Organism: Pezoporus occidentalis; assembly: GCF_034315485.1. NCBI lineage: Eukaryota > Metazoa > Chordata > Aves > Psittaciformes > Psittacidae > Pezoporus > Pezoporus occidentalis. The sequence goes on along the minus strand of NW_026914940.1, from coordinate 21,356,311 downwards.
GTTCTTTGGAAAAAAACTCCAACCCCTTGCAAAAGATGCCACTAGTAGTAGTATAAATGAACAACTTTACTATCAATCACAGAAGAGGCCTCAAGGACTCAAATAGGCTTGGAAACTCCCATCATCTCTCTCCTTATAAATAAGAGTAAAGCCCTAGTACACCTGCATGCGGCATCAAGCAAACCATCTTAATGTGGGCACAGTAAACATGCTTGAACAAAGCTACATCCATGAAATATCAATGCCCAGACTACAACACCACTGAAATCTGCCTGTAATTAAACTTCCTTGCTGAACTTCTATAGGACCTGGGTCACAGGTTGTTATAAATAAGTTTTGCTTCTCAGTTGAAAAATCAGCTGTGGTAGTTAGGCCTTTCTAAGGGTTAAGGAAGCATCACTCCAAAGCTAACCAAGCATCCACTTCCTACCACAGAGGACACCGACTTACGGTATGGCACAATCTCTTTCACTGAAAGCACTGAAATCACTAAATAAATAAACACAAACAACTCATGAATTCTCCCTTCAAAATGTAGTTTCCACAGCACGAAGTCCTTGGCTGTAACCAAGGACCCCATAATACAGTAATACAAGAAAGTTCAGTGAGGAAGTGCTGGAACCAAAGTTGTTACCAGCTGAACGATAAAAATATCACATGCCATCAGGCTACCTTCAGTTTGCTGGCTTTCCTTTGCTGGTGTAACAGGTCTGGAGACAGTTCACCTGTGTGAGAGGAGGGAGGGAAAGGAAGCCTGCTGCCCCAAAGATTATTTTTTCTGTATGGTAAGAAGGAAGAATGGGTTTAAGAAGTAGGCTGACTAAACCTAAAACATTTCATGCCTTTACAGGGAAATAGTAATAATACAAAAACCTGACCACTTTTCTACATTATATCTGTCAAATGCCACCTAATTAGTCACTATCTTCCTCTTTTAACATATTCATTACCAATCATGAACTACCTAGTAGCTTCACTGAAGACTGAAGCAAGTTAGAATAGTCCAAATGGCAAGAGGCAGCCTATTTGCCAGCCCAAAGCAGACAGCAAATACAAGTTTAAAAAATGCAAAACCAAACCCAACCAGAAGCGGGGACAGCTTTATGCTCCATCCTTGGCAGTGCTGAAGGCCAGCTTGGATAGGACCTTGAGCAACCTGGTCTAGTGTGAGGTGTCCCTGCCCATTGCAGGGGGGTTGGAACTGGATGATCTCAAGGTCCTTTCCAACCCAAACCATTCCATGATTCTACGAGTGTTAATGAAAAGGGAGAAAACTGGATGATCAGAAGTACTCTCTGGTGTATGAGAAAGCCCTAACACTAAAACTTGCCAGAAAGCCACAAAGGGAATGCAAAGAAGCTGGTCTGAACACCAGTCTCTGAACCGAGATATGAAAAAGCTGCTACATGAAAAGAAGTACAGTGAAGGCAGCTGAACAAAAGCAGTACTAACTTACATCAATCCCACTCTTTCTTCCACTCCACATTAAACCTCCTAAAATTAAGCTCTGCCTCCCACCTCTCTGTATTTTGCATTTTCTTCTCTCCTTCCAGGTACATACCACATGGTCTCTGCCCAGAGTGTGCATAGGCATACTAAGCAAGAAGGCATGAATGTTTTTTATTGCTATGCTGTATATTGTATGTTGGGGTAGGATGACAGGCCTGTTTTTGTTCCAAATCCTAATTTTATCTGGGCACAATTCCCTATTTGTGAAAAAAATATGGTTTTACTTATTTTCTGTCATGGCTCCCAGAGGCCTCTAAGCATGGGCACTTATAAATAAAAACTTATTATTGTTACTTATTTTGTCCTTGAGCAGTGAAACAAAAGGCAGAAGGAAACAAAACATGAAGCTAAACACAAGAGCAATCAAAAAAAAAGTTTGTCTTAAATATTCTGTGTCTCTAGGAAGGAGAGTTCCCTAGTTCACTAAGTTTATTTCTCCAAGCTTCTTTCTTGCAATGTTCTATTATTCAAAACTACCAAAGAGCACTTTTGAGCTACCTGTTCTGATTTAATATAAATCAAATCACACAAACATCTAGAAGATGCCCACCTTGCCTACAAAGGTATATTATATATTGGTATATATTGGAGTATTGTGTGCAGTTTTGGTGTCCTCAACATAAAAAGGACATGGAACTGTTGGAACAAGTCCAGAGAAGGGCCATGAGGATGATGAGGGGACTGGAGCACCTCCCGTACGAAGACAGGCTGAGAAAGTTGGGGCTGTTCAGCCTGGAGAAGAGAAGGCTGCCTGGAGACCTCATAGCAGCCTTCCAGTATCTGAAGGGGGGCTATAGGGATGCTGGAGAGGGACTCTTCATTAGGGACTGTGGTGATAGGACAAGGGGTAACAGGTTAAAACTTAAACAGGGGAAGTTTAGATTCGATATAAGGAAGAAGTTCTTTAGTGGAATGGGTTGCCCAGGGAAGCTGTGAATGCTCCATCCCTGGCCGTGTTCAAGGCCAGGCTGGACAGAGTATGAGGTGTCCCTGCCCATGGCAGGGGGGTTGGAAGTTGACGATCTTAAGGTCCAACCCTAACTATTCTATGATTCTATGATGCTATGATTAGGAAAAAGCAAGCAAACTCTGAAATCTTGTGTCTTTGTCAAGCACAATAAAGCACAAAATCTGCATCTGCCTTTCATGAGAGCAGGGATCTGCATGTCCCTTCCTGGTGACACTTATTTAGGCAGCTATTGCTGCTGTTTCAGCCAATAGCACATGCATCACGGAACCAGAGGATGATCAGCTACAGTGGGCATGATTTGTATGTATTATCAGCTGAGAGATGCAGAGGTCTCATTCTTTAATTATTTTTAGGTTTTAATCAATGGCTCTCTAACGCAAAATACAGGAAATTTCAGCAAGTAAGTGCTGGAACCAAACCTGTTGCCTGACAGCTGAATTATGAAACTATTGCTTGCCATCAGGCTACCTCCAATTTACTGGCTTTCTTTCATTAGTTATAGGTCTCAAGGAAACCTGCTGTCCCAGACCTTATATATTGTTGTTTGACAAGTAAGAAGAATGGGTTTAAGAATTATACAGAGTAACTGCCAAGGTGTAGGAAGGTAATTCACTTTCTAACTACAGACTGTTACTGGAATCAACTCAAAATTCAAAATAAGATTATGTTTTAAAACCAATGTCTCCAGCAGACAAACAGGACATGGGTAAGAGACTGCAGTGCAAACCTAATGACACTTCTTTGATTTGTTTGGCATACTAACAGGTATTTGTTCCCAGCACATATAAAAACTACATGGATAGTGTTGTATGATCTGGTATACTACATATATAGAACTTGCTTATTAAGCCTGAAGTGATTGTCAGGGTGCACAGAAACTGCACTAAACCCCACTTCCACCCTAAGAATTACTTTATCATCCTCTACACGAAATTGCTTATAATATCTTTTCCCTTTCCTTTTTTCCCCATCATTTATCTTTTCCGTAGCTTGAAATTGATGAGTTTGAGATCCCTTGTACTAACCACTAGCCTCCCAGTTTAATAGGAAAATATTCTGTTTCAGCCTGAAAACAAATTAGTGCACATACCAAGTGTTTTCATGAGAGGAATCATCCTACTTAAACTAACAACTAAACAAAAAAGTACATTTGCTCTTATTGCTGAGAATCAAAAAAAAAAACAAATCACAACTATAGCCGCATCCCTCATCCCCCCCCCCCCAGCAAAAGCCACTGATGATGCAGCATTCTTGTACAGTACGAGAAAACGCATTACTGAAAGGAAATTAAAATAAACAACATACTTTTCATGGTCCCATCTTCTTCTTCATCATCATCGCTATTTATTACCATGGTCCCCAAGTCAGATTCTAACATGGTGCTGTTATGTTCAATCATTGTCTGAGCTCCTTCACTCATTGTACTTGTGGCCCTCATGGTACCAGCACTCTCTGAACTGGTCTTCACCATGGTGTGAGAGTCCAGCTCGTCTTCATCCTATAGAGAAACATTTGCCAGAATGCAAGAGATGATTTAAAGAGAACTAAACCAAAGCTAAGAAGCAGCCACTTAATTAATTTTATATCTTCATGTGACCTGCTGCTAGATTTACAGATTTAAAACTTAAAAACAAACTACAAAATAAAAAAGCATTCCATATAAAGGAAGAAAAGCTTTTTCTTTGTCACAGATGTATGGCAGGGTGAATACAACAAACAGTGGCCCACACACCCACTTCATACCAGCATCTGGTTTTTAATATCTCAGTTATTTTCATGATCCACTATACCTCCCAGGGTTCCAAAATCAGTACCACAATTTATAGAAAGTGATTTGGTTATTCTGCAACAGACTACCACTAAAGCTTTGTGCTGATCACCCTTAACTCAGTATCATGCCCAGCATCTTACATTACACAGCATCCAGATGACAGACTCACGTTCAATTTAGTTATTGAACAATCCTAAAAAATAGTTTTGGAAGTCCACCTCAGAAACAGAAAACCGACTCTGCTTACTTCAAATACTTAGTTCTCTTTAAAAACCTGTCACCAGAGTGAGCAAAATAACTTGTTGATACTATGTTGAAAAACATTTGTAAAGAACATAACCAAATAACTGGGGGAGCCAGTACCATGAAGAGATACAGTAGCACTTTGCACCTGCGACAAATCTGAACTCTTTCCTTTCCTATTACTCCCTGACACAGCAGACAATTTGTGCCTAGGATACGTGTACTGCACAAGCCAGCTACATGGCCCGAGTGCTGTTTCCCTAATGGTTGGTCTAAGCAGATCCAGTGAGTTGTAGTTAGCTGTAATATTGATACACAAGCTCCTGAAAATTATTCAATTACATCTGAACTCAGAGACACAAAAATAGATCCAATTTTGATTATAATTTGCTGGCTAATAGCACAACATGCTGAAACCAGGATTCAGACCTAAATCTGTGAATAAAATTTCAAATGTCAAAAGAATCATTATTTTCCAGATTATAACTTGTAAAAATATTCAAGTTCTTCATTTGCATTCCTTCTAGGTTTTTTTTTATTTGTTCTAAAACACTATATTTAGTACCCTACCCTTAAAAAAATCATGATATCCCCAAAGATACAGACCGTTTACAGCTACAGCACTAGAAGGCTGTTTTAGTAAATAAATGAGAGTATTTTGGTACTGCTCCTCCTGGTGGCGACTCTAACTTTTTTCTAGTACCCCCCCTTCGGGCACCCCCCTCCCCCTGGATCTTGTGTTTTCTGCAAGTTGTATTTTTATCTCAGAAAGTAAAGTCCAAAAGCATCTCTTTGCATTGCATTTTAAAAGTACCAGAACAATTAAGCTGTTATGTCTAAGTGCTTCTTTCAGTACTGCAGTACAATGCAAAACTGGCTCACAATGCACTGCTTTTTCTTACTGAGCGCTACAAATGTGCATCTTTAACATACAGACAGGCAAACCTCTGAGTTTAAGGCACAGTTAGTTACATCTCAATTACAGCTTTGCTTGACTAATAGTAACATCCACTTGCAGAGCCATATGGTCCTAAACTTACTAAAACTAAAATCTGAAAATAAAGAAATGTTTTCTTGAAGCTCAGAAGTATTATTTTGGAAGTTGGTGAAAAAATGTGATGGCTAATATTATGAGCAAGTATGGAGTCCTATGTGACCTTTTTTTTTTTTTACATCTGCTTCATTACAAAAACCTGGTATTCTATTTCTTCAGTCAAATCAAGTACCTGAATTCATTCCAATGAATAGCATTTCATTTTCCAGCTTATTATAGTCTCTCAGCAAAGAGAAAAGTTATCTTCTAGTACTCAGAAGACTAAGATTCACAAAAGCCCACCTCAGTACTAAGAGAATAGCTGTCCCAAAAAAAAAGAAGTACACCACAGTTTTGGTTAATAGTATTTTCCCTAGATCAGGAACGATGTACTGAGAGAGAGCAATACAAAACTTTCTGGGCCTGCGCAAGCCCCAGAGTAACGAATCTTACGGATTAAGACAGACTGCTTCCAGAACCATCATTGCAGTATTTATCACAAATACAAGACGTAGTTAATAGCAGTAGACTATTCTGGATCTGAAAAACAGCAGCCCAGGTCTACTGGGGGCTGGTGGAGCTGGTCTGACAAAAGAAGGGGAAGAGTGGTTTTGGTAGGAGGCTTGCCAGACTGGTCAAGGAAGCTTTAAACTAGATGTGTTGGGGGAGGGGGGCATCATTCCACCCCAACACACCCAGTCAGTTGCCAGCACCTTCAGTAAATGCTCAGAGCAATGCAGAGATATTCCAGCTGCTCCAGCCAATGAGGCGGCTTCAGTTGGAGCTCGGCTCAGATGCCTCTGTACAAATGCCCGTAGCATGGGGAACAAAAAAGGAATTAGAGATGTGTGCACATCTACGGGGGTACGATATAATAGGCATCACAGAAACATGGTGGGATGGCTCCTGTAACTGGAGTGTTGGAATGGAAGGTTACAGGCTCTTTAGAAAAGACAGGCCCGGCATGCAGGGAAGGGGGGTTGCCCTTTATGTTAGGGATAGGCTGGAGAGTATGAAACTCTGTCTGGGGACAGGTGAGCAGTCCACAGAGAGTTTGTGGGTCATGGTTAACAGAAAAACAGCAATGGGAGACATTACTGTGGGGATCTGTTACAGACCGCCTGATCAAGGAGAACCTGCGGATGAAGCACTCTACAGACAGATAGGAAAAGCCTCATGCTCGCAGGCCCTTGTTCTCATGGGTGACTTTAACCACCCTGATATCTGTTGGAGGGACAGTATGGCCCTGCACAAGCAACCCAGGAGGTTCCTCGATTGTGTGGAAGACAATTTCCTTCTGCAAGTAACAGAGGAGCCGACAAGGAGAGGTGCCATGCTTGACCTCGTGCTCACCAACAAGGAAGGGCTCGTTGGAAATGTGACTCTCCAGGGCAGCCTTGGATGCAGCAATCACGAGATGCTCGAATTTGAGATCCTCAGGACAGTGAGAAGAGCGTGCAGCAAGCTCACTGCCCTGGACTTCAAAAGAGCAGACTTTGGCCTCTTCAGGAACCTGCTTAGTAAGGTTCCATGGGATATAGCCCTAGAGGGCAGGGGGCCCAAGACTGTTGCTTGATATTCAAGGATCACCTACTACAAGCTCAGGAGTGTTGCATCCCAACTAGAAGGAAGGGCAGCAGGAGGGCCAGGAGACCTGCTTCGATGGATAAGGAGCTGCTGAGGAAACTTTGAAGGAAAAAAGAGGCTTATAGAAGGTGGAAGCAAGGACAGGCAGCCTCGGAAGAGTACAGGGATGTTACTCCGGAAGCTAGGGACCAGGTTAGGAAAGCTAAGGCCCCAGTTAGAATTAAACTTGGCTAAGCATGTTAAAGATAACAGGAAGGGATTCTATAGTTCCATTGCAAATAAAAGACAGACTAGGGACAACGTGGGCCCTCTCCTGAAGCTATCAGGAGAACTGCCTACCCTGGATTTGGAGAAGGCTGAGGTTCTGAATGACTTCTTTGCCTCAGTCTTCACTGGCAAATGCTCTGACCACACCAACCAAGTCTTGGAAGGCAGATGCAGGGACTGTGGGAATGAAGACCTCGGGCCCACGGTAGGAAAGGAACTGGTTCGAGGCCGTCTTGAGAACCTGAATGTGCACAAGTCCACAGGACCTGATGAAATCCATCTGCGGGGTCCTGAAGGAGCTGGCAAATGAACTTGCTAAGCCACTGGCCATCATATTTGAAAAATCACGGCAGTCAGGTGAAGTTCCCTGACAACTGGAAAAGGGGAAATATAACCCCCATTTTCAAGAAGGGGAAAATGGATGACGCAGGGAACTACAGACCAGTCAGTCTCACCTCTGTGCCTGGCAACATCTTGGAGCAGATTCTCCTGGATGGCATGCTAAGGCACATGAAAAACAACAAGGTGCTTGGTGAAAGCCAGCATGGCTTCACTAAGGGGAAATCCTGCCTGACCAATTTGATGGCCTTCTATGATGGGGCTACGGAACTGATGGACAGGGGTAGAGCAGCTGATGTCATCTACCTGGACTTGTGCAAAGCATTCGACACTGTCCCACACAACATCCTTGTCTCTAAATTGGAGAGACATCAATTTGATGGATGGACCACTCGGTGGATAAAGAACTGGCTGGATGGCCGCACACAAAGAGTTGTGGTCAATGGCTCAATGTCCAACTGGTAACGAGTGGCGTTCCTCGGGGATCGGTGTTGGGACCGGTCTTGTTTAACATCTTTGTCACTGACATGAACAGTGGGATTGAGTGCACCCTCAGCAAGTTTGCCGATGACACCAAGCTGTGTGGTTCGGTTGATACGCCGGAGGGAAGGAATGCCATCCAGAGGAGCCTCGACACGCTTGTGAGGTGGGCTGATGCCAACCTCATGAGGTTTAACCATGCCAAGTGCAAAGTCCTACACCTGGGTTGGAGCAATCCCAGGCACAGCTACAGGTTGGGCAAAGAAGAGATTCAGAGCAGCCCTGCGGAGAAGGACTTGGGGGTGTTGGTCGATGAGAAAATGAACATGAGCTGGCTTCAGTGCGCGCTCGCAGCCCAGAAAGCCAACCGTATCCTGGGCTGCATTAAAAGGAGCGTGACCAGCAGGTCGAAGGAGGTGATCCTGCCCCTCTACTCTGCTCTTGTGAGACCTCACCTGGAGTATTGTGTGCAGTTCTGGTGTCCTCAACATAAAAAGGACATGGAACTGTTGGAACAAGTCCAAAGGAGGCCACGAGGATGATCAGGGGACTGGAGCACCTCCCATATGAAGACAGGCTGAGAAAGTTGGGGCTGTTCAGCTTGGAGAAGAGAAGGCTGTGTGGAGACCTCACAGCAGCCTTCCAGTATTTGAAGGGGGCCTATAGGGATGCTGGGGAGGAACTATTCATTAAGGACTGTAGTGACAGGACAAGAGGTAATGGGTTAAAACTTAAACAGGGGAAGTTTAGATTCGATATAAGGGAGAAGTTCTTCACTGAAGTGGTGAGGCACTGGAATGGATTGCCCAGGGAAGCTGTGAATGCTCCATTCCTGATGGTGTTGAAGTCCAAGCTGGACACAGCCTTGGGTGGCATGGTTTAGTGGGAGGCATCCCTGCCCATGGCAGGGGGGTTGGAACTAGATGATCTTAAGCTCTGTAGAGACCGATTTATCACCAACATAAAAACTTAATGTCTTTACTAGAATGCTTTCCTTCCTACTGTTGCCTTCTGAACTGTAGACCTCAAACACTTGGACATTGTTGATGTCTTTTGCATTAAGACAAAATTAGGTATGACATCTAATTACTTAGTTTGAAGTTCAGATGGTGAATCGGGTTGCCAAGCATAGACGAAACAATCCATGCCAGTTCAGTATGTGGTATATACTTTCCCTTTGTCACTACTGGGTGGGAGGGTACAACACAGGTTTGGTTCATGTCAACTGAAGAAGCATTTAGCAACTGCTCATGGTTCTTGCATGGGTATACAAGTCAGAATGTAACACTGCGCTCCCTGGCCCGCTCCCTCCTTCCTTCTTTCCTTCCCTCCGCTCCCCCCCATTATTTAATGTCTAGTGTAAGGGGACCTCAAATCCAGGACTGTGAATGCTCCATCCCTGATGGTGTTCAAGGCCAGGTTGGACAGAGCCTTTGGTAGCATGGTTTAGTGTGAGGTGTCCCTGCCCATGGCAGGGGGGTTGGAACTAGATGATCTTAAGGTCCTTTCCAACCCTAACTATTCTATGATTCTATAAAATAACTTTACAACTTGGATCTAGTTGATTCAAATTTTGCAAAACGGTTTAGTGTGAGGTGTCCCTGCCCATGTCGGGGGGCTGGAACTAGATGATCTTAAGGTCCTTTGCAACCCTAACTATTCTATGATTCTATGACTAACATGAGAGATGAAAGCTACTCCTTTGTACAAATTCTGATTATGCTTTAAAGATTGTAAATATTGATGTAGAACTTTTACTGTGTCCTTAAAAAAATGGTAAACTCACTGATTAAATAAAAACAAACACAAATCTCAATCTTAACCAGGAAAAAAATATCAGGAATTAAAACTGAAATGTCATGTTCTCATGCTGTTCATGAAAACATATGCTACAGAAATTACAATAAACTACAGAAACTCTGAACAACATTACAACATAAAGCAGATACAAGTAAAACATTGCTGATACGCTGCAACCCTATGGCACTAACTCTCTGGATCTCCTTATTTACCAGAATAAACTATAAGATTAACAAAACCAACCCTTAAAGCATGAAAATGCAACCAGAGAGACCACATTATCAAGACAGCAAATTCAAAAAGACTTCAGTGGAAGCAACATACAACATTTACCATATGCTTGTACCATAGAAGATAGCATCATCATGCAAGAATTTTCTCTGAAAAGATGGCCTCGCACATTATACCTGAGCCTACATGATCATAGCAGTGAGTGAGCCAAGGTGATTATGGTTAATGGAGTTTTCTGCTCCAATTTTAACATTCATAGGACAAAAAGGGATGAAGACTGATTAAAAAAAAAAATAAATAAACAAGACAAACACATAATAGTAGCTTGCCTTTAAAAATCTCTTCACTATGGTTTGTGAACACAAAAAGAACACTAGAGGGCACCAAAGACGGCTAACTAGCCTGCAATGCATTACAGGAAGATTTACATGCTGGCAAAACTTAGTATCCTGTAAAATAATTCCATTTACTATTAACACCTCATCATCACCTTTGAAAAATGTGGCTGTAGTCACAGCTATCTTTTTGTAAAAGCACTGTAACAGCTACATAAATACATAATACAGCTTGGTCAAGAAAAAGGACTTTGTAAAAGTTCCTAACATGTACAAAGCTCAGGTACGACCAGAGTATATGCTTAATACTGAGCACACGTCAGCAGAACAGGTCAAGACTTATCTTTCAGCACAGTCAAAACCCATCAAATTCAGTAGACATATGTCAGAAAACAAGCATTTAAGCTTGTTTTCTACCTCCTCCTAATTGGTACCTAGTAACAACAACTTTCTGTGCACAATTACTTCCCTATGTTTATTCTTCCTATGATCAGTTTCTGGCTCTAAGTTGCTGTGGATTTTAGCAATATTGTCTTAAAAAGTAGCTTATGCCCCCTGGGTAGCTATATTTTACTTGACAAAGTCTTCATCACATATTTCTAACTTCAAGACACTTAAAGGACTGCAATCAAAGTCAATTAGCACACACGTCAAGTGTTCTTTAGCTTAAAGGAAAAACGCTATGAAAACAGAAAGTTTTAACACTGCTTGTCATGCAAAGTTACATTTATAGCAGCAGATGCATAGATACATCATATATATTCATGTACCTTTCAGGTGTTTGTAAGTAAATATAAAACCTCCAGAAAGATACAGCCTGGTGTACCAGATTTAAGATACAAAATAACTCAAATGATTCACCAGTTCCTTTAAAATAACTATATATTGTAAAAATATACAGGAATTTATTACAGCAATAATTAAGGATTGCTGTAAATAAAGGAATAATTATAACAATCATTACTTAAACTCTTAAAAGACAGATATCAACTTCTTATAATTAATATATGATTAAACAAACTTTTGTATGAATGGTTAATCCTACATAGGGGAATAATTTATTATTGACAGCCAATTTGTTGACAGTTGTCAACCACTAAGTGTCTATGAAAAATAAAGTACTTTTTTGCATATTCTAAAATAATTAAGCATACCTCACATAATAGAGACATAAAAATGTAAAAGAAAACATACAAGAAGAGCTGCTTGTTAGCTCATTCCTTTAAAGATCCACGGAAATAAATATTTAGACATGTCTCTTGTGAGCTGCCAGGCAACGAGTTACTTTACATTCCTCATAATACAGCTGCCCAACCCCAGCATCCAGTTCACATCAGACTTCAAAAAAAGTACAAGAGAGGAGACTGGTCATGTTTAGTAACGCCTAAACTAACATTTAAACTTTGATATTGGGATTAACCTTCTGTAGAATACACCACTTGCAATTTTTGCTTAATTAAAAAAATCTGTACAATTACTTCAGTACTTATCAAAGCATGTCAGTCTGTCAGAAGGCATTCTCATCACACGAGCAGCTCTCCTAACAGGCATAAAACTCAATTGAGAGCGCACTACTTAGAATCATAGAATAGTTAGGGTTGGAAAGGACCTTAAGATCATCCAGTTCCAACCCACCTGCCATGGGCAGGGACACCTCACACTAAACCATCTCACCCAAGGCTTCGTCCAACCTGGCCTTGAACACCACCAGGGATGGAGCATTCACAACCTCCCGGGGCAGCTCATTCCAGTGCCTCACCACCCTAACAGGAAAAAATTTCCTCCTTATATCCAATCTAAACTTCCCCTCTTTCAGTTTGTAACAATATTGTATCTCTCTGGAAGAACACAGACATGAAGACTGTTCAACCTGGCCATTAGTTTACAGCTGCATAATACAAAGTTTCAGATCATGAAAAATATTTACATTATAATTGACAGCTTCCCACAGTATAAAATGTTCACACAGTGGTAAAAATTAAAATTAAGAATCAGTTTTAGGGATGCGACTCTTCTTCATTTGAACAAAAACGGCCTGTATCAATCTAGAAAATGAAGTACATAACCGAAATCTTTACGTGTGATGAATTCTCCAAACCCAGCCCCTCCTCCCCATTCTATTTTCAGTTATGTAAATCACTTGTAATCCCAGTGCTCATTACAATGAATACATATATGGCTTTAAGAGGGAATCAAAGCTATAAAAACTTTATTAAAATATAACTGCTAGGGTTAAATCTGGTTTCCTAACAAAAGTATCATAGTTAGAACAATTTATACCCTTCTTGGTGGGTCCTAAAACATGTACAAGTGAGTAATGTGCACAACTACTTGTGCTTCACACAGGATATTCTTGGGGGCTTAGATCAATAAATTCAAGCCCCCGACAGGTTAACTGAAACCATTCTTTTTCAACAGTATATAGACTCAATTCACTGCCCATGAGAGACCTTTAACATTGCTAGACTCCACTTAACATGACATTAGCATTTGCTCTTGCTTTTAGGTGTGACTGAATACGCATTTCTCCCAGTTTGAGTCTCAGTCTGCCTTTGCACTTCTACAGTAAGGACTTCACAGGGATACCACTGGGAAAAATCAGCTTTAAAAAGTGTTATTTTCCAAAAATTTATGTGCTAGGGGGCTATTACTTTCTAACAGCACAGTGACTCCAATTCCATATACAATCTGAGAACATTTATAGATGTTAAAATATGAATATAGGCACAGCTGTCAGTACTATTACACAAGGTAACATAGGGGCTTTCATTATTTCTTTCTAGAATTGCTGCCATCATTGCATGTTGGCTTATAAAAACTTGTATGTGAACTTTGCGTAGTCATGCAAACTCCACACAAGCAGCCCTGTATTTCTGCAGGGTTCTGTGAAAACAGGGACATAAGGAGGAATGTGCAATAGTTATTTATCTTTATACTTGAATGCTGGGCTGCTGACTTTATCCCCAACTGTATACCAAACTGGCACTCATATTACCTGTTTTCTCTTTCCAGAAGCGAAAGAATAAACACTCAGAAGTGTAAAAGAACTGGTTTACTGTTTTTCTGGCAGCTACCCAAACAAGTTCCAAATGAAATGAAAACCATAATCTTTGAGCTTATTTTGAAAATAAGCATTATTTCAATTTGAAGTGGGGGCTTTGGCAGGATTTGCTGTTTGCTTGGGTTACTTTTAAATTACAAACACAAATATTCCAATGCTTTCATTTTGTTCTTCTGGTTTTTATCCTGTTTTTTTTTAGCAGCTTTTGGGTCCATTGATCAACCTCTGCCTACGTTATGTTTTGAAAACTAACGTCTGTGCTGTCCAGAATTTCACTTAATTCAGGCCTCAATCACAACTGCATGCTGCTCAGGAGTCTTCTAGCATGCAGTACTTTAATTAGATGCTTTCAGGACACAGTACAAGAAGGTCAGTTGATAGAATTATTAATTCTAAGTTTGCTGTTTCCTAGTCTGGCTGGTTTCATGCTTTTAACCAATCAGAACCTTTAGCAATTGCAACTGGACAAGATGCTGGTGTAATCTCTCAAATGAATCTGGAATTTCTTACAATGACATAATACATTAAGACTCAGTTGCAAGACATGGGAAGTCTACATGACAACCAGTTATTAAAAACAATTAAGAACAAGATTAGTTCTGCACTGTGACAGCACGAAAGCTATTCATAGGTCACTAGCAAACACAGTTTATACAAACTGTCAAAAAGGAAATCCCTCCTCCTCACCTTACAATCAATATTCTTCATTTCATTCACCTGTACCCTCTATTTTTCTATTAAAAGCTAAGTAATTCCAACCTGTTTTAACTCAAGGCTTACTGAGCAATACAAAATTATTAAAGGCATGTATTCACTGATAGCAAAATTCAGACTTACTACCAAATATTAATAGTTTTAACAAAAGTAAAAGTTTCATCCTAATTACAAACCCTACCACAAATTATATTTTGGAATTATAAAACCATATGAAAACAGAGAATTTAAACATCTCAACAGCATACAAGAACATAAGCAAAAATCTTCTTAAAAATAGGAACAGAAATTCCTTTTTACTTAACCTTTTTATAATGGCAAACTTTTTCTACTTTGAAGTTTAACTATTCAATATAAACCTTACAGCAAAAAAGGACATTCCATTGTCCATTACTGCAAGTTATTTTTGCAGCAGTAAATACATGGTGGCTTATAGTCTTCAATAATGCTCAGAGAGCTAAAGGAAAATAAAGGCACAAAACCTCTCCAGAATCACCTCCAGCAATAAATTTATCTATCCACGATCAATATAAAACATAAGAAGTTATCACACTGACAAGTGCCACTTCCCACTTTGCCAGCATTACCGGCTAGTACTTTTCTTTCATTTGCTTCACTTACAAGTGGCATATCTTCTTATTTTTGCATGTGGTCTCTACATGCATCTCAAAGAGATCTATTCCTTCTCCCTGCTGAAGTTCACAATAACGACACAAACTTTTTTTAAAATATCCATTTTCTCTATCATGAGCAATGCTGGCCTTTGCTGGAAAACCACAGGTAAACTTTCAAATCAGTAAACTTTCCAATGAGTCTTGCCAACTCATCCTCTGAACTACCGTCACTCCAAAAGCACACTTAGGTCTGCAGCAAATATAAAACATCCTGATTTACCTCAGACCACACTGAATTTGATTACAGGCTATTTGTGTGGCCTAGTCTACTACTGGACCTCTCTCAGCATAGCAGACTTAAGATTGTAAGGATTAACCTTTCTGTGTTTTCAAAGAAAAACAGTTACAATAACCTATTAAGCATAGTTAGAGTATGAAGTTCAAGCACTTCCACTCTTTAGCAATATGCAGTAACCACTCACTGGAACTTTTAAACTTGTCACCTTATGCTCCAAAACATTAAGGAATAGTCAGCATTAATCTCTTTTGCGCTTTGTATTCAGCCTACCTTCAGTGTCACTTTAAGTCCATCCTTCACAAAATTTGCTTTGCATTAAAACAGACCCAGACAGGCAGCCAGCTTATCTTGCTGAGGAAGCAAACTACTTAGCTCAAAAATGCAACTGCAAGGGCTTATGTAATTACATCCAACTGCAATATATTATGCACTCAATATCCAGGATCCACCTCTCTTAAGGTCCCCTGCAAACATAATTTGGCATTATTTATTCATTTCAGTTAATCAATTAAAGCCTTTAAGCCAGTATCAGGATAGAAAACTAAAAAGGAGTACAAGACATCAAGTTACTAAGGATAAAACTATTTCTAGAAGAACTTCACTAATTAACTCCAAGGATACTATACAACATAATGTGCATGCTCAATGTCAGGGGTTTTCTTAAATAATTCTGAAGTCTTTTACAAGTACAGCAGTAAAAAGGGCTTGTCCTAACAAAATACCACTTTTTTCCAAAATATCCATATTGCTGAAGTTTTTAGCAAGATTTTTTCATCCTTCTTGCCTGTCATCTTAAAGACTCATCTACTAATCTCTCCACTTGAGGTAATACAACTACAAGGGTTCATTTGCCAAGTTCTCCCCATCTATCTTTCATCACACTGAAGTCATGCTCATCTTTATTTTTCTACTACCTTTCTTTTCTGAGCCAACTATTCACTGCCTTTTTAACTCATAAACTTTCTCCTGACTGTACATGGCAAAAACTCCCATCTACTGCAACAGTAACACAAATAACAGGTACCTGCCCCAATCATAAGTTATAGAATAGTTAGGGTTGGAAAGGACCTTAAGATCATCTAGTTCAAACCCCCTGCCATGGGCAGGGACACCTCATACTAAACCATGCTACCGAAGGCTCTGTCCAACCTGGCCTTGAACACCATCAGGGATGGAGCATTCACAGTCCTGGATTTGAGGTCCCCTTACACTAAACACTGAATAATGGGGGGGAGCGGAGGGAAGGAAAGAAGGAAGGAGGGAGCGGGCCAGGGAGCGCAGTGTTACATTCTGACTTGTATACCCATGCAAGAACCATGAGCAGTTGCTAAATGCTTCTTCAGTTGACATGAACCAAACCTGTGTTGTATCCTCCCACCCAGTAGTGACAGAGGGAAAGTATATGCCACATACTGAACTGGCATGGATTGTTTCGTCTATGCTTGGCAACCCGATTCACCATCTGAACTTCAAACTAAGTAATTAGATGTCATACCTAATTTTGTCTTAATGCAAAAGACATCAACAATGTCCAAGTGTTTGAGGTCTACAGTTCAGAAGGCAACAGTAGGAAGGAAAGCATTCTAGTAAAGACATTAAGTTTTTATGTTGGTGATAAATCAGTCTCTTCAGAGTTCAACTATCCAATAAATTAAGTCACAAACAACTCTGCATGTCAAGTTACACACGTCCACATAGGCAGTATTTCCTTACTAGCAAAAAAGAAAATCCAAAAAAACTCCACCAAAAACCCCCAACATTCCTTCATTCCCTGCCTGTTTTATTACTAAGCAAATATAACCCAGAGGAAACAAATCTTTATAAACACGCGCTATCAATCCTCTTAGATCAGACTCAGAAAAACATCCAGCAAACAAAAGACCATGCTGTCTTTTGGAATACAAAACACTCCAAAGATACCTGCTTGAAAAAGCTTTCCTATATATAGATCACCACCTAACACTCTCTAACATATAACAAAGATTCTACAATGTGGGACACTGCAGACTGCATTACTGCACTGCTCTTTTCTGTTTGCTCAAAGCTGTATTTCTACTAACATTCCAGTCTCCATCTTCTCTGTGTGTTATTCTTGAATGACTCATTGTATGAGTGGCAATACACTTCTCTGAAGCACATACTGCTGTATTGCACAGCAATATGCCCACAGACTGCCCGAAAATAAATCATGTAGGGAGAGTAATAATGCCAGGCACACTGACTTATTCCTAACATTGCCAAACAATTCTAAACGCAACTTATTTATCACATGACCTGCTTCTCTCCTTTGACAGTGTCATCTAAAGCATGAAATCCTGTCACCATTTTCACTTTACAGGCACTACTTGACTCAAACCATATTGTTATTACTACTTACTGCATGTCATACCTATTCTGTGTATTAGACTTAAAAAATAAAAATAAAAATAGAAAAAAGTGCCCTGAACCAAAAATTAAACTATTTGTCTAGAAGCCCATATGTGAAAGTGAAACCTTAACAGTCTGGGTTTGGTTTTTTGTTTGTTTTTGTTTGTTGGTTGTTGGGATTTTTTTCCACTAGGACATCTCATGGAACAGTGCTGAAAGTTAGCTCATAGGGCGTTAGTCACAGAAGCATTGCTCATCATAAATAAGAGTGCAATACTCAGCTCTCAACAGGCTACAAATCAGGCGGAAACCCAGGAAAGCGTCTGAACAGCAGTACAAGTAGGGGGAAAAACAGCAACTTATCTATGAAGTAGTTATACAAAAAAAAGATGCATACCGAATTTTCTTCTTCCTCTTCTAGTTCTCTCTGCTGTTCCTCATGTCGCTTTGCCTTTATCTCCATAGCTTCAGTGATCAGGTCCCTTAAAATTGAAACTGGCTTGGCATTCTTAATAAATGTATGCTAGGGGAAAAAAAGCACAACATTAAATTACACAACATCATTACAACAGTTAAGTTTCAGGTGTAATTACAAGTATTATTCAACATCACAGATTTCAGTGATAAATAGTATTTTACGTCACACAATAATTAAAATCTACACTAACACACATAGAGGATCTTTTAGCTGCTTCTATTTTTAATAAGAGCAAGCCTTGGGAAACATAATACATAAACGTAAAATATAACAACTGTTTTATAGTTAAGGATATAATTTTCCAAAGGAAACGTGCAGTAAGTAGTAAATAAATAGAGTGGCGATTGTCTGACATAGAAAAACAAACTTTTTCAGATATTCAGTTACAGAGTTTAATTAATCTTAACAAACTGACAGCATAAATTAGTAGCTGTAAGCAGAACAACTATGCTGCCTAGTCCAACAAACCTGTCATAAAACATTTCTTGATCTATGATGCTGAAATGTGGAACACACAAAAAAAAATACCTTACTTTCAGCAGGAAGACTAATTTTTAATTCAAAGCCATTTAAAACATCACTTCTTCCTCCAAGATATGTGCACAATACCATTTACCTTCATTTTGCTACCATTAGAAAAAGCCTGATTTTTGCATTCCTATATGCAAACACAATTTAGGCAAAATGTAACTCTAAGCACCTCAGAAATGTACTATTAAATACTAAAAAATAAATTAAAAAAAAAAAGTTCCATGAAGAACAGAACTGATGAACCCTGATGTCCTGCACCTGTTATCTATCTTCTCCCTTGATATATTCATTGTTACTCTCCTTTTTTTCTCCATGATCTTTCCCTGCCAAACAGTACTTTCATTCCCACTCACACAAACCCATAGCGTTCCGAGCTCCATCATACATGCTCCAAATTCCATCTGGGAGAAAAGGTAACACTTACTTATGCTGGACATAGTATTTGGTTTTCTGGCCAGTAAGCATGTGGAAAGAGGAACACGGAAGCTTGCTCGCTTGTTTGTTTGTTTTCACCTTACTTGCATGGATTAATGCAAACCTCTTCTATCCAGGGGACAGTATTCAGCTAACCATACAAATTTCAAACCTTTAAGGCCTCAAGTTCTGATTCACAGGTCATAAAAAATCTGCAACTTTCAATTTTTAATCTTCTTGAAGTCTACATTTGGTGTTTTTACAGTGTAGAAAATAAAAAAATTATGATTTATGAATTTGATGATCTATTACTGCAAACTACTTTGCAAAATTTTTATGTGCTCCTTGCAGTGGAGTTCACTTGTATTTAAATTTTAAGAGGCTCTTGCTAGCTAGAGACAAAATAAATTCAGCATGACTGCCTTACAGATGAAATTTCAGAAAATCAGATTCCTATGTAGTCTGATGAACAAAGAAAATTAAGAACAGTATTTACCAATAGCAGTGAAAAGCATGAAAGAACACTAAAATGTCCAAAACTTTAATGAATTAGGAATCAGGAAGGTAAAAGGAGCAAAGGACCTTACAAAATTTGTCACTTCTGTCTCATTATCAAACAAGTTTATTTACAGGAAATTTTAGATTCCATTTCAATCATCATGGAACCTACTATAACTTTTTTAGAAATTCCACTGCTTCCTCCTTCGCGTTCTTTGATTTTCCTTAGTTACTTAAGGCTTACGACAGCCCTGAAGGCAGTGGATAACACAAATACAGGGTCAAAAGAAAAAAACTATTTTTGCATTTTCTCTCTCTCCCGCACACTCAAATGTGTGGCCCCTGTAAAATGATGTCCATTTCACAAAGACTAAATCTTTCTTAACAGATCAGTCCCTCCTGTTTGTTTTTTGTAGTTCTCTGAAATTTCTCTGCTTTATTTCTATCTTAGTACCAAAAAGATGCAACTGTTGAATTTCTGCAGCCACCAGAAGCTCATGTCAGCAAGCAGGCAAAAGCCTGGCACACCCTGCCTTGGCTCCAAAGGTCCATGCTGCCATGTGGCTCAAATTTAAAAGTGCCCACTTGGTATAACTCAGCCCAAGAACAAACTCGTTATATTGTCCATCCGCATCAGAACCATCTAGGACACAGAGCAACCTGTCTGCTGAATTTGACATGACCAGAGGGGAAGACTGAATATAGTCCATGGGTGGTCCACACTGATAAGGAACCTGAGCTCAATTCCTTTACTTAGCACTTGCCTAAATCCTGAGATCTGTTGAGGGCCTCTAACCACAAAGCAAGGATCAAATTTTAATAGCAAGAACCAGCCCTAAACTATATAAAGAGCAATTAATTTTTAGAAACAGCAAAGGAGAAATAAAATGGAGGTAGAGATACAGGAGCTGACACAGAAAAGACCACAAAGTGCAAAATAAATAAGGCACAATAATAGTTAAATTCAGATTTGCCCTTAGAAATTTTCACAATAGTTCTGGTTTGAGACTGAAGGGAAAAAAAAAGCCACAGAACTTGCATTTCCTCAGTAACTGAAACACTGACCTGTAACAGCTGTGTTGCTGTAGCTCTTTGTTCAGGATTTTTCACTAAGCATTTCTTCACAAAATCTGTGAATTCATCAGACCAGAGCTCTGGCTTCCGGAAAGTTGGAGGGGGATTTGTAGGAATCATAAAAATAGCCTAGATAAAAATCAAACAACAATAGCAAGCTTAAACAAAACATCATCACAGCACTGACGCCAAGTTAATAAATTGCTTTATCCACCTTTCTTATCAGGCTGAGAATCTGGAAGACAAATTTTAAGTAAGCTAGGATTTCCACTTGGATCAAGATTCAGGAAGTAAATCCATCTGCTACTAATGTACCTACTTCCCATTAGATTTTCTCTGTTTAAACTGTACCCCATTGAGCACATCACTCGTTATTTTACCTATTGCTGTTTATCAATCTTGAGAAATGATTTTCTTTAGAAATTCTCAGCACAGATGACAGTGCTGCTTGTTTAAACAGACACATATAAAATTGCTGTGAAAAGCCAAGTAAGTTCACCTTCTTTTCCCTGTATTCAGTTTTATAGGAGAATTGCTTAGAAAATTTGGTAGGATTAATATTTCCTTTTGTATTCATAATTCTTCAGATGTAGTTTTAAACCTTGCTTTCCTTAATCAGGTTTAGGGCTGTATGCAAAAAGACCTAAGACAACACTAAAAGATGACAAAAATAAAATAATCAAGTAACTTGCCTACTAGCAGTTAGAATTTACTTGGAATTGAAAAGGCAGCATTTTACCTATACAACACTGTCAAGAACCATATGCAGACAGATATTTCAACTAGGAAAAATATTCACACTATATAAAAAAAATGTTTGTCCTACTTAACAACATATATACTGTGCTATTTTCTTTATGATTTTTCCCAGGTTTTTCTCTAATTATAGCTTTACACTTGTGGGAGGAAAACAAAAAGGCAGTACAATTCTGAGAGACTACTGTACAATAATGGGGAATGCTGTACTTCTGTAATCATTGCTTAAGATTTATATGACAGCAACACTATTAAGAGCTAGATCTTTTCACAGAAATAATATGGTATTTTCTTCTAAAACCACATTCAATTCAAACACATTTTCCAAAGTGAAAGGGAGTAAAAGTTCTGTATTTGTTTTTCTACAAGCATAGTCAGAAATACCTATTCAGAAAAGGGGAAAAAATGAAATGAGGGATTATGCACACTGTTAACATAGCAGAGGCACCAGAAGCTTCAGTGGTGTTTGAAACATGGGGAGAAGGGAGAGGGAACTCTGAGATTTTATCCATAACTTCTTGAGAAGTCTGGCTGGCCTTCAAAGTTCGTTTAAATAGTTCAAACCCTCAGTCTAAAATTGTTCTCATGCACTGAACAAAAGCGCAACTATGCAAAATGATGCAAAAACCCTGTTTAATATCATTTTAATGAAAAAATATTTCAGTACTGAATAGTTTGCTTTAATTCAAATACTTAAACAACTCATTTCATTATCTGCCTAATACAAAAATTACAAGAAACCTAATTATTTTGTTTAATAAATATGTATGATACAACAGCTTTATATTTTCACTGAGCAGCTGCCAAACTAGTATATGAACAGAGACAGGACATGTGGCACTCTATTTGAGTGTAATTTGTCATACCTGCTTCACTGTGATACACGATTAATTGCAGTACCAGTGAGGTGCTTCTGATATAAAGCAGTGGCTAACAAATTCAGCTGTTTCTGTCCTTGAAAGTAATGATCTCTTCTGAACTTTGAACTGATGACTTTTGATCTTATCTTTAGCTACCCTTAACAGCCAGCTCTGCAGTAGCTATTGAAAACACACAGCTCTAGTAACTTCTGTTTAGGTGGTGTCAAAATGTGTACCTCCTGTTTGATAATAAACATTGACCTGTCATCAAAGCTTAGTTTCAGAGCCCTACTCAGCTCCAGTGTTCTGGGAAAACTATTTGCCTTTGCCAATTATTTTCCATCAACTACACAGCAGTTAAGAACCACAGCAAAGAAGTGACTCCTTTATAATTCACAAAGGACAATAAGAAGAAAGAGGGAATTCATGAATCATTCTTTTATGGCAGGCAATAGAAGTCATAAAAAGATATTCAAGAGCTAGAGCTGGGTCCTAAATTCACATATATCCTTTGTATGTTTGCTGAAGATACCTACTTCAGAAACATGTATATTTATTTAATGCTTAAATCATAGGCTTTTTTAAATCTTGATATGTGACATGAGCTGTAGCTGAAAATCCAAAACTTAGATGCATTTTTGCAATACAAGAAAACATAGAAACTACTTATTCCAAATGTTTAGTCCAACTTGTTAACTATGCCATGTACTACAAGCACGCACCTCTCAGTACTCTCTTTCACTAACTAGCGTGAAATGTTGGTTTTCTATTCCATCTTCCCCTTCTATTTCCTCAGTTTTGCTTGCATATTTCTCTGTAAAAGTCAAGCCCCCTCTCTCTTTCAAAATAGTCTATGGTTTAGTTTCCAACTGCTTCTGTTTCCTTCCAAGAAGCTTGCAAAGCAATCACTGGAGAATTATAAAGCTAGTCCCAAATCTCCAGGAATAAAATCAAAATGCTTATCTGACAGGAACTTACTCCTCAGTTTTGTGTCCATTTCTTGTCAAATACATATTTTCTATCCTAAATTAACTCTGTCCTATTTTAAAATAAAACTGAGCCGTTTCAGTCACTGTTCCATAGGTGTCAAGAGAAGCAGGAAACTTAGAAGACTTTGGTTTTGTCATGCTTCTTTCATATTACCATATATTTCTCCAGTCCCTCTATTCTCCCAAACTATTACTTGTAGCAATTTTTTTGCCTCCACTCCACTTATAATTGTCTCTAGGAGTCCTCCACAGTTATCGGTATTAGTTCTGCTCCCATGGTAGAACAAATGACAATGCTCATACAGCCAGTGTTAGGTAACTTGCTTAAAAGGAAGGCCAAATATAAGCTACCATCCATCCATCTACATGGACTGAACTGGCAGAAACTGCAGGAAACATTAGGAGGAAATTGTTAAAGCCGGCAGGCTCCAACAATCTATAAAAGACCTGGGGCTAATTCTCCCTCTGCCACCTTAAACATCACCTTCCACATTTCCTTAGGTCTTAGGTAACTGAAAGGCTGGCACACCTTACTTGAGTAACACATCAAATATAAAGCCAAGGTGCTAGATTGTATGACTCAGTCTTCAGTTTTAACCATTCAATCACCCTCTATAAAAACAAAACACAAATTTAAGTACCTCTAAGCTGCAAGGTGTCAGAACTCGGGCCTGAGCAACCATGGCAGCTTAATCAGTGTTTGCCTTCACCTGCCTGTAACAGAGTCCGTTCCAAATTCGTCTGAACTGGCTCTTCCACCTCTGACCTTTGAGCCCAAGTCTACTTCAAATCACCTTTCATGCACTGCTCTGTGGTAAGTCCTACCCTGTGTGAAACCAGAATCCAAAGCAGATTACAGTATATACGTGACAGTAGATGGGGGGAAGGGGCAGGAATAAATCATCCAGAGCAGCTTTCAGTGATCAGTTCTGAATTGGACATTACACAATCTAACACAGTTTCTACCATAACTGTTGCCTGGAAGCACTTACCTGCCCAATAAGCAGCAGTTACAGCTAAGATAAATACTGGACTAAGGACCATGAGAGCAGAACTGCGCAAGTTAGCACAGAATTTTCTTTTATTATTCTTACAGGGCCTAGCATTCTAAATGAAGTCCAGGCTGAAAACATTTCTTTTTTTCTTTGTGAAGGTTCTTTTATGGACAATTTTATTGGCGTGAAAATGTAATTATGGTGATGATGATGAATTAGGAAATGCCAAAAGAAAAATGAGACCCTCATATACTACGCTGGAATTTCCTAATCAGAAAATCTTTGCAGCTCGTTCTTCCTGTCAGTCAGGGTAATACATCTATATTTCATACAGCCCACAAACACATTAAATAATCAACAGTAATTTGGTAGAGGTACTACATCTTTTGGATTTTAGCTCCTTGAATAGCTTATCCCTTTTGCTTAGTTGAAATAAATGACTTGTAATAAATAGCTGGAAATCAAAAGTACAACTCTTACTGTTATTATTTGCCCAGTACAATGAATGCTACTGGAGGAGAAAGCAAAGATATTTATATTGTGTTGATTTCATCATCTTCATGCTGTGAAGCGCTATTGCTAATATCTACAGAGAGAAACTTTTTTATACAAGGGGTATGGATACAAGACATCCACAGGCAGTTTTTGATTCCATAGTTTCTGCGCCACAATTAGACTACTTAGTTTACCAATCTACTGCAGAGGAAAAACTCTAGAATACATTTACATTTAGTAACACGTTGTAGAGCATAAAATCCTATTTAAGGGCTAGGGGAGTTAAATACTGAATACTGTAACATTTCATTAACTTCAGAAGAAAGAATCAGCTGAAAGACATTTTTCTCTTCTTCGTGATGCATATCATAGAACTTCCCCCCCTTCTTGAACAGCCTTTAAAAAGTCTATTGAAACACCACTAATTATTCCATTACACGAATCAACAGCTGTCTAGAAATGAAAACATCAGCATGAAGACAGGCAAGATACTAGCAGGTTCTACACTGGTTTTGCTTTGTTGAGACTTTTTTTTTGTTTGGGGTTTTTGTCCTTTTTTAATACAGAACTACAATATTGTTACAACAAAACTTTTTGTGAAACTTTGTAATATTATGAGGAAATATATGTGATGTTTAACATGCAATTCTATTGCGCTCACCTCGACAGTTCTTTTAAATCACATACACAATACTACATACATTAGAAATAAAAAATTTCTGATAAAATGACAGACACATCACATATTAATTCTAGAAACACCCAAACCACTATCATAATAGTAATAATAATAATAATAATAATAATAAGTGACCCCACTACAAAACCAAAAACCCCACAACCATCACCACTGGTTCAACAGCCAAACACTGTCACAAGCTTCCCTCTGGAATGATGACCTTTGCTGTTCAAAGCAAAGTATGATTCACATAAGATGTAAAGTAATAAAGTAATAAACATAGAGAAAAGATACATAATGGAAAAAATAATCACATGGTTAACAGCAAAGATGGGTTACTGAAAGATAAGCCTTTTATATTGACCTGTATATTTATTATTGCTAGTAAGTTCGTAACATTTTGACAGCATTACAATAGGTCAAGAATGTAAAGATCCCAATCTCAAACATTTTGCAACAGTAAATGCAATTGTAAATCTACTGAAAAGGATCAACTCTTGCCTTGTTAGCACCATGATACAAACAGAACTGTACCTCAAGATTAACCTCTGAACCTCTTTCTTCTAAAGGTGGGAGTTCAACTCAATGATCCTTATGAGTCCCTTCCAACTTGAGATATTCTATGATACTTCCTTTAAAAGAATTGCTTTAAATTTCAAAAGAATACTGCAAATAATTTGTTCTGTGACAACAGCTTGAAGTCATCAGCATCTTCAGGCCACAAGTTCGTGCAGTCTGTTGGGGGGGTTTTATTGGTTCTAAATAAGCTCACTTATACAACTGATTTTTTCAATCCCATCTTATATCATAAGTTTAAAGTTCTACCATATCCCAAGACAAATCTGCCCTAGTATATTTATTCAGCAGAATTTATTGCACTGGCTGTTATCCAATTAGCCAGACAAAGAACAAGTTCCTCCTGCTAACTCATCTAAAAGGATCATGTCATCTGCATATGTCTGTTCATCATCAAACCCTTTCTCAGATGAATAATAAAAATACTTCTTAGCACAAATCTTTTCCCAGAAAGGGAATGCTGTCCTATTGCCAGGTAATTTACCAACTTATCCAGGTTTTTGCTTTGTTTCATTTTTGAAAGTTTCTTGACCTCTCGAAAGTCATCACTTGTACTATCCAAAGAGATCTGGGAGCAGCACAACAAATGACTTTATGGAGTTGTATGCAAAGAATGAACTTCAGTTATCCACAATGGCCTTATTTTGCTTACTTATTTCTTCCTTCTCTCCTTTCAAGTCTAGTAGACCTATCACTATTTCTCCAGGCTTTCTTCCAAGATATTTAAATAATTCCCTATGACTGGGGGAACTCTTCCCTGTGTACTTTTCCACTATTATCTTGTCCCTATATTCTATCTTCTGCTTTAAAATGGAATAGTTTGAAGTTTTCCATGCAATTCAGTGGGACTACTTTGATTTCCTGAACCCAGCTCTTCAGCACAAAATAAGCTTGAATTCTGCCATTCAGCTGAATGTTGTCCTTCCACTTCCTTTTTGTTTAGTGAAGTAACATTCAAGTTCTCATTTCACCTGCAAGGTTATGAATTCTCTGACATCAGTGAAGTTACAAAACAGACATCCAGCAATCTGATCCTCTAGGTTATCTCCTCCTCCAACTACGATCACACCTCTTCAAGTGCAACAAATGCTTTTTGAAAGTCTACAGAAATGCAAAATAAAGCAAGGCAATATCTGCAATCTCATTAAGGTTTTTTAACTGTTCTTTGGCTTTCTTGGGGTTTTGTTTCTTTGGGGGTTTTGGGAGGTGGGAAGAGGAGGGTGATTTAAATAAGTGAAATTAAATTTGCTTTAAAGCAAACACATTTACATAGAGCAAAAATAATTTCAGGCTACTCAAGATTTTATGCTTAAACTACATCGGGCAGCTAAAGGGCTTAAATTATTCTTTTTTAATTGATATATACAGAATTTTTCAACTTGCAAACAGTCCCATATAGGTACAAATCAGTGTAATTGCTTAACATTTTATTGAAAGGTTACATTAAAAGTTCACATCCACAATGATTACAAGCCTCCACAGTTTTACAGTGTCCAGGGACAACAAAACACACCAAAATAATCATGATGACTAAAAAGAGCAAACACAATCAGAAAATTAGACAATGAAAGTCATCAAGTCTTACAAACACACAAGAGTTTCAAACACCTGAAAGGAGCTGCAGCATTCAGATACTAAGACAGTATTTCCAACAACTTCACTCACCAAAAGCAAAATCTAAATGATCCACAAATTAATTCATGATTGTTCGGAAATGTACCGTCAACCTCAGTACTGGATAAGCAAGATACATCTTTCAGTAAAAAGACTATCTATTCCTGTTTTTCTACCTTAAAAAAATAAACACAAAACTCCCATCCCAAATCAGAAAAATCCCATACATGCATACATGTGCATGCCCTTCTTCCTCCTGATTAAGTGTATCTGATACAGTGGTATAACTTTATAATGCAATTTTTTGTTGACACAGATTTGGGAAAGAAATAGTTTTTAAACATAGTTGGATAGGAGAAAATTACTTTTTGATAGTGATGGGCAACACCTCCTCTTTGTGAGGAAATCACCGTAACAGTGATATGGAACTACTTCAGACCACTAACCAAATCAAGGTTCTACCATAACCCCTACAGAACTTCCACCAACAGCTAAGAGCATCTCAGACCAAATTATACATTATGACAGATCTTTCCTCAAATGCCAGGCAACTCACTGCCTAAAGAGTATTTCCCAGCCACACAGGTGTCCAGGAATCAAAAGAGGAAGAAGGTGTCTTCATGAATCATAGAATAGTTAGGATTGGAAAGGACCTTAAGATCATCTAGTTCCAAACCCCCTGCCATGGGCAGGGGCACTTCACACTAAACCATGCTGCCCAAGGCTCTGTCCAACGTGGCCTTGCACACTGTCAGGGATGGAGCATTCACAACTTTCCCTAGGCAACCTGTTCCAGTGCCTCACCACCATTACAGTAAAGAACTTCCTCCTTATATCCAATCTAAACTGCCCCTGTTCAAGTTTTAACCCGTTACCCTTTGTCCTATCACTACAATCCCTAATGAAGAGTCCCTCCCCAGCATTCTTATAGTCTGGTACCTCAGGCAAACAGAAACATCCTGCTATGACTTAAATCCTCCCCTACCACAGAATCTGAGAGATCTAGAACTTAAGAATCTTGAACAAGAACAACCTTATGTTTCAGCATTATATCTGAACAACTAGTTTCTTCAGTTACAAAACAATTAAACGATTCTGAAGGTGCACATTACGTGACTGAATCCAGGGAATACTCTAATGATTAGTTTAGTATTCTTTCAATGTAGTTTCTTTTACTCCTGATTCAGTATCTTGAAAATTCAGACATAAAGCCTATACGGTTTGAATTATGTTACCCAGACTAAGAAACTTACTTTCCCCAAAGAAAAGTCTAACAATACAGCTTACTTTAATAATATTTTTTTTTCTTCTTCCCACAGTATTTTCTGCAGGTCCTGAGAAAATGAGGCAGTGATTACATCCAGAAACATATTAGCATTTACTGAGACATGACGCAGAAAAACTGCATTTGCAATTATATTTACTATAAAATAGTCAAGGAGCAAGTAACTTATATTTGTGAGAAAAAGCTGTAGTAAGCTTGGTGGACATTAAATGCGAAACCTCTGCTATAACTACACACAGTAGTAATGACAGAAGGCATTCAGGAAATATGCAGTAGTTCTTTTATAGACAGGATACATTAGACCTCCAGCAGCAGTATTGTGTTCAGCTTTAGGCATCACACTTTAAGATGTAAATCAACTGAAGATAGTTCAAAAGAGAGCAACTATTGAGTTTAAATTTCAGAATGAATTTTCAGGTTACAGAGTAGGTAAGTTTCCAATAACTACCTAAGAAGTTTTTGAATTTGTCATTATATTCTACCAAAAATTATAGACAAATAGTTTCAGAATTGTATGATCAGAATTTGGGCATGCGTTTCAAAGATTTTTTTACACCACTACCACCTCCCCATTTATCCTGTGTTCATGCCAGTCATGCAGTTTCAGAAGACAACATTTTCCCCATGTTTTATCTGAGAAATTCAGTGGAAGGGTGTAATGTATCCCTCATGAAATTAAATTAAATTAAACTCCATGTGCATCCTTCACAGGTTGCTCTCTCACCCTGCAATAGCTACTCTGCTTCGGATTTTATGTGGATTACGCAAGGACTTACATTTAAAAGTCTATACTTTGAGAGGTTACAGGTAGCACAAAGTAGGAATTTAATCTAGTCATGCCACAACTAGAATAGAATCTTGATATAAAAATAATCTGCTCGCTGTGAATTTAAAAACCTACGGTGGCTGACAGCTCACTGGGACATCCAAAGTACAGAATGATCACATCGAACAGAACAAAACATGAAACACAAAAGAAGAATGCTCACTACAAGGTTTCCTTCTTCCTGCTTCATTATTTACAATGGCAACAGGTGAACAGGTAAGAGCAAAAGCAAACCACCAGCACAAAGAAAAGTGACCCATTCACTTGCACTGTGCAAACTAAGAACTAAAATTAAACTGACAGATTACAATATTCTAGATATTAATTACAGTTAATTACAGAATTTCTAGTCTATGAAAGAGTAACTGAGTATTAAGTTCTTGCATCTTAAAGCTCTACCTTCAAGCAAAGAAGGAAAACTTCCCTTGTCTCTGCTTCACTGACAACCAAGGTATTGAGAGAATAAAAGACTGATGCTGCTTTCCCTGCTACCAGATATGTACAGAGCAGTGCTACTGCCCCTGCCTAGCCAGTATTTCCAATACTCTCCCTAATAGCTTCATAAAATATAATTTATATTGTAGCCCCTTAATTTCATTGCTGGATTAAAGTTATCTACATGCTTTTCTGTAAAGAAACATAGTTACTAGGGCAAACAGAACTTTTCTTTCTACTCCATAGGCCATGATGCAGAGACAAGCAGTGGGAGGCACTACAAAGTAAGATCTGGACATTAGAATGACCATACAAAAAGGAACGCCTTGCCAAACCATAACATTACTTACAGAATGACACTAGTCTTGCATTTAAAAAAATAACACCCCTTTGAAACCAAAGTAAATAATATAAGATTAAAGTCAATGCAAAAATTCAAATATACCACTGGAACTGGTACTTCAGTTCTTCATAGCACTGAAGAACTGGCACAACATACATCCTAAGGAAAATTCTTCCAGAAGGGAAAATGTTCCAAAGAGAAAACATACAGAAAAAAAATCAAATGCCAATGATTATTTTTTATAAGAAGACAGTAAAAAGGTAAAATGAACTGTGAGTCAAAGTTGGCTCCCTGTATCTTCAGTTTTATTTATCAAACTGAAAAATCTCTCCAACTTTCTCTTTTCCTGTATAAGACTGAAACTATGAGATGTGCTGTTTGTATTACAATTACACTAATTCAATGCAGGTCACTTGCTTTTTACTGAATCCAGATGACATTTAGTAAGCTAAACATGGGCCAATTAGCTTTAGAAAAAAAAGGAGGGGGGACCTGATTGCCGCTGGGTAGGTCATACAGTGGCTACAGAACACAATTGCTTGAATTACATTTTGGCTAACATCAAACACAGAACTGAAGTTAGAAACTACTTTTTTTCCTCTTTTTTTTTTTTGCACACCTTCTAGTTTCTCACATTGAAATGTATTAATTTAAAAGCCATCTCTTTCTCACCCTGAGGTGACAGATAAGAACAGACTCACCCCAAGTTTTTGTTGTTCCCTCTTTCTCCACTCAATTAAAAAAAAACAACACATTTTTAATATTCTAAGAGGTACAAACAATGTAGTTTCCACTTTATTTTTACTATCCCCAGTGGCTAACTTTTTCAAGCCTGCTCATTTGAACTTACAACAGTAAAAAAGAAAAACATAGCACTGGAGATTTAGTGAACACTAAAAATAATAATGGTCTAAGCCTCTTCTATTTCTGCAATAACATTTGTATTCTTAAATCAACCTGAACTGCCATGTAATTAGCCATACAATAACCTTTACTGATAATGCAGAGAAACTAGTTCCAGAGGGGTAAGAAAATCCTCAAGCTTATCTCCAAGAAGCAAATAAACAGTATGTCTTTGTTCACATCTTAGTCATGATCAAGGGCTGAATCTTTTCTGACAAAAACACTAGCTATAAAATGATAATTAAAATCTATGCTACTAAATAAACATCGGTTAAGACTTAGTGCAACTGACTGCAAATCTGTCAATGGTATTACTTTCTAACCACGTCTGGATTTGGCATCTTGGATTTTTTCCCCCCAGAAGTTTTCCACCTCTCAAACAGTAGCATCAACTGCTAGAGTAAAATGCAACATGTATTATAAAATGTAAGCCCAGTTAGTTGTTTATTCCATAAAACGCTGAATTATGCAAGTCAGTTATCTGCATCATCTCAAGGTTTCCCAACCATCTCTATTTCCTCTCAACATGATCTACTCAGCTTCTAACAAATTTCACCCTATACAGGAAATAGGAGCATAATGGGACACGTGCTAATTACATGCCATTATGCTAATGGCATCTAACACTAATCAGATGTCCTCCAGACTTGGTCATCATCTTCAAAATATCACACACCTTAGAGCAAATACAGAGACATCATGCAGGTAAGCTGCTCAGTTATATGTAAATGATCGCACTCTACAGGATCATGGATACAGGAAAAAATTCCTTCATGTAATTAAGAAAAAAGCTCAGAGCCAAATACGTAACTTTTTGATGGCCAAAAGATACAGACACCAAGATAACAGATCCACAATGGTGTCAATTGGTCTTGCTTTTAAATTTCTTTGTTTAAACTAAGTTTTAAACTAACCTGAAGGAAGAACAATTAAAAAAATAAAATTAAATTAAAAAAAAAAATAAAAAAGCAGCAAGCATTAAGACTATAAAATTATTTAACTGGGAATGTTTTATTGCAATCCTGACAAAATCTTACAGGTTTTGATTCTGATCTGTGGTCTGTGTTGTACAGACCTGCCCAAACATTTATTAATAACATTCGCTAAATATTTGTTAGGGTCTGATTTAACCTATTTCATTTTGTTCCATTCAAAGACATGCATCATAGCTTCCCTAAAATGACTGACACTCCAAAGAAAAAAAAACAACAAAACAATTGAAAGCAAAGCCCAGTTACTGTAGGTACACACAGAAATAACATTCCTTCCAAAACAGTTTAGGGAACAAAAATTTACAGCCCATATTACTGGGAAAAAATAATTTAGCAATGTGGCTGTTGCAATCACTCAAATATGCAAACGATATCACAACAGTTGAAGCAGTGACTAGAAATGCTGATATCATATAAATGAGCCATATCATAGCCTTAATTCCTAGCAGCTTGTATCCAGTTTATACAAAAAGAGCTCAAGGCAGAGAGAGGAAAGGAATTTTGAATGCAAAGGTTCTTCAAGAGATGGCAGATATATACAGCTACATGTAAATGGCCTATACTTTCTCCTTCAATTCACGTTAGCGTTCATACTCCCTCTTCTAGTAATACCGTACCTATTCACCAAGTAAACCGCATGGTTCACATGAAAAACCATCTCAAAAAGCATCTTACCAAGACTCACCTCGCTTAACAGCCTCCAAATGGCACAGTACTTTACAGCACATGTATGGAACTACCAAGTGAAGGCTTTGCAGATCGAAGAAAGCACACCTGGAAAATGCTAAAGATCTCACCTCCCTCTTTTGTTCTAATTGTATGTACTTATTCCACTCAAGCAGCTTCACAGGAATTACCCAATATGATGGCCCCCAGCTTGAGATAATACTTTCTATAGAGCTCCCTATAGCAGAGACTATAGAGACAAGAGATAATCATAAGCATATAGAAAAATAAAGCATGCCTGACACTGGTAATGTTAGCTGAGGTATGCATGCAATTTTTGGAAAAAACAAAAACAACCAAAAAACAACCAAAAAAAACCAACAACAAAACAAACAAACAAAAAAAAAAAAAAAACAAACAAACAAAAAAAAAAAACAAACCACACACCACACAAACAGTTAACTTCCCAACATAAGAAATTAATAACCTAATCCCATTCAAGGTCTGCACAAAGAGTCACAAAACTCAAGCTGCTCTGTTCCTCTGTAGATCCAAGATCAACAAAAAAGGAAGACTATTAAAATGTGCAGATAGAAGCAAATGACTACAGACTTGAAAGAATTTCTTAAGGATAACAGAGTCACACAACCACAGAATGGCTGAGATTGGAAGGGACCTCTGGAGATTCAGTGACTCTAATTATATTTTCAATGACCATATCCAACAAGTGGAAGTCAAAATTAAAATGTTTTCATGTGAATCTGCCTAACAGTACAGACAAATACAGAATGATTGACCAGGAGCTCTGATGAGTTCTGCTCCAAAGGACATATTTGGCATCCAGTTAATGCTGGGAATGCATAAAAAGACCCATGTAGACAACAAACATTTTGTACACGCTAGTTTAGCATTTGAGGCACCCATTCTTGTCAATAAAACTGATACAGCCTCAGTTTAGTGTAAGATCAAGATTCAAGTTCATCATAGCTCATAGGCATAAACATTTAATAAAAAGCTATGAAGAGGCTATGAGTTCATGCTTGTTATCGTCAGCAAGAAGACATTCATGCAGGTTACTAAACAAATGCCTTCTGACTGTTGGTAAACATGAAGATTAAAAAAATAATTTAACAAATCCACACTTTTGCCTGCCTGAAAATACCCAAATGCACTAGAGCACTATTTGCAAACATACATAATCAAAGAACTCCTGTGTGTGTGTGTGTATGTCTGTATATATCGATGTTCTCTGAGAGAGATCCATACATATAATCCCTGTATATAAAAAAAAAAGCTCTACATATATAAGCACAAGTTCTTTAATTATAGAGATATGTAAATATATTTTATATACACACATCTCCCTCAAATAACCAACTCCATTTTTATATACGTGTATATATATATATATATATATATATATATGTATATATGTGTAATACCAGTAAAAATAAAAATTGTTTTCTTCACCTTCAATCAGCAGAGACAGGTTTTCACATGTTTGGAAGTAGGCTGTAACCATGGGAAAGAAATTATCAAGAACATAATGCTCACTTTCGTC
The DNA here is from genome assembly GCF_034315485.1 of Pezoporus occidentalis. Classification (NCBI taxonomy): domain Eukaryota; kingdom Metazoa; phylum Chordata; class Aves; order Psittaciformes; family Psittacidae; genus Pezoporus; species Pezoporus occidentalis. The sequence goes on along the minus strand of NW_026914940.1, from coordinate 21,321,722 downwards.
TGAAAATCCTGAAGCTCCTGACCATTTATCTTCTGCAGCAAGTTTTTTAAATTCACTGTTCCACCTCTGAACATGTATTTCCCTATCAAGGCTGTCCATACCAGAGATGAAGCATAATCCTACCATACATTAGCACAAGGTACAGCAGTTAAGGAAGGGTGAGTTCTTACAATGTAGCAGTTACATCCCATTAGCTACTCACAGGCATACCCTGACCTCAGAGCCATTGCTTTTCCTTAGGAAGCTGGCATGCAGAATAACAAAAAACAGGTGAAACAAATCCTGCTGAAAAATCTGCAAGCAGAGGTTACCTCAGTGAAGAGATCACCAATGGCTGGGTTCTCATCTTCACTAAAGTTCCTAACAAACAGCAGCTAAGTCAGTCATAAAAAATACCAAATCAGAGTAAAGTGCGGTACCTACTCTTCCTCTAATATGCACACTTCACATACATAAAGACCAAAAATGTAATTCAAACAAGTCCCCACAATTTTCACAGATGCAGAGAAAGAGAAGCTGTATAAAACAGAACTGCAACTTCTCAAGAAGGAGACTGCCAGCTTCACTCACTTTACTTACTTTTTCTCTCCTGCCTGCTGGAGAGCTCCCTTTTGCCTAGCACAAGCACCAGGGATAAGAGAGGAGGTGCAAGAGAGGAAAATTCATGTGGAAAGCAGGAAAAAGATAATAGTTCTGAGCAGATCTCACCTGACTTTAACAACATAGAGTAAGCATCAAAGTGCGGCCTTAACCTATGGTGGGGGACCAGCCAACCATTACTCTGGCTCAAAAGAGGGCCATCTAACACCCTCCACTTCCAGAATGCATCCCACACCTGCCAAAGGAGGCAACATCTTTAGGAACCATGATTTATGCATTAAAAATACTGATTAAGAAAAGCTAGGCATACATACTTTAATTGTAACAAGTAGTCGCCTTTATTTCAGCAGTAAACGCTCAACCAATTGCCTTAATAATAAATACACTTAGTGATAAACTGAAGAAGAGATAATGTAGAACTTATAAATTTGGCAGAGTTTGTGAAGAACACGTTTCAGACCCAACACACCTTACCTTTGTTACCTTCACGTGCTACCCAGCATTAGATTGCTCTGCCATTTGAACTTAACACCTCATACATACAAACCACTCTGTCAAAGAAGGTAAAGCCACCTTTGGTTGACTGTCATTGGAATGGCTGTTAGAAACCAGTAATCACACAATTCTCTCAAATTCTTATCGTATTACCGGTATTTTATTGGAAACAGATGTTAGCAGCAGAACTTGGTCAGAATTATTGAACAACTTTTCTTTCAATTTCATAACAAATTAGGCAACGCTTAGTTGATGCATCTGAAAAAAGTTACAGAATTGCAAGCCCTAAGGCACAGAACTGGGTGTCATAAATTCAAACCATCACCAGCTGAAATGCAAAGGCATTAGAAACATAACCTTTTACTCTGTAGAACAAATTTCTTTTGCAGATGATAATCTTTATTTATTAATAAATTCTGAAGTCTCAATAGTAACCAAAAGCTACCATTTCAGTGTCAAAAGCCTAACAGAATTCTTACAAACCTCATATTAATATTCCCTGAATGTTTACCAATAAATTCTGAAACACAAATAATCAAATAAAATTTAATTTCTTTATTAAAGGCTGTTTAGGGCACAGCAATCATGAATTAAGAGTTTTCAGTTCATAACACGAAAGCAAAAAAGAAGCTAGTCAAGGGAATAATGCAGAAGTCACTTTCACATTGTGAGTCTACCAATTTAAACAGAAAGGAAGATATTTTCAGTGGTTGTCTTTAGCTTCAGACTGGCCCCTAGTAATCCAGTTTACTGCCTTTAGTCACTCTGCAATGCTATTTATAAAAATATAGTTGTCAAGCAGAAAAAGATGGGGAACTTGTCAGTCACTGAGATTCTGGAATGTAAAAGTGCTTATTTTAGTAACATGCACTGAAAGAGCCTTTTGATCAAAGTAATGTCATAAAAGAAAGAAAGAAAAAAAAAGAGGAGGAAAAAAAAAGGGTACTGTGTAATAGCCAGGGTTGCCAGTCTCCATCTAGTCACCACGTGTCTTCTGCTGACTGTTATAACTGTTACAAATGTAATTATGACATTCACTATAGACCCTGTTCTTCCATTAACAGTAAAGGTTAATTTTATGGAAAGTAAGTTCCCCTGAGGTCTGAAAGAAAGCTAAGCCAACCACGGTTTTATTTTCTAAGTAATCAAGGTAACATCCTAACTTGACTGTTAAGCATCAGTGGGAAAAGAACACAGAGCATGAAACAATATCTGGAGGCACATATGGCCCTTAGTGGCTTATGAAAATGAACATTATACCCACTGACTTAACCATAAGAAGAAGATAAACTACTAAGGAGTCAAGAACAACCTCTACAATAAGTCAGCCAATGAGCTCAAGTTGCCCCAGGGAACCAAAATGTGCTAAATCAAGATCTATACCTGGAAGAAAGTCAGAAATAAAACATCCTAATTAGGCATTTTCTTTATTTTGGGCTTTAAAGTTAACAGTCCAAACGCTATTATTCAGAAACATAATTTTACCCTTGCTCTGCAGCTATATTAAAATATTTACAAAGGAAGAGGTGATAAAGGAAACAAAAATGAAGAAGATGGTTTTCATTACAACTTTCTTTCCTGTGTATCTGTATGCAGCCTTACGTTACCATTAATAAGCCACAAGAGCACCAAATACTGATTTCCTTTATTTTTAAATATGAAGAAAATGACCTGTATACCATTTGCTGAAAGCAAAGCTTGCCTAAATACAGGCCAAACGGTCTTCTTTAAATCACCTGTTAATAACAGAATTAAAAATTAATCATCACAGAGATCACTTAATCTATCAACAAAACACTTTGAAAAGGCAGATGAATCAGAAACAGATAGTTTTGATGTGGTTACAAATATCCCCTTGAAATCAGGTTTTAAGAAGAACAAACATATACAATGTAAGACAAATATAACGTGAAAGGGAAACAGACTGCTTTGACCCCCTCTTGCAAAAATCAAAGTTAATGAGCAAACATGCAAAAGTAGGTGTAATGAGAACACCTTCTGTGAACAGTGAAAAATGTGTTAAGTAATTTAAATGTTCTGCATGATTCAGAAGCAAAGGGTAACTCAGTAACTTAGATTACAAGAATGTACTTTAGGTTCTCTTACTTTCTTTGATGGGGTGAAGAATATCACAGGCATTCAATCAAAACAAGCGATGTGCCTTGCAAGACAAATCAGAGCACTTCTTCCCAAAGTTTTTCGGGTTTTCCACCCAACTCTTTGAATACTATAAATACAAAAGTGTAATTTTCCCATTCATTTGGAAGTAAGTAGTTTCTCAACAAAAGCAGTTTCTCAACAAATGCTCCATCTGCAGACCTTAACATTCATGTATACTAAAGTAGATGTCCTCCTTCAGAAAGTCTGCCCCTGTCCCAACCAGTATCACATCAAGGAAAAAATTTACAATGCTGTTCAAAAAACAGCTGTGTCAGCACAGGTGACATGATATAATTATGCTGATGCAACAGCTTCTTACCACAGAAAAGGGAGATTAATCTTCTCATCCCATGCATTCCAACTCCTCCAGTGTTTCCCTGAGAGCATTAAAATGAACAGAACTTATTTTTTTGGTAGCAAATCACCCCCCAGAAAAGGCAGGTTTCTATCAAATCAGAGATTTGGATCAGCTCAGTGGCAATACCAGACAAGTTTGTCAGGTAAGACAAGCACAAGAGATCACAAGACACTAGGGGCAAAAATCTTGACACACCTTAGGGGTGTTTCCTTCCATGGCAGCAAGCTGATGAATTTTTACGCTTTTGTTAAGGTGGAAGAAAAAAAAAGCTGGCAAAAGTGTTTAAAGTCTGTGACGTTTTTCTCTGTTTTTCTGAAAGCTTTTTTTTTAATTATTTTAAATTTCTCTTTATATACTTCAAACTCTGAGAATGTTTGCCTTAAGTTACAGCCATTTTGTGAACGTTTCCAGAAAAATCCTGGATGAGAAAGGCTGCACTTGAGGGTGTTACTGTGCTTTTCTGGTATGGCTAGAATGGATGGACTCAGGTCATAGCAATATCCGTCTTCTGTGTTCACTGAGGAAGTCTGTCCAGGACAGCTGGCCAGGTGTCCCAGACTGCTGTTCCACCACATAATCATCGCTATTGAGACCTATGGTAGATGAAACATACTCACAAAACGTGCCCGTGTTAGGTGTTAGTCACACTTGTGCTGCGTAGCCATATTAGGAGCATGTTAATCCAGTTGATTTTTAATCAAAGCTCCTGTCAGACAACACTAAAGCAGCTTTAGTGATGGTAATGCCAGGTCAGAAAGACTGATCAGAAACTGCAACAGAATACACTGTCTCCTCTGGTAAATTAATTTTAAAAACATGAATTTCATAGGTTAAACTTTGTATCAGCTAACGTGATGCTGAACCAAAAATCTTAATCTATCCTTAACTGGCATAAAGACAACTAGCCAGCAGCAGAAACACCGCAGTGTATATGCTTCAGCCACTTAGAGATATGTACTTCTGTGCCCACAGTAGTCCAGGCACTAGGAATGAATCCAGTATTACAGATTACAGCCTGAAACAGCACATATTTTTTATATGGAAAGAGGTAAACATGTAAACGAGCTCAGACACCAGGTATGCTGCTTTGGATAGACATACGTTATAGCACAGTGTACTGCTCTTGATCTGGAGCCAAGTTACGTACTGCACTCTAAGAGAAGTGCTGAGTATCCATCAGCTTTTCAGCACCATCCAGACACGCATGCCCTTTGGCTTTTAGCCTGTCCTACTGTTCATCCAGGGCTAACACAGTAAAACCTTTCTTTAGCACTGTCAGCTTACTGCAGTATTTCCAGTCTAGCAAGAACTTTCTACATACTTCGTGCTCCTCATACCTACACACCAAGAAAGTAGCATCATATCCAGCTGCTCCAGAGTCACCACTTATGTATGACAATTCATATGAATGCAAGGACCTGCTTTTAAGAAACTCTTAACAATTTCTCTGTACAATTCAATTAATATGTTTCACAACACTGAATTCATTAAAGTTCCTCTTTCAGTTTGCTTTAAATGTTAGGAACTTATACATGCTCATTTTCACCCTCAGAAATTGAATACTTTGTGCTTGAGAATATTTAAAAAAAAAAAATACAGTCTGCATAAATTATTTGCGTTATTCAGAGAAACACAAAGAAAGCAAGATGAAGTAACTCCTTCCTCATCTGACAATACACAAAAAAAAATGTAGTATTTAAAGCACACACACAGTTGCTCTCGAGAAAAGTAAAAGGAGGACCACATGGGCAAAGCTCACGTGTTTGTGTGTATCTGCCAAGTGCAGACATGGCCTCTGTCCCAAGGTCACAGTTCAAGCTTCTTAGACTTCTTAGAGAACATCCCAGTTGAAACAGATGACTATTTCAACATCCATGTCAGTTTGCCCATAAATCTTGTGCTCACTAATGCTACCTGGTTTACATTTACCTATGTAAACACTCCTAGCATGAAAAAAAGGAGCAGCAGCAGAGAAAATACCAAGCTGCCATCTCTGTTGCCAAGCCTACAGTCACAGCACCAGGATGCTGGGAAGTATCACAGGGGCTATTGTAGATTCCCTTGAATTCCATCAGAGGTCCTCCCTACTAAAATAATCTTCTCTGAGAACAGATCACTTTGTTATCTTCCCAAGCTCTTAAATTTCTTGGGGAGAATGGAAAACTTAACATGCCTGAAACTTCCTAGACTCTCCAGTGCTTCGTTATCTTGTTAGTTTCGATTTGCTTCACCATAACCCCAACCTATTTTCTTTTCTTTTTCAAATCATCAATTTATCAATTGTGCAATCATATTGCATGGAGTTTGGGAATTCAGAAGTCAGAAAGCTTTTGTTGATAAAGCACAGTTTTTCAAGGTAGGCAGGTAACAATAAGCTTTTGGAAATTATGTCCCTGTTTGCTTTTACAAAACACAAACTAGAAACTGATAATGCATAAATATTTGAAGTGCTTGGAACACCATATGTACAATCATCATAACGTGATTTCTCAGGCATGGTAAAATGACACAGAAGAAAACAGAAATCTGGAGGTAACACTTGTGTTGGCTTGCTTTCTTTCCCATGGAAATGCTAATACTGAGATCTTACATCTGGAATAAAAATTTGGATCTAATAGAGATTTAAAAGGAGACCACACTGTCTAAAAAACTATGAACTTCTCCTCTACTTCTCTCCAGGTACAAAACACAGCTTTCAAAAACAGCTTTTTAATCCATGGGATATCAAAAGTACTTCCTATGAAGTCTCTGAATGCATTTTTTAAATAAGGACATAAACTGGCTTTAAATACAGAAAACTCTAATTAAAAAAAAAAAATCACTAAATAATTCATATTAGTTCACAAACTACCGATTGTGTGTTAGAGCTTTGTTTAAGTACTTAGTTAGTAAATTAAAAGGCTGAAATGTAAAAGCAAGGCTGGTTTCATTCTTCCCTCAAACCAGGGTGGTCCATGGACAATTTCTGATACCACTGGTGTTGCCAGGGAAACAAAATGAAAACAGGTGCCATCAAATACAAATTAAAGATTTAGTTCTATTTTAAACCACCATAAAGCAAAGTTTCCATAAACTTTTTAACTGATACTACTACAAATTTTACAATACTTTATAACAAGAAAAGGATTATAAGTTGTCTTTAGACCATCAAGTTTTAACTGAAACAAATTTAGACTGATTGGCAACCCTTCCTTTAAATAAATAAATTTCTTCCATTAAATACGCATCATCCTCTTTAAAATGACCTAGAGTACACTTTAAGGCAATGTAATACGAAGACAGAAACAGGGTACATACAGTCTCAATAAGCTCTCTCCAGTTCGCATTTTACCTTCCTTTTAATCTACACAAATTTTTAGATTTTTAAAAAAGTAAATAACCAGTACACACTAAGTATTTAAAAGTATTCAGTAAGTAGCAGTAAAAGTTTAATATTTTCCTCCTAATCTGATTGTGGTTTTCTCCCATATGATTAAAAATCAAATAAATATACCTTTAACTAAAACCCAAGTAAATACACTTTTGCTTTTAAAAAGTGTAATAACATGTTAAGAATTTGGTGATAATAGTAGTTAACTCTATAAAGTAGTTCTTCCAAATCAGCTAGCTAAAACTTAACATGTTTTCTGTCAGTGTAAGAAAAAATGAACATCTAATTCACTTCAATAAATAAGCATTGATTCAAGCTTCCAAGAACCTCTTAAAATTATTTACTGAGTTCTTTTTTGGCTTAATAAGACACTAGTCACATACAAAAATCCAAATAGACCTACCTCAATTAAAAGCAATACACAAATTCCCTCCTTTTCAATAAAGCCAGCTGCCAGAGCTCTGGATAAAAATTAACCTTGTGTATTTTGTGTTAATGCTGGAATTTGAAAGAAGTTAGAAATAAAAAGAAGTAGAAATATCTGTAGTAAATATATATAGCTTTTAACTTAAAAGTTTTGAAACCTGCTGTATATTTTACAGTATCCTGCAGGTTATTGTGGAATTTTTAGTAAAAGGAGTTCTCATAAATCTACCCATAAACACCTTGCTGAATAATTTTCCAAGTCCAGATTGTAAGCTGAAAAGAAGTTTAATAAATTCAGTATACAATGACGTGCACGAATGATGGAAAGGCTTTTTCAAGAATGTAAAGTTAATAAAAAAGTTTTGTAACATTAAAATTGTGATTCTGGTTTTAATGCATCTTGATGATTTACTACCAATTGCCTATTTCAAATAAAATTTTCTTGAGATCTTCAAGTTGCCAAATAGTTTTGATTTACACTTTGATCTTTGTTTACAGTTTTACTAACATCACAAATGAGCAGATCTACAGTGATTTAAAACTTCTGAATGAGCTTTTTGGTGGAGGTCTGCTTGCTTGTTTGTTTTTAACATTTGTCCAGGGAGAAAGCAGCCAGCTCAACAGCAGAAAATACCATTACCTATGCCATGTTAGGTTTGTTGAATACATTCCTGGCTTTACCCACATTATCAGTTCTATCAAATAACCTTGAGCAATGGTTACAGATGTAGAGCTTGCTGCAACGCTCAGTCAAGTCATCAAGAATCCTTCCATCAATTTCATAGCTTCATTCAGCCTCCATTTACTGTTCCAACATCTTTGAAAAGTAATATTCCCAGATCAAACATTTCCCTATTAAAGCATCACTCAAATAAATGAGCAATATCACGGTAGGGTCCTTTTTTCAGATTAGCACTTCCAAGAATCTGAATCGTACACAACAGATACACAGCATTACATGAAACTAACCAGGATCAAAATTCTTTTACAGTTATTTCAGTTAAAGTTTCAAGTTAACTCACTTGTGTGTAATTATGAAATTACAGTACTGATCCTCTGCTTACTTTGAAAGTGATTAATCAAAGTTGGAGAAAGCCAACCATCAACTGAAGTATGTTACAGATTACCTATTCAGGGGTAAGTCTAAAAAGATGAACTGATTTAATTTAATTAAATCCTCATTTAGAAGCACAAAATAAATGTTTTCCATTTAATTCAAATTAAACTCCAGTTTCAGTCCAAATTTCAAATATTCTCTGCTTCTGCTACCTTATTACACATGACAGATTAACATTTCCTTTTTGTGCACATTACGCAACCAACAAACCTGATATCATTAAAAAAAAATGTTTGTTTTTTTTTTTTACAGTAATAAACACTATTTCTTCTACAAAAAAAATCTAATGATGTGAAAGAGCAAGGATGCATTCACTAGCTACAGTAAAATATTAATGCTAGATTCTGTGACCACAAATATGTTTAACTGCAGTTTTTCATATTGAAACTGTGTGAACTTTCAAGCCATCTCTTCACAAAAGGGAAAAACAAGTTAGAGAGATATAAGAAAAAAAGGAGTAGATAAGAAAAGCAATGCCTACAGGAAGACAATAATTACATACATCAGATTGCAGACCTTTCAAAAGCTTTCATGTGGACAGGAATTAGGGCCTTCTCATCCTCCCATTTAACCATCATATCCCAAGTCATCTAAAGCTTTCACAGTATATGTATCAATACTAATGTCATATCATTCTGTGCTGATTAGACAAATATGAATGAATGTGAACCTGCATAAAGCACTGATTTTCTCTCATTAGTGAGCTCTTCTTCCAGACTTCACACAGCTTCCCGTCTTACCCCAGTAGCACTTTGAGCACTCCTAAAGCTGAACTCAAACTAACCCTATATTCCATTACTCCCATCTTTTACTTGCTTCTGCTCCTTACAGCCTACTTTCTGCCCTTTTTCTTCTCTATGGAGAGCCAGATACTGACAAGGTAGTACCTTGATAATAACAAATTAGATTATCAGGCCAGCTCTGCACCCATTTGCAAATCTCTAGGGGGGAACTGACCTACTGTATGTATCCAGTCTTTTATGTGGTTCATACTTTCAAGAGTCCCCTAAACCAGGGAGATCTGTCAATCTTACAGGCTCTTGATAAGGCAACATGGCAAAACCTCTTCAAAAACCTCGTTGGAATACTAGGGAGAATTTTTTCATCATCTGTAAGTTTTACCAGAGGACAAAATGGTTCTGGTGTTGTTTTTTCTTTTTGTTGGATTTGGGTGGTTTTTGCCTCCTATCTTTCTTTCACAAAAGTATTAAAAAACCTCTCCTATCCACATGAAATGGGCTAACATTAAGCATATAAACCCTCTGCACAGCAAGCTGTGAAGTCTTGGAAACTGGATGCTGCCTTGCTAGCACATCACTTTCTGTGAGGCTCCATACCTGTAACTGAATCTGGTCAAGTCAAGCAATGACATACCAGTTGCCATTTAAGTAAATTAGTAAAGTATCACAGGCTTTATTTCATGTATTTTGCACCCAGATGCCTCTAAACTTGTCTTCAGTGTCCAAGGACAACTCACATACTATTTCTTTTACTCTGTTTATCTTTTTTGTATAAGCCATGGTTTGGCATTTAAGAACTTTCATTAAAATTCTATGCTAGGTATACTGAAAAATGGGAATAAATAATATTTCTGCATCACAAGAAACTAGACTATACCCCAGGGGTACTTGCAGTTTCAGTTAAACTCATCTGTTCACACACTATAAATGCTGATCATTCTTCAAGGTTAAAAAAAAAATAATTAAAAATCTATGCTTAATTTAACAAGTTAAATAAATCTTGAATGAAAAAAGCATTTGGCATTTTTTATTTCAAAATGTACTGCTCAGAGAAGCACCTTATCTGTTTGGAGGTTTTTTACTCATACAAAAAAAAAAAATCACCAGACAATGATTATTCACATTCTGATCAGATCAGGTGGACAGGTGCTTACTGATTTGAAGTAGTAGCATACTTAAATGAGAAATTAAAGCTTTCTTTTTAAGAACCATTAAATAAAATCACACATCCAGAGTTCAACCCCAAAACAAAGCTGTTGAACAAAAAAACTACCGAAGATAAAAGATCCAGATTACCACTGCTATTAGCATAAGTGCAATTAGCATATGGTTTGAACCATATAATACTACTACTTTCTCACAGGAAAACTATGAGAAACATAGCCTATTACCATATGGAATTACATTTCTCGTGGTGATTTATGTGAAAAGTAACTCCTATGACATTGGGGTTTTTTATTTAAAAAAATAAAACCCATATAGAGAACATACTTTTATTTTCTGTTACATAAATACTGTCTGGTATTAACTGTGTGCCTTTTTTTTTTTTCTTAACTAAAGTTGTAACATCTATTTGAAATTCTGGGTATATATTGTACCACAGAAGCAACCATATTATGAAGCAACACCACCTTCAGCTGCATTCAAACTGAAGGCCAGTGGAAGTTTAACCTGTGAAGTTGGCTGTATCGTGGCAATAGCATTTAAAAGTGGGAGAACAAATGAGGTGGAGAAGGAAGAAGGCTTCATAGAGGCCCAAATACCCATGAAAGTTCTAGAACCCTGTCTCATTTTATTGATATGCACAACTAGAAAAGTCCAAAAGGACAGCTAGGACAGTAGCAGGAGAGACTCTGGTTTTGCAATTACTTTTAAGTCAACCTCAGCACCAACTTGGCTGATCACAAAGAAGGGATCAACCCAGTCCTCCTACTGGTTCCACCCACATATTTTTGCCCCCACCCAGTTCAATCATCATATTAACAGTATCAGCGAAAGCTACTTCTTGTTACTTGGTTAGTTTTCAGAGGGATCCATTTTCTGACCCAGCTCATTATGCAGCCATTTAAATGCTCACTCCAGCAGAAAGGGGTGATGAAAATACATGACAACAGGTAGGAATACCACCCTTCTGCAGCCACCACCTGCATTTAGGTCTGTTTAAAGCAAACAAAAACTGCATTTAAAGCCTAGAGGTCCAAAGTTCTTCCAACAGCTCTTTGGGAAGCCTGCAGCAAGACATGCTTCGCCAACCTAAGACACTGATGTGATATTGTTAAGGCAGCCATCTGAGGTCCCTGCTGTAAACATACATTATAAATTACATAATTATAAATTATATTACATATAATATTATATATTATTTACAGATTTAGAATGACTATGGCATTGTGTAAGACAACATACACCAAAACCCTTTCCTGAGAAATCATTTTTTTTAAGACAAGACATGACACAATGGAAGATCCAGAGGAAAGGTAAGAAACTATTTTGTTCTTTTAGCTACACGCATTCTTACCATTCAAAGAACTGGACGTGTTATGGTCACACATGATTTTTTCAAAACCCAAGGTTTAACTATTTTAAAATAATTTTAATGTACAAAGACACTTAAAAGCACATCATATATTTAATTGTAAGGACCTATCATAATACAGAATGCACAACAGAAGTATTTAAGAATTATGACCTCCCTGAGGAATCACACTCAGTGAGTCTTTCCACAGCTCACTATCATTCTTTCACAAGATCTTAAAGAGGTAGTAAAATAATAAACTGCAATGTACAATCAAAAATCCATATTTTAAATCTCTTTAAATATTAGCTCACTGTATCTATAGAGGCAGCAGCCAAGATCTCAAGTTACAAATTAACAAAGATTGTCTCATAGAAAGTTCTTAAAAGCAAAAGGACTTTTAGAAGTTAACTCAAACTCTTTTCTAAAGATAAGCAAAAGCACTAAAATAAGAAAACCAGATAATATACTTCTACAAACCTACTCTAAATTAAGAGCAGTAATGCTGAGATAAGATAGATGAACTCCGAGTGAAAATAATAGAAACTGATGAGACAATTCCATCTGCTGGAGAGAAGAACTGCAAAAGTGACTACACAGAAAGACATTTGACATCACTAGAAGCTGTTTTTCTTTTTCTCCTTTCCTCAGCTTCTGGCACAAAAGGCATAGAGGAAATAATTTTCTCAATGATTAAAAACTGGTCTCAACCAGACAGCAATGCTCAACATAACACCTTCCTTGGTTCTTACAGCTTTACACAGCAATAATTCTCACTTCAATCCTCAGTTTTAATGCAATATACTGAGAATAGAAAAAACTGGGAAATGGTAGATTGCTATAAGATACATCAGGAATAAAAGGTTATTACAAACAGATTAGTCCAGGGTGGAAATGACACAGGCTAAGCAGGAGGCACGGATTATCTGGGTAAGTGCCAAGGAAAAATAAATATCATGATTGGACTTAAGGCAAATGGAAGCAGTTCAAATTGGCTTCCTCCAATTCACTGCAGAACATGTGATGCCCACATGTCCACTTCCAACAAACCTCACCATAAAGAAACAAAGGCCAATACTGTGAAGTGTTGAAAAACACATCTACCACCAGCTTCTTCCATACCACAGCAATGTGAATTATTGCAGCTGCTTGATAAGCATGAAAGGAAAGAGTTTGGAGGTTTTTTGGCTCTTTTTTCTTGGGGCGAAGGGATGAACAGAGCTACCAGCATTCATTTGAAGCACACCAACCTGTCAGTGTGTTGACCCTGCAAAAAAGAACAAATTTTATAAAACGCAGATTGCAGTTTTACAGTTGGTCTGTAAGGCTCAGTGTATGGCTGTGGCCAAACGCAGTAACTCCACCCAGCCCACTTCCTCTGCGTACATGCTCCTACAACAAGAAGTTCTATCAGGTTAATTTTTCAAAACATCGGTTCCTTTATCCAACTCCATGCGAGGCCACAGAAATGCTAGTGTATGCTTAACAGAAAGGTCAGGAACTCCTGACTAAGGACAGGCTGCCTCCATAACCAGCAGCCCACACTTGAGTTGGCTTAAATTGATCATAAAAATCACAGCCTTGCAGCAATGAGTGATCATGTCATTGCACGAACACAAGGAAAAATCTTTGGTAAGGGCGGTCCTAGAGAACGGACCTACAAACCAGACAGACATTCTTAAGGTTTAAGATTAGCAAAGAGATTAACAACACTTTGCCATAAAGCTAATAAAAGACAAGTATCAGCAGTAGATGAGTTATGATCACATAAAAACTCTGCAGCTTAAAATGTTCTTCCACCAGGAAAAACTCTCACATGACAAACTTGAGATCACGGCTTGATTAGCAAACACAGAAGATACTTCAAAAAAGGTTACACATTTTTACCAACAAGCAAAATCACAACTATCCCAGCAAAACAGTGCCGATCTTTACACTTCCATTAGAGATGAAAGGGGAAGAGTGAGACTTAGAAACAAACAGACAGATACTGCATGAAGAGGAAAGACTGAGTAGAGCAGTTAATGGTTTGAATTAAATCCAGACAGTGGTAAGACATAAATACTTTATCACTACAGGCCAGCATACATGCTGCAGTCAGTGGGGGACACAGGAATGCAGCTGTTAAGACATGTCACTGCAGCCTCAGAGTAGGAGATGGAGTCTTGCTCTAGAACCACACTGAAGCCCCCCTTAATTAGATCCACTATAAATCCGTAACTGCTCATCCCAGCAGAGCAATCAAAGGCAGATGCAAACACCACTAGCCACATTAAACCTGGCTACTGTACAAACTACTGCATCCAATGCCTGCTGGATGGGTTAAGTTACCCAGGTTTGAGTGAATTTTGAATTACCAGCAAATTCCTTGTTATTTCTAGTGAGTGTATCACTGAATTTTAGGGCAACCTTGAAGATGCTGGTATTTTTTCCTCCTTTGCAACTACTTGAAAATACCCTTCGATGAAAACTCAGAAAATGCTAAAGTTTCACTTTTCATCATTAGCAAAAACACAGAAGGCATCGGACATCAAATGTGAGGCATTCCATAATTATTACATGAAAAAAAGCAATAAACTTACTGGGCTGGCAAGTAGCCTTGACCTTTGGGCCTCAAACCAAGTATGACAACTGCAGGTTCTGCTGAACTTAGGTTTGCAGCAGAGAACAAGTGAAATAGCATTGATGACACTTACACAGCCAACTATACTAAAACATGAATACTTACACAGAAAAACATGTCTGTTCCCCCCCCCCCCCCCCCCCCCGTTGTGAAATTCCATTTTGCACCCCTCACTTCTCATTCTTTCCCAGCTGAAACTAGTACAATTCTTTGGAGTAGCTACAGTGTGGTTAAGCAGAGGAAGCTATGCTTGTTTGCATGGAATCTGCTATTTCCTCTCTGCCAAAACACTTGTTTAAAGAAGTCATGTAATATTTCTATTAAGCTGTAAATGCAGTTGACAAGGAAATGGCCTACTGGCAGTGCATTACCTTTGTGGCAGTGCCAACCAGCCTACAGCAAAATAGTGCACATGGTAATTTCAACATGCATTCCCAAGTAACAAAATTGTGCCTTACATAAATACCACAGAACTCCAGCAACATCTAGAAAAAGCAATAAAAAATTGCCCAAGCTTTCATGCTTGCCTGATCAATTCTGTGTCATAACTAAAACAAAGTAGGAAAGCATCTACATATGTCCAAAAGTCTTGTGAAGCTGTATCATATGACACTAGGAAAACTATTGCAACTTAAATCTGTGTATTTCTTGTTAACCACTGTAACAACTCACTAATAAAAATTAAGAAAAACTGTAGGTATCAAATATACAAAAGAGTACTAACTGCATACAAGCCCTTAAAACCATAACGTAATTTATTAACAAGAACACATGTTCTATGTAATCCAGAATTGTTGTGTTAAATTACTTTGGCCTTTGATAGCATTCATTTGATTACAAGAATTAAACAGATTCACAAGCTTTCAAACTCAGTGACCTTTGATTTACAAGCAGCTATTATCAGAGAAAATTTTTTTCTACATATAACAACATAGTCCTCTCACCTTTCAACAGCTAGCGCAATTATATATAATGATGTTAAAATGAACTCAGATTTAATTAAGGCATTTTCACTCAAAAACACAAACAAAACAGAAAAACGGCACGATTCAAATGTACTTAATTTGTAATCAATACTTCTTAAGAATATTTTTTAAAATGTTATTTCCTTTTAAATTAAATTCCCATCAACAACAAGCTTCAACAATACTTCATTCTCAGCTTTCATATGAGTATTTTCAGTTTGAATGATAATGTTAAAATTGTTAATTACACAGTAAAAAAAAAATATGATGCAGGAGAAGTACTATGCTTCTATTCCAAAATTATGTAATGTTTCTAACTGCAAAACACTCACTAGCTTTAACAGAGCTCCACACTGCCATAAAACTTCAAGAAACATCTCTGTTCAACAAAGCAAACAAACAAATCCAGAATGCAGTACCACTAAATACACTTGAACTCACATATGGATCACCTACAGTAATGATATATGAACAGTAGCTTCTCTTTCAACGTTTGTGGCTTCCTTATATTAAGATCCTGATATATAAGAAACCAGCAAAAGAAAACTGAATAAAATATGTATGCCATTTTTGCAGCAAATCACAAAGATGGAAATCTGCTTTTAGCAGTATAAAGTGCCTTACTAATATTAATGCTTTGGATATAAAAAATTCAAGAACAGAGTATTTACTGATGCTCAGTGCAATCAGTGTAGCTATTCTATAGCCCATTTCAAAAAGATACATGAGTAACAGTGGCAACAGTTATTCCTAGCAAAACATTGTTCCCCATGAACTTCTCCAAATAATTCCTTTGTAACTACTATTTTTTGTAAAGCAACTAATTCTATTCACATTTTATTTTGCAAGAAGTAAACTAATTCAGTAACAGAGTTTAAGAGTCAGGAGTAAATAAAAATTGTCAAGGGTTACAAATATCAGCAGTGCTCGCATAGGACAACTCCAAATTCTTCTTTAGGTCATCTTTACTTCAAAACTCCCTTTCAAAGGAGAATGCCTCTTGGCTACAGAACGCTCCAGGTACAGTATGGAACAGGCTCTGTATGTTGCCTTCAAGTCAATTAAGCAGTTAGAGCTTTAGTTCTCCCTCAAGTGGGAATAAAGGCATTCTGAAATCTTTCAGAGATGTGTTAAAACAAACTGCAGTAAACAAGAAGCAAGACAGCAAGTGAAAATCCTTAGTCTTAAAAATCTTTGTCCATAAACATCCAGTTTTATGATTCCAGTCTTATGTTTTTGATTTTCTAATACAACAAACAAGGAAACATCACCACACACACTCACCCTCATTGGATGAATATCTGCATACGGAGGCTTTCCTTCAGCCATTTCTATTGAAGTGATACCAAGGGACCAAATGTCTGCCACACAGTTATAGCCAATTTCTTGTATTACTTCAGGAGCCATCCAAAACGGAGTTCCTATAACAGTATTACGTTTTGCCATTGTATCCTGTAATTATATTATTTATGCAATTAAAACAGTGATGCTTTTTTTCAGATTCTTTTGATATTAATTCTATATTTAAAAGTTAAATTAGCCACCCAAAAGGTCAAATGGCAGTGACTTCCAATTAAGACCAAACCGAATCGGCCCATCTGCATATAGAGGCTGAACAGGTGACAATGACCATAAACCCCAAACAAAAGTTTAAAGCGGGCTCCTCAGGCACTTAAAGTACACTGGGTTATAAAAATAAAAAACTAAAAACTAAATAGCCTTACAATACATTAAATACTCATCACAATAAAGAATGTTAGCTCTACCACTAGTCAGACACTCTTCAGACACAAAATTCAATGCACAACAAAACAACGCAGTTAGGCGCACTAAAGCATTTTAAATTTATCTTTCCACAGGTACTTACTGTTAACTGGCCAGCCACACCAAAATCAGCTAATTTTGCATGTCCCTCAGTGTTAAGAAGGATATTTCCAGCCTTTATATCTCTATGTATTTTTCTCATAAAGTGCAAGTATTCAAGTCCTTTAAGAGTAGATTTCAGAATAGTTGCAATTTCATCTTCTGTTAGCTGCAAGAAAATATAAAATCATACACAGAGTCCATATATTTGAACTATTTAAAACATGATAATTTCATAATGATTATTACAAATACTGACAACATACCTTAGGTATTTTTACACAGGAATATCCCAATACCACTTACAATTCAAAACTATGACCTACTAACTTGATCCATACTGCTAGATTCTTACAAGTCTATAGAGTCCAATTAGAGCAAGCAAGCTACAAAACTAGAGAAGGGACTGATTTATGCAGATCAGATGCCAGAATATGCAGTATTCTCTTTCAAACAAAAGTTCCTACTGTCAATCAATAGTTACTACTTTTTAGATGTTGACATCCTTCATAAAGACTGCTGCAGTTTCTATAACAACTAATACATTTGTCACTTAGATCATACATATTAAATGTCAAGTTCAGCATTACCTTCATCAAAAAGGTAATGGCGGTCACCACTAGACTAGATGGCACATACCAGAACACTTCCCTGGTAGAAGAGATATAGTCCTTTCTCAACAGTGGAAGGCTGGAGCTATTCCTCAAGTAGCCATGCCCTTAAGTTCATTACACAGTTTGCCCAACATACTAGCACAGTTCTACATTGGAAAGAGATAAAATGAATGTCATGTTTTCTTTATTTCTCCAATTCCAGCATATGATATGCCTCCTACACTTACAATTAGTAGACATCTAGTAGTATCCAGCTTTTGTCCACCAGTTATTCCTAACGGCAATACCATTAGTTTCTCGTTGCCAGTAATTTACAAGTTAGAGGAGATGAATAAAGAGCTTCTCCACCAAAAAAAAAAAAAAAAAACACACCAAAAAAACCAACCCCACACAAAAAAGCAAGGGATAAAAGTGATAAAGGAGTACAGAAAATAATGAAATAATTATCACAAAGCTTGTGAAAAATATATTTGGCAGGCAGATAGCTTGCTAGTTATTATCTGCAGGGAGATAAAACAGCATGCACAAATACAAACACCCAAACAGTTCCCAACTATTTTTTTACTGACGTTTCTCAAGTAAGATACTCCTTTTACAGATAGTGCCTTCACTGTATATGGAATGTAAGTAAATGCTAATTTTTGAAAACAAGTATTTCTCAATTTGCCTGTGCTCCATACTGACACAAAGCTGTAGAATTACACGCATACATATGTGCCCCAATGACCATCCCCAAACCCCGCTCAGCCCTGAAAACTAATCCCTACCAACTAAGATGTCATGGTACTCTTATGCTGGAAGGTGCCAGTAACTATTATCAGTTCCTTTAACAGTAGACAATTACAGAAATGACTAAGAAAGGATTCCAAACAGGTACTATGGACTTTTTCTTACATCATTCTTTTTCTTGTTGACAAATGATGCAGAGAATGAGTGTACTCTGCACTTCTGGGTTCATTTTAAATTACCTGCACTCAACAATTGCTAGATGATATCCTCATAGGAAAATACAATCAGACTGAATATATGGCTCTTCAATTTCAGCCACAAATATCACATTTTTTAAAATGTCTACCAACAATGTTGATTAGTTTGCTGTCTAGGCAAAGGTTTCCTGTTAGTCCTTAAGTGTAGATAGCACACAAGCTATGTTATATCGTATTACAATTATGCTATAAAAATTGTACAATTGAATCAACAGAAATCTTAACATAGCTGGCCCTAAATATATTTTATAAGGCATGCCGCACAGCTACCACCATGTGAAGATAATGAAATATGTCAGCCCATAACTTTCAAAGTAGTTGTGGTGTGTTCTGGTCTTTGAGAAAACATGTTGCTTTACATCACATTTACCAGTGCATAATACTACCTTCTACAGCCATGCTGAATTTTTAAGAGATTTCTTTATGCTCCTTACTGATAACATGGCCTTCAGTTACTTCTGAGAATTAAGGCAGAATATTTGAGGCTCTTTAGAACTTTTAGAGTGCCCAAAATGAAAAATACATTTTGCATAGTTATACCCAGCTCTCATTCACATCATGTTTGCTGTTTACTCTTCAGTCAGGATGAACAGAAATGTACTCTAAAATTAGTCAAGTAACTGAATACAAACTGAGAAACATAATTGCTAATTTGAAAGAATTGATAATTCCTCAATTTGAACTCAATTTTTTTTTTTTTTAAGAGAAATAAAATTGCAACAGGGATATTTATTGAATTCTACACATGCACCACAAAGGAAACACTAGAACTCTGTAACCTGACTTTTTTAAGCAGACCAGACAAACTTCAGTTTTAAAGCTTATAAAACACCTCAATGATTAACTAAATACCTATTATAAATAAAGAAGTGGTGTAGTCTGGGTAGTTCAAAATGCTTCTCTTATTTACTACTTTAATATGTTGCAGAATTCATATATTATCACAAATGATACAATAAGCTGCAGATACCAACTAGCAACAGGGTGACAGACATTTCATTACCAAAGAAAATACAATGTGGAAAATAAAAAAAATAAATTAAAAAAAAAAGCACTTTATTTTCAGTTATCTGTTGCATAAACTACAAATCATCAGCTACCAGAGTTGTTTATCTTCATTACTCTACATCAGTATAATAAGAACACAAACTCCTGAACAAGTGTTATTAGAGAAACAGCTAAAAGTGAATCTTTTGCCAGTACTAGACCCTCTGAGAATACTTCTCAGATTTTCATCAACATTTATTCTAGAATACAAGCAAAAAAAAAAAAAAAAAAGAAAAAAAAAATCACACACAATTCATTCCATATGATTCAATTTCTCACGGAAATACAAAGAAACTATTCACGCAACGGAAACACTGTTCAATTACGGCACATCAATGCTTTAATGTAAGAGCTAAGCAAATGAACTTCACACATTCTTAGAAATGCAAGAAACTGCAACACTTAAGATGAATACTCTAATTTGGCTGCAACACTGGGTTGCATTTTTTCCCTCTTTCTCTATTTTTCCAATCCTACATATAAATTAAACTGAGCAATAGCAATTCCTTCCAGTTTCAGTTTTGAAAGCTCTGGTACACATCCGCACCTCTCTCCAAAAAACACACAGCCCACAAGAAACAAGAAGCCCCACTCAGAGTCACTCTAAGCCAACAAAATGACTCAACAGAAAGGAAAAAATGATTAGTCAGCAAGATTATCTGTGCCTGGGTTGCTCATAACAAGTTTTAATTATTTAACAAGCAGAACCACTTCCCTATTCCAGCTTCTATCCAGTCTCATAAAACCTGGGCATGGAGCCCAAGGGTGCAGTTACACATACATTTACTTAACAGCAGTGCCAAGCTTGAATCCCTCATTTCACTGCAACCTATTGCAGTAATTCCCACTGTGTGTCAGTCCTTCCACTGAAAAACTGTGACCCTAGTTAAAAATAAACTGTCTGCCAAATTATTTTTCCCAACAAATCAGTTCCTTGATTCTTGATTCAATTTGTGGCACAGTCAACAAGGATGTAGCGGAGCAGGAGGTGCTCAAATTGGCATTGCTTTCCAAATAAGTTCATGCGTTGCTACGCTCAAAGAGACCTAGTGACTTTTATAAACCTCTCTGTATGCAGGCAGAGGATGAAACTGATGGTGGCATTAGCTCCACAGCGAGCAGTTACCACCTCCACTGCGCATTATGAATTCCTTGCCTGCCATTTATCTCCAAGATCTTCCAGTGTTTCTATTCAGTGGCATGCTGCTCAAAGCTCTTATTTGTGCTACTTTATGCTGACTGCTATGCTGCTTCAAAGGACTGTATGCTAGGAGAACTGAAAACCCTGCTATGCACAGTTCAAACAAGACTGTTTTCCCAGCACTGATGGGTTTACATCCTTGGTGCAATACGGAGTCAAGCAAGAAGGTACTTTAAATCAACTATAAGATAAAACCGAAGCATGGTCAGAAGGACATAGAGAGAATGAGACAATCCTCAGCATGTGAGTTAATAATCTGAAATACACTAAAACTGTGATTATCTGAAGACACACTACAGGCAATTTAAACTCCAGCTATTAACATGTATCATGAATGGCTTACGGCATGCTGAGTGTTAACACTTTCTGCCAGAGCTTTGCCAAATCCACCCCAATTCAGAAACAATACAGTGTCCTGTACAATCTCCAAAGACTTTCACGCAGTTAAACCTCAACATGTATCAAAAAACAATCCCAAGCATTGACAAATGCATAACAAGAAAGGCAAACAACTTATCCGCTTTATCTAGAAATAAGTATTATGAGAAACTGATTAGAAGGGTCCTCAGAGAAGGTCCCTCTTCAGTAAATTGTGTTCCTAATGAGCTTAATCCCTAGCTTTAGTTCTTGAAAAATTAGTAGTTAAACCACATAGAGATCTTTGGACCAGCTCTGGATATAGAAGTGCTTTTGCAGCTGCATGCCAAAATCCAGCTCTCAAAAGGAGAGGGCAACAGAACAACCGTACCAAAAGCTACGGCCTGAGAATCCAGCAAAGCAGAAGAAAGTGAGTTCTAGAGTACTGCAGCCTGATGCACCATCTGGGGACCAGCAATAAAGGAAAGCTATAGCATGGCTACATGTTACAGAAGTAATTTAAGTATTATCAAAATACATCTAGTGGTCACAGAAGCTCATAGGGGTGAGCATCACCTCTAAGAAGTAAGCAGAGAGCACAAGCAGTGTTTTATCAGGAACATACACACTTACCATCATCATCTGTATAACCTGATGCAGTCACTCTTCATATTATTGCTAAACGCAGACACGTATATGCATAATAATACACAGAGATAACGTTTAGCTTTAATATCTTATAATATTTAGGACAAAATTAATTTCCAGCCTTACTCAACAAGCCGAGTACACTCACCTTCCCTCAACAAGATTACCTTCTCAGAAAATGATGTACTGCCATATTGAACACTACCATGCAATAACCTGATGATTTTTGTGCAATTGAAGCTTTGTGCAGAGCAGACACTACCTATCCATGCTACTGAAAACACACAATTACAAAATTCTCAAAAAAAAATTACTTCCAAAACCACAAACTATTGAACCATAGCAGTCTAGCAGCTGAGCCATACATAGACCCTTTCTTCCCCTATTGGACATACAAAGCATTGCACAGAAAGTTTTAGTTATGTTGGTTCCGTAGACCAAAACTGTCTTCTGCAGATGTTTTTGCACAATATTAAATGGTATTTAAGTATTTTTTTGTGCTGCAAAGAAGCCAAATGGTACTCTGGGCTGCACTACACAAAGTGTTGACAGAGGTGGAGGGAGGTGATCCTTCCCCTCTATTCAGCACTGGTGAGGCTGCACCTGGAGTACTGGGTCCATTTCTGGGCTCAACAATACAGGGGAGACACAGGCACACTGGAGAGAGCCCAGCAAAGGGCTACAGATACTCTCAAGAGACTGAAGCACCTCTCCTATGAGGAAAGTCTGAGAGAGCTGGGAGAGTTAGGCCTGGAAATGAGGAAGCTCAAGAGGGATCTTCTCATGCATATAAATACCTGAGGGAAACATGCAAAAAGGACAGAGCCAGGCCTTTTTCAGTGGTGCTGTGACAGGACCAGAAGCAGTGAGCACACAGTGAAATACAGGAGGCTTACTCTGAACATCAGAAAATACTTTTTCACTGTGGAGGTGAACAAACACTGGAACAGGTTACCAAGGAAGGTAGGAAGTGTAGTGTCTGTGCCCCTACAAGGGACTTTCAACTCACAAAGGAAACAGCTAAGTATAGACCCAGGCCATAATACACCTTGCCATAGCACACAGCATGCCATCTACTTAATATCCAGTACTCCCTAGTTCTAACAAGTAGCTTGATGTTGGCATACAAGTAATGCCATTGATAACTACCACACAGAAAAATTAAAAGAAAATTATTTTTTAATACTAGGGATATTTTAGTCAGTATTGCTGTTCTGGCCTGGATGTATGGTTCTTGTACTGTACTATTGCTGATCAAACCATGTAGGTATTATGTTTTCTGTTAAAACAGTTATCTTATTCTGAGCTTTTAAATATGCAGCACCATTCTGTGAGTACAGCATGTTCTACACCTTGGACCTTAGTATAATTTCACAGTAATTATCTTTCCACTTTGTTTCCAACATCCAGTTGTGTCAAGATCCTCACTTAAAATCCTGTGGAACATTTATCTGCTCAGTATTTTTGGCTAATTCCAATGCTGTATGCTGAGTCCTTTGATGGGCTGGTGCTACCCCCTAAATATCAGTCAGCTGTCAGCCATGAAGCAGGTTCAAATCTTTCATCATCAAAACCACATGTGAACTATAGATTAAAATTAAAAATTAAAAAAAAAATGTTAGCAATGAAACCAATCTTTAAAAATGGAAATTTGGAGCAAAGCAGATCACAGCAAATTCAGGTGTTACACATCTATTAGGAGACCAGCTAATCCACATATTTAAGTCTAACTGGAAATGGATGTCATCCACAAGGGAGAACCAGAAGTGCATTTATACAGTCTAGAACACACTACCTAATCCATGCAACTGCTGGGACAACTTATCTATGGGTTCTCTGTTCACATTCTCCTTCCTGAGGGCCTCTCTGAAGGGTTCTGGGTCAGCTGAACTGTATTAACTGCCCAAGTCCATTCCCAGATGCTCTTTTTACACTAATACATGCACATTAAGCTTGATGCTTCCAGGAAGTATCAGGTTACTGCATCTAAACAGTCTGATCAAGTCAAGCACACTGGCTAAATCCACTTCCTGGCAAATAAAGGCACCATGGTATAATCATTCTTCCACCTAAAGCTATCAAGCTCTACCATCACTCACCTAATCATCATCACATACTTGGCCTACCTCCTTCATTTATGTGAAGACAAGGTGGACTAAGAAAGAGTCAGAGATTCAGAAGAGATGAGCAAACGAGCAAGGGAGACAACAGTTACTACAATACCCTTCCCACCTGTAATATTTGAAGTATAACTTATGAAATATGGCAGAAAGCTTCAGGGAGAAAGAGTTGTTATACTTGCAGCTTTAACCTGAAATCAAGGTTAGATTCTGGTTTCCACTGCCTGCTATGAACTTCAGTAAGACTACACTCTCCTGAAGCCAGTTCCCTTAAGCTTCACCTTTCAGAGCAACTACATTTCAGACATTTTTAAGCAGATCTGCATGCTACGTGTGAAGACAGTTCTCTTCAAACAAAAATCACAGCCTATGTCTTGAGTGAGGTACTAAATCATGACATCTAAGTTACTTAAAATGAAAAAGTTTGATCTAAGACTTTCAGTAATCGTCTCAAACTAATGGAGATAATCCCTTCTTCCCTTCTGTTCTTCCTCCTTTATTATAGTAAAGGGACACCTCAATATTACAAGTAATGGACAGAATAAGAACTCACTACCACAGGAGAACTACCAGTTTTACTCAACTATGCAAGTTAAAGCAGCAAGTGTCATTCTTCCTACTGAGCCCAAGTCATGCTGCAAATAATCATATGGAAAATGTGATTTTACAATATAACAATGACCATTCACTGCACAGGTGATGATCAGTGTTCATTTTTTTTTTTAGATTTGTGGCTTTGACAACATAATCCCAGTACCTTTTGTAATGCTTATTAACTATCATATGTAACAAACTCCAACTCCTCTTCTCAAATAAAGATTTTCATACTGGATAATTCAAGACGGTGCTAACAAATCAAAGTCTTGAAAATTTTGAAAAAAATAAAGTTTGAAAATAGCTAGGCTGCTACAGCCTAGCAGCAACACAGAATTATCTAAAACATATCTAGTGCTTCATATGGAAAACTGCTGCAGGAAATCTCAAGCATCTTCCATGGTCACATGCTCAATATTAGCTAGCACTAATAAGTACACTTAGAGAGATCAAGAACTCATTAGAATATGGAAGGCAGACTCTTTAGCCCTTACTCTTCACTACCAAGTTCCAGCTTGCTATACAACATCTATGAAGTACTGAACTGGCTATCCAGATGTTGAGTACAACCTTGGAAGTAATGCAGAGCCTTTTCAGCAGTGTAGCAAATAAAGACAACACAGGAAAAGAGATTTTTAATTATGATTCAGTGGCACAGTGACATGCATTTGTCATGTCTATACACAGTTGAGATGAGCAGCAACTGAGTTAGTTTGGCTCTTCAAAGTCCTTTGCTGACAAAGCAGAATAAGGTCAGTACAATGTGCCTTTCAAGCAGGAAACATTTATTTGAGTTTTCATTATTTTACCATTATGTAAAACACATTTGCAAACAGATCACTTGGCTCACAATCTATGCACCTGCTCATACCATCCCCATTGACAGCATCACCAAGGGAGACCTTGAATAACCTGTGTTAGGTGAACAAGGATCAGTGTGGTGGTGGTCTTGATCCTGCCAGATAAGAAGAAAGCCTCAAGCAGAAGCAGATGCATCTGCAGATCGCCACCTTCCACCAGCAGGCCTGCTAACAGCAGCAAAGCATTAGTGTTTTCATGAACACAGGATCTCAGAGGAAGAAGGACTACTAGGGAAAAACATCATCTACCTGACAAAGGGGGTCAAGAGCAACTTTGCCAACTGGCCTCCTAATGTAGTGAGTGCAGCTTTAAACACTGGGTAAGCACAGGAACAGAGAATGGCGAAGCACATACCAGAAAGGATTCCGGAGGAGGTTTTCTCACTCCTTTCAAGATAAAGTAGGGCAGACAGGTGTATATCTGAAACCCCATGTACAAAAGTATACAGCCTGTGATGCAAACAGGAAGAACTGCCAGCCTGTGCACAGCTGCAGAGCTATGCACAGGCTATACAGAGTTACTGGAATTAGAGACACAATGGGACAGATCACACAACCAGAACACTGTGAGAGATGGATGCAGGCTCCTCACAAGACACAAGCAGGAAGGATGAAGGGTTGAGCTTTACAGCTACGTGCAGTTCTACTACAGAAAACTTAAGCTTGTTGAGAGTTTATAGGTCAAAAGGTGGATGCCACCATGGCATCTGCTTCAAACCACCCTATCAAAAAGGTGAAGTAGATAAGTCATCCTCAGCACTGCAAGAAGCCTCTGATCATAGACCATTGTTCACAGAGGTGTCAACAACGTCAATACATCCTGGGAGGGCAACATGGCAGGGTACAAGAATATCCAGGAGTGAGCAGTAATAATTTTTACTGGATGTGTTGTATAGGCCCACTACAGGGAGTGTTCTACTAGTCCAGTTACTCATGAGTAAGAACTCCCCAGGGATGGCAGCAGCAGCCTTGGCAAGTGATTATGAGATGTTAGAAGTTAAGGTACGGAAGGAAGTGACAAAAGAAAGTAGCAGAACCAGATTTCCAGACATTAAACCTCAGACTGTTAAAGGAACTAGTAAGTGGGATCCCAGGGCATGCTGTCCCCCAAAAGACAATCAGACCTCAAAGAGCTGGTTGAGCACCAAGGACAACCACCTCAAAGTATGAAAACAATCCTCTCTGACATGCAAGATAATGAGCAAGAAGAGCAGGAGACCATCTTGAATGAGCTAAGCATATTAGAAGGGAAAAAAAAAATTAAAGATTAGATATGAAAAAAAAAGTTCTCTGCTGTGAGGGTGGTGAGGCACTGGAACAGATCGCCCAAAGAATTGGTAAATACTCCATCCCTGTCAGTGGTCAAGGCCAGGCTGGACAGGCCCTTGGCTGAAATGGTGCTGTGAGGCATCCCTACCCATAGCAGAGGGTTGGAATTAGATGACCTTAAGGTCCTTTCCAACCCTAAACATTCTATGACTCTATATGAAAAGCAGAGACATATTAATAAGGACACATAAAGCAGCATGGTCTGCTACTAAATGGGGTAGTCAACCTATTGACAAAAAACACAGAAATCTCCCAAGCATCTTCTCTGCATCAGTCTTTAGTAGAGTTTTTTTTGCCTAACAGCAAAGTGGAATGTGTTAGGAATTACTCTAATAAATTGTACAAATACAAATCCATGGAAGCAGATGAGACACATCCAAAAGTGCCAAGGAGCTGGCTAGTGCCAACCCAAGGCTGCTACTTCTCAGCTTCAAAAAGTTACAGAAATCGGTGGATGTCCTTTATGACACCATCTTCAAAAACAGCAGGAAAAATAAACCGAGGAATTACAGTCTGGCCATCTTATCCTCAGACCCCTAAACATCAGACTCTGAACAGTAACACAGCTGACTAGCCCATTTATTCAAGGGTTACCAACAAAACACGGTCAGTATATCCAGGATGGACTTGTCCATTGCCACAATTTCTGGATACCAAGATCAGTTAAACAAGTTAGCCAGCACAGAAGGAATTTCAGGCTTTGTGTATGGATTGGCTGGCTATTAGTTAATCCATATGGTTCAGCTGAGGATGTTATACTGGGATAGATGCTACTTAAACAAAAACAGAAGCGTCATTAGGTCTTAGACAGCCAATTTACAGCTGCAAAACACATGCACTTTAGTGCAGCAAAGGCCAAACTGTGAAATTACTGAGAAACATGACTGCTTAAAGCTACAAAATAACAATCTTATGAGCAAAGTCCTTTTAGCTCAGAGCAGGAACAAAGGGCTGCCCTGGACCCCCATGGTAGCATATAGAGAAAGCAAAACCAGAAGGACATTCAAACACAGCATCTAGAGATTCAGATACACTATTCATTTGAATTACCAGAGTTTAAACTCATGGAAAAAAAAAAAAAAAGTAATGAGCTAAGAACACATAAGAGATGATAATAAGAATACATGAGGCAATGTATATAAATTATAATGTAATTGATAAATAAATTGGTATGTAAAGGAAGTCACAGTTTAGATATAAGATGCAGGACCTCTGAACCCAGACAGCATGCCACTTGTACAGCAGCACATTGCTACACTCATCACTTACACTACTACCCCAAATAAGGTTTTGTCTGATAAACCCACTGCACAGCCACTATGTGCTATGCTACAGTCACTGAATTTGGCCCTGGAATAAGGATTAGAATAACCCAGATAATCCAGTAGGTGAGCAAGTACACCCTAAATTATCAGTAGAGGCAGAGTCACTGGTGTGTGAACACTCTCCCATGTTAACACCAGCCAGTAGGACCTAAAGTACTGCTTCACACTGTAATTATCTCAACCTATTGCAAGCTGTCACTGGAAAAGTCAGTCTCATTCCTTCTTTTCCTTCTCTTTCCCTACTGCTCATTCCTAATGTCCCTCTTGCATCAGATCAAGCCACTGTGCTGCCATAAGTCCCAAATTATCCCACAAGTGCGTGGGGAGATTGAACTAGAGAGGAAAAAGTATTCCCATGAGATAGATCACCAGTCTTACCCAAGATCACCCTGTGGCCACACACAATCACTGCATCTGAGGCATGGAAAAGGAAGAAACTCATCAGCCAGGTTGGAGGATAACAGCAGAACTGCCCTTTCTGGTTGTAATACCACAGTTTGACTGTATATTTATCTCCCAAATCAGGCTCTGAGAAAAGCAAACAAAACTAGACAAACAGCTTTGTCGCCTTGGACTGATTAACACCACACTTCAGATGAGCTAACAGGCACTATAAGCTTGCTCTAGTGCTGCTGATCTGCCTGGCACACTAGAAGGCTTCAAGGCAGAATTCCAGGGGTTGATCTAACTTCAAAGTAGTAGCCTGGGCATCTTGGACAAGAACCGGCTCCTGTCAAGCTGAAAACCTCTCTATATGAATAGGCTCCAAACAGTCTGTTAAATAAAAACAACTATTTTTGAATTCTACTTCTGTCATTTTTTGTCCATTAAAGTCCAGTGTTGCTCACCTTCCAAACAAAACTTTTGAAGAAGATGGGGAACCACAGATATCAGAAAAGATGACCAGCAAATTCTTAGCAATAAGCAATAAGGGCAAATGCACAGTGATGTTTCCTCCCCAAATAAGAGGAGACATCCAGCTTTTCCTATGACTTATTTTGATACGATCATAGAATTATTTAGGTTGGAAAAGGCCTTTAAGATCCTCGATTCCAAATTATGATCTCAATGACCCCTGCATTAAAGTAAGAGTTCCTACTTCCGACTCTCTCCTCCTCAGTTTCTTTTTCTTACATACAGAGAAGCAGAAAATCAACTTCTTATTGGCCCAGACAAGCCACAGTCTTCATTTGACAACTTAGGAAAATTAAGGAACACATAACCCCGTGTGTCTAGGCCTAATCAATAAACATTCTGACAAAGTAAGAATCTCCCTCCCAACTTCCAAGTGAGGGTATTTCTTTTTTTTTTCTTGTGGAAAGTACAGTGAAATCACTTCTTATTTCCTTTATGTGTGTATGTGTGTATATATATATATATTTAAGATCACTAACAAAATGCTGAATTACTTTAAGCAGCCTCATTCCCGTAACACAGTCACAAACTTGCCATCACACAGCAGTCTTGGTGATTAGATCACTATTCCACAAAGAGCAAGAGAAATCAAACAGGTCAAAAGCCTCTGCCGCAATCTCCCAAAACTTGCAAGACATACACATGGCAAAATAAGAAATGGAGGAGTTTGCTTTGCAATGTTTTATGTTTTCTGTGAGGGTGGTGAGGCACTGGAATGGGTTGCCCAAGGAAGCTGTGAATGCCCCATCCCTGGAGTTGTTCAAGGCCAGGTTGAACAGAGCCTTGGGTGACATGGTTTAGTGTGAGCTGTCCCTGTCCATGGAAGGGGGGTTGGAACTAGATGATCTTAAGTTCCTTTCCAACCCTAACTATTCTATGATTCTGTGTTTGTTCGGGATTTTTTGTTACATGCACGAGAACACACCCTATCCTAAGCCAAAATGAAAGTTCTATCTAGCTTGGCAGCCTGTCCAAATGTAAGTACATGTCAAGTAAACAGTGGTAGCTGTCTGCTTCACCCTCCTAGAGATCTGAAGCATATGCATTTCCTGCTGCAGCCGCTAAATATTTGTGTTCAGCCACAGTGATTTTTTCCTTGTCTTACTCAATTGCCTTTTGAAAATAAACTTGTAGCAACTAATAAGATCTTCTATAACTATACAGTGGATCTCATCATCATGTGTAGAGAAAAAATATTTGCTTTGGATCTGCTAACTCTTGTTTTCTAATAAACAGTAAGATATAGCCATATTTTAACTCACTTCTTTAATGGTACTCATGGTTTTTAAAACCTTCCACCTCATCTCTCCCTCCAGGTACCTCTTCTCAACAAAGAAGTACCATAATCCATTTAGTATCTCCTTCTAGACAAGTATTCTTAACTTCTGGCAGCCCCATTACCTTTCTCTAATTTTCATAGTTGTGTTTCATCCTTGATATTGTCGTAATCTTTGGCAACCAGTTTACTTGCTCAATTACCTCTAAACATTACGCTGAAGTGCTTGAGAACCTGTATATAAAGACTTTGCCTCCCCCACGAAGCCAAACATACCTCTTCACATTTACTTATGTTTATTTTCTCAGTCAGACACTCAGTACCACAAAACCTTTCAAGCTTTTCCCTGTTTTTACTACCAGGAATATAATCTCTCTCATCAGTATTTCTACCCTCTTGTCCAAGCATGATAGGTAGCAGAGACCCATGTAGTATTCTCAGAAATGAACATTTACTCACACCCTCTTTTTTATATTTAAACCAACTAGCCACTTATGACAGAAGTCCATATTTACTCCACCACAGGTGTATTCCTTGAAAAGCCTCCAACATCAGATTCTGTCCTTTCTGTACAAAGCACACCCAGACCAATTTTACATTATTGCTGTTGTATGCCTGTTTAGACTCTTCCATACAACCCTTCTTTTGGTTCCCTCTCACATTCCTTAACTGATATCCCTTCTCATTCCTCAAGAAATAACCAATTACTTCCCATGCTCCCTAATTACTGAGAGACAGCAAGACAATTCTATGCTTGTTTCCAAACCATGCATGTACTAAATGGCCTGCTTGACACACTGTGAGGTGGAAGGGTAGTGGGGAGAAGCCACCAGAAGTTTTGCCTTGCACAGAACTGTAGTTTTCAAGAAACTTAAAGGATCATTATATTTTAAAATGCATTTGCCTCTGCTGCTGATTGCTCCACAGAAGAATGGACAGATAGTCAGCAACCGCATGAGCTTGTTTCCTAAGGCACACATATACTCCTTGGCATCAGCCAAGATCTTGTAACTGTGACTTTTATTCCAGCTTCTTGTCTTAATTCAGTTTAATTTTAGTAAGTGTCTTATTTTTTTTTAAAATGAATAAAAAAAAAAACTCACCGTTTTATTACGAAGTCTAATGATGTCCGAAACAGAGCCAGCTCCACAATATTCCATAACAATCCACAGATCTGTGTTCTTGAAATAGCTGCCATAGTACTTGACAACATAGGGACTAAATTGGGAAAAAAAGTTTGCTAAATAGATGAATTCTTAGTAGGGAAAAGGAAAAAAAAAAACAAACAAACAAACAAAAAAAAAACACAAAACCACCAACAAAAAATACCTCCACAAGTGTTGTTAAAAATTACAGTTCAGCAAACTTCAAAGTTACAGCCAACACCTTAAAAGATTATCCTAAAAAATACACAAAGAAGAAACTGATATCTCCACAAAATAGAGGAAATGCAAAGTAATTTCTCCATCCTTGCAGACATTTGACATTAAGGCTTCCATTCCTACAATACTAGCAGTCATGGGATGACTGTTTTGTGAACAAGTGCAAGGTACAGTCCTTCTTCAGAACTATTACAAGATTGTTCACTTTTTAAAAGGTCTGTTTCTGCATGAAAAAGGCAAGTGATAGAACTATATTTTGGAAGTTAACCATTCATTGTGTGCCAGAAACATCTTTATCTATCTTCTGAAACAGGCAATTCTGAATTCACAAGGCCCAGGACATTTACCAGAAATATTAACCTTACGGCTTGCTGGTACAAGTTAACTGAAGCAAGCATGGAGAATTCTAAGCAGAGGCAAGTACTTATGCTTTCAACAGTTTCTGTTATGTAGACTATTTGTACATCCTTAAATCCAAGCTAAGGATAGCAGGAAGTCCACAAAGAGGTTCCTTTAAGTAAGCTGTCCAACACAGGCTGTTTTAATTTTCCACATAAAAACCTTTGCATCTACATATATTTCAGCTCTATTCACAAGTACAAACACATTTTCACATAGACTCTTAGAAAGGGAATAGAACTGTCATACCTACCTGTCACATTGTTGCATTATAGAGATTTCTTTAATTATTTCTTGAAGATCTGACTCCACAGGGACCTGTTTAATTGCTACAACTTGTCCAGATTCTTTGTGTATTGCTTTAAACACACTACCATAAGACCTACAAATAAAAGAGGGTTTGTTGGTTTTTTTATACAAGATAAACTGCCACTCATGTCCTTTATGCAGAAACTCTAAAAGTCACAGACGCATATCTAAAAGTCAAGGACACATATTCACGCAGAAGTTTGAGGGGTTTTTCAGGCTGCAAAAAATTTGGTTCTACAGGGACCTCAGGAAAGACATGCCTCTGAAGAATGAGTCTTTATCAAGGGGTAGTGTATCTAACTCCAGGCACAAGCACCTTTGCTGTGTTAATAAAGAAGCGACATCTAAAAATACATAAATATCTAAGGAGATGCATGGAAGTCTACTGATACGTGCATTTGCTTTATCATTAAAACTTGTCTAGAAAAGCATTCCTTAGGACAATCACTCTCTCTGTAACTTAATATTCCAATACATGCTTTATATGCTGTTTCCCTCTGATTCCATCCCCTTATAAATAGCTGCACTTACCCTTCACCAAGTTTCTCCAGAACATCAAAGACTTCTTCAGGCTGCTTAGTTAAACTATCCTCACTTAGCTTTTTCAGTTTGCTAAAAGAAAGAAAAAAGTTACTTGTTTGTTTAGTTGGGGAGTAGATCAAGCAAATTTTCATATAAGTGCGCAGACAAGGAAAAAGAAAGTATAAAGAAAAACATACTCCAATGAAAATAAAATGCCTAATTAAAGTGCAGCAATAAAACTTAAATCAACCATCACATAAGATGGAGAAAGTTATGACAATTTTTGTCATTACGACTTTCCCACTGGCTTGCTCAATAAAGCAGCATGTTCACATCCAACTCATTGTCCAAACCACTTCCTTTGCTAAAGCAGAAACAGCCACAGAATACAATAAAGCTCACCTTTCATCAAAAAGCAACCAGCATGAACACAAATGCTCATTACTGTCTAGAGTATGCCATGTTGTTATCTAGGATAAAGTAGAAAATCAGTCCTTCACCCACATGAAGTATCTACTCTAAACTGCACCACTCATGAGCCAGTGAATTACAAGAAGTTAAAAGCAGGAACCAGACAGTCAATATGACTCTGGAAGCATATGGTAACACTTCACCTTTACAGGTGACAGCAGAACACTGAATCTATGGGTGAGCTGGGGCACCCTCTCTTGCGTCTTTGTGAATGCACATAGGGACAGGTGCAACAAAATCTCCAGTTACATTACACCACCACATTTTGTCCTCCAATTCTCTCTCACACATCTCTAATCACTCAATATCACCCTACAATTTCTCCCTCCACCTTCAACCCACTCCTACCACTATCCTTTGTCTTTCACAAGCAGACCTAGCCCTCCTCCAGCCTCCAGCATTCCCATACATCCAGCCACCCCAGACTCCTGGCAGATCTCAGAACATAACTTGGCTGTAAGCTTGCAATAGGGCTGACAATGAACATTGCACAGGAAAATACAACCACGCATGCACTGCAGGGCAGCTGGGTGGCTGCAACATGTAAATCCTTCACCCTCAAAATTACAGGGAATTTTGCTGCAAGACTGAAATAACAAGTTAACTCTAAATGATATCCAAGGGTACTATTAAAGTAGAAGATGAGCTGAAGAATAGTTGGTGCTGTAGTGTTATATATAGACAATGTATTCCATATGCAGGAGGGAAAAAATAATAAAAAAGAAAACAGAGAAGAAAAGAAAAAAAAAACAACTTTGAAGCACAGCAGAATATGAGAACTTATGGAAAATATGTAGGGGAAGAGAAGAGGGCATGGACAGAAAAGACTGAGAAATCGTAACACTGGAAGAACATTGTTTAAAAGAAACTCCTTTATATTAAGAGATGTAATTCTGTGATATACAGAACTAATACAAATTCAAGTGAAAAGACTGATGAAGGAATTCCTGGGTCAGAAGAGACTCGCTACTGCCAATCATCTAAGTAAAGACAAAAATTTAAAGTAATTGTATAAGCATATAGGTCATATTAATTGGTATTAAACAAGATGTGGGGAGAGAGCTACACATTTATATATCAAACACTTCCACAAATGTAGCAATTACATGAATACAAAAAACATCCACAAGCATTAAGAAAAGGTGCATAAACTCCTCTAAAACCATGCAGTTTGCCACAGCAAACAGGCAAGAAGCTGGCAAGCATGCGTGTTTAAGGGAGAATAAAAATCTCCACAGCAAATCAAAGGCACAACTCATGAATACGAAAAGCAGCACAAAATACAAATGAGAGCAGCTAAATAAAGTCTGCAAAAGCAGACTACAAATTAAACACAGGAACACACAGCAACTCTGCTTTCCTTTTTGCCCTCTCTCTGTTTGTTAGAGACTAAGAGGCAGAAAGATAGTGTCATGGTTTAACAGGACAGACAGAACTTACATCTCGCAGGGAAATAAGATCAAAACTCATGTCGTTACCAAATAACATATTATCAAGAGTACTTAACAGGCAACCTGGAGACCAAAAAAATAAGCATTCTGTAGTTTTAAAACTATTTTCATATTATCCAACTCTGACAAACATGTTATGAGACCAAATAACACTTAACACTAAATACTAAACCTATTCAAAGGCAGAAAAACAGGTCAACCTCAAGAATTTCATCATCAAATAGACCGCTCAAAGTGAATTCCTTTACAGATATATTGTAAGAGTGAAATGCTAGGCCAGATGCTCAAATGACAGCATTAACAACAGTTCTTTGTACCACAGAAAGATCCTAATGGCTTAAACTGTTTAATGATTTCTATTTCTAGAAGTTTAACAGAATTCCCAGCTCTTTTAACTACAGAAGAAAACGTGATGCACTGTTCTGCAAAGGCTGCAATAAAGAATGCATTTACAAAAACTTTGTAAGAAGCAAGAAAGAGGAAGATAATTGTGGTAACTGGCTGAAAAGCACTAAGTGTAATACAAGATGACTAGAAATATTATCTTATTGGTTAAAAATAAGCGACTAAAACTTGGGACACAGAAACACATCTAAGACTTCAGAATCAGCTTTGTTATCAGGAGTTGAGTGTGTGTGTGCCTTACTATCCACACCTTGAAAACACGCAGGGCAAGTCATACAGAACCAAACATTTCAGCAGGATCACTGCTTTTTTTTTAAAGACAAAATGTTCTACATGGGAAATTAATACTATGAGCACCCAGCAAAATACCTATCTGCTGAGGCATGACTAGAAATACAGGGGGGCAGGGGGAGGCACAACTGAAAAAACAAAGGGCTCAAGAACAATCAGAGAGAAAGAAAGCATCTCATTCTTCTTCCTCATGGGTCCTCTACTTTCACAACATAAGTGTTTAAAACAGAATAAGCAAATTGGTAAATTCAGGCACTGTTTTATTCTAGCCACAGGATAAAAGTACCATACACACACACACACACACGTGTGTGTGTGAATGTCTGTGAGAAAGTCTAAAGATATGCATAGAAGACAAGTATAAAATCTTGCTAGAAAGTGATTTGGCATTTTTCCTCTAGAAAAATCATTAGGCAGTGACTATGGGCTACTTCAGTAGTCTTCCAAAAGTAAAGCTGTACCTGAAAGCAGGAAGACTAACAAAACTACAATTCTGGGACAAGAGTTGGCAAAAGGATATTCTTGTTCCAAGCAGGTTTAACTTTCTGCATAACACCTAGTGTCTTAAATAAGAGCAACAAATCCTAACAGAGAATTTTACTTTTATAAATCCAGTTGATAGGAGAAAACATTCATATTTAGCATGACCAGAATCTCATACATCATGAGTACATTAGCAAAACTCCACATAACTAAATGCAGAAACACCTGGAAACCATGAGAAGCAGACAAGACTACCAACCCTAGCATAAAGATCAGAAAAAATCTGAACTAGGACCCAAAAGAGATATTCCACACAAACTATAGAAAGAAAAGCAAAGTATGAGTTTAGTTCCTAAGTTATTACATATAGATTTTACAAAATAAACTGGTGATGTGCTATAGAGGTACGCATAAAAAATACCCTGAAAACTAACAAAGGAAAATAAAGCTGGGCTGAAGAACGTAACTCCATCGATTACTGTCATGAGTTACAGAAAACTGGACAGTTGCTCCATGAAACACCAATATAGGTGGTCCGTCTTTCAGAAGAACTAGCACACTGACACATTTTAAAAGAATGGCTGGGATCAATTATACTGATATTAAAAGAGAAGGTAGCAAGAGAAATCACTACAGTCATCAGAAACAGAGGTGGCACGTGATAGCCTTGAGATATTTACACTGCTTTATATCATTCACACACATAAAAGCAACTGTAAGACAGTTTACATTATTGTATTGAGCATTTACACCAAGTTTTCTATCAATAAAACCCAAACTTACAATTTTGTCCCATCATTTTCAGGAGGAATTTCACAATTGCAATCCACGTGCCCTGGCATGTTCATTGACATTACAAACATCTTTCACAGACTATTTTAAAAAACAAGTTTGTCCCTTCACACAAAATTTAAAAAAAAATGTATTTCAGTGAAAATTAAACTGCCCGAGTTTAAATAAAGGACCTCAAAAGCCTCAATTCACATGCTCCATGCTTGTTGAGCAGCCTTTTATTTGGCAGCAACAAACAGAAGATGGGCAAGAGAGAGCTGGGCTTGTTCAGCCTGGAGGAAAGAAAGCTCTGGGGAGACCTTAGAGCAGCTTCCAGTACATAAACAGAGCCTACAAGAAACCTGGAGAGAGACTTATTAGAAGGACATGTAGTGATAGAACAAGGGAGAATGGCTTTAAACTGACAGAAGGGAGATTTAGATATCACGAAGAAATTCTTGACTATGAGGATGGTGAGACACTGGCACAGGTTGCTCAGAGAAGCTGTGGCTGCCCCACCCCTGGCAGTGCTC
Organism: Pezoporus occidentalis; assembly: GCF_034315485.1. Lineage (NCBI taxonomy): Eukaryota > Metazoa > Chordata > Aves > Psittaciformes > Psittacidae > Pezoporus > Pezoporus occidentalis. The sequence continues at coordinate 21,284,201 of NW_026914940.1, read as the reverse complement.
AAGGCCAGGTTGGAGGGGGCTTAGAGCAACCTAATCTGGCAGGTGTCCCCTATGGCAAAGGGGTGGAACTGGATGATCCTTAAAGGTCCCTTCTAACCCTAAACATTCTATGATTAAAACCTAAGTATTTGACAGAACTGCATCTCTAGCTACTTTTCTTTACCCTTGCATGCAACCTAGGTCCTCATATGTGAGTATGCAAACACATACAGGAAAAAAAAATGCAACGATAACACAGGAAAGTTACAAGACTCGAGGCAAATTTTGTAACTGGAGTATTTCAAGAATGAATGTCCTTTTTAGTGAAGGAAAGAAGTACAAAGCACATCTGAAGCACTCTGAATTTCTAACTAAAAAAAACACTATGTGAACTACTGCACAAGTTGTTCAGTATAAAATCAGAACTACTGAATTATTTTTAAAGTAAAAAACTTTATTCTGAAAAGGACTCCTCTTTAAAAGTCTTTGGTTACTGCTGCAGTACCTCAGTCAAATAATAAAAGTTAGTGATTTTGACAGCATCCCCGTCACTTGGCCACCATCACTGCTACTTTCTGAAGAGCTGTTTTAACAATTTACACAACACACCATGTTGTGTGCTCCTTTACAGAGAAGAGGGGAACATAAGTGCCCTATAGCTGTAAAGGAACACTGGGTTTCTAGGACATCAGTGTAGCTTTTGAAGTGTTAATATGAAATTCTTGCTACCTCTGAACTTGCCGTACAGATACAGTAACTGCTCCTGTAGACAACAGGCACCAAAGTAAAGAAGTCTAGTGCTAGTATCTATTTTGCCAAGTAAATCCAGCGTGGCCATTCCAAGCCACTACTGCATCCAAGGCAGACAACAAAAAATGCTGCCCATAAAAAATAATCCATACTCCTTCCAGACTTGCAGAAAAAGGAGATGGCCTAGCAGAATACCTGGGAATAAAAAAAAAAAAAAAAAAAAAAAAAGGGAAATCAGAAAATTGTAAAAAATAATCTAACAGATAAAGGGGATATATATACACATTTATGAAAAAACTTAGTTCAAATCTTCTTATGAAAAACTAAGTTCAGATCTTCTTCCCTACTGAAGAAACAAATCCCTTAAGTTCTCATCACAAATTTCCACAAATAAGCGTCAAAAAACACAGGAAGTCTAATAATATGCCAGAGTTTAAAAGTTCCCTCATCAGCTTTCTAGCTCTTCCTGACCGAATCTAAGTATTTCAGCAGCTCCTCACTTTCAATTAGGCCAGACACATCATAATAAAGTTAGAGCAAACCCCAGATCTTAAAAAAAAAAAGTCTGGTAGGTTATGCTAACTTCAACTTTGATTTTCAATCCTTCAATACCACCATATCCCAAGCTTTGCCCTGATCCAGGTAACACTGATTACTCCTCAGACATTCCTATTTCTTTTCCTAAACTCTTGCTAGTGCCTGTCCCACTTCCTTTATTTGAAACGTGCAGCAACATCAGCCTGAAACTACAGTGTACTAGGCCTGCTCCTCCTCACCCCATTGCCTGCTAAAAACCACTCTGCAAAATCACAAAACAATTACTGGTCAAAGTTTTCAGTAGTAGATATTGTTTCACTGCCTGCTAAAGACACTCCACATAGCAACTACTAATCAATTCCTGGTCAAAGTTTTCAAGTAGTAGATAGTGTTACTTGATGTATTATTGGAGGAGAAAACAGAAGTTCAAGACTGCATTCTTCTCAAGTCCTGTCATCCTGCAGGAAGCCGTTTTAAAGAAATTTAAATGTAGAATGTAAATGTTTTAAAATAGAATGTAAAACTTATTATCTTCTACCACCAATTTAGACTGTGCAGTCCGTAGATTCTTCATTAACGGGAAATAAAATAGTTGGAGTGCTAAGACAGAAAGTATATATGTAAACTGTGAAACTCCATTCTGTGTACCACATACTACATTCTATGTAGAATATAGCTACCTCCAAGGAAGGCCTGTTCCAATTTAAATATTACATTTAATGCAATTACAATACAATCAAAGCAAAACTATTTTGTGCTGTAAGATGACAGTGCCACATTATAAGCAAAAGCTCATGGTTTCACATCTTTACATACGCACACAAAAAGAAGACAAATTATAAATGCCCAAAAAAAAACCCCACCATGTACCATTGATACCATAAAAAACACAGAATGGTTTGGGTTGGAAGGCACCTTAAAGCTCATCCAGTTCCAACCCTCTGCCATGGGCCAGGACACCTTCCACTAGAGCAGGCTGCTCCAAGCCCCATCCAACCTGACCTTGAACACTGCCAGGGATGGGGCAGTCACAGCTGCTCTGGGCACCCTGGGCCAATGTCTCACCACCCTCACAGTGAAGAATTTCTTTCTAATATCTAATCTAAATCTCCTTTTCTTTCGTTGAAAGCCATTATGACTAGCCAGCTTATGTATTTCAGAAAATACACATACTGTGGGTATATTCATGATTTTTGCCTCTTCCCACTCTCTGATTTACAATTGCAACTATGCAACCCCCACCCCCACAAGCATCCCTCCACCAGCAGGACACAAGGGCACTTTCTGGTGTGGAAAGATAAGAACAACTCCTTACATCGGTTTCTCCCTCAGACCTGAGGCACAAAGCGCACAGATCACAGAGCACTCTTCTCGGCTATAAAGTTCCCCTTATAACCTAACTAGACCCTAAGGGCTCGCCTCCCCCTACACGCTTACCCAGACGATGATTTCAGGGACAGCCCCCTCCTCCCAAAGACCCTTCCCAACGCAACACAACCGCTGCAGCCACTAGGCAGGTCTCAGCCCACCTCGCTGCCCCGCCGTCCCTCTCAAAGCCCCGCAGTACCGGAGCTAACCGAGGCCGCCGGGGTCACGGGGAGGCAGGGGGGCAGACAGGCGGGCCAGGTCTCCCATGCCACTCCAAGGCCTCACCCTGGCCGTGCCGCCGCGCTCGCTTCCGGGAGGGGCCGGGGCGGCCAGGGAGGGTCGTTACCTCTTGGGCGCTGCCTGCTCCATGCCGCTGCTGGCCCCCCGGCCCCACCGCCAGGAGGGGGGCTCCCGGCCGAGCCCCTGGGCACCGAAGGGGCGGCAGCCGCTGAACTCCTCACAACTTTCGCGCGAAGTCGCTGGCCCTTTAAACGGAGCCCGCGCCCTCCCTCGGCCGCCACCGCTCGCGGCACCGCTCAGGCACCCGACTCTACCGAGGCCTGCCCGGCTGCCGGCGGAGGCCCGCCCCCCCGCTCCCCTCACTGGTTACTCCCGCGACATCGCAAGTGCTGATGGGGCGGTGTAGAGGTCGCTCAGAGCGGCGGGAGGGACGAGGCCTCGCCCCGCCGCAGGAGGAGCGGGCGGTGCCGCGCCGGCGGGAGGGGAAGAGCATTGAAGCGGTGGCGGCTGGGCTGAGGCACCGGGCCCTCAGGTCCCGGCACGCTCCGCAAGGCACGCCGGGAGGTGTAGTCCTCCCCAGGAACCGGCCAGACGTGCTCCCGCGGGAGGGGCGCGCGGACGGACCTGGCCTGGAGGCGGAGAAACAGAGCCTCGGGCCTCTGAGGCGCCGCCGGGGTGACCGACCGACCGCCGTCCGTCCCCTACACGCTCACCTCATCCCTCGACCCCTGGAGCTGGGCCTCGGGGCGAGGGCAGGCCCGGGGCAGATTCGTGGCCTGAGGCAGAGGCTGAGGACGGCTCTTCCCCCGCTGCCACCCGCAGGCCCTGTCGTTTCGGGGCAGCGCTGTCGGGCGGCCTGCGCCTTTCATCCGTCCCTCTGCTCCAGCCTCGGGACGGCCGCGCTCGGAGCCCAGCTGAATCTAGCCCTTCGTTGGAAAGTGAGATCTCTTCTTGGACAACTGGCTCCAGAGCACTGCAAAAAGGAAGACTGAACTTAGTCATGGCAGGACGGGGGAGCTGCTCTGCCCAGCTGCCTTGGCTGACGGTGCAGCTTTGAGGTGAAAAACGCTGGCATGGGGCACTTGACTTTTTAATGCCAAAGCATACAAGTTATCCTGCAAAGCCATAGGCTTTCACATAATTATTCAAGCAGATTTTAGGCCACTGAGTACCATGTGATAGATATCTGCAATTTCTTGACCTGATTTTCTTCTGCTTACATAGCAATTTAAGACACTGACAAAGCATCCAAGTAGATCCAGCCAAGTCAATACATGAAAAGCTTAAATGTTCAAGCCAATTTCTGTATCCTTTCCTGCAAGTATGTTTATTTGCCTGACTAGTGGAAGTTTAAGGCAGTAAAACACTTGGATAAGATCCATAAAAATACTGAGGTGCCCAAGTTCCACTTTAAACTGATCTTAGATGTACAACAGCATTTGCCCTCTAAAAAGAATCCACACTTCATACCTAATTTCATCTCCTGAATGACTGAAGTCCTACTGTTGTGCAAGTTCTCTGTTTTGGCTGACTCAGTCCAATCCAGTTGACTCACTGTGGTTGAGCTAAATACACAATGGCAATATTGAATGAACCCATAAAACAAATCACACACCACCATATGACCTTTTAGGTTTCTTTGTTTTTCTGAGTCATGGAAAAACTGCAATAGAACATCAGAGATCTTCCAAGTATCATCCCACAGGCCAGAGTGGCTCACCAGCAGTACTGCCAGATATGTGCATACCATAGACAGTTTGTAGGAGATGCCAAAAAAAACCACCCAGGAGAAGGAGCCAGTGGATGCCTCAGATGGAGTGTGGTATGAGTGCATTAGAAAGTGGTGAGGAAGAACCCCGCAAGACTTCCCATCTGTCAGTTCTAGAGCAAGTGAGGTCAAGCAGGTAGAAGATGCTATGTGTCCAACTTTGGTTTACAGGGTGTGGCTGTATCCACTGATCAATTACATTTCACCAGTTTCACCTAATGAAGGGAAGCCTGACATCCCTATATGGCTCTGGTACTCCTGGAATGCAGAGGCTGTCTCCACATCCTTTGACACAAATCTTTAGGCCAGTATTTTTCTTTCAGGTTATTTCAGAGAAGATAAAATTTTCCAGCTCCCCATCTCAAGCCAAACCTGTGACAAACTATACATTCAAGCAAGGAAAAGAAGTCTTAGAAAAAATACAGGTACTATATTATAGTTGTAACAGCAGGACAAAGGGAACCAAGAAATGCTCCCTCTTCCCATTCACAGATATATTTCTTTCTCTGGAAGAAGTTGGCTAAACAACCTAATCTGCCATTCTTCCTCCCCCCTTTAATGACAGGTGATAGGAACAAGAAAGGTTTGAAAGAAAGAAAATTTGTCCAAGAATAGCAGATTTAGATATTCACTCTCTTCATTCAAAACCATTTAATACCACAATCCCCCCTCCCAGAAAATACCCTGACTACCTGATAATTGAGGAAGAAGTGGCAGGAATGTCCTCCATCTATGCCACTAAAAAAAGAAAGTGTGAAAAAAAAACAAGATATCTGAAACAGAAGAAGTTAAGTGAGGTGGAAGGTGCCAAAAAATACGGACTGATCCCATAACTTTCTCACAGAAGTTGCAGTTGTGCCTTATTCAACCACCAGAATGCTTTCTAAGTACATTTATGCTGAAAATAAAATATCAATAAGATAACACGCATACCACAGTATTCTTCAAGATCACTTTACTCATCTCTTAGATTTTCAAATTATATTTTCAGTCTATTATATTGTAATAAATAACACCATTTCACCTTTCCCCTGCAACATGAATTTGGGAACTGTCCTGTGAAATGCAACACTGATTTGGTATGCATTACAATGCTGTACCTAGCCACCAGCAAAGAAGGAACTTTGGAAGGGAAAACAGACTCCCTCTGTTCTACTACCTCATTCAGGCTTTCCAGTCAAGGGAAGTCTAGATGTTCAGGAGGCATGAATATACTATGAGATTGCTGGTGTCTAGACAACATGGAGATGAGGAAGTTGCAGACAATCTACATGAGTATTCCCATGATCTCTTCCAACAGTGGAACTATGTAACACTCCTGAGAAGGCAGATGAGTAAGAAAAAGCTTAACGGAGCCCAATCTTAAAAATACAGGAGAAAACAAACTCTTTTTCTTCTAAAGCTTTTAATCCACTTCACCAATTTATCAGCATGCATTAGGACTTCCTTCTCTGCAGAACTGGCATCAATATCTGATGTAATTCCTTAGACCAAAGGATGGATGGATGAAGACCATACTTAGTTTTCAAGTACTATAATTATATTATAATGTACTTTTGTAAACAGATAAAATAATTTATATTATAATTACTTATACTGCAGTGGAATCAAGAATCATGATGGCATGGATATTAGGTGCTGTATAATCACAGGCTAAGACAGACCCCCAGCCCCTAAGTACATGAAACAGAAAGTTCCAAGATGTCAATTCTGCCTCAGTTGAACATAATTCATAATAAACCTGAGAAGAATAAAAATTACTGGTGAAGTTCATGTCTGAGTTTCTAACAGGTATTACTAATGGTAAGATTTAAATTTCAAATATGTACTTCAAAGTAACTCATATATCATGCAAATAAATAATGCATGTTCTAGTAAGAGTCTTATCTAGTTCCCTTGGTAGCAAATAAAAGCAGGTATTCGACCTGGCTTATTTAAGTAACATGCGTTGTAAGTAATACATGGCACTACTAGAAAACTGCAGAATAGTACATGTTTTCCAGGAGATATATGATGCAGGGACTGTGAGAATGAAGACCTTGGGCCCACTGTAGGAGAGGATCTGGTCTGAGACCATCTTAAAAACCTGAACTTGCGCAAGTCCGTGGGACTTGATGAAAACCATCCGCAGGTCCTGAAGGAGCTGGCAAATGAACTTGCTAAGCCGCTGGCCATCATATTTGAAAAATTGTGGCAGTCAGGTGAAGTTCCTGATGACTGGAAAAAGGGAAATATAACCCCCATTTTCAAGAAGGGGAAAATGGATGACCCAGGGAACTACAGGCCAGTCAGTCTCACCTGTGTGCCTGGCAACATCTTGGAGCAGATTCTCCTGGAAGGCATGCTAAGGCACATGAAAAACAACAAGGTGCTTGGTGACAGCCAGCATGGCTTCACTAAGGGGAAATCCTGCCTGACCAATGTGGTGGCCTTCTATGATGGGGCTACAGAACTGATGGACAGGGGTAGAGCAGTTGATGTCATCTACCTGGACTTGTGCAAAGCGTTTGACACTGTCCCACACGACATCTTTGTCTCTAAATTGGAGAGACATCAATTTGATGAATGGACCACTCGGTGGATAAAGAACTGGCTGAATGGCCGCACAAAAAGAGTTGTGGTCAATGTCTCTGTGTCTAGCTGGAAACCAGTAACGAGTGGTGTCCCGCAGGGATCGGTGTTGGGACCGGTCTTGTTCATCATCTTTGTTGGTGACATGGACAGTGGGATTGAGTGCGCCCTCAGCAAGTTTGCTGATGATGCCAAGCTGTGTGGTCCGGTTGATATGCTGGAGGGAAGGAATGTCATCCAGAGGGACCTCGACATGCTTGTGAGGTGGGCTGATGCCAACCTCATGAAGTTTAACCATGCTAAGTGCAAGGTCCTACACCTGGGTCAGAGCAATCCCAGGCACAGCTACAGGTTGGGCAAAGAGATTCAGAGCAGCCCTGCAGGGAAGGACTTGGGGGTGCTGGTCGATGAGAAAACGAACATGAGCTGGCAGTGTGTGCTTGCAGCTCAGAAAGCCAACCATATCCTGGGCTGCATCAAAAGGAGCGTGACCAGCAGGTTGAAGGAGGTGATCCTGCCCCTCTACTCTGCTCTCGTGAGACCTCACCTGGAGTATTGTGTGAAGTTCTGGGCATTCCCTCCTCTACACATCACTTAACGAGTTTTGTAAAAATAGGAACTTACTGTAATTACAGACCTCCAGCTTTTCATCAAACATGATTAATACTAGCTAGCTAAGTCACAAATGAGTGTGAAGGGGAGAAAGGCAAGGAATGGCAGGCAAGAACAAAGAGAGAACGAATGCAGGAGCCTGATCTCCTTAGAAACTAATTCATAAATTCAGTAGACAAATAGTCAACAACACCATGTTTGCATGTCTCTGTGACTGCCTGATAACAATCTGGTATGCTGAAAGTTGAAGAAAAGGCCTTGAATGAAATACCAGCTTGTTTATACAGAAGATAAGAAAAACTGACTTCTGCCTGTATTTTTTCCTACCTATCATGTCTAATGTGAAGTAACCTTGAAGTCTTATCTAAGAATTTGTTATATACTTTTCTAACCCTGTCAATCATAAAATACTTATAAATAAAACAACAGCATATTCTGTCTGAAGAATAGTTTGGACTAAAATTGAGAGTTTTAACTAAAAGTGAGTTTTTAATCAAGCTTAGGAATGAAGAACAGTTGCTTTTTATTTCTTCTCCTTAACTTTTCAGAACTTAATGCTTAATTAATGTAATGTAAAAGGAAAATGACTTTTTGCTGGTCCAGCAAAAAAAGATGCAGTAAATAAATAATCAGGCAATACAGATGCAGGTTCTGCTATCCATATACACTTTATTAAAATCAGCATGATTCACAAAATTCTTTTTTGACATTAAAAAGAGCAGTAACAACCTGTAGTAGTAAAAACTTAGCTGCACTGCCTAATATACATCATTTTTGTATCCAAAAATTACTACTAGACCTAAAGAAATTTGTTGATTAGGATAGGATTTTTCTGTTGACTAGCCATTTAACTCACAGTCTTAGTAACAGGCTATATATAGACTACCCGTTTGCTATTTTTCCTATTATAGCACACTATGGTAAAAATAAACCATGGATACAGAGTTGCTATTTACAGTTAACCACAGAAGATATTCCAGTCTGTACTACAGCTGCATTGATTGTGCTCATGGGATCTCCGGATTATCATCGACTTGAAAAAAAAAATATTTTGGTTTGTAAAACAATTACTGTTGTTGTGGTAATGCTGAGGGTTACTCTGGATTCCCTTCTACACAAAAATATTCCCTCTTTCTGTGGACAGCCATCTGTTCTTCAGTCTGCAAAGAAGTGTGCTCACACCCTAGAGAATAAATAACATTTAACTAGCATGCCTTGATGCTTGCGTTCAAAATGGAAACTAGTATCAAAAACTAAAGAATGATTGAATCATCATTACTTGATGAAGCAAGTGCTATGTGAAATGCATGTCAGCTGCCTGAATACATACAGGCCTTATGCCCAAGGCTTTCACCTCTGTGAGGGCTGCATTTTCTCCCATCTTCCTTTTGCTCCTGAGCTGAGAGTTGAGGTGTACATGACAGAAATGTTTAGGGAAGTTTAGGAGTTTGGTTTTTTTTTTTCTTTTAGGGACAATTCTCTCAAGAGGCTACCATGACCCATTCTTTCAGATTTAAAAGAGGTAAGGTTCCTTGCCCTTGTGGGCCTCTCTCAGAAGTGATCGAAGAGAAGTATAAATAGGTGGGAAGCACAAGTGCAGAACAACAAATGACAAATAAGGAGAGTTCAATACAACTGGAGAGCATATTGTGAATACTGAGCACTACAAAAGCAATGCTGTAAAATCCTTACAGCTTATTCAGTTATAGAACTCTGTTGTTGGTCTTTTTTTGTTTTTGTTTTTTTTTTTTGTTTGGGGTGTTGGTTTTTTTTAATGAAACCCTTCCTATTTATGTCTGAAATGCATCTCCATCTTGCTTCATAGGGACCAAAAAACAAGTGTTTGTTATGTGGAGGAATCATTCTTTAATCAATGTGGAGGAATCATGCTTTAAAATCCAGAAACCACAACATTTCAGTTTCCTAATATTTTCCAACCTTTCCCAATCAAAACATGCCAGAATATCACAATTCAAGTCCAAATAAGATACTCCTGTAGCATGTACAATCACAAGAAAAAAAAAACTACAAATCAAAACCCAAACCCTAAATACAGTTCTAGTCTTAAAACTTCCCAAAAAAATTTCAGTGTCATAACAGCCATTTCATGACTGACCGTGAAGTAAGGGTCTGATTACAAGATAAAATCCCATGCAAAGTAGAGATATATTCAAAACAAGAAAAAGATCAAGATTTGTACTTATGTTCCCATTCTGCTCTTAAAAGCGGTGGGAAGCCTTCCCCGCAGTAGCTCATGTACTAAAGAAACAGCAACCCAGCAAATAATGAAGTTTCACAGAACTGCCTTTATACAATGTACTGACTTGAGTCTCCTCTAATCAGGTTCGGCTTGGTTCAACAGGGGAGAGTTTTACACATTCTCACCCCTACCCAGGATGAATACTTAAACTGCTGTCACGACAGAGCAAAGGAACTGTCTGCTGAAAACAGAACTTTGAAGTGACTGAATGAGTGTACGTAGGTCAGGCTATAAAATGACAGCAAAACATAAAGCAAGTTACTATCTAGAGAGCTAATGAACCCCATTGAATTTGAGACCTAAACTTTTCCCGGTATTCCTTTACTGAAAAATAGATTTTCTTAGTTGCAAACAGAAAACTAGTGGAAGATTAATGGATTCATTTAATACGGAATAAGAGTTTGTCAACAGCTATCAACACTGCACATTTTTACCCAGGCTGGGTTTAGCAAAACTAAAATGTTCTGGTGGCATAATTTTCACTGTGGAGCGGAAGGAAAGAGAGCAATTCCATATGCTAGGAGCTTAATGGAAACAGTTAATTTACCACATGAGGAATATCACATGCATACCACTTCCACCTAAAATGAATCACTCCTTCCAGCTGAGAAAACTGAGGTCTTTTATCTTCTTCAGGGTGGAGTCCATCTCCTCCCATAGATCCCTACAGAGTAAAACTGCTAATCCTTTTAAAGACATTACTTCTTTTATGTTCATATAGCACATTTTAATATTTTCTAAACAAGAGAGAGCTCAATGTTTCTGTGTAACCTTGAACTAGCCAGTACACAAGTTCTCTTGCTTCATCCTTGAGCTCTCCTGTAGTTCCATGATCTAATTTGTTACACTAGTGGTGTTCAGCTGCTCTTACCAGATTAGCAATATGCAGTTTAAATTCCTTAAAGCTAATTTTAAAATGAATGTGCTAATTTGAATACTAGGTAAAACAATGAAAACTGAAAGAGAAGAAGGAGGAAAGAAGATTAATAGATAGTAAATCCCTGCTTCATGCAGTTCAAACTAGTCAGAATGTCTCTAGGACCTGATCCAAAATCTGTTAACATCAACAGAGTCTTTCTTTCAAATATACTTCTTTGGGGATCAGTTCTCAAAGGAGAGTGGTGCCTAATTTGATCATGGGAGTGTGAATACGAACACAGATTTTTGCTTGACTAGTGTTTCCATCCTTGGCTCAATTAATCTCCCAGGAGGATGGAGGAAAGGTCAAAACTGGAGGCAGATCACATTAGACACTACAATTTATTTGACATAACCTCTTAATAATGTGTCATAGGTTCATTTGATTAAAAACAATGCAGTCAGAGAAGATAAACAGAGTAGAAGTGGTCCCCTTATCCTGGAATAGATACTAAGCATCTGAAACATTAGGCAGTGGGAAAATTTGCTGTTCAGAGTCACAGGGACATGTATGCAAAGTTGTATAATATGCATTGCATATTAATGTATAATGCATTACAATATCAATGTATGCTATGCAATGCACATTATACAATATGCAATGGTATAGCAATTTTAAGTGAGAAAATATGTAGGAAGGATGAAGTCACACTACTGTGTTAGAATGCCCACAGATATGTACACTATACAGAAAGTAACAAGAACGACACAATATAGACACAAATGCTCAATTCTATGCTGTATTATTGGCATTTATCTTTACCTTTCAAAATGGTCTTTCAAAAACAAATACCTCATTTTGATGGGTGTGGGATACTCAACAGCTCTTAATTAAGCACCTCTAAAGCACCCTTTTAAACTTTGTTCTAAAGTGTATTGAATTAGACTCCATATGAACAATTTTTGGCACCTGTTCTTGAAATGAGGAAAAAAAAAAAAGGCATGCTAAACCAAGATTATGCATTATTTTCCAGGAATTCAGCAATTTCTTGGGGAGATTAAATTTACTGCAGCTTTGAAATAACAGGTTTACTGCACATTCTGAATGGTTGAGTGTCTCTGCAGGACTGGATAACAGCTAGCACAAGGGTCTCAGGGGATTTTATTGTAGTTAACCCATCCTCCTGTTCTGTTCCTACTTTGCATGCAGAAGAGAATGTTTGTGCTTACTACAATATTTATAGCTATAAGTATAGTCAGTTCCTTTCTCATTTTACTGTACCAGCTCGTACAAGAAATACATAGAACTATATATAATATTATTGCTACTACTTTGCAGGATGTTGTATATATTGTAAAGCTGGCTTCCTAATAGAAGGCAGCTAAAGACCTCTGCACTTAAATCTGCCAAAGCTGATACAGCAATCACAAGCATGTGTTGTTACACTTCTTGTGGCTCATCTCCACATGGTGCAGCTGTTGTGTTGGCTAAAGAAAATGCAGGCCCAAGGGAAACAAATTTAATTCAGCTGGGATGACTTCTACTAAAAAAAAAAAAAAAGTGGTTTAAGGAGAACAGGTGTCTTATAGTAAGAGGAATTGTTTGAGAGGTTTTCCCAAAACTTTCTTTGCCTCTAGGAAGTCTATTCTAAAGCGGTATGCCTGTGATAATAATCTCTTGCAGTCTAATTTTTAAATAATACCTTTCAGAAATGTAGGGGATTCCACCAGAAATTCTATTTTTGTTTGTTTCTCCTAGTCTTAGGACAGGAAGGCTATACACAGGACCTTATCATGCAAATTAGAAGCTGGAAGGAGCCTCATTGCTGTTATTCAGCGTCCTCAGCCTCAAGAAGGTTTGTTTAATCAACAAATGACTGTGCAAAGGAAGACCCACAGCCCATGTAAGTCACCAGCCAGTTTATCCCAATATATCTATTGTTTTAACCTTAAATTTTTACTGAAATAACTTAAATACAGCTTCCGCCTAAATATGGTCTTAGTTACTCAAAATAAATAAGCTAAGCTATACTATGTAGTCTAATAAAACAGTATTAAGTGTATGACTTTCTTTTTCTCTTCCAGAAAGGCCTTGTGTACTATGATAACTCCTCTAGTATTGTCATGCATTCCTGCCTCTCTGCTTCCTGCATCCTCTGGTATATCAGAGTAGAAACTGACTGATGCTCAGCGGCTGAGACTCGGCAGCTTTCCTGCTGTGGTCAGTAGCAGATCCCACAGCGCTGAGGCAGCGGGATCCGTGGAAGCTGGGAAACGCTTTTCCCAGCAGTCTCTCAGGAGGTCTCTCTCTCTGTCAGAGCTGACTGAATCAGCCCTTCGGACAACACATTGCAGCGGCCGGCAGAACTTTCTCTTCCTGTTGTTAGCCCTCTTTCCAAAATAAGGTTCCTCCAGAGGGTAGTCTTTTGTTGTGTAGGTGTCTTCATACTGCAGTTTCCTCCTTTGGGCCTGTTTTTTCTATCTCTGACAAGGTCAGAATTCCTTCTCTTTGGGGAAATAGAAGTCTGAATGAGTGATGATTTTTCCACACAGACCCCTTTCCTACAGACTTGTTTTTTCTATAGAATGTATAGGAACTGTTCTCATCTCTTCCTTCTTAACTAAATAAATGTTATGATGACAAACTTCTGGTTTTCTTTTTGCAAGGTTAATCTTGTTAGCTCTTACATCAATCTTTATTGCTACATGTTGTGTCCTCAGAGTGTCTTAACACAGACCTTGGGTAGTGTTTTTAGGATTCTTCTCAAGTTTCTAAATTGAAGACCCAATACTCCTACTGAATTCCTCCTTTTGAATAAAATCCAGAACTCAACAAGGTCAGTAACAAAATTCATGAGATTTTTGTTCTCTGTGCATGTCTGCACATAAAGACCTGCAACAAGTCTTGCATTTTCACAGATGTGCCCTTACCAAGGGGAAAAAAATTGTTCAGCCTTTGCCATTTTTCTCAGCAGGACATGTGAAAAAGCCCCCAAATCTCACTGATGGTAGCAACTGCAATGGCTATGCCTAATGTCAAAACCCAAGAGTAGATGGACCTGGACTACACCCTACAAGTGAAGAAAAAAAGGATCCCAATTAACAAATAAAGGAGAACCAACTGTGGAATGAAACCTGCCTTCACAGTGAAGCCATCATGGGGACACTCACTCTTTACTGTGTCTGTACAACCAGTATCTTTTCCAAAGACTGAAAAAAAAAGACTTTAAAAAGACTTTATTATTTGTAGAGTAAGATTAATTCAACAAAGTGTCACCCAAGGAGGCTGGTTAAAATTATATCTGAATTTAAGAGCAACTTCTTGTTTTTCATGGTATTGGAATATGCACTTATCAGGGAAGTTTTATGTTTGAGGTTCAGGGAGAAGGTGATGACCATCTCCTCTGAATGCTTTCAGATGAGTGATTTTCAAAATGATGCTAGCATTCTTCCAGGCAGAGGCCTGGCCATTAGATAAGCTTAACATTATGGTGGCCATTTGCAAAACAGATGAGGGCAGAAATAGCAAGAGGAAATGAGAAACCGAAAAACCCGCTGGAACTCCCTGCAAATAAAAACCCAACCTTGGAAAGAAAAGTGTTAGATCCTTCCACTGAAAGAAAAACTGGTGAGCATAAGTTTTCAGCTACTAAAACTATACCTGCTATCCAAAGGGAGATAAAAACACCAGCTGAAGGAAGACCGCCGCAACTGCCAGCCTCAAGAAATCTAGGAAACATTACACTCTCTTCCTTTGTGAGAGTCTGCACAGAAGTTTTTTGCTATGGCCAGATAGGATCCATTTGCTTCTGCATTCAGGTTGGGTTTTTAATGATGGAGCCCATGGCCATCCTGGCTAAGAATCCTGTTTAATACTCTCTCCTTTGCTAGTATTTAAGTTGTGTCACAAGGCATTGGAGAACTACACTACCAGAAGATTTGACAGATGTCATTTGGCAGATCCTGTGGTGGCCATTCACATCACCCTTCCAGCTGCCTCTTCCCCCTCCTCTGCCAGAAATTACTGTTTATGGAAGTGACTTGGCGATAGGGGCCATACCTGTAGTTCAGAAATTCTAGTTCAGTCAGATGCTGTAACTCAAACTTGCAGGCAGATGTAGCCGAAGGCAGTTTGGTTTTGTTCTCCTTTCAGCAGCTGAAGTCTCCTTTGCACTGGTGTTTGGAAATGTTGTGAGCAGCAGACCTTGGTTGCCATGTTTTCACTATCAGGGTTTCAGATGGCAATGGAACTGATGTGGTGGAAACAGGAATGGAGCTCTTTCCACTGATAATTTCCTGGCAGAGGGAAAATATGAAATCATATTTTTTAATCAAATAGCCTCACCTGAGTAAATATTCTAGCAATTCCAATTTTTAATTTTATTATCATAGCCTATTGCTCAAGCTGTGTTTTCTGACTGCAGCAATAATAGTGCTATGAGCACATGAAGATTTTTTCAAACTGGCATTGTATTTGGTTCCTTTTACATTTCCACACATAATCTGCATAACATTATTAAATCTTTCCTGTACATTATTTAGCCTCTGGGATCAAATGAAATAATACATGACTGGAACTCTTTGGACTTTGACAGATGTCCTCTGGCAGATTTTTTGCAGCGGTTTGTTACTGTTCTCAGCTATTTTCTTGGCCTTTTCCTGGAATGGGACGTGTCTCAGCTGCTCTGGTGGAAAACACTAACCTCTTAGCTTTTAAGGATGATAAAAGCGGGTTTGAGTTACTGCACCAGACTTTGAACTGAAATGGCTGAAGCAAAGGTATGGTCCTTTTCACCAGCAAACCTACAAGAAGAGTAATCCTTCAGATAGTTGTCAAAGGGGTTGGAAGGGGAACTTGGAGCACTCACAAGTGTATGGAGATATATTTTACAGCATCTTGCCTCTGGTCTGTTTTCCATGGGAGAGCACAGGGAAGCTGGGTATTCTCTTAAAATAGTGCAGGTCATGATATAAACACTTCTGCATCTCTTTTTTGTAAGCATATAGTTTCTTCTGAAATTGATCTGCCTTGTGGGCTCTCTCCTACTGTGGGTCGTTGAGTCATCCTAAGTAATATGGTACCTAGATGGTGCAGAGTTTGTTTCCTTTCATCTGTACACCTGCACAAGGCTTTTTATGTGTGGGAGAGCTTTCTCTGCCTTGTGTATTTTGTAAATAACCTCTTCACCAAAGAGAACCCTGGGCTTATGATCTTTGCCAACATTACCACACTTTCTACACATTTGGGCTGAGTAAAAATAGTTATCCCAACATCCTTCATTTGTTTTTGAAAACTTCTCTATCAACCATTTAATATGGCAAAAGCACCACACCATCAGATTTTAATGAGTTCAGGCGGTTTCGAACAACTGAGCATTTAAATCTGCGAATAAACTGAAGAATGTGTCACTGCCTTCAAGAAGCATACTTTCATTTTAAGAAACCACAGCTGCAACAATAAATTTGACACACAGTAAGTTGAAGGTGGCAAGGATTAAAGGTATGGAATTAGAAAGAAAAAAAGCCACCCTTGTGCTGTTGAACAGAGTACAGGACATAAATCAATGACTAACTTTGGCTAAGCTTTGCCTTATGGAAGTATGCAGCATTGCAGCTTTGCAGTTATCAGTATTTGTCATCTTGAGTATCAGTACACATGCCAGATGCAAAAGAGGGGCCCAGAAGAGAAAACATGGGGGATGAGGAAAAGAAAATTAATAATTTCAGTGACAGTGTACACTATTTTGATGGGAAACAGAACTTCTGTAATATTTCAAGGGACTTTAGCGTATATATGTGTATGGACAAAAGCTGTTGGAAATAAGCCTTTGACTTCAAAATGTGCCTGATTAAAAGAATACTGATAAGAATTAAGATGTGAACAGCTGGAACTTTGATTGCAGTTATGTTTTCTTCTGGATGTTTATTTCTAGATCACTTTTGCAGCTGCTTTTATCTACTCCTTAGAAATTCTTGTAGATTTGAGGAACCATTAGCTGTAAAAGTAAACATCAGCTCTGGTCTGGTTTTATGTATCTTCTTGAAGCCGTTGAGGGGGGAAAGATAACATTAAACTAATGCTGCTTTAGATTAGACTTAAGCAATGCTTTGAGCAGCCTTTTAGCATTTTAGGCTCCACCTGTAACTCTAACAGCAAGTCGAGCATTTCTGATTTCTTCTTTACCAGGCATGTAGGAATTGCCAAACTCTAGGAATGAAAATACTCTTTCTGGAAAGCTTAAATTCATGTCTCAGTGTAGTTCAAGACACTGAATGCTTTGAAGTGTGCCTCTACTATCTATGTACAGGGATGGTCCTTAAAACCAGTTCTGCTGCTTTTCAGTATCTGTCATCTGTAAATATTATGCTTTGAATAAAACAGATCTGCAGTTTTGACTCCATTCTATTTTGTTATTGTAGTTGCTTAAGAGTTTTTAATAACTGTGGTTTGTATTTGCTCAAGAGCTGTCTAGAGAATGGGGAAAGGTCAGGGTTAACCTTGCTAAACCTTAGCTAATGACCTTTATTGGTGGTCTCCTTTTCAGATCTCAGGAGTGTCAGCAATGCTGCTGTGGCCACCGACTCTCATACCAGCTTGGGCTGAAATAAACACACTATTACATTTACTTTTTGCTTCTTCCCAATAGCAATTCTTACCATGCCACACTGTTCAAAGCCCTCTGGCCAAAGTCACGGGGAATTCTCTATTTCCATGTTTCATGAAGAGTTCAAGCACATTTTGTTCAAGAATCCCTTCAGGTGGCTTTGTGAATCTTCTTGTAGGGCCTTTCTTGGATTCAGAAAATGTTTTCTCACTATAATCATCTTTGATTTCTCTGTCCTGACCCTTTCTGTTAATGATGGAGGCATCCTCACAACTCTCCATAGGTAGACTGTCCTAGTCTCCCTGAAAGCCCCTCATGTTGCAGACACCATTGATCCTTGCTTCCATCACAGCTGGGAAGGTTGTCATTCCAAAGCATTCCTTGCCCCAGGAGTTCTGGGGCTCCCTTCAACATACACTTAGCCTTCCAAAACAGCAAAGCACTGCACCTACACAGTTAGGCTCCATCCAGGAGTTCAGAGACATGGCAACAGTGAAATTTGAAAGCTCCTGGTTGCATTTGAACAATCAGTAATCACCAGGACAAATGAAATGGAAAAGTGGAATGCATATTGCACTTAAAAGTTTGTGGTGTGGTTGACAGTATCTCTTTCCCCTCTCCACTGATCTGAAAAGCTGAAAATAAGAGGCCTCAAGGCAATTCTGTTTCTGCTGTAATGTAATGACCTTGGCTTTCAGCACTTCCCTGGTGCTAAAATGCGTTCTGGTGCTGAAATGAATAGGATTTGTATTTTTCTTGGAAACAGTTCCCAAAGGGGTGTTTGAAAGAACAGCATAACCTACTAATAATTTTCACCAGCCTGTCATGGGTGAGCAGGTGAAATAAATGAAATAGTTAATGCAGACAAGGCAGATCTGCAATAATAATTGATACTCTTTATGCGATGGACAATGCCATCCAGAATGGACAAAATGAGGACCATCCATTCACTAGTTTTCATCCTTCCATTTACCAGCCTGCATAGGTCCCTCAAACACTGCTGAGGGGTTTAGGAAAAGGAACTAAGGAGAGCAAGTGGAATGCCAGTCCTCAAAGCATGCACCACCACAGGAACAGAAAACAGAAATCCCTGGGCAAAGGAGGTGGACACACACTGCTGGATCTCAGTTCAGATTTGTCCTGGTTTTATAGGAAAAAAAAGGAAGGAAAGGGAAGAGATGGGAAGGAAAGGGAATTGGAATAGAAGAATATTCTTTAAAATGAAGTCTCCTGACTGCTCCCTGCCTGACTGAGATACATTCTCAGACTAACCTATTCCAGTTCCAAAGTATTGCTTTGACTGTGCAGTCTTTCTGCACTCCAGAATGCTCTTGCCCTGATCTTTCTCAACAGTGGCTGTGGAGAGTTCATGGAGGAAAAGGACTCTTTTTCCCACACCATAAGCTAGATCAGAACTGTTCAGCTCTAAAATACCTCCAACGTGTATCAGTCAGCATCACAGCCACAAAAAATATGCTGGAGCAACTGTCCTTTCACCCCACAAAATCATGCGCACAGTGGTGCTATGAGATAGCAGGAGAAACTGAGGTGGTCACCAGCATTCAAGGTGGTCATAACAGATGGTTGAGTGCCAGCAGCTAATGGAAAAGGACATGAAAGTAGGTACGATGAAAAATCTTCCCTAGAATAGTAACTGCTCTTGGATTTTTTATAAGCTTTTATTAATTTGTTTATTTTTATGAGGCAATCTGGAAATAATGGCCCTGATTCAGGAAATCTTTTAAACCAGCAGTAAAACACACACTCAGCAGGTGATTTTGGCATATAAAGAAACTGAAGCACCTGCTTAGGTACTGCTCTGGGTAGTGGTGAACTTAAGCATGTGCTTAAGTGCTTTTTTGCATCATACCCAGTAGAGATACAGGGCACTGTTCAGCCTTGGCAGTATCTTTAAGAGTTTTCAAATGCTTTACTGAGGTAAGTTTTCCCTTGATTTCCTTGTATTTCAGGAATCTTCAATATCTTAACTTCAGAAAACACTGATTTTATTAAGTGTGGGGTTTCATCAGTAAGAGTTGTCTGGACGTTGTAGCAGTGAGTCTACCCAGAAACAACTGATACTTTTTTGTAGTATCCATTATTGTCCTTTTCTTTGAATTAGATGCCACAAACAACTGAAAAAACATGCAGAGATTAATACAGACATTGTGCACATCTGTAAGTGATGATTTGCATATGCTTGCACCGTGCTTGTAAAGCTCTGAAAATATCTGAAATGCTCTGTAGTATCCTGGTTTATAACATATCCTTCACCACAGTTTACACATCGAGAATGCATGCTGAAAACAGGAAACACACATGCAGAGGGTAGGTAAAAGGGGATTACAGTATACATATATTCAACAGAATAGTCCTCGTTTAAGAGTATCATAAGCATCAGGCTTGCATAAACAAATCAGTGCTTAACCCACAGATGTATCTAATGACCATATGGATTCTGCATGTTTACAACTGGAAAAACCCCTCTGAGCTTTTCTATTGTTTGCTGACTTTCAACCTATAGTATTAATTTTATTTGTGAAAATCAAGTTATTCGCTGGGATATAGAATGTTCTTGAAAGGAAATGGAATTATTTAATATATGACTCAGGACAAGATGTATGGGCCCCGTTCTCTGCTGCCTTGGAGTTCTCATGTCCTAGGTGAGTTACAAGGCTTGCGACCAAGCGTAGAAGTGCATTTCTTCAACCAATGTATTGCTTTTATACAGTATTTCTCTTAGATTTCACTCCTAACAGTTGGCTTGGAGGCTGCAGACTTCACGACCCTTCCAGCCTGAGGCAGCTGCAGAGCTTCATCAGTGCCTGAAATCCTGCTTTCCTTGGGAGCGAAGCACACCAGCCCTGCCCTGTGCAGCAGACAGACCTCCACCCTGCAAGCTGTTGCTTGGCACGTCTGCCAAGAGAGGTAAAATGTAAAATGCCAGCACGAGAGAGTAAGGGAGGTCTCCCAGCCTGGGGACCCTCTGCAAGTCCCTAGGTTCAGCTCGCGGGCGGGGAGGTGTAGGGCGATGAGAAAGGGCCCCACTCGTGTGTGATGGGTGTCCGTGCTTCCAGCAGCCGTGGCTGTAGGCAACAGCCCTACTCAGTGTTTCAGTGCTGACGGCAGGAAAGACTTAGCCAAATGGCTGCTTAAACCAAACTGTAATAAGGTACGGCACGTTGTATTTCTTTATGTCTTGACAGCTGCTCATTTCAGGCACCACAAAAACATTTCATTGCTGATGGCGGGAAGGCAGGGGGAGGGAGTTTTGTATGTGTGTATGGGTGATGCTTTAGGCTAGAAAAATACGTTTATCAAGGGGTTTTCTCCCCCTGTTCCCTGAGGAGGTCAGCAGGCAGCAGGCTGGGACGAGCGGGAGAAAGCCGCCGGTTTTGGGCTCCGCTGGGTGGGCCCACCACGCTCGAGGCAGGACGGCTGCAAGGAGCAAGCTCCTCCAGGCAGGAGACGGACATCTCCGTGTCCTCGGGGCGGGGGCAAGACATCCCTCCGGCGCAGGCCGGCTGTACCAGGCTATGGCCCCGCCACGGAGCCTTTGCTCCACAGAGACCTCCGCGGCCTCTCCGGCTGTCTCGGACTCGGAACCCACTGCGGCAACACCGCAGAGGGCAGATTCCTCGCCCCGCTCCCAGCGGCGCTGGCGGCCGCCTCCGCACCCGCCTTTCCCCATCCGCACCGTAGCACAGCGCGCAAGTTCCGCGGGGCGCCCGCCGTCGTGCGCACGGCAAAGCTGACCGCGGCCTCCGGCGGTTTGTCACTTCTTCTGCCCGACGTGATGCTCCCGGGAGCAGGGAGCCGGGGCGCGGCGGTGTCTGAAGAGCAAAAGCCCCCGCGGGCTCCCTAGCGTAGGGACGGCTAGGAGGCACCCGTCGGGCTGGCTGTCCTGGTGGTGGTGCCTGTCGGGTGGCAATCCCACGGCCGGACACCGCGGGACAGGGGCGGCAAAGGCTGCGCGCCTGTGGGAAGAGCGGGCGAGATGCAGCCCGCCGAGGGCGTTGTGTGCTTAAATGCTTTTTGCTTTGATGGAAATTAATCGCGGCGATCTATGTGGGTCCAAGTCTGAGGAGGGAGAGAGCGGTGCTGAGCGGGAGTCGCAACGACGGTGCCGGGGGGGCCATCAGCGGCTCCGGCTGCCTGCGCTATTTGTCCAAAACTCGTTCGGATTTCCTGACTGGGGCATTAAAAACTAAAGACAAAAACCCACCGCGCTAAATCTGACTGAAGTGATACTTTAGTCACCAAGAAACAGCAACGGAATCAGATGCCAGGTCGACCGGCTGTCACTGTTTTCCTTGTCCCCGGTGTACAGTCCGAGCCGTTTGCTGCACCGGCCCGTCTGTCGGCGGGCAGCAGCCCGGGGCTGGCAGCAGGCCCGCCGGTGCCCACGCTGCCGAAAGGCCCCTCTGCCCTGCGTGCATCGCCAGCGCTCCCCGACCAGGCGGCCGGCGGGAGCCGTAGGGGCTCCTCGTAACCGAGTGCAAGGGTGCCCTGCTCCCGGGCCCCTTCCCTCGGTGCAGCCCCTGTCTCACGAGCCGGAGCCGGCCTTGGTACCCCCGCGAGTCGGTGCTGCAAGAACACCGGCAGCTCCAGCTCCGCGCCGGGCCCCCTCCTCCCTCGGGCACCAGGCGCACCCCAGCTCCCGCCGAAGTTGTTGCCCCACTCATGTCAGTAGGAATGAGTCCCACAGCGACTGCGGCCGCCCTCGGTGCCGGCGGCGGTGTGCAAAGCTCTGAGCAGCTTCCTGCGCGCACCGTGGCCGTGCACGGTGCTCCGCGGGAGGCCCGCCAAGCCCCCCACGCGGGGCCCCGCTGCCGCCGAGCCGCGGTTCCTGTGTCGTTCCCCTCCCCATCCCGCCCGGGTGCATTTCAGTGCTCAGGACGGGGCGGGTGGTCAAGGTTTGCCCCGGCCTGCATCACCAGCGGAGGAACGGCTGTAATCTGTTCTCCGCAGAGAGAGCAAACACTGCCGGAGTCCCTGCTCCCCCGGACAGAGTCCAGAGCTCCGGGTGTACTTTTTGGGGTGGAGAGGAGGGAGTCGGAGATGACCGTGGCGGTGTCGGCACGGGGTGGGAGCCAGCAGAGCGGGGTGGACACTCGGGCGCCCATGGAGAGCGCCGTTGCTTTACCCCACCTCGGGGCCGCGTTGCCCTCGTCTCCCGGGCGGTGCTGGCTGAGCTCCGCTCCCGGGCCGCAGGGGCGCTCCCCCCAGCGCGCCGGACGGGGCCGGAGACGGCAGAGCGGGAAGGGCTCCACGTCGACCTCCAGGGGGCGCTACAGCACCGTGGGCCGCCGCTTGGTGCAGCGCTTCTGGTCCAGCCGCCCCCCGCCTCGACCTGCCGGCGCACAGCGGGGCGGGGGCCGCTGCCCAGCCGGGTGGAAGCCCCTGGGGCACAAGATGCGCCCCCGGGGTGGAAGCGGACCTGCGAGGCTTCGGTGGAACGCAGCGGCTTGTGCCCGCAGCGGGGTCACCGCTGCTCGACGGGGGTCCGTTGCCTCGGAGCCGTCCGACGCCCGAGCGATCCCGGTCTCGGCGGGTGCTGAGGCACCGGACGGCGCGGCCGGGCGGCGGGGCTCGCAGCAGCTCTCACCGCACACCTGCTGGCCTGGCCGGCAGGCTGCGCCGGGGTCAGCGGGAGCAGATGTGCGGGGCTGCCGGCAGCAGCAGAGCGCGGCGTTCCTGCTCCCGGCGTGGCTGAAACGTCCCGCGGGGGCCGGGGAGCAAAGAGCCTGGGCAGGGACTCTGCACCTCTCCACTGCCAGCCCCGTTCCTTCCGCTCTGAGGCTCTTTCGTTGTTTGGTCGGTTTGGGCTCTGCAGCGGGTTTTGGGGGGTTTTCTTGCTAGCATTTTGGGGCTTTGATTGTGGGTTGTTTTTTTCCCCCCATTCTTCTTCCACTTTCCCCCTTCTTGTCCCCCTCGCTCCCACCGTCTCCGGCAAGTGAGGCTCTTTTTTTCCTTTGCTGCAAAGGGCAAGAAATGACGGTTCTCCTGAAACGACCTCCCCCCGATCCGTGCCTCGGGGGTGTCGTCCTTGGGGTACGCAAGCCAGCGGTGAGGGGAGGAAAAGGCGGTAGTGAAGTCCCTATTCTGCTTCGTTCTTGATAGAACCGGCCTCCCTGTGGCAGGCAAAACACGGCTGGGTTCCGCGCCCACCCGAGTCCGGCCAGGGGAACCACTCTTGTCCTGGGCGCTGTGAGCCCCGGTGTCCTCACAGCCCAGCAAGTGAAATGCTATTTATTTAGGAAAGTGGTGTTTAAAACACGGCATTTTTCGCCCGAGCGGCTGGCGCGGGCTGCTCCGAGGGCCAGCCCTCTCTGCGCTGCCCTCCCTGCCAAGGGGCCAGGGGACACGCAAACCGGCCGCTGCCCACTCCTGCTCCCCCTCCTCTATTGGTTTTATTTTTCTCTACTTTCTACTTAAAGGAAGAAAAATCCCTAATCCCGACGCAGCCGCCACTTGTGTCCGCTTCTCGTCCGCGGGCTCGAATTCACCGGCACAGACTCGACCCTGAAAAATTTTCAAACCTGTTTTTAAATGCCTCTTTTTTTCCGACATCTTTTCGTACTTCTCAAAGCCGACTTCCCATCTCCGGTCCGGACTATACCATAAATTCCCTATACATGAGATTTAAGTAACGCGCAGAACAAGATAACGTTACAGATAAAAATTCAACCCGAATTTACTGTATGCAACCAACCGTACGGCAGCTAACGAAGGAAATGGGAACAGTGCTTTAATCGAGAAATGTGAACAGGGTCGCAGAGGCCCCATTTAGCAGTAAATTTCCCGGTAATGAAACTGCTGTCGAAACTGTCTGTCCCAGGTAGGAACAGTCCTCGCGCAGCGGCAGTCCTCCGGAGAGGTTCTCCTTCCCCACTTAAGGTGCCTTCAAATAGCAGTTAAAAGGCAGAACCGGACCACTGAAAGGTCAGTCCGTGGGGTGCTCCGACCCGACGGCCAGGGGCCGTTCGGACGTAAGCGTTACGGGCACTCAGAGGGGCCCTCGGAGGTATGGGCGCCCACAGGACCCCCGCCCTCTGGGTTCGGAGAGTTATCTCAAGTATTTAGGTATTATTGAGGTATTTAGGTATTGAGTTATTGAGGTATTTAGGTAGTTAAGCAAGTCGTGTGTCAACCTGGCTGGTCACAGCAGGCGGCAGAGGCGGCCGGTGCGGAGCAGGGAGCGTGCAAATCCCCGCTGCCGGGAGCGGGGCGAGGGGCGTAGATCTGCTCTCGGAGGGAAAAGTCACCTTAGGTGACGCGGGGGGGGGGGGGGCGTGTGGGGGGGGGAAATAGGGGGACGTCCGGCCGCTGTAAAACCCAGTTGCTACCCAAACACAAGTAAACAGTGGGGCCGGCGCGGCGGGGCGGGCCGGGGAAGGGGCAGGGGCTAGGGGCGGTCCCGTCCCGTCGGGGCGGAGCGGTGCAGCCCAGAGCGCGGGGCTGTGCGCGCCGCGGGGTGGGCCGGCGGCGGCGTCGGGCGGGCGGGGACAGCGCTCCACGCCACTCACCGCTGAAATGTGATGGACCGGGCAGGGGGCGGCTCAGACTCGCGCCGAGCATCGCCGGGGTCGAAGGCGGGAGGCTGCGGTCGGGAGGCTGCGGTCTATGCCGGGGCCCCGGGACCCCGGGACCGCCAGAGCTCTCAGCCGCCGCCCAGCACTTCGCACCATGCCGGCCGCCGTCCCCGCTGTGGATCTAATGTCTCCGTGAAGGTGCCGCGGCGGCCGCCTCGGCTGTGCCCCAGCAGGAGCCGCCGGCTGCGGTCGGTAAGTGGCTTCTCCGGCCCGCTCCGCCTGCTGCCGTCGGCGGGAGCAGGGCGCGGGTCCGAGGCAGGGCTCCGGAAGAGCGTGACCCCTCTGCAGGGAGCGCGGTCCGCCGGGTTTACTTTCAGTTCGTAACTCCGCGGTGGTGGGGGAGCGGGTCCCGCCGCTGGCCGCGGGCGCGCTGGTGCTGGGCAGGCGGCGGGGCCTCCCGGAGCGCGCGGTCCGTGTCCTTCGCGTGGAATTCCTTGAGGGGAGGAACCGGTCTGTGCGTGGACCGCGGCGCGGGCCCGCGGCGCGCACTGGAGAAGCCCTGGGTCCGTGCAGACAACCGGGTTGCGCAGGCAGCGGCGGCTCCGGGAGGGGTTGGAGGACAGCAAAGGCGGCCCAAGGACTGGCAGCAGCGCCCTTGGGGCACTGCCGCGGCCCCAGCCCCGCCGCGGGAGGGAGCGCAGGGGAGCAGCGGCCGGGCCACGGGCCGGCAGCTGGCAGGTAGAGTGGAGCTCCCTGCCGGGGCACCGGGCTTAATTTACTTAAGCGCTCTGAGGGGAAAGGGAAAAGGAAGTGCCAAGATTTAAGTAACATCCGTTTTTGGTTGACTGTCTCCCTCACACCTTATTAGAAATAGCCTTGGAATCCCCACGAAGGCACTTTTGGGCCTTTTTGTTAAGTTTTCATAAAGTGACCTCCGGGTACAAATAGTAATAGATGGACCGTGTGTCATGCAACGGTGTAGTTTGAAAAGTTTGTGTTAAAATGCGTATTTTGTGGCCGGAATAGTTTTTCTGACTTGGTTCTTTGACAAGAAAACGAGCGGCGTGCAGTGATATCCCCACACAGCCATCGACCTCCACGGTCAAAGGCGAGCGTCCCCCCGCAGATATGCTCTACCTGCCTTGATCACAGCTCCGAGACCCATCGCTCCGAGACCCGGCCCCGCCGGCTGGGCTGGGGCAGGAGCCGCCGTAGCAGTAGGTGAAGTGATTTTATTGCCTCTGTGTCGGTTCCTGGCGGAAAGCGAAGAGGGACACACGCTACGACATCTTTAAAAATAAGTCTCTATATATAACCACCCTCTCTTCCCCCAACCACCAAAAAAGAAAAGGTCGCCATATGTAATAGGTCGAGTGGATATCCCTGTTCCCGGTCTCGAGACAATCGCAAACTAGTAAAACTGGGAGGGAGCAGAGGAAATCCAGGAGAACCGCGATTCAAGGCAAACGAAAACAGGGAGGGGGAACGCTGCCATTCACACCCTACTTTCTTCCCGCATTTCCCCCCCCTCGAGGGCCCATTCACAAATGGTGCCACAAACGGAGGAGAAATGGATTTTAGACGAAATATCGAAAAGTCTCTTCCCGCTGCCCGGTGCCAGCAGAGCGGCCCTAACCGTGCGGCAGCGGCGAGGGCTGCGGGCGGCGGCGGCCGCCCTGGGGGACCGAGACTGTGCTCCCGGGCGCGGGCTTTGCGCTCCGAGAGCTCCCTTCGGTTTTGTTGTGGTTTGGGAAGGTGGGGTGTGTTTTAGGTTACTTTTTCGGGGAGACGGGAACACTTGTTTATTTTGGAGACTCCGCGTTACCATCCCCTCCACCCAAATCCCAGGAGGTGCTGAGGCACCTCGGCCCTACCTCTTGTTTACAGGCCCGGGAGCTCCCGGCTCTTGCTCTAGCCGCTTTCATGGGTCGTGGCAGCCGCCCGGCTGCTTGAAGCGAACCCTCACAGAAAACAGGGAGAGGGCAGGGGCTTGCCCCCAGACCCGCTGCCCCGCGGAGGGAGCGTGGCCACTGGGCGCCGCGGGGTCCCCCGGCCGGCGGGAGGAGCGGGCCCGGTGGCTTCAGTCGAGCGGGCTGAGAGAAACCTTCTTCACCCTCCGCTCGTTAGCTCCCGGAGGAGATCCCGACCGGGGAGCGGGGCTGCGCCAGCCCTCCGCGACCCTGCGGGACGGAGGTGGTGGCTGCAGGGCAGCGCCGGTCCGGGCAGCCCTTGGCGGGCCGGAGAGGCAGCGGGGCCGGCCGCCTTCCTCGGGATCGCTGCCGCGGGGGACTGGGTGGGAGGTGTGCGTGCGGGCAGCAGCTCCGGCCCTCTCTCTCGGTTATCTTGATAAATGAGTTGTTGTTGAAGGAAGAAAAATAAGCACCCGTGCTGGGATGAACGTGGGGGTTATTCTCCCCCCGCCGCCCCCCCGGGCTGGCCTCGGCTCCCTGTGAGCACCCCGCTCCTTCCCGGGGAGGCCCCAGCCAGGAGAGGTCGGAATCGGGGCCTCTGCGCCCGCAGGAGCCGGGCCGAAGCAGGGAGTGACGGCGGGGCCCAGGTTGGCCAGGGGCAAAGGGGCTGGCCACGGTTGTCCCCGTGGTGGGACCTGCGATGGACGGCGGCGGGGATCGCAGCCGCCCCGGCCCCGTTCCGGGTGTATATTTTCACGATTCGTTTAATTTGAATCTGCGGCTCCTTCGGTTGGCTCGGCGCTGGGATTGCTCCTTTTAATTTAAATTTTGGATGCGTATTTCGGGAGTGATATTTTTAGGTTTTTTTTTTTTTAACGCTTTAGACTCTCCGGTCGAAGCGATCGCGCTGGTTGGGTCGGTGGCGGCCGCCGGGGCTGCGGCAGGCGCTGGGGCCGCAACGAAGCAGCGCCCCGGAGCCTTGCCCGGCCCTCCCCGGCCCCACCGCTGCGTTCACTTCGGACAGGGGGGACCACGGTGCTCTCAGAAAAAGTTTCTTTACCCTCTTTTCTCCCTCTTCCCAGGATTTTCTCCCCGTGTTGAAAGCCCAGCAAAGGTACCAGCTGCACCGCCTGCCTGCACCCGCCCCGGGAAGATGGGAAGCAAGGCACTGCCAGCCCCCATCCCGCTGCACCCGTCCCTGCAACTCACCAACTACTCCTTCCTCCAGGCTGTGAACACCTTCCCTGCAACTGTGGACCAATTGCAAGGTCTGTATGGACTCAGCGCCGTGCAAACCATGCACATGAACCACTGGACACTGGGCTACCCCAATGTGCATGAAATCACCCGCTCCACCATCACGGAGATGGCAGCCGCCCAGGGCTTGGTGGATTCCCGCTTCCCTTTCCCCGCGCTCCCCTTTGCCACGCACCTCTTCCACCCCAAGCAAGGGGCCATCGCTCACGTCCTCCCGGCCTTGCACAAGGACAGGCCCCGCTTTGACTTTGCCAACCTGGCCGTGGCCGCCACGCAGGAGGACCCCCCCAAGGTGGGGGATCTCGCCAAGCTGAGCCCCGGACTGACCTCGCCCTTGTCGGGCATCAGCAAACTGTCCCCGGATAGGAAGCCCTCCCGCGGCCGCCTGCCCTCCAAGACGAAAAAGGAGTTCATCTGCAAGTTCTGCGGCAGGCACTTCACCAAGTCCTACAACCTCCTCATCCACGAGCGGACCCACACGGACGAGCGGCCCTACACCTGCGACATCTGCCACAAGGCTTTCCGGAGGCAGGACCACCTGCGGGACCACCGGTGAGGGGCCGCCGCCGCGGGGCGGGGACCGGGCCGGGGCTGTGGGGGAGCCGCTCGGCGGGGCGGGGGGAGGCTGAACTGCTCCGGGATGAGCCGGGAAGGCAGCAGGAGAAAACCCCGCTCCGACTCCGTGGAGCCAAAACCTGCTCTCGGCGTGGGACGGACACCCGCGCTGGGGGGCTGCTGTGACCTCCCCTGGCTGTTTTGCTTTTGGGAGGCGCGGAAGTGCAGGTGGGCCCATTTCCGCACCCCGCGGCCGATCAGCGTTGCCTTCGAGGAGAGCACGCTGGGGTCCGCCCGGCGGAGCCGAAGCTGTCCCGTCTGTCACCAGAGAGTGCGAACACACCTCGATACAAATTACTGCGACTTTTTTAACCTATTGAGGAGTTCAGCCATGAACAGAGCTATACAGGAAAGGGAAGGGGGAAAGTAGAGGGCGGGCGCTTGAGAGGAGCCGGGTTTGGGGGAGCGGGGCCCGGGGACGGGTGGGCTCCGCGCTCCCGGCAGTGCTGCTCACTCCTCGGGTTGTATTTCAGGTACATCCATTCCAAAGAGAAACCCTTCAAGTGCCAGGAGTGCGGGAAGGGCTTCTGCCAGTCCAGGACCCTGGCGGTCCACAAAACCCTACACATGCAGGTGAGCCCGGCGCTCCCCGGCCTCCTCCGCGGGGCTCCGCCGGCGCGTAGCCTTCTCGCCCGCCGCTGCGCAGGGGCTGCGGCTGTCGGGGGAACGGGGCTCCGGCGCGGAGGGAAGCCACGGGGCTGCACGGCTCCGTGCTCCCCCGGGGACGGGAAGCAGTCTGCGGATACCTCCGCGACTGCGGGTGGCCAACGGGAAAACGGCGGCCGCGGGCCATGGGCTTAAAGCTGTCGGGGACGCGGTTGGCAGCGGGAAGCGAGCCCCGGGTTTGGTTTTGCCCACGCCGCTGCTTTGAGGCGATTTTCGTTGTTCGGCGGCGCGGGGCAGCGCGGAGCGGTGTGGAGCGTAATGCCCTGCCGGCAGTCCTGCCACGGGAGCCCCGGAGCGGGCGCACGGTGGGGCGGCCCCTTCCTGTGAGCCCCCGGAGCGCGGAATGCCTCAAACCGATATCTATGAAGTACCGCTTTTTGGGGCCGGAGGTGGGATCTGCCGCCCGCCCGGGGCTGCGGTCGCTCGTGTCCGACCCCGATATTTCAAATTGTGCGTTGCTATAAGAAAAAAGTGCGGTGATAACTTGCAACCAGGTAGTTTGTAAAGGATTAATCCTTTGCTTGCTTCAAATCTGAACAGGAATCTCCACACAAATGCCCCACATGTGGAAGAACCTTTAATCAAAGAAGTAACCTGAAAACTCACCTTCTTACCCATACAGACATCAAGCCCTACAACTGTGAGCAGTGCGGCAAAGTGTTCAGGCGAAACTGTGATCTACGGCGGCACAGTCTAACTCACACACCGCGGCAGGACTTCTAGAGCAGCCAGGGACCCGCGCCGGCAGCTCCACCTGCCCGTTGTACTCAAGGACTGTGTTGTAGGAACTCCCAGGCGCACACACTCACACACACGGAGGCACACAGGCACGCTCGGGGCCAAGCTTTCCTACCACACGTCTGCGAAACTCGTTTAGAGAGTGCGGACTGCAGGATCGGGCCCCTCTCCAACCCACACCCAGGCGTAACGCTTCGTCGTCTTGTAGATACTCGCGGCTCATTTTAGAGCTCTGTACAGAACGTGGTTTTCTTCGTTTGTTTTGTATCGTCGTGTCAGATGGACACCGGTAACAAATCGGGGAGGCAAAGTATCCCTTAAAAGTGTATTTCAAAATAAATCCTTTTTCTTTTTCCAAATACCTCCTGCCTTGTTGTATTATTCTCTGAACATTCAGGCTTTTTTTCCCTGCTGTGTCAATGCAATGGTAAAAGCATACTGAATACATTTCCTAACCGGGTGATTGTATTGTCACAACAATTTTGGTGATTGCTTTTGTTTGGCCTATTTCACTGTCGCTGTTGTGTTATCTATTGTTTAGTAAAATGAAAGTGCTGGATTTGAGAGTTTATAGCTCTATTACTTAATAGTATGAATGTCTAAATATTAACTTCTGTATTTTTTTTTTTATTTTCCCGAGCGATTTTTTTTTTTTTTTTAAGAAGAGAAAGAAAGAAATACTTGCAAATAAACGCATCTTAGGAAATAATGCATAGAGCCGTTCTTATGCCAAAGCGGCTTATTAGTAACTTATTTGCAATCAGCTCATACATTGTAAAAGTCATCCCTTTCTCGGAGATTGCAGTAGGCAGCCTCCTCCTGCCAGTAGACTTTGGACACGGGTAATTCACCCGCGTAGATAGGGACTTTATCCCGCAGAAGACGATTCGTTCCTGACAGCTCTGGAAGCAAATGGCGAGGCACAAGTACCGCCCCGGGGCACATTAGCGGGCTCCGCACAGCGCTGAGCCCCCCCATGCGCGCTGCCCACCACGGGTCATCTCCGGGGGACGTACGAGGAGAAGGGCTGCTTTCCCCTCTCGGGGCACCCTCGCCAAGCCGTGCCCCCCTTCCCCCCCCCTCCCCCCGTACTTCCTTTGCCACCTCTATAAGCTCCAGCTGTCCCGCATCGGGGTGACTCTGGGCTGCCCGGCATGCCCACCCCATGGGATGCATGCTCAGAGCCTGCATCCAGTACACGGGTAGCAGGATGGTGGCACCCACCCCAGGGCTCCTCTTCCTAGCCACCCTTGTGAGGCCCCCACCAATGCCTCTGGTCCCCTCCGGGAAGTCCTGGTGCCAGCCCTGAGGCATTTTTCCTGATGTGTTGCAAGGTGCCTTGGATAGGCAATCCCTCCTCTGCCTTCCCACTGCTCTTGTCAGCCCCAGCACCCTCCCTGAAGTGTCTTGGGTAGTTTGGAAAGTTCATTGCCAGGCTGGGGACACTCATCTTGCTCTTCCCTCTCCCAGACTATGAAGAGAAATCTTCCCCACTCCGGGCCCAGGGAGCCCTATCAGGGGGGAGCGATATCTTTGCACTAAGTGGGGAGGGTTCCCACCATGAATGGTGTTGGGACTCTGGGACAGTCCCGCTCTGGGACAGTCCAGGGGGGTCACAAGTCCCAACAAGCTCACGGGGAGCAGATGCTGACAGAGCTTGGGTGTCCCCTCTCCAACAACCCTCTCTGGTCCTGCAGCAGGGAACTGCACTGCCTGCACCCTGTTAGTGAGCAAGCAAGTCAAAACCTCCAGCACCTGGGCTGCAGTCAGGCTGTCAGTGCAGAAAGGGCTGCATTTCTGCCTGTGGCTGCTCATCTGCCTGCTGCCTCCACAGAGGGCTGCCGTGCCCACTCCAGGGCCAGCATCAGGACCTCTGGGATAGCCCTGCTCTGCCACAGGCAGAAGCAGCCAGGTGAGTTCTAACTGATGTGGCAGTCTCAAGCTCAGCTAAAATTTAGCAGTTAGTCAAGGCCTACCTCCCCATATGCTCCTGTCCAGCAAGATGGGGAGGGAAAATGTTTCTGTAGCCAGAAATACTGGTTTGCTGACTGAAGAAGAGCCTTCCTAGTCAAAGTTTATTTAAGGGCCACCTGCTCACTTCCTCTTCACACCCCTGTGACTTGCACCTCTTCCCTGCCTGGGGTGCTGCACGCCTGGCACTGCCTGCCCCCCATGCTGGAAGCCCTTGTCCTCTCTCTCCAAACTGCTCCTCTCTCCGTATTGCTTTTCTCCAAATCTCTCTCTACAGGCATCTC
Organism: Pezoporus occidentalis; assembly: GCF_034315485.1. Lineage (NCBI taxonomy): Eukaryota > Metazoa > Chordata > Aves > Psittaciformes > Psittacidae > Pezoporus > Pezoporus occidentalis. Next base: position 21,251,677 of record NW_026914940.1, on the reverse strand, counting down.
TTGCTCCCTTTTCGTTCCATCTATCCAGTATCTGATTTCTTTCTGTCTGATTTGTCTATTCCCATTGCATTCCTGCTCTCCTAGTAGGTTATTTCCTCTCGGTTTCTCTATCCTTATTGTTCTCTGAGTTCCTGTCCCCAGGCCCTTTTGCATCTCCAGGAACGCACAGCAAGGCTGGAATAACTCCATTCAAGTAAACACCCCTGTCAGGATACATATGGGCTTAGTCCGCTTCTCCTAGGCCAAGTTCTATGTGCACTTTGTTTGGAAATAACTTAATCAGATGAATGATATCAAAGGACGAAATTAAAATGATTGCATATAGCTAAGGTTTGATTTAATTGTTTGGGGTTGCTTGTTTAATAAGCTCCCCGCCCCGAGCAGACACAGACTGCAAATTTATCTTCTGAGGATTTCATAAGTTCAGCAGCCAGAACGAAGCCCAAATTGCTGAGGAGGGGCAGTGACAAGTATCACTGCAGTTGGTCCCTGGACTAGTTTTTAAAGTTAAACCAGTAGCTACCATCTTAAAATGTCAGAGGACGATTTAGTATTTCTCTTTACTATCTATACACTTGCCTATGGCACTGACACGCTCCATTCACTTTTAAAAAGCTCATCTCTCCCTTGGAAATTTCAGAGGCAGCTATAAAGAACACATATGTTTTGTTGGTTTTAGACCTGTTGGGAACAGAAACAAGTTCTGTAAAGCTGTCTTTTGGGCAGGGCTAGGGCTTTTACAGCCATAAAGTGCCATCCTGACTTTCACAACACAAACACTAAACACATTAATATCCCTGTGCCTGCCATTTCTGTCTGTGTGAAGTATCCTACTTCCCTTTGGAGCTCAGTCCTAGAACACAGCACACAGCTCTGCCCTTCTGCAGTTTTTTGGAGCTTCCCAAACCACTTGCCACCGCTTCCCCATGTTCTTCTGTCTGCCATTGCCCCTTCCTTTTCAGCACTGATTTTTTCCCTCCTGCACTGTCAGTGTTTGTTCTACACCTTTTGCTGTGTTAGAGGCAGCAGCTGCAGTGGTGGAGCAGTGAGAGGGACTACCTGTGCTACATATCAGGGATGAATGTACATGGGCGAAAACCCATCAGATAATAAGATACGATGTGGCCATAATCTTCATTTTGGGGGCAAATCAATTTGAAAAATTATAGTCCTTTTGGTAATATCTGAAAACTGAGTTCTTTGTACATCAGTTGCTAGAATGGATGCTTTCTACAGCCGATGGTGGAGCAGCTCAGCCCAGCCCAGCTATGCGTGCATAATGCTTTTCTATGAAGGCATCTTACACAGCAACAGCACGCCATGCTATTACAGACCAGCACAGATTATTCCCAATGCCAACACAGCTTTGCTGGCAAAGCCCAACTTTTTACCTGTACCACCTCAGGAACAGGCACAGTCTGGATCTAACTGGAAAACAGACCAGCAGCAACCCAGGAATGTGGCATGGTCATGTCTGGCTGGGCTAAAGGCTGGTGCTGAGGGTTCCACTATTTGAGCCATTTGAGTGAGACAAGTGAAAAAACATTAGTTATTGAACTCTCTCTCCTTCCTTTTCCCTCTTCCTTCTCACTACTCTACTTCTGCATGGTTGTTCCAGGAGCTGCTTCTCTCACCTCAGCCTCATTCTGCACTATACCCTGATTCCTGCCTAGTGCCCCCTCCATCCTGTTTCCAACTTTTTTTTCTTCTGTTTCTTTTTTGCCTTCCCGTGTCTCACCCTGTGTTTCAATCTCTCTTTTCCTAAGCAAATTCCCTCAGTCAGACTTCTTGGTTCCCTCTTTTTAAACCAATTTCCCAGCTTCGTCTAGTTGCCTCAATCTGTCCTGTAGCCCCCGGCTCATATGGGCTCCTCTCTCATCACTGACCCAGGGCTTGTTTTCCCTGCTGGTCCTTCCTTTCTGTATCCATTAATCAATGCCACATCCACGTGGCACTCAGGAGGCATCAGTGCAAGTGCCATAGATGTACTCAGACCATTTTAAGCATGCCGGGTCTGGCACAAAGCCAGCAGAGTGATCCCAAGGGGACCAGGATCGGCAGTGCAGGCAGCCGGCAGCAGCCTTGGCTGCTTAGGATGCGAGTGCTGCTGGCAGCAGCACTGCAGCTGCCAGATTTCGTGGCCCTCATGGAGGTCAAGAGGAGCCAGCGGTTTCAGGTGAATGAAAGAAGCAATGCAGTGACCCCAAAATCTCAAGACTGAGTTTGCAGCGGGTCAGCCAAGCAGCACTGCTGGCTCAGAGCCTCTGATTGCTCCATGTCCTGTAAATGGAGATAGTCCTTCATGTGTAGAAGGGTGACTTGGTTTACCAAACTGTATTACACAAGGATTTGGACATATGTTCCTTTTATTTTAATATTGCACTGTGTTTTTAGCTTATATTTCTCTCCTCACAGCATCTCTTTTCCTCCTTATGGAAGCTCTTACTACTCCTTTTTCTTATTTATAACAGTGTAATGATGGCAAAAATAGGGCAACTACTAACAAAAAAAGTTATTTTTAATTGTTACTAAAAAGGAAAATGTAGATTTCAAAATATTTACTTACATTCAAAATAAAGACATCATGTCTGCATAAAACATCAATTTTAATCTCTATTGTTGAAAATCCAGATGCAGCTGTTTGTGAAACTTTTTCTAGAAGCTTCTAGTCTATCAAACAAGAGATGTAAAAATATCTACACTGAGAACACTAGATGCCTTTTCTAAATCTGCAGAATTAAGGCAACAGAAGCTCAGATGCTTCCCCTCCTTTGAGCCTCCCTCACAAGCCTGAGCACCCTTTCCCAGACGTGACTTTCAAACACTACCCCAGGACTTTATGATGAGGGGAGCAGGACCTGATAGCACTTAATCCCAGGCGCAGTAGCCTCACACCATCCCACACAGTGGAGCTGGAGTGGAGCATGGCTGCCTTCCCCAGGAAGGCTTCTTCCTCTGCCAGCACTGGGACAAAACTTTGCAGTGCAGATTTACTTTAAAAACTTATCTTAAAATTGACCAATACAGAAAACACCAAGCTCAGCCCGAGGTGAGCGGGCTATGCAGCAGGGCCCTGCCAGGGGCCAGTACCAGTAGGTAGGCTGTACCAGTAGGGAGTACAAACAGGCTGAGTACCCAGCCCTCGTGCAGTCAGGGGTATAGATGGGCACATGGGCTACACGGCCTCACGGAGCTGGTTTGGATTTTTGGGAACTGGGGGAGCACTCTCACAAGCTGTCCTCCATCAGGCTGAAGTGAAAGGGCATTGAGGAGGGTGCTGGGCAGTCCCTGGACCGCTCCAGAGCAGACAAGCAAACCTCCAGGCCTTTGGGGTCTATCTGCCACCAGCATCTTCTCAGCAGGAAAAGGGGAGCAGCAGGACTTTTGCTTCCCTGAAATTCTTGTAGGATCCAGAGAGTGGCTCCATCGCCTCACAGGGCTGAGGGCTGTGGCTGGGAGAAGAGTACAAAACCCAGCTCTTTTGGCTTTACCTTTATAGAAATCTCCCAGAACTCTGGCTTTGAAAGGAGCAAGCTTCACCTCCCTGTGCAGATGGGCGTAAACCTGCCGGCGCAGGCAGCACTGGTGGTGCCTTGCCATAGGCAATGCTGCGAGACTCCTACTCCTCAGGCAGCGCCTTGACCTGCGGCAACCTTGCTGCATGCTTGTGAGGGATCTCTGCATGCTAGGGCATTTTGGACACCCGTCCGTTTGTCTGGGGAAGTAGACTGATTGATGGCTTTTCTTTTTTCAAGTGTAAAAGGAAGTAAAAACTTTATTTCTTTCTTCCTCAGAGATTATTTACGAGACGTTGTCTCAGATACTGCCAGCTGATATCCTTTGGCGTCACTACCACTCAATGCGCTGAAGATGCCTCAAGGTGTGTCAGTCGTGCTTCACATCGGCGTGCCTTGATGTATCTCTTTGGCTGGGATTGAAAGGTACAGTTTCTAAATCTCCCGGTGACCCATTTTGCATGGATCACTGATGTGCTAGAATGTAGCTGCTCCTTCTCATCGTGTTAATGCAAGTTTGCCCGTGTTCAAAGCAGCCTGTGCTCCACATGCCGCATGGAGCACACAGGGAGAGCTTGCATCTGAGTATCTGGGTGAAATGGGCACGGCTGCTCACCCACAAGTAACTTCCATAAGTTATGTGCTTTAGGTTCTTCCACTGCTGTATCATGGTTCTTTTACTTAAACTCTAAATTCTTCGGCTTGATAAACACAGGCAGGCAGCTGGATTACATCCTTCTGGGGCTTGCGGTCAGGACGCGCAGTGAATGCCCCCAGACTGTGGAGGCACCATCTCCTCCCCAGTCCCATGCCACCCCCCAGGCTAAGCTAGGCAGCAACGCTCAGCACTCAGTGCGTCAGCAGGAAAAGGACCAAAGCGCCTGTGGGGGAGCAGCTCAGCACCACCCATGGTCACAGGCTGCCTGCTGCAGTGCCCTTGAAGCCAGTCCTGGGGACGGCCCTAATGAATACTTCCAGCCCAACCCTGTGTCTCCCCATGCTGTGCCAGCTGCGTGCTGCCCTGTCTGCCTGTGTGCTGTGCTGGCCAGGAGGGCGGCGGGAAGGAAAACCCTTGGGGTTTTGCCTGGAGGCCCAGCTGTGATGGCAGATGGGATTCATGGGCAGCTCCAGCCCCAGGCATGCTCAGGCTGCCTGTGAGGGCAATGCAAAAGCAGTGCACCTGCCTGCAGGGTGCCCTGGCCTTCAGAGCCCTTTCAAGGCTGCCTGGCTAGGGCACAATATAAACCTGCCCCTGATTTAGTCCAGGAGCTGGTTCTGCTGGTGTGAGTCATTTAACCACACAAGCACCCCATGACTCTGACTCTCATTTCCACGTTGTGGCCTCCTTCTCCCACTCCACAGTGGAAACGATGGTCTGATCCTGTCCTGAAGCTGCATGGGCATGGACCACAGCAGAGAAATGTTAGGAAAACAAGGAAGCCTTCAAGGGGATTTCAGCTACATAGATGGCAGAATGAGTCTGGGTGAATGGGTCAGATCCTCCCCATCTTCTTTTGGCATGCACCCATTATCCTCTAATTTTATTTCATGGAAAAGTGGGTCTTGAAATTAATGCTGCGTTAAGAGGCATGTGGCAGCTCATACCATCACATGTTGTGTTCTTGCCAAGCTACAACTGTATATTTGTCATTGTTCATATTTTCAAACTCTCAGTAAGAAAAAAATATGTAACAGCTTTGCAGTGGCTCGGCTGGGGGCAGCTCACATCTCTCTGAGCCTCGTTTGCCAGGTTAAAGCAAACCAGGAATTCTAGACATGAAAAGTTTTTAATGAAAAATCAGACTGTGATGTAGCCACATGGTTCTGTCCTTTCCAGGGGGCACAACAGGCTCAGTTCCCTAAAACCATCCAGTAAGTCCAAATGAGCTGGGATTGCATCATGGGAGTGAGGGCTTAGGTGGGGACCTTGCTGCCTTTGCCCAAGTCTAGCCCTACTAGCATTTGTTTTTAACTTCACAGGGTTTTTCAACTGGGAAGTGAGGATACGGGCAGATGAACAAGTTAGTGCAGGGAAAACAGGGGGTGTGAAAGTTCAGCATCTCAGCTACTGCCAAGAAACTGCTCTTATGTATTCTTTAACCCCCTTATAAACACAAATTCACTTCCCTTCTCCCACAAGGGATGAGATATCTGACTTTTGCTCCAAGGTATTGCAGGGAAAGAGAGTGCACATGGGCACGTGTCACTAAAGAGCATGAGAGCTTCCCTGCTCGAAAGCCTTTGCCCCACAGTCACTTGCAGGCAGCAACCTGGCTTGACTGAAATTCTTCAGGTTTCAGCAACAGGAAATTGCAGATGAGAGAATGCGCTGTAAAGCTCACTTCCACAGTTTCAGTTGCAAGCTGTGAAAAGTAGCAGCTCCCCAAGCTCTCAGCTTTAACACTGCTATACATACTGTTTTTTCTAATAGCACTGAGATCAACGGAGGATCAGGGCCTTGTTGTAGCAGACAACTTTCCAATGACACTCAAGAAATCCCATTCCAACTGTGGCATGGTTTGCTCTTTAAGCATCCTAGCAAACCCTCAAGCACACTACAGTGTTCCAGCCACAAGAAAGAGGGTTAGGAAGGTGGCTTTATTTTAAGACATAATTTTGAGGTTTTTTTTTTCTGCAGCAGAGGTGCCCTGAAATGCTGCTCACAGCAATGATATCTGCTATTCAGGGGCCATGAGAGGACAAATTTCAGCCAGTACATTATTGCTTCTCTTCGGGGAGTCCCAGGGACTATTCTCAAACAGGTTTGCTTTGCAGTGCTGTGGGCTTTGTAAACTACCATTTAGGCATTTAGAGAACTTAACACCACTCTGGTTTTAATTCAGACAGTGTGTGGTAGTACAAAGATAGGTCAAGATGGTTGAATGAACTCCCTGCAGCAATAGAGCCTGAAAAGTGTTCCCCCTCAAAGCAGCCAGGAGAGGGGTGGGCACATGGCTGGCAGGACCAAGGTTGGCTGATTTCTGCCCCATGGTGAAGCAGGGAACCTTCCTGCTCTCTGCGGACAATAGGCCCTGTCCTGGGTTTCAATATGGGGCTCTCTATCTTGATCCAGTTTGGATGGGTCAAGACATGTTGAGACATGCCCTTTCAATATGCTGCATTTTATTAAAAACAAAGTAGCTGGTGGCCAGATTGTAAAACTAGGTGGGCCTCATTTGTCTGTCCCTACTGTAAGCCAATGAAACCTTCAACATATCCAAACTCCCACCTTTTTACCCATTTGAATGAAAAAACATCACTAATAAAAGAAAATGACTCACCTAATGCTAAACCTGAGCTCTGTAGATCAGCTTTGATCAAATTCACTGACATTTAGATAACTGCATTATTATAACTAAAACATCTTTTAAAGGTTTTTTTTTCCAGACGCTCATTCTTTAAACTTTGCTTTGATCACTGTGCATATCCTTTTCAGCAGAAATTTGTCCACAGAGGGTGAATTTTTTTCATTTGTTTTTCATATGGATTCTCTTTCCTTTGTTCATATTTTAAATCAGTGAAGCTACCCTTCAAGCTAACCCTTGTAATAAAAATGCAGCTACTGTGTGGCTTTTAACAACTCATTTAACCCATCTGCGTCTCAGCATTCTTGTTAGCAACCCAAGGAAACTAACACTTATTTATGTAATGAGGCTGATCATGAGGCTTAATTAGATATTTTTTTGGTTGGCTAAAGTAAACATTTCAGAAGGGCAGAGCAAGGAAGTGGTAGGCTCTGTTACAATGGTCAAACACCACCAATTTGTAATGTTGCAACAGTAGTGTTACAAAATGCTATGTATAAGAATATTTCTTTCAGAAAGTACTTTTGAATTAGTTCAAGTGCTCCAGTTTCCAAATAAGAGTCACAATCCAAGATAATTAAAATAAATGGAAGCAGGAATGTGTCAGGGCAATTCCAAATGAAAAGATTGAAGTCACTGGAGTTAGGAGGGCAAAAATTAGCCAGTATATAAATATGTGTCTGCATATGAAACTCAGCTTTAAATGATGAGGAGGGTAAAGTTTGACTTTTCTTTTTCTGTGGAAAAAAAAATCACACTTCATTGATGCAATAAAATTTAGTTAAGCATTAGAAAAAACACGTTTGTAACCAATTTTTCCCTTTCAAACAGGCAGGAAGGCTATTTAAGTTTTAATTTGCTAATTATCATTTATTGTAGTTTGACCATGCAGCTAGGGAAGGTAGACTCTGCTCATCCATTCCTGAAATGGGCGGCTGTCAGGCTCTAGAGTCAAGACAGTACTTATTAGTGGTTTTTTACAGCATGGGCAGAGTTCTTGTTATAGCTTGTAACAGAGGTGGATTAACAGCAAATAATCTTCAAGTCTAAAGCTGCAGCACCTCTTACCATATTCTAGAAATAAGTGAGTGTGTTCAAATAACCTTTGCTGGCGAGATTCTTCCCGTCTCATACCAAAGTGCAGTCTTTAAGACTCGTATGACTGCCTGCGCCGCCATTTTGCGAACACGTATGCATGTCGTCTGACAGCTCGAGCCCTTAAACTCTGTACTGCTTCTGTCACAAATAAAACCATTTATGAGCACACACATTTGCAAAGATCAGGCTCCGTGATCATCAGCTCCACGCCAAGTTTCTTGCGAATGGCTTGTTTTCCCAAAACACTTTAGGCTGAGGATCCCTATTATAAATCCCTAAGGATTTAGGATCCCTAATATAAATCTGCTTTAAACAGAAGATATTAATTTTTTAACGCAGACATTCTCTAATATTTTCATGATGTGGCTCATACCTTAATCGATAGCAGTTGCGATGCAGATCTAGCTGCGCAGCCCACAGTTGCACAACATATTTGCGGTAATAAGAACCCTCGCTGACATGGAAAATTAATATTAAGAAAATTAATGTAAGGAAAATCTGTAATGGGTTTTTGTCTGTGTCTAATGCAACTTAGCAGTTAGCAGAAGGAAGGAATTTAGTACCAGGTGAGTAGCCAACGCCTCAGAAAGCACGTTTCTTTGACCGCATTTTAAGACCTGCTGTTTTGACTTAGCGCATCAGAAAGAATATCTGCTTTGTAAACAACAGCATGAAACATCTCACTCAGGATTCTGCCTGGCAATCTCAGCTGTCAGAACCTTGCCCACAAAAAAACGACCCCTTGGAGCAAGCGCTTTTCATGTTGGTGCCTTTTCTGCCTGGGGAAGTGTTTTGAAAGCTCAGAAACTTCAGCAGGGCAGGAGAGCAGATACCTACCTACCTACCAGTGGCAGTGTGAAAAGAACTGTTATCTTTTCACTGCGGCATCTGTCAAGTCCTCTGGCAAAAGAGAAGTAGCAGTTATCCCAGTAAGAAAGGCTGCTCTGCTTATTAATTGCAGTTTCTAGGAGCGTAGTGTCATAGCAACACAGCAGCATGCAGACACTGTTCAGTACAACAGGGGAAGAAATCCTGGATGGGGACTGACCTTCTCTGCCTCCCACCCCAGCCTCTTGTACCTACTGCCCTCACAGCACACAACTGCCACTCCATCGGACAATGCTGATATTGGGATTGGCTTTTGTTCAAGGTGATCTGTAAAAGGCAGAGTGGATTAGATGTTAGAGTTTTTTGTCTGCTGCCTGGTTTTCTCTTGAATTGTGTATGAAGGAAGTCTTGCATGTTTTTCCCCTTTTTGCTGCTAGGAAAGTAGGTACTAAGCCGCTTTATTTCCTGGCAGCTGTGGATGTTAGAGATGATGGAAGCACAAGGTATTTCACATGCAGGAATCAAGCGGGCAAAGAATTCTTGGAAGAAAAGCCTTAATATTTTTTTTCCATTTTAGACAGCTTGAAACTGTTTAGCTTTGTTTAGCTCCTACCTAAATTCCTTGAAAACAATACTTAGCGAGAGGGAGGGATTTGTTGGTAAACTCTGTGTATTGCCTGCTATTTTTCAAGAACTGAGCACACTCCTAACAGCCTTCTGAGACCTCCCGAGAGACAACACTTGCAAGAGGAAAGGTTGTATCTGACGAATAAGAAACTTGTCTGTGTGTTCAAATGAAAAGAGCAGAAGATCCAGATCCCTTATCTCCTTTCTTGCATGCCAGATCACATTTAGCATCAGGCCCAGTCTTGCAGTTGCTGCTTTCAAGCAGGTCTCATTGAAACCAGCCATGGTTGCTGATCTGCTCTGGGTGCAGAATCAGGCCCTGCCTTCCCTTCATCCTTTCATTCCCATAGCCAAAGGAAGTGGAAAATGAAATTAAATCATTATCTGCACTTATTAAAAATGAAACAGATGCTAGAAGTCCTCTGACAGTGAAAAATAATAATTATTTTCTAAAACTTTTTTTTTTCTTTGAGAAAAACCTCTGCTGCTCATCCTTTCGTTACTGAGAGCGCATGTAGGCACAGAGGAAAAGACTTGTTTTATCATGGAACTGACTCTCCTGGAAATCCTGAAGGACACATTAAGAAATGTTGTGAAGATCTTTCAGGATTTGGATAGCCAGTTTTACCCAGATCAGAAATAATTTATTCGCCATAGCTAATTCAGAGTTATGAATTACTAATTAATTCATCATAACTAATCTTTAACACTAGCAATGTGTTAATACAGCATCATCACAAATATTGGTGGTAGCTTGATTATGTTGTTCAGAAAGAATATATTTATAAAACATAAACATTGGTGTCCATTATGTCCTGTCCGTGCCCATCTGATTTATTTTCATACCCAAACATTTATGATAATTTAGCAGCATGCAGATAATTAATTCATATACAAAGAGAAACAGAGTAATGCAAAACACTGTAATTTCCCCCCCCCCCCAACTGATACCATTAAAATCAGTTTTTAGTAGTTCTCCGTGGGTTTTTTATATAGAGTAAATAACACAGATTTTTTGATACATATATATTACCCCCCAAATATATGATGTTTTGTGATTAACATGGTTGCATTTGTCATCAGAAATAGCAAAACATGGACTTGATCCAACTTATTTGCAGTTTTCTGTAACATAAATGCAGTAAAGGAATATATAAATATTATACTCACCATACTACAGAAGAAAGTTTTCTCTCTAGATTTTAAATTCTATACTTATTTCCACTAGAAACCCCTATTTTATCTTGCTTTACCATATTCCTTTCTCATCAGAAAATTACTCTTTATATTCTCATAAAACATTTGGCAGACCCATAAAGATAAAAACATGCACAAAGAACAGATGACAAAAGTTTATATCAAACAATACATATCAAAGAGAAGAAACTCCCCTTTTGCTACCTCTACCTGTATATTTTAACATTAATCAAATCATTACTCTGTCGTTGCTAGCAGCCACGAATGGCTCGCATTCATTAATTTCTTCTCATTCAAAATGATTTTTATTAAATCCTTAACCATCATTATATCAAAATAATCTGCTAATAAACATTTTAAAAAGTTGATAAAGTAGAACTTTAAGTTTTTGTTAGGTGAACTCAAAATGAAAAAAAAAGAAAACGTCACAAGAGAGGAAAATATAAAATCTCAATTAATCTTAACCAGAAGTCCAAGTAACGACAATATCAAACAGACTTTGCAATACCTAATATTCCCTGAAAATGTTTAAAATCCACATGTGAATAGAAAATAACTTCTCGCTTGACTTTGCTGACCCACAATTGTCAGTGGAATAAAAAGTTCAGTAATTCCTAAAGGTAGCAAAGTGTGATTTGCTCTGATTTCAGCTGAAATTATCTATTTATCTATATCTGTCTTTTCTCTCTTTAAGAAAGCAGAGAGGATTTGTTCGTTCATGGTCTTTAAAAACACTGTCTTATTTTCATTAAGCTAAGCCCACTGCTGATGTAATTCTTGCATTACAAAGGTCTTAATTTAAACCATGACATAAATGCTTTTCATCAGTTGATTTTTGTTCTTTGTGCCAAATTTCTTGCATTTTTAAAATAAAGAATATGGTGTATAATAACTGCTGCGGGACAGGCTGCTTTATTCTTCAATATGAAAGACAAATGGGGTGTGACATGCATACGTTTCAACATGCAGCACTTACTTCTTTAGGACCTTTACTTTTTCCACTGTTTTCTCAGTAGACTATTTCACTTCCTTTGACTCGGGCCTAACGATAACACTGGATTTGAAGCACGCTTCTCGGCGTTGAGCACACTGACGGGACCCAGAGGTGAAAAGTGCTTCTAATCTCTCTCCTCTTCTCTCTCCCCCTTTGGCCCCCCTTCTCCCTCTCCCTGCCTTCATCTCCTTCCTTCCCCCCCCTCCATTCAAGGATTTGGGGTCTGCAGATGATAATTTACAGAACGTTTTGGAAGCAGGGTGGGGATGCATTCCTAACACCCCAAATCCTGGTTTGCATTACACATTAGGGATTTCAAAGCACACCAAGATTTAATCATAATCAGAAAGTAGAGAAATAGCTTCTACAACATTCTGCAGCGTCGAGTCCTTTTTCTTTTTTCCCTTTAGTATCATTGTAACTAATATAGCAAAATTGTATTGTCATCGTGTCATACTATCATTGCAATGATCGATGAGCTATGCTAGTGCATCTGGGAAAACTGCATGACTTGTTTAGTTTGGGCATTATTTCGAGTTTAGGAGCTTGGTTAATTTTTGGACAGAGTCAAAAGACACAGCTCCAGCTGTTTCTCTACTTAAACGTCAGTGTACAGAAGAAATTTTTCTTGATTAACATTACTACAAACAAATCACGATTACAATGGAAAGGATGGAAATATTTTAATTAAGCAGAAGTTTCAATGTGGTCTATGCTGAAACCAAATGGTAGTGTTAGTTCATTGATCTCCACAAGACAGTATTCTCAGATACAGAATAGATTTAGAAAACCTCACATGAATTTGTAGAAATAATAAAATCTTTCAATGAACTCTGCATCTACTGCATTTCAGCAGATGTTGACCTGATACTCCTATTCTTGCCCTAGCTTTATACTTTGTCCTTAAACAAATGCTTCTAAAATTGCTGAAGACAGGATACAGTGATAGATTGACCTTTAGTCTGTCAGCTATCTTGTATTAATCGTGCAAGACATTAAATGAAATGGGAAAGGTATCTTCTTTTAGTCAGATTAAGTATCTGTAATTAATTAATATTAGTTGATGTAATTTAAATAGATTAATTTTATTTCCTGCATATTGGGCATTGCAATAAAATTGAAGCCAGAAGAATAAATATTTTTACTATTAAATACTTCAGACTAAAATACGTTGCCTATTTCTAAATTGCAGTCTATATCCATAAAGTTGGATACTATTTGGCTTTTTATTTTATCTTTTCTCATTTATTCACTTTATTGTCTGTGCAAAATCCTTTTATATGGACCCAAGCAGAAGAGGAGAGCAGGGTTATTCTTTAAGGGTGTGCTCATCTTTACATTTTTTAAACCTTTTTTGATAGATTTATATCAAGGCTGAAGTAATTCACCCTGGGACAAAACTTGGCATCAAAACTTTTAAATACAAGCACATTTCTCTTTTGATTTTGTTTTTTTTTCAAAGAAAATTCAGGAATCAGTCGGCATGTTCTTAAAGGCAAAGGTTTAAGTCCTGATCCATTTGAAGTCAATGCAAGTTTTGCCATTGACTTCAGTGGAGCCAGGACTTCCTTCAAAAGATGGAAACCAATTACATTTAGTATTTTCAGATGGAAAATTTGTGCTTGTATAAATTTAGGTTGTTTCTTTTGGGGGGGTACTTACTGTATAATCCATAGAAGGTATCTCTGGATATCTTTCTGTTAAGTGACTGTCTTTTTTTCATTAAGATAAGTAACAGTTCAACATATGTGGTTACTTAGGAAATTCCTCAGGATCTTTAGTGGAGTCTTTTGGGATAAGAGATGAAATCAGCCGTTGTCATTCATGACAAAGATCCCACATAATTTTTCCAAAGAGTTCGACATGCCAATGAGGGTGGATAAGCACGAGTGATTGTATTTTGCCCATGCACTTTCCATCTGAGGTTTGGATCTGAGGTGGGACTTTTGCCTTTTCTGCCCTCAGCTGCTATCAGATATCATTTTGCATTTAGTAACTGACACCTTTAGCCAGGCCAGGAGAGAAGTAAACTGAGTTAACTTGCTTTGCTTCACAGAAAGATGAGGTTATCGTTGGCAAAATCCTTCTTGCTTTAATCAAAGGAGAAAACCTGACCCTCTGTAGAAGATGTTAAGGACTGCTTGTGTGAGGTACCTGGAGGATGAGACCTGAGATCCAGCCTCTCTCTCCCCCAGGTAAAGCTTTTCAAAAGAGATTTATTGTACTGCAAACCTGTTCTCACCTTCCACCTGGGGGTACAGCCCCAGTTGTGTGCAAGTATTAGTGACACTAAAGCTATCCCAGGTAGATGACATGATTTCTGTACAAGAGATGACTAGTTCAACCAGGTCTACCCCACATTTCCTGCCTCAGACCCTCTGACCCCAAGTGCTCCCTTCCCAGGGGGTTTAACTCCATGCATGGAGCCTTTGGGCCGAGCCCAGCTGCTGTAGAAAGGGCAGCTCCTTCCCTATCCCAGCAGGGAGGGACAGAGTCTGGCTCTGCCAGTTAGGACTGGTACTCCTGCAAGTATTTCGTGAGGTTAGAAATGGGGCCAGTGTATTGTCATAGTCTGGTCCGAGAGGTGAGCCAGCATTTAAGGCCTTTTTGGGTGTTTCCTTTGGATGTGAGATTGATGATAAATCCTCTGGTGCAACGCTCTTTATTTACAAAGAATAAACAGAGTCTGCTTTCCCGAACCTGAGGAGGGACCGGCAGCAGCACGCAACATCTTTTCCCACAATCCCTGGCAAGCGTTTCCAGAGAGTTTTCTGCTGAAAGGGAGCTCTGCTCTCTGCTTTTCTCCCTGGCTCTGCAGTCAGCGCTTGCTCAGCTTCACCCTGGCTGCTGTCTCTTCCAATACCTAGATTGTATGTCTCTGTCTCTCCATTGCCCATACACCTCCATAGTCTGCACTAAGAGAGACAGAGCTCACACACGTTGCAGGTGCATGGGGTGCGCAACCTGGGGAGACCAGAGCTTCCAAGTGTCTCCCCTGCTCCTCAAAGATGATGTGAACCTGAACAAACCGGGTCAGCGGCACTGTGTTATAGCCATTCCCTCCCACCCTAGGCACAAGTACGACAGAGCTGCCCTTGGTGTGTGTACCCTGGATGCCTGCCCTTCCCAAACGCTCAGCAGAAAGCTGAGTGAGAACTGCCACCTCACAGTCCAGCTAAATAGCTCCTTCTGCTAGATGCACATGTACTGTGGCCTTTTGAGCTCAAGTGTGTATCCTACCATGCTCATGATGAACAGAATATCACAAAGCCTTGAAAATGCGAGTGCTGACAGTGAGTACCGAGGTGAGGCTGAACAGTAAGTCGGACTCAGCTAAAGTCAGCAATTGTTTTGTGAGCAAACACAGAAACAGAGCCAAGAGAGTGAAAGGCTCGGCTTTTGTTCCTGCCTCCATATATAATGTTTTCTCTCACTAAATGCATTCTGCAAATGAAGACCTTTAATGTCTTGGCCATTCTCTGTGTGCAAATGGACTATTGCAGTGAGTAGCTGTCTCCACACATACACTTTCATCATTTTATTCTTTTCATCCTTTTTTGGGGAATAACTATATTATACGTACATACTATCACCAGTTTGCACTGTTAAAATTCTTTTATATCCCCACAGCATCTAATAATAATTTTGAATTTATAATATAGAGCTCTTGACCCCTGAGCTGAATTTACATGTGTATGACCAAAAACCATTTTATTGCTGTTTAGATAAACATTTTCTAAGATTTTAGAAGGTTTTTTGTTTTTTTTACATCAGCGTGCTCTACAAAGCCTAACATAGATCCCACAGCAACTAGATGTTTCAGTGGCTGACAGGCAGTTCCACAGCGATAAGATATTGCCTTGTGCTGCTGTCTTTTGGGGTACAATATTAATATTACCTGGTTCTTCATTGGCATAGTCCTTCCACACCTGCCTTGGCAGAGTGCTATCTTCCCACCTTCTCATCTCCACATTTATGATCTGTTGTGTTATGGATGTGACCAAAGACATCTGATTGATGTTTTTTGCAGTTTCAGTTAAATGTGTAAGGTGCTTCACAGTGTGATGAGAATTTGTCATTTAAATTTCAGTTGCTTTTAGTGTCTGTAGAAATAACATGCTTCTGTATGGATCTCCCACTTTTTAAATATTGTAGTCTTTTTAGTTTGTTGCTCAGAGTAAACACTGGCTTCTGTATATCTGTCCTGCTCTCCATCTGGTGTTCTGAGATTGCAAGCAGTAGTAGCAAAGGTGGGGCTACAGACATCAAAGATACTCATACGTCTTGAAACTGAGCACAGTGCTAAAATCCTTTTAATGCTTCTGTGGGAAAGTGTCTCCATATGTCATCCCATGTATTTTCTTTGCTATTTAAAGTATTGCTTAATAGTACACTAAGCTGGTGGAAAACTATTTGCTTTGTTGGGTTAGTTCTACTCTGGCTTTATGCAGGGCTGGGTAAGCACCAGGGCCAGCTGGCGGTGGGAGAAAGAGGGACGGGGGCACTTGGAAGGCAATGGGGCTTCCATTGCTGGGAAGCAGATATCAGCCCAGCTGAGCGGGGAGAAATCTTTGGCTGTCTGGGAGGTGCTGAGGTGGCAATGTAACCAGATTTGCTGTTCATCAACTGCATGAACTTCCTGTGGGTAAGTGGACTCTATCTTCAGACCAGTCCCACCTCATCTCCTTAGGTTGAGCCTTGCTCCTTTTGGATTGCTCTTCCCCATTTCATGCTTTCTCTTAGCAATTAGATCATCTTCCTGCAAACCTGTCCTCTCATTTTCTGTCTTCGCTCTGTCTTCTTGTGATACTCACAGCTGTGTAATCGCTCTTTTAACAAGTCCCCTGGAAACTCCTTCTTATGCTCCCCTACTGATTTCAAAAGGTTCTTTCAGACTTTGACTTTGATCTCCTTCCCCATTTTCTCTAGACTTCATCTCTGGACCACCTTCTCCAGAAACAGAAATGTAGAAGTCATTATTTTGCTAATGAATAATAGTCCTACTGTGCACCTCCTGCCTCATTCTCCTGACTTTCACTTAAATTGCCCACTTTCAAGTAAAAAAGCCCATCCTTTCCAGTTTCTGAAATCTGAGCCACCACACAGCCAGAAACACAGAAGTGATGAGACTGGAAGGACAGTCACTCCTTTAGTTTTGTTGTTTCTCTGGACTTTTTAGTCAACTTCCTTTAGAACCTGTATTTTTGTAATTTGGGTTTACTGTTCCCCCCTCATTTATAACTACAGATCAAATGTCTTGCAAGACTTTGTCCTTCTTAGAGCTATTACTTGTTTCCCACTCCAGCACATGGTGACACCTGTTGTGTCTTTCCAGCTTTTGCAGCTTTGGAGAGGCAGTGTCCCACAGATTCCCTCTCAGCTGTTCTTTGACACCATTTGGGCTACTGTGCTTTCTTGGCTGCTGCCCTACTCCTTCAAGACATTCCAAACAAGAAATCTAGTTCAGAGGTAGGTCCTTCAAAACAGAATGTGATAAGACTGACAAGACAGTTTTTCTAATCACAGTCTAGTTATCACTATTTTACCTGTGTTATTGCAGTGGTCAGGACCCCTACTCTTGCACTCGGACTTCTCTTGTACAAGTGAAGGTTACATTGGTAAAAGTCTTTGGGGTCATACTGTTCAGTTCACTGTTAAATCTCATCTGTGCTCTCTTCACTGTCATCCTGCAAGATGTGATCAGAGTGCACGAGGCTGTTTGCATGAATGCACTTGGTACAACCCTGCCTGCATGTTGCACAATTATGCCCTTGATGTCAGTGGCTGCACTCAACCCCACATGCACTTTTTTATTACAGTATCCCAGGAGAAGTTAGAACCCTTCAAATGCAATGTTTTCATGGGAATAAAGGTGATCTTTTTTTGAAGTTGACTTTTTAATAGAAGGTAGAAAATTTCCAGGCTTCTGCTAGAGTTTAACTGTAATATGGCGTTGATGTGGAGGTTACATTATCAAACAGTAATGAACTCCAGACCTAAAGGATGTGGTGGCCAGCAGTTGCAGCTATTCTGAGGGCTTTTTCTGAATCTTCCTATTCATGAACCACACATGACTCAAGCTTCCCATACAGGAAAACTCTTTATTCTCTCTCCCACACACCCTTGTTATTTATATTACAATATATATATTATAATTTATTTTTAATATATAAATATGTAATTATATTATCCAAAGATCTGCACTTACGGAAAAATATTTTTGACCATACAGAGACTGGGTGCCTGTACTACCTGCTACTTACCTAAAGGATTTCATAGCATTTCAGTCTGAAAAAATGAGGTCTCACACCTCCTCATGAGGCAGCCTGGTACTGAGCTACAAGAACTGTTTTGCATTTGGGTAGGTTGAAGAAGGGATTTAAACAAGCTAACTCTGTACATTCAGGACTTGAAAAATACTGGTCCATAAATAAAAAC
Source organism: Pezoporus occidentalis (assembly GCF_034315485.1). NCBI lineage: Eukaryota > Metazoa > Chordata > Aves > Psittaciformes > Psittacidae > Pezoporus > Pezoporus occidentalis. Next base: position 21,233,675 of record NW_026914940.1, on the reverse strand, counting down.
TTCTCAGAGAAATCAAAGTCTGCTCACTTTATTGGAAGTACAGCATTCTTTCTAGCCAAAGGAATGCGCAAAGTTGATCCCTCTGCATTTGGTTTTCTGGGTTTGAAAATTCAAATACAAGAGAAAGTATCTCTCTGACTCTTCCATTGAGGGATGCATTTTCCTGCATTGATTTGATCAGGGCTGTACCAGTATAAGTGAGGATAGCACTTGACTTGACCCTGTGTTCGTGCTTATATTATTGCCCCTATACACAGAGTGGAAACTTGCTGGATTTTTTCCATTAGGAGGAGAAATTGATGATAGGAGTCAGGAATGTCTTTGGTTTATTTACAAAGCATGTACTCAGAATCTTGTTTCTCTGAATGCAGTAGAAACAAACAACAGGCACTTTTCTTACTCAGAGTTTCCAAGCTTGCTTCTGTAGCTCAGCATGTTTCCCTTAGAGCTGTGCCGCTATGGTTTGTTCTCCTTGCAGGACTGCTTCCCTGGCTGCTGTTTCTTATGGACACTGAGACACGCACACACACACACACACACACCCTCCATCTAACCAGCTGACTTCCCAGCCTCTACATCCCACACTGGATTCTGGTTGAGCGCAGCTTACTTCTGATCGAGCTCTGGCACAATTCAGGTGGCATCTTCTGCCGTCTCTGGCCTCCTACTCCTGGAGGGACTAAATTACTAAATTGCTCTTAATTTAGCTCAGAGGACAGACACTTGCACTAACTTTTCTGAGGTATGTGGCTGTAGATTAAAAAAAAAATCCACTGCTATGAAAATTCCATATAGATACAACCCACACGTGCACATGCACCCACATGCACACACGTGCACTTGGGTACACACACACACACACAGAACTTCTGAGCCTGTAGTAACTTGTGGTGCAACAGAATTACAAAACTGTTTCATGGTTGTCTGAATAATTTACAGTTCTCAGTTCCTTTACTGTAGGCAAGCTTTTACACTAGTTTTACAACAGCACAGTTTATCTCAGATCTGTGGCATGAACTTTTGTCAAAGGAATATAAATAAATGACGGCAAAAAGTCTTGACAGTTAAGTATCATTTCTGAATGCCTGCAACAAGGCAATGTTCTCATGTTTCAAACAAGTGCTAATTTCTATGGTATTGAGCCAGTCAACTCTTCAGCTCTGCTTATCACATTTTGATAGGAAGATGCAGTGTATAATGTCAGAAAAAGATTTTTCTTCCTGTGAAAAATATCCCTCAAGCTTTTCAAACTAAAAAGGTGGAGATTACAGACAGGCACAGTTACGCTGCACTGTGTTTCTCAGCTCACAGTCTTTATGCTTTTTTCCATCTTGAGTTTTGTAGCAAGGAATTGCACGTGAAGCTAAAGCAGTCTCTCATCAAAACCCCCTGTGCAAAAAGTGGAAGCAAAATAATCTCATAGGGTTGTAGCTTCACAGTCTTCCCACATTTTTTTTCCCATGTTATAAGCTGAAGTGCACAAAGTTTCACATTTTCTCTGAGCTCTACAATTCCCCAGCCTCTGTAATCGGTGTATTTTCATATGGAAAGCTGATCAGATAAATTCCATTTTATGTACATATACACTATTCTAAAACAATTTAAAAACTATTTGTAGGCTGTGATAAGCACTACATTTATCACATTTACATCAAATAAGAGAATAGCTAGTAGTTTACAAAATGGATTCTTTGACCCTGATGTCGGGGCAAAAAGAAAGGGATGTTTTCAGTGATTCTTTTCACATGTTTATTGAATGCACACACTGCTTGTATTTGTCAATAGCATTGAAAGCTACGAGTAGATAGGACAAAATAAACATTTTTAAACATGAGCAGACTTCATTAGTAGCAGTGGAATGCATCTAGTTAACTAAAGACATTGTCCTCGGGCACTAAAGTGATCATAATTACTGTTGCAACTCCACCTTCTGGCTTATTTTGCTCCAAGGAGTCCAGAAGTTTGGATTCTTTATTTTGAATAAATGTGGATACTTCCTTCAGGGTCTGAAAAAGGAAAAATTGACAGCTACATTCCAAAGAAAGCTTAGCTGGGTGGAAAACGACTGCTTGAATACTAATGTGCTCTTTGTTTAGTGGTGCAAATCAGTATCATCGCTTTAAAAGTGTGTAACTAGGATAAATATTGGATATGGGCCAGAAGAGTTCATTTCTTGAGTTAAAGATTTCCACATAAAAATAAGTGTATATGTCTGAAACCTTTTTTTGAGCAGCTTTCAACTAAGTTGTGGGAAAATAACAGTGGAAAGCTCTTCTAGCCAGTGGCATTTGGGCTACTTCAAAGAAACATTGTGGGAACAGTAAGATAAATGAATCAGATGGAGAGTAAAAAAATAGCTACATCCTTGACTAACTGTGTTCTGTGATAGCAAAGAATCTCAAGTTTTCCATAGTTCCCTCCATATTTGTAAAGTTAGGGTGCTGCCACACACACTATTCTATACTAAAGAGTGTAGTATTCCTCTCTGCCACACCTATCTTTAGCAATTCATTTGCTATTTACTCTCAATGGATTCAGAACAACATCCAAACTCTTACGTTCTTGGTCAGGAGTGTTTTAATCATGTAGATATCTTTTAAAAAAGGAGTCATACGCAGATTTGGTTATAAACATCTTTCGGCATCCTTAGAAATCAATAGGGATTGAGAGTCAGACATGGGATTTAACGGAAAAAGTTATAACCCTGTGTAAAGGCAAGCACCAGCAGTGGAACAGTGATAAATGAAGCTGTTCAGGCTCTCTGGCATGTTGATTCTGTGGAGTACATTTTAGTGAAACAGTTTCCATATCATGTTTGGCCTCATGAATGTTCAGTGGTAGAGGCCAAATCCTGTCCTCAATCCAACCTCTGCAATTCCCTTCAACCACGTTGCAGCTTTCATCTGTTTTCTTGCATTAGAATCTTCTGCGGGAGTTCAGCCTTGCCAAGCATCTTGAAGTTGTATTACCAAGAATGTTTCAAGCTCAAATCTCTTAGCCTCATCATTGAAGACAAGCACCTTGCTCAAGTGCAGAAAGGGTTGCTTTGCCCCAAAGCCAAGGGAAAAAACTGGCAGCTTTGCACCACTTTGAGCTGAGATCTTGGCCTTTAAAGCTGTGGCATAAACATAGGTGTTGAACTGAAGTGGGGTTTGGACTTTGGGAGAGGAATCAGTGTCAGTAGGAATCTGTGAAATGTTTCCAGGTCAAGAGAACATTCTCCAGTGTGCCCCTAGACTGGCCTGTCTGCAGGGCTTGGGGAAAACAGTGTCTTAATTTTCTCCATTACAAACCACATTCACAGGCTGAAATGATAGCTGTGCCTTGGTCTGATTGCTGTTTCCATCTTCTTTGTCCCCAGGATGTCAACCCTTTCTCCCCTCCTTCTGAGAAGAAATGAATAGAAGAGAAGGGAAGCTTTTGTTAGCTTTGGCCCCGGGGCTGGCTGGGGCATTGATGGGCCAACCAAAGATTCAAGATCTCCCCAAAGGAGAAAGGATTAACCAAAAAAACCCCAAACCCTGTGAGGAGCAAAGGCAAAAAAAGGGCAGGAAGGTGAGGTTGAGGGCTCACAAGTATATCAGAGAGGTAGCAGGGGACCACACTGAGCAGAAGACCCCCAGAAATTACCACCAGGGTGAAAGTATCTGGGTCACCACTCAGTCCTTTATTTTCCTTAGCTAGACTGCTGCATCTTGACAAAAACCCCTTCTTGCCACTGTCACCCATGCTCCCTACCTCCCTGCACCAGTCAGCACGTGTGTGTGCCAGGGACATCCCCTCAACTCCTGTCCTGCTCTCCTGGCAAAGGGCCTGGTTTGGCTCCAGGGAGGCCTGCTTTCCTCTCCCTTTAGCCCAAGGTAGCTTGTGTCTAAAAATGACCATGTCCGAAAGTAAGAAGAGAGAAGATGTACTTTGCAATGCTACCATGCTATAAATCCTAGTGTAGCAAAGCCAATGCAGGAACACTGCCCTACCAGAGCTGGGACTTTTAGAAGGGCATGGATTGGCTTTTAGGGTGCTCAAGCACATTCCTGGCTGAAATCTCTTCTAGGAAAGGCTTCAAGCTAGAGATGGGGTGAGTGGAAGGGGGAAGAAGGGAAGCAGCTGTTGGCCAACAGCAAGGATCTGAGGAAGGTATTGTCTCTTTTACTACTGAGAATGGGACCATGTCTTTTGAAGAAACATCTGAGAAATGATTTTAGAATACTGTCTCAAAACAGTCAGGACTAGCAGACATCAGTCAGGGGAAATCTGCCTTTAAGTTCCAGGTGCTGGAGCTGTATTTGTGGTTGAACCAATTCAGTCAACCCCACTTGATTTCCATTGTAGAGGGAGTCTAAAAGAGGCAGGAAAGAAAGAAGAAAACAAAGTCTACTGGAGAGATATGTTGAGAAAGAAAAGAACTTTTGAGAGAAGGAAAAATAAAAAGCTGAGGGTTGACAGGAAGAATAGAAAATGTAGCTAGTGAAGTAATTTTTTGTTTTTTTTTTTCCTGTAGGGATTTTGTCATCAGACAATTGTAACCATCCACCTGTATAATAACTATAAAATACACACTGGACATAACAAGCTAATCTTCTGACTTTTCTTTGCGTCACCTCTATGGGGAAAATGCCACAAGAGAAATTTATCTGACACATTGTCGTATCTCTGTGTTTAAACCTGTCCAAAATGAAAAAGTGAAGCATTTGTTTGAGTTGCAGAAGGGGTTTTGGCTTACTCCCCATGAAAATATGATTATAAATTCCTGCTGCATTTACTGTTGGCATATTATAAACAATTGAGTCCACTGATTACTGGGTTACATAAGAATTCTTGTGTTATTTGAGACTTCATACATCAGCTGCTGTATAAAAGTGACATACCTATTTTTTAACATCTGAAATCCAAACTAAAAGGAACTTTTTCTGTTCTGTGGGATTTTTGTTGCTGGCTGGGGGAAGAGGAAAGAAAACTGTGGGAGTTCTTGCCTCATACTCCCAAGCTGATTGCTTTCAGTGCAATTTCTACCCATTTGCAGCTGGGCTGTGAGTATTCCTGCTCCGTGACAGTGATGTCCCCATCCAGAAACTAAAAACTGTCGGTGTCCTTATTTAAACCTCTGGGTTCAGCCTCTGTATTTGATTCAAGATTTTGAAAGTCTTGGCATCTATCCTGATTCTTCTTGATGAAATGTAGGGCATGAACGAAACTGCATTTTGACCATCCCATTTTACCTTAGTTGTGGCATGCCACATTATCTGTCACAGATGAGAAAAAAAGCATGTGAATGAATGTAATCCATTTATTGGTTTATGGTCACAAAGTCCTCAAGGGAGTGTTCCAAATCCAGAATGCTGGATTTGGTATTTCAGTGAGTTAGCAGAAAAGCACAGCTTCCTATGAACTATATGCCCAGCAGTGCTTACATTTCATCAAAGGTTTGGAGCAGTCACATATAAAAGTATTCTTATCAGAGAGTTTTACAAATATTTGATTATTTTTTTTTCTGAAAAATCCTTCTGTGATGTTCAGAAGGCAATTGTAGAAGAGATCATCTGTATGAGGATGAGCCAGCTGAAGAACGTATTTTCAGAAGGCATTACTATCCCATGCAATGGAATATACAGCTCTCTGCATTCTACTGTATTCTATTAGTGTTCTATAGTATTTGTCCTATTCTGATGTATTCTTACAAACTATGTATTCTTGCCTACTCCTGATGTACCAGGGCAAACCTGAACCTTATGCACGTGGGTAAGTGACAGTGATAATGTTGTAAATTTGCTTTTTATGCAAGTTGCTTGTAGATTAAGAGCTTAAAGAATAAATAAATGGGCAGTTACAGCAAAATGAACTTGCAATGTCCCTTAAGTTTGTTTCAGCTTGATCATGAAAGGAACCTCGATGTTAGTAACAGACCTAGCAGTCATTATTCTTTCAGTCTGGCTTGTCAATTGTGGAATCAGTTTTTCTGATGTGGGGACGTTTTCCTAGACAGGAAGCTGTGGAGACTATCATGTTCATTTGTGGGAGTCATACTGTATCCACCGCTATCTGGATCTCTCTAGGTCACATTGGATTCCCAACATACTCCCAGAGCATAAAGTATTTAGAATGGATCATAGATCCATTTGATAAAATGTGCAAATGAGGCATAATGTGTAACTTATTAAACTGATAGCTCAGGAATTGATTACTCATTGATAAGAGGCTCATACAGAAAGTAAGAACGTTATTAAATGGATTTCTACAGGCAGGCTGTGTGGTCCACAACACTAAGAGGAGAAGCAGGAAATCTTGTGTTCCACCTTTGGTTTCACTATCAGCTATTTAACAGCATTGTTTATTAATATAATCATTATTTGTACAAGAGTGTTACTTAGAAGCTTTAAATATAGGAGTCATTTCATTTCCAGGGTTCAGTTTCTCTATCTCATAGTAATATTTTAGAATCTTATTATCAGGAAGACTTAGCAATGTTTGCTGAGCACTTTGAAGAAATGAAGCAATGTATTAAGGTATAAGGAAAATTGTTCTTTAAAAAAAACCCCAAACATTATTTTTCAAAAGCAAACGATTTTGGCAAGATGACAAAAAGAAGAAAGAGGGAGTGAAGGACTGAAGACAGTATGTTCATTTTCTTCTCACTAAACAGTAAACTCTTTAAGGAACACTATATTCTTTCATTCTCATTGTTCTATCACCTAGCCTCTTGCACTCAAGAGCAGTTATTTCATATCTTTATTTACACTTCTCAACCCATACTCTGTGCTCGTGCTTTTCAGCACTTTATACATTTATTTAAGGATCAACTCAGAGCACTTATACCTCTTATTAGGAAAACACCTCACATTCTCACATCACAGCCTGCAACTGCAAAGCTATTATAAATCATATGGTATCACTGACATCCCCCTTTCATCTTCTCAGAGACGTAATGCTCTTTTCAGGAGTTTTGCTTTCATTTAGGTTGTTTTGCTAGTTCTTCCTTGGGATTGAAACAAATAGTCTTTCACTTTTCTTAGCCAATAGATCTTCCTCCCACTCCCCGATAGTGCACAACAGCATGATCATTAATTGTTGAAATATGCAGGTCAATCCATGCATCTTTTTGGCAACGAAAAGGTATACCACAAAGACAACTCCTTTACCAAAAAGCAGTGCCCATATCAAAATCATTAATCTCATCTTCTTGTGCTGAAATTATTGAATTATGTCTATTGGTAACAGATTTACTACACATTTTCTTTGCCTAAATATCAGTTTGGGGATGAAAACCAAAAAAGTACAAATCTAGTCATGACATTTGTGTGCTATGGTACAGAATAAAATGCTGACCTTGTTTTCTGTGGTTTTAAGCTGAATTCGAGTAGTATAAATTAGGTAAATGTCCAGTGAGAGGATGCAAAAGACATAACACAGGAGAGACAATGTCAGGAATGGAAGGAGGATGTCTAGAGGAAAGGGCAGTGGGAAAGTGTCATAGACAGCCAGAAGAGGGAAAAGATTTGCAGGATGTGACTGTAGAGATGCAGTCAGGACAATTAAAAAATAACAGAATCAAAGAAGATATTACTATTTTGAACCCTGATGGTAAGTCTGTAGCATACTGAAAATTCATCTACAAGTTGCTGCTTGTCATCTCATTAAGTCAATCCGCTTGCCTTTTTAATCACCTGTACTGCTGCTGATCAGCAAGTACATGTTTCATGGCAGTATTATGTGGCTTCTATTTACCATGATTTAAAATATCTAATTCTGAAGAAAAGGGATGGGACTCCACAGATCTTTAGAAATTTCTTTTGTTAGGATTATGAAAAACAGAATCATAATTTTTGAAGAGATGCTAATTCCTTATGAGCTTTAAACAAATAATCAATAAAGAGTCTGATTGGGACAGTTCAGATAAATTTGGCTGGTGTGAATCAGTGGCTAATGTGGCACAACTGGCTATGTGGTTTTCCAATAAATTGTTCTATTTTCTGCTTAAAGTCACCATTAACTCCATTGCTTGTTCCTAGTTATCTGATTTCTAAAAATTGTAGCTAGTTAAAAAGACATGTTCTGTGAATCTGGTCACAAGATACTGACTTGACTGTGCATGAAAAATATGCTGGAGATAAGTTGCTTGTCTGTCTTTCTGCCCTAGTAACGAAAGGTCCAATTCTGTAAACTTAGTTAAGGTGATGTATCTGGAACAGGAATTTAGCTTGTTTTAAAAGCCACTTTCTGAAAAGATTAATTTCCTGATCTATAAAGGGGAATCTCTTTTTGGATTAGAAAACATTCTCTTCTTCAGGGTTTGCAGGATCATGTCTCCACTGCGTGAACCCAGTGTTCACACAGAATTGTGTAACGGCAAAAATATTTGGCTGGAACAGTCAGCTTTATGATTGACTGATGATATTGTACTGAAGATCTAAGTGGAGATAACATTTTCAACAGAAAAATATTGCTGGCACTTGACTACCTGTTCTGTACAGCATTTATTCGCACTTGTCAGCTAACCAAAATAAAGCCTTTAACGCTGCCAATTTGTGACCTTCTTTGCTGTAAAATATTCTGTTACTAAATCAGCACTTCTCTGCTGTCTGTGTTTGTCTTAAACCTTTTTGTGAAACAGTATCTACCTCCTTAGAGACATTTACTGCTCTTGCTGTGTATGCAATGAGAGTTCTGTGCAAAGATCAAGGGGACATTAGGTGTAGTTACATCCAGGTGATAGTGATGCAGGGTTTACTTTAGGGTTGCTCATTTATTAGGATACATTTTGTGTGTTCTTACTGAAGGACAACTCAGTGGTATTGGAGCCTGAACTCATTGTTCTCAACATTTAAATGCTTTTTATGCTGAATAGTTAGGATGAGCTGGGTAAATATTTTGAGGTTTTTTAAGGTAATGGGTTAAAGACACATGAAACTACAGTTATGTTTTACCAGCTTAATACAGCCACAAACTGTAATGCCTGATTTATCCTGATGAAATAATGAGACGATGTTAACATTTCTCAGAATAATCTGTGATGAATAGGAAGTGGTTTTGCCTATGGCTATATTGTACTAGGGTCTGATTGTATCAGAGCTCATAAATTATAAATTCAGAAGGGACCACTGTGATCATCTGGCTTGGCCTCTTTTATAATACAAGCCATGGGACTTCCCTGAATTAATTCCTGTTTGAACTGGAGCACAAAGTTTAGAGAAGCAGCCAATCTCAATTAAAATATTTCCAGTGATGGAGAGCCCACAGCAACCCTTAGTGAATTGTTTCAAGGAACAACTATTCTTGCCCTTACATTTTTGTGCCTTATTTTTATTTTGAATTTGCCTTGATTCAGCTTCCAGCAATCAAATCTTATTATGCCTTTGTCTGCTAGAGTAACTCTCATTTATCAAAATCATATCCCTGCCATAGACACTTATGATCTGCGATCATCTCATCCCTTAGCCTCTTCTTTCTTAAAACAACAGATTAAACTCTGAGTCGATTGCTATAAAACATGGTTTTGAATTCTTTAATCAGTCCCATGGCTCTTATCCATAGTCTGTGTAATCTATTAGCATCCTCCATGGATTGTAAACATCAGGAAAGGGCTGTAGTCCATCATGAGTCCTACCAATGCTAAGTGTAGCAGTCACATCTTCCTCACTCTTCATTCATGCTCCTGGATCTCTTGGATTCCTTTTGGTTGCAGTGCCCACTGAGAGGTTACATTCAGCAGGTTACTGACCTTCAACATTCAGAGGTTAAGTCAAAGTTTTAACGTTCTGAATAATTAAGAAGTTAAAAAAAAAAATTATATCAGAAGAGATTTTAACTTCCTTATATATGAGCAAATTATATCCAGGCTGGACATGGGTGCAGGAAAGAACTCCCATCACTGCCTGACTGTCTCATGTCTGTCTATGTACGTGGTTGTGTGCAACAGCTTTCAGGCTTACTGGAGCAAAAGGGTCTCCACTGCAAGGCAAATCAGCTGGTGAAGAGAAGAGAAAGCGGTGGCTCCACCCACAGCAGAACTTGCTCCCCACCTTTCCACAGGGGAGAGAGCTGGGCCAGGGGGAGGGATGACTTCTGGCATCCCCTTGCTGAACATCACTGGTCCCAGGAGACTGTAAGGAAGGAGCACATGGTGAGGCAAAGGGATGCCTGGAGGCGGATTCCTCCAAATCTACAGCAAAAGCCTGGGATCATTCAGTTTTTAAGCAAGGGTAGAGAGAGAATCAACACAATTCAATAGCCTGGCAGCATTCCTTCAGCCTTGCATGCTGTCTTCTCTAACCAAGTGCCTCCTCCAATCCACTTTATGCTTCATTTTGGAGAATGAGTAAACATCCCCACACCACTTCAAACAATGTCATCAGTAATTTGTGACTTGCATAGGCACCTGCATAAACCAGACACCCTGAGGAGATCAGTGAAACTTGTGCTAAACCTTGTTCTTGTGCATAGTCACTGTTGTTGCATGAAATATTTAGATTAAAGCTGCTGCTGGCATTGTGTTTACTGCACAGATGGGCCTTCAGTTTACTGATATCAACCAACAGTAGAGGGTAAGGATGGACATGTTTTATACAGTAAATTACCCTTGACAATGTGCTCACATAAAGAATATATTTATTTTAATGTGCCATTTATTGCATTTCTTTGAGACACCAAAATTAAGTGCAAATACCACGGCCAATTTATAAGCTTAGCATTCTGTTACATACCCTTGAAGTTTTAAAGCCATTAGCATTGTACATATCTTAACACACTCATCTCTCTTTTTCTCTTTTCTTAACTGTGTGTGGGATCAAAGGTATTTTCCTCAGGGCTTGGAGAGGTGTTGCTCCACAGTGTGCTGTAGCACAGGGTCTTGGATGTACCCCGTAGGAGTTTAATGAGTGTTTATCTTCTGATAGTGCCAAAAGGCTGTCTCACAGTCAGTCCTGCTGGTGGCTGTAGTTTCTCAATGTGGTGCTGATCGCTGATCATATCTCAGTGAGGCAGATTTTACTATCCTTCACAGCAATGCCAGTGTCCCAGTGTTGTAATAACGTCTCAGAGAAACACATGCTTGCCTTTTGCTGCATTATATTAACAAGAATTTACCTCTTCAATGCCCTGAGCTTTTTCAAGATCACAGCTTGTCCTGGACAGATCCCATTACAACAAGGTCTCCTGTTCAGAAGCCAGTTAGGTTACTGGTGGTTGCAAGATCTCATCTTTCCATATGCACTGTTCTTCCTCATCTTCTCACCACCACTAGTGACAGCGATGCTGGGGCTATGGATGCAGAAATATGCAGTCAACATTGTTTGCAGCCTCAACATTCAGGCTCTTGGCACATATATTTCTTTACTCAGGAATGGCTGATTATATATTTTCTTTGCTTTTTTGCAGAGATGCAGTCTCATATGGTGTTCAGGTGACTGCAAACACCCAAGTTAACACACTTCCGGGTTAAGTTACTGTCTCTCAGTTAGTAAACAGTCTCAATTCACAAAATGTAGCATGAAAACAAAGTAATATAGACTGCTCATACTCAACTGTGACAGTGCTTTTATTTTGCATTCGCAAGAGATGTACGAATACTTACTGTCCAAGTAACATCTACCCAAAAATTTTAACTTCTCTTGGTGCATTTTCTCAAAAGGTCCATTCCTACTATGCTCCAAGGCCTGCTAGGGATGCTGCAGTTCTTCATAGTCTCTTTTGCTGCTTGGACCACATTTCCCCATGTTTCTCACATCTGCTCACCAGGTTCCTGGATATCCTTGCTATAGGTTGGCCAGTTTGCTGTGCCTCTGGCTCTCCAGATACAGATTTCCTTCCAAAATGGTTCTGCTTTCTTCTCAAGAGTTTCTATTTCAGTCATCCAGCTGCCCTTACATACACTATCTTCTATGCCCAATTCATCTTGATAGGTCCAATATTCTTGAGAGGCAAGCAAAGTTTTTCCCTGATGTCTGGTTACCCTATCAGAAAGCTAGACACAACCACTTGTAAATCTTTGACTTGCAAAGTTTGTTTTCAGACATTTTCCAAATCCCTGCCTTGAAAACAGCTGTATAAGAATAAAGAAAGGAAAACTATCCACTTCTCACATACATCGGGCAGAGGCTCACTTTTTTTTCATCCCTGGTTAAAAATGGTATATGGCTGGATTTGCTATCTGTCAGAGTAATTCTTGCACATTTTCTCTATTTTCATGCTGCAGGACTGCTCTGGCTAAAAATTAGTTCTGTATATACAGACGTAGTCTAGTTTTGCAGTGTCAGAAGCTTTTGTTGAAAGTTGTTTATGACTTTCTGCCCTTAAACATACACACATAACTCTATTGCCAGACACTCTTCCCAGTACGTGTTTTTATCCTGTTAGAAGGAGTGACCTTGACACAAAAGCTATGGAATATTTCTGTCTTCAGTGCAATGTCTCAGTTCTGTTTCAATGGCGTCATACTATATGCTTGTCTATTGGTTATTGTCATTACATTTAAAGATGTGAGATATGTTCCCTAATAGGTGTGATGACAGCATCATGCTGAAGTTCTTTTCTTCCTATAGCATCTTTCTCCAGTGGCTGCACCAAGGGTTTCCCACACATTCAAGAGTCTTAGAAGAAATACCAATAAATATTTCTCACAATGTAATAAGAGAGAGGAGAGAAAATAGTATGGAGAAGCATAAACATAAGTAATAAAAATATATTTAAATAAGATGATAAGAATATAAAATGAGAACGTAATGTTAAAAATTAGTCAGCAGTCAGCCTTCCTTCCCTCTTCTGCATCTCCTCTTCCTGCCCACCACCACTCCCTGGGAGTCAGATACTCCTTAACATTGTCAGTACATGGAGTCCAGCAGTGATCCCTCAGCTTGCAGTGAGCCACGTCAGCGAGCTGGCATGGCACAGATCACTGCTGTGCAAATGAGCTAGACAGGGTCTGGCAGCAGGATGGTGTAAGGCAGAACTCGTTTGTCCAGGCACACTTCTACTGCTTATCAACCCGCACCGGCTCAGGCAGAAGTTTCTTCACTGGTAGTGGAGACATGTCCTGGGCTCCTGGACATTGTTTAATGCGTGAGACTAAACAATGTTTTTGCTGGGCTTCCTGTGAATTGAGACTTCAGGGACATTGTGTGTACCTGCTTTTTCACACACATGATACAAGAGGAAGCTGCCACTATGCAGGTTTTAAACCAAAGCAATATCAAGCCCTCAAAGAAACCCACTGGACAAGAGTCTGTTCTGTGGTGCATAACTGGCATACAGGTGAATCAGCCTGGAAACTGCTTACCATAAGATAAATTAAGTGACTGCAAAAAGGATGTGACATCATTTTATGCAAATAATAAGTTTATGCTTAGAAGGTAGCTAGTATTTCATTCTGAAAATATGTTTCATTTCAGTATAATAAACTATTGAAATTTATTTCAATAAACAGTTGACAGTTTATTGACAGACATTAATCAACAGTTTAGTCCAATTGCTACCAAAGACCAGCCATAGTTGGCCAGTAAGACAAGCATAGGGTCTCAGAGTTGCTGTCCAAGTCTATCCTACTTCCTACTGCTCCTTTATTTGTAAGACAGAAAACACCCTGAGGTTCCTGGGGCACAAGTAAGGGACAAGTGTCTCAACATTACTTGCTGACGGGCATTGACAGCTTCCTTGGCTGGCATGATAATCTAAAGTTACCTCTTTAGACTGGTGGCCCTGGAAACATTTTGGAGTTCCTGAAGTTAAGCAAGCAACACATCAGCATAGGAACCCCATACATATTAAGTTGGGCTCCCACTACATGTCACTTTCCTACTCAGCTCCATTGCACCTCCATTTCCATCAGGAAAAAACTTTGGTACCCTGTCCAGAAGAGAGCTGCCCTGTGTTTTAACCAGATCCCCAGTTTTGATCTGAGGAACCAAAACCCCAGGGCACATCAAGCACCCATACACCAGGATGTCTAATTGCAGTCTGAAGAGCTGAATAGCTCTTTTTGGCTTTTAAAAATTTCCCAGTGAAGCTGAGGAGTCAACTAGATTGGGTTTAAGTTGAGTGGAGAGCCTGAGAACAGCTTGAGGGTTGAAGGCAGCACATGTGGATTGAATCACATGTTTTTGCTGTGTGATGGAGGCACTGAACAGATTAAACACAGGGCAAGAGACAGGTCCAATGAACTTTAGTCAAGATTCTGCTTTTAAGCACATCAGTGATCAACAAGAGAAAATCCCTGGAAGCTGAGAGGGTGTTGGCAAGGCGAACGTTGTACAGGCCAAGAGTCACAAGGGCTGTTGGTTAAGCGCACTTTGAAACACTTCCTCTGGATCTTCACTGGGTAGCTGCTGTGTGCCACATCCTGAGGCTCTGGCCCACTGCTCTTGTAGGCTGAGGACCCATCCACCTCTGCAAGTGCCTGCCCTTTCTTCTCATGTGGCATAGACTGGAAATGTAGCTGTAGTGCTGAGAGTGCTCTGTCGACGTCCAGTAAAATAGGTAGACTGCAAAAAAGTGTTCTAGCACAAAGGCTGGAAGTCACATCTCCGTATTGTCCTTAGACAGGTGAGCAAGAGGAGGGGAGATTACCTGGAGAAAAGCTGTAAAGTAAATCAGAGTATCCGTGGAGTGTGTGAACCTTTCTGTGGCACTTAGCCAGCCCTTAGAGGGGTTGGTAGCACTGTACCACTTGCATAGCAGTCACTAGTCGTGTAAGAATTGATAGTTATGGTTGTCCTTCCTTACACTTTGAGAAACCTCACTTCCGTTATGAAACTGCTCTTATCTTAGTTTTTAGATATGCCTGAGGGCAAGCAGAAAAACCTAAAACCAAATGTGACAAAAGCATACTATAAATACTGTCCTCTGAAAAGACAATTGAGCTTTCTTCTAAGATCAAATAAGAATGCTGGTCCAGGCCAGTTGCTCAGCAAGTTGCTACCAAAATCCTGCTTTTCAAAAACACATGTTCTTTGTTCCTTTCAGGAATAAATACCTAAAAAACCTATCCTGAGAAAACCAGAGTTTTTCCAAACTAGAGGGGCAAACCTATCCTCCACAACTCATCAACTACTCACCCAACTACTTTCAATCGATTTGATACTTTATTATGAAAAACTTGAACCTCTTTATTCAAAAGTCATCTGAGGATGGATCAATCAGGAAAGGAGAAAATACATGAGAAGGAGATTCTGTGCACATGTGGAAAAAAGATCTAGAAGAAAGTGGAGTACATGTGCTGAAGAGAGGTTGAACACGTGTTTCAGTACGAAGCTGTATTACAGTTACCACAGAAATTGAGTCTGGCATAGAGCTTGTAAACCAGCGTTTGAATAGATTCGTGGAGCCTGCACATACAAACACATATTGGGGAAATGTTCATGTATCCACATATTTGTTTTAGTTTTGAAGTGCTGGTGCAATGTGTGTGCATAGGAGGGAATGAAAGCGGATGTCAGTGGAAGAAGGAGAGAGGCAATTTTTGTGGCTATGTTAGCTGAGCATAAATATATGATTTGTAGTGTGGTGAGAAGCAGTGTTGGAAGTATGATGAAACATCTGGGTTAAAAGATTAATGCAAAGAGAGCACATGAAGAGTCAGACTGAAGAACACAGGAAGGAGAAAGAGCGACAGAAGTCATCCACAGAGATGGGGAGTGACAGCGCACTAAAGTCAGAAGAGGAAAGTAGGGGAAAACAACTGTTGCACATTGTAACAAGAAGTAACTTAAAAGGAAAAAAAATATTAGAAAGTAAAAATGAGAAAAATAGTGTGAATACATTGAAGAAATGCAAAGAACATGGAGCCAGTTTTAAAAATTGCTTTTGGTAAGTTGGATTTACCTAGGGTAAGGACTTTGTATTGGGGGGTTATTGATCTTATGGTGTAAAATGCGTTGCAGAGACAGAAAAGGCCTTACAGTCAGTCCCAGTTGCTTGCTACCTCTCATGATTTTTTGATTTTTCTTTTTAACTTGAACAGTTTTTCTTCATTGCCTTGACAAGCACCTCAAAAAGCGACTCCTCCCAGCTGTATCTATGTATCACTGTTACTGTCTGGTGTTCAAACTGCCCCATTTACTCGCTAAAGAAGATTCCCATCTCTTAAAAATTTTGTAGATTTTGCCATGTTAAGGAAAATACTCTGCCATTCCTTGTGCATTTGGTTCCAAGATACTTCCATACTATTTCATTCAGGATTTTCAAGTACATGTGGGATATAAACATAAGGGTACACTGAAGGGTAGCAGAAAGCCAGGGAGAAGAAGGAGGTGGAGGTGAATGAAACAAAGCAAGGGCAGTCAGGAGAGAGGCTACAAAAAGTGAAACAAAAGAACAGCAGAATATAGAATTAGAAGAACTTGCTGGGTAGAGGAAGTGACATGCAAACTGAAAGTAGAGTGAAAAATAGAATTTAAAAGGAGAAAATTAGTAGGGAAACAGAAATAGAACAAAATTTGTGCAAGAAATCTAGAATGGTGGGGAGAAAATAACAAAAACTGTAGGGCAAGGTAGAGAAAAGTCGAAGTGATAAAAATAAACAGAAGAAAGGCCAATGAATAATTTTTTAAAGAATAAAAATTGTCTGAAGTCAGGGGTCATTTATAGGTATTGTTAGGGAAGAGATGCACTGTACTGGTATGTAAAGGCTGGGAGGTTGGAAACAATGTTTAGACAGGCACTCCTGCTGGAAGACAGATTTTTGTTTTCTTTAGGCCTTTTATTAACGCACAGTTAGATGTCTGCAGCTAATTACACTGCTGCACTACTGATCATGTTATGTAGAGTATATTGACATTGAGAGAGGGTGGACAGGAGGCACAATAGGTTCAGTGATGTGCATATAAACATTTCTAGCTACACCCTCAGAGGAAAAAGCTCCAACTCTCTCCACACAGAAAACAAGTCAAGACCTTTGAGAAAGTAAGCAATAGAGATAGGTCTAAGCTGCTAAGATAAGATTTTTAATTCTGTCCAAGACAGCAGGGAGGGATGCTATGGAAATTAGAAATTGGTTTATTTTCTCGAATGCCACTTCTGTGTACACACCTCCCCATTTATTTTACTTCAGTGGTTCAGAACTTTGGCCTTTTCTTTGATTAATTTCTACCAGAACCATGTTTAGTTATTCTATATACTTTTAACCCCAGTTTTGCAGCATTATCTGCATTAGCAATTACTTAAGCATGTGCATATGGCCATTGACTTTGCTTGTGTGTATAAGTGCTCACCATTGCTAATAAGGCCTTCTAAAGCTTTCAATTCACAGAATAAATTATTCTTTGGTGTGAACCCATACTTTTTATTGGTTAAGCACAATCAGCTGGATGGACTTTTGATGTGTTTTAAGAAGAACAACAAAACTGCCCTTTTGCTTTACATTTTCCTGTGCTTAGATTGTAGTCTCATTCCTTGTATTTTCTATTTACAGTATTGAATGTAGATAGTTTAAAATGCTTATAAGAGTGAGGCAGAGAACAGTTTAACCTCTGACAAGGGCAGCATTTTTAAATTCAACTGTAAGCACATAGTTAAGAAAAATCTGTTTCCACTTTCCTGATGGGATCTCTTTAAACAAAATGCAGGTTAACTGCATGCAGAAAAGCCATGATTTCAGCCTTGCAGAAAATACCAAATCCTGCAGATCCCTATTCACATGAGCAGTCCTTCAAATTGTGAGTCTTTTTCAAGTAGAAAGGAATACTCACGCAATCTAGGACTTGCAAAATTTGGCCTCCAGCTAACCACTTGGCAAAACTTGTGCCTCCGCCATAGTTGCAGTCTCAAGTAAAACCTCCTAAGTGGTTTTTGATTCCTTTTTGGTATTGTGCTACTTTAGAAAAAGAGACTGCCAGGTGATGAACTTCCCTGGGACTCAGAATGTTTGCTAAAATGATAACAAAACAAGTCCCTAAAAGCTGACCCATGGAATTTAGAAAACCAATTTTTTACAATGGGGTAACTGAGGGACCAATGACTTCATCTTACTTCCTCTATGGATTTACATGAATGTAAACAAGAAAAAGAATTTGGCTTGGAAAAGCTGATTGACAATTAAAGAACAACCTAGTCATTTTTAGTGGGCCAAATTCTGTAGCCTTACTGGAGCAAAATTCCTGGTGTCATTTGACATCAAAAGAGTGGTGCTGGACTCAGGGCTGTAGCTCTGTAACAGGAGATGTACATCGACTGGAGTTGGTTTTTTATTCCCTTTCATAAATATTTTCAGAAGCGAAGCAAAGGTTTTCCTTTCCGCTGCTGAATGCAGAGAGGGGCTCCTCTTTTTTCATCCTATTTGATAAGAAGTGCTGCACCACACCAGTGTCTCTTCTTCCCTAGTGCAATGAGAATATTTCCTTTTGCCTCAAGCCTACTTTGTTCGGCAGATATTTGAGGGCAATAAATGTGCTAATCTCTCCAGTAATCCTCCTGTGGCCAGTGATGTCACTTCATATGGCTTCGTTACATTGCAAGCCACCACAAAATGGAACTGTATTTAGAATCCTACAGGAAAGAAGATAAAATCCACAGAGCTGGCATTCTTTGAGCAAAGTCCACAGCAGAAGAAAATAAAACAGAGCTACTGTAGTTCACAGCAGAAATGCAACTATTCACAACTCCAAGTCATCTCTATCTGATTATCCAAAGGGATTTGGCAAATGTCCAAAAGGAATGATATGATTATCTTCTTTTGTGGGAATCAACAAACTGGATAAATTTAATTTTTTTCAGAGGCAGACATCTGTGATTTTTTTCTGGGTTTGACAATGAAACTCATTCCAAAATTGCTGGATGAAGAACCCCACATCTGAATGATAAATATTGTTTAATTTGAATATATTTTTACTCTCTTCTAAAATAACTCTACCCATTTTGCATGAGTCGAATTAGACAACCTAGTAAAGAACATTTTATTATTTAAGAATCCTCTAAAATAGCCCCAAAATAGCTGTTCCATGTTTCATAATGCCATAATTTTGCATTCTGCTATCTCCGGAGCTCTCCTTCTCCTGTACTCTTCCCCCCTTTGAATCCATCCCAGGTGCAACACTAAATACCACTTTATCCAAGACCTATGGTTGTTCTGCTTCTGAAAAGGAATGAAAACTTTTATTTGGCAATTTGTATTTTCGGTTATTTGATTCTTAATATATTCTAGGTTGCTTCACCGTAGTCACAGAGGCCTAGATGGCATACAGAGCAGAAGGCAGGTGAGACAGTTCATGATAAATATGATTTATCTCATGAATATCAGCACCTCATTTGTATACATGTGTGTTTTCGCCGTTGCTGCGTTAATTATTCTTGGTAATAATACTGAGTCAGACACCTGAATGTTTCATTGCAGACAAACCCATGTTATTTATGCATTTTCATTAATCTAATCCTTGCCACGGGCAAGATTTTAACCTTGTAAGGGGTTGCAAGCTGCTCATGCATGTAGTTGCTCTTCCTAAGGAACAGACTGTGAACAAACTTAGAGTCATAGTCCTGGTTTGTGTCTTGTTCTCCCTCTCCTGTAGGGTGGAATAAGAGACAGAGCCTCTGAAGGTTCTTTGATACAGATGAAGTTTTACGTGAAGATAGTTTAAGAAAAATAATTCTGGGCTGAGGGGCATATCTTTCTTAGAGTCACTGTAATTTATTTATTAGGGACAGGAAGAAAGAAAAATACCAGCTCTCGTTCATGATGGAGATAATCGCAGCTGTCACGCAGCCACCCAGGAAAGGTGAGCCCTGTTTGCTCCAGTGACTAATTCCAGCTGAGCAGAGCACATCTCGTCTCCGCTAGCATTTCCCTTTGAAGGACCTTACCACCCAAAACCTGGTAGTTCTCTTTCTTTCTTTCCCTCCGGCACTGACAACCCATCCCGGTGAAGCTGGAGGCTGGTGGTGCACCTCTGCAGGCAGGCAGGCAGAGCCAGCTGCCTGCCGCTGGGACGCGGCGCTGCCCCAGTGCTGAGTGCTGGCGGCTTACAGCAGAGCTACGGGCAGCAAAGTTGCTATGTTAAGGTACACATTCTTTCTCAACAGAGCTGTCCCTGCTTACCCTGGAATTAGAGCTGCTTACTTTTCTGACCAAAAGCCTGGTTTTACTATTGTTAGCACTGCAGAGCCATGGAGCTCTGGGAGGGTGAGCTGGCTTCTATTCTGTTTTGCAGATCATCAACAATATTGTCAGCTAATTTCCTATTGCAGAATCTTTATTACCAGAAATGACCTATGAGGCAGAATGAATATTTTTTATTTTCAAATCTCAGGTGGAAGCTGTAAATTGGCAGCTGGAAAAAACAGATTTTTGACCTGTAAACTCAGCAAATATGATATGGAAATCATAGAAAATGAAAAATAAGGATCTTAATTTTGTCCCTGTTCAAGAATAGCTGAATTGCAAACACTTTTAAAAGTCTGTTTGGCGTGTGTGTGTGTGTTTGGTTCCTTTTTTCTTTCTTTTTTGGTCATCTGTTTTTTAAGACTTTATTATGTCTCTTGGTTTTAAACTCATGTTGACACATACAGGTTTTTTAACCCTAAAACTGGCATCCTATAAGATGTCAAAAATCATGAGACTGGCTTAAAAATCTGAAGTTCCAGAAAAAATAAGGTGGAATTTTTGAACTTCCAACCTTTTATCAAATTTGTGTTTGTATTTTCAGATCTTACAAATGTAAGGGGTAGAAACACATTTGAAGGAAAAGAAGCTTAAAATGGTCATGGGTTCATTTACAGCCAAGAATGGCAGTTATAAAGGAAGAAGCAAATATTGAAACACAGGATAAAATCTTGGGACTTCTCAAAACTGAACACTCCCAGATCAAGAGCAGCTCTAATTCTGGAGCTCAGACCGCAAATCTCCACTAAGAAGGTAGAGAAAAAATACAGCAAAATAGTGTAATTTCTTAAAAAAGTAAATTAACTTTAACATATCCTGAATAAAGCTCAGCAGCTGGTATGAAAAAAAAAAACAAAACCTGAAGCACTGGAAGACTTTCAAGTACAAATGAGGATACATTTCTCCTAGCCATTCCTAAAGTGAAGTAATTTTGCCTCCTGTTCTTTTTCCCCAGTGAATACCCTTTTTGAGGTGAAGACAGTTAAAACCGACTATGTCCTTATGGTTTGCAGAGGTCAACAGGAGTTTTAAATGTGAAAGGACTGCAGCACTTGGTCCTTGTCTAGTTAGCCATTACAGCAAGACCTGTTGACCCTATAGCTCCTTACCCTATGCTGATATTTTAGGAAGACCACAAAACAGTGTATATTATTCTGAGATATGCTTTCCACTAGGGCTGGAAAGCATCAGCCCTAGTGGAGAGTGGACTAAATCAAACTTGGACAAAGGAGAGTTTTCAGCTCTGCTGTCATGAAACAAAAAAAGAGGAGACATTTGCACAGTTTATAGCTACAGTACAAAACCTCATCCCAGACAAGGATCCAGTGGCAGGAAATGTAGTGAAATTAGAATTTTGAAGGAGGAATAACCAGACGTTGAATTCAATTTCTATTAGAAAATTAATTGTAGCTCTAATTCTACAGAAACTTCAGCCACTCGACATAATAAACAAGCTACAGGTGGAGAGCCTAGTGCAACTTCAAAAAGAGCAAGGGAAGTGGAGAAATATGAAAGACCCTCCTACCCCCACAAAAAGAAGCACTGAAGATAAATCATTGGTGTAACGTGGAGTAGGTGTTCACTCAAAAAAACCCCATGAAAAATGTATAGATCTACAAGGTATAAGCTTTTCCTGACTGTAACACTTCTCCAAGATGTAAAATGTGTTTTAAAGAACTACTTATCCTATTGTTCAAAAATGAGCTATGTTTGCTGATACAGAAGCTCATGGCACACAATTTTATCAAAGAGTTGTCTGAAATCCAAATGAATTGTTCTGTGTGAACTTCTGTATTTTTACCAGCTTTGCAAAACTCTAGAAAGATAAAGTTAAGAGAGAAGACTAATCAGAGAGAGCTTTTTTTTTGCCATCCCTAAAGGCAGTGATTTAACGCAAAGTTAGTAAAGCTAACACGGGTGGAAGCAGTTTGCATGAAATTATTGTCAGCAACTTATGTGAAACACAAAGTGGAACCTTTTTGAGTTTTGAAGTGCCTGTTACAATTCTGAGAATGATTTTATTCCTTGACTATCCCGTCACTTACATTTGGCTGGGATCCTAATGCACAGAATGGCTGACTTTCTCGTGTGCTGAGTTCAACCTTAAGCCAAACCAGTCATAACCTTTTTCGGCAGTTTTTCCCTTGAGTTTTCCAGCCCAGATCTTCACAGTCATAAGAAGCTGAGAAATAGGAAAACTTTTAGATTGCTGAGTGCTCTTCCAGGCTGAAAATCATTGCAGGGAAAACCAAATTAACATACTGCATTCATTTTATTTCAGCATACACAACACTCTTAAAAAAGGTTAATAGAAAAAAAGCTACAAAATAGCCTGTATTTGAAAATCTTTGGGTTTGTGATGTCTCTATTGCATACTCTAGCTTTATCTTGATGAAAAATTATCTGTCTCCTGAGACAGTGGCCATTTTGTTTGAAGTTGCTATTAGGCAAGAGAGGTGCACTCTGTTTCCTTCAAGAACAGAATTACGTTTATTTCTTGCTTTCACCTTGAAATTAAAAGAAAAACAACTTAAAGACTGAGAGAAAAGTGGAATGGTTTTGTGTACATAACATGCATACATAGGAATATACATATATATGCAAAAAAAAGGTAAAGTAAATAAACAGAATCTATAACTATAGATAGTGTTATTATTTGGCACTTGCCTCCATTTTCATATATTTGTTGGAGGGCAAATAAGAAGCCTTGCACTAACAGATGTTGCAGAGCTGCAGCATGGTGTCCACAGCACTTCCCCAGAAGCACAGAAATTCCAAGCTTGATCCCTTATAATCACATCAGATGTTATCATTGGTTTGCAAATCTTCAAAATTAATAATTTTAATTTTAATTAAACATCCAACTATGGACTTCACTGACTATTTTGAGTAAAATTTCAGCCTTCAACTGCCAGTGCAAACCTACATTTTCTATGACAACTGCCAACTTCCACAAGTGCAGTAAGGGCAATGCCAAAAGGCAGTAGAAATGCCCCTACCTCGGTATCCCTATCAAGCAAGCCCATTCTGCCCTTTGGAATAATGCATTGTATGGTATTTTCTACCTTGTTTGGTATTTAAAGGTGGAATTTATTGCCAGGCTTCCTGGCAGCAAGCTGTGCAGGTTGCAGGCAGAGGCTGATGGAGGTGAGTGAATTAATGTGGTGGCTGTTTGGAATGTCGTCCAGCTGCCAGGGAGAATTATGTTTGTTTGCCTTTGGCACAAGTGTGAAAGGAACAGTCGTAGATTTCAGAAGTGTGAGTCTACATTTTTATATCTCACACTAATGAATACATTTTTGTATCCTATACATTTGGGGAAATAGTAGAATTTATTTGTAGATTTTATTTACCACTTGTGTGGCAGAGAGGGAATGTTTCCTCAGAGACCAAACTTGTACTTTAGAAAATAGAAAGGAAAAAAGGAAAGAAAAATAAAAAACAAGAAAAAAAGAAAGACGTGACTAATCCAAAATGGTGTCAGTAAAAATGACCCTAATTTCACTATTTTTGTAACTATACCTAAAGTCAGATCAAAGGACAGGGAATTTCAGCAAGCTTTGAAAAGTTCTTCATGTAAGACTTTTCTGGGGGGTAATGTCACTGAAAGACATAATTTTGTATTTGTTTTATGCTGGAATTTTATTTCTTCTAGTCAGATCTTTCCTTTACCTGCAACCTGTTGGTTACTGCAACCTCCTGTTCTATCAACAGAAGGATGACCATTCTATTTGTAATGTGCTCTGATGTGAAAAGTGCTGTAGAAGATTGAATTGTTGCTGCTGATAGGACCAGAAATTTTCACAACTAGCTCTGTCAATAGCTGACACTAAAACAACAAGGTACAAAGTGCATTTGAAGACTGTCAGACACCATTGCTTTTTTGTTTTCTCTAGCAAACTATTCCTTAGATAGCTGACTTGACCTAGTGTTGTTTAAAAAGATCAAGGGCTCAGTGACTCAGAAAGAAGAAAAAAAAGATGGAAAAGAATAATATTAGCTACTCTATACTATGTAAAATCTAATGGTCTCTTGTCCCATTACAGTATGCAAATAAAACTGTCATTTATATATCTTCTGGTCTTAATAATACAGAAAGGAAAACGGTTTTCTGGGTTTGGTTCAGTAATGAACTGAAAATAATAATTTTCAAAATTATTTTTTAATAACAACTTGCAATTACATTATAGGACAGATTTTAAACAAGTAAACATGAATACATATACCTAGCTTCTTAGTTTCTAAGTGCAGATATGTAACTTGCACATATGATCAGGAAAACTGCAAATGAAAATAAACTTTGCAATTTAATTTTAATGATTCTATATTTGTTGTTCATATATTAATTGATTGCTGTTAAGATCAAAATATACTATAATATAGTTCAGTGACTGTGAGGAGAAGCAAATATATTAAACATTAATGAGAAAATAATATGTTGAATTAATATTCCTCAAACCTTTGTTTCATTCTAAACATCAAAAAAATAAATGTTTGCAACCCTGATCAGAGTCTATTCCCTTCAAGGAAGGAAAGATGTATTCACATGACCAGCAGGAGAGAAAAACAGATGTGTTTGTAAGCAGGACTATTTTCTTGTAGGATGAAGATGTGAGATACCACTTTGGAGATGGGATCAGGGGCAAACAGGTGAGGGCAAGAACAAAGAAGGGAAAAGCAAAAGAAGGAAAAGGCAGGGGGTAACTAAAGGAAACAAGAATAAGAGGAACAATAGAAGACAGGGAGTGGAAGGTAAGGAATGTGACAGAGAAGAAGAGCAAAAAATAAAGGTCAGTGGGGACAGAGAGAGAGCATAAGAAGCCAAGGCGAAAAGAAAAATAAGAGAGTTGCATAAGATAAGGCAGGGTGAAAAAGCTAAAACGGGAGGAAAAGAAAATGCCCCAGATGAGTGTGAAACTGAACGGGAAATAAATCCCTCGGAGTAATCAGTGCTTCCCAATCACACACATGGAACCCCTCTGGTTTACCCTATGGTCATAGCTGTGCAGCCTTGATGCCAAGAGCTATTTGGAGCTGTGGTCCAGCATCAGAGGGCGTAGGAAAAGACAGCAGAGAGTCCCGTGGCAGTGAAACCTCACCTCTCCCCAAGTGGAGCGCTCCTGCCAACAGACCCAGCTGCAGCGAGCTACGGCTGGAGTCACTTGGTGCTTGCTCTGCAAGCAGGGTGAGCCACCCAAGAGTAGCAGGAGTGTTGCAGGCAGCCAGACCTCTGCAGCTTCCTGTCTGTATGCCAGTGCCTAAGGAGATGAGGGTGGAAGGACAGCTGGAGAACAGAACAGCAGGAGAAATAAAGCAAAGCAAAACCTATTCTAAAAAGGGTCACAAAAAGAGAGTAAAAAGGAAGAGAGTACAAGAGAAAGACAATTAACTGTCATGGCCTCTTTACAGGAAGAAATGACTCCTACTGCAGGCATAAGTGATCCCTATGGGAGCTGCAAGTAAGAGAGGCACAGCAAGGAGCCTGCTGTTGCTCTCATGAGCTGAGTAATGTACATGAAAGCACAAGAGTGACACACATTTCTGACTAAAATCAAGCCACTTTCAAATGTGGAAATACTTCTGCTAGGGCAGTTAGGAGGAGTATATAAGTATCAGTTCCTTTCTGATCAGCTTTGACCTTTTCTAGAAGGCAAGTCCTTCTTTATTTATTTTGCCAACATGGCTGTATTTGTCAGCAGAACAATTAGTTGAGTCAGTAGAGCTCTGGGAATAGACTTCCAGTTGACATGCGCTCCCTCTTCTGGTTGGCATTTGCATCTACAACCGAGATCAAAGTAAAGACAGATTTCGTTTGTCTAGCCTCCCAAAAGAACGAGTTTTAAACCATTCTGCTTGCTCTGTTTTTATACAGCTGTGAGATCCCTGCTGCTCATACCACTCTTGGTGGACCAATAGCACATGAAGATTGACACCTTCTGTCTTTCAGACAAGAGGCTTACAGTCAATGAAGTCCATTAATGGATTTGTTTGTTAAAATGGTATTTAAATTGTTTTACTGTTAAAGTGTGCATTAATGCTGTTGTTTTTTTTTTTTATTTCCCACAAAGACAGATTGCTCACGCTGCCTCTCACAGCCATTCCCAGCCGAGGTCTGGAACACAGGGCAATCAAAGTTTCATTTTGGAGAGATCTGACACATGATCAGCTGGGCATTGTTCATAGAATCACAGAATCACAGAATCACAAAATCACAGAATGGCTTGGGTTGAAAGGGACCTTAAAGATCATCTAGTTCCAATCCCCCGCCACAGGCAAGGACACCTTCCACTACACCAGGTTGCTCCAAGCCCTGTCCAACCTGGTCTTGAACACTTCCAGGGATGTGGCAGCCACAGTTTCTCCGGGTAACCTGTGTCAGTGTCTCAGCTCTCTCACAGGGAAGAACTTCTTCCTTATATCTAATCTATATCTACTCTCTTTCATTATTATCTAAATCTACCTTTTTCATTATTGCAGATTGTCTTGCTCGTTCACTTTATCTGAATTGCACAGTGGGGACATGCAATGTTAAAATATATCCTTGGTGAAAGAGCTCAATCTGAGAATTTCTGTGGAAAGAATTAATTCTTTGTGTTTGGCTGTGGCCTGTTAGAGCATAAACAAGTGAGCAACTACCCACAATTGCTAACAGAGTGGGTCAGTTTAGAGAGCCCAAAAATGCTGTGTACAGAGCTATGGTTGTTGGGATGGGTGGCCTCTGGTGTGATCACCAGTCACCAAGAGCTCCAGACATCTAGTAGCATGCCTAGCAGTTTCAGCTAATGAACTACACTCAATAGCAATCGACTCTTGAATTCTAATCCTGTATCTAACACCAAGTTCTGGTCAAAATCTAGTTACGCTCTTCCTGATTTGCTTCCACGTCTACAAAGTGGGAATAATCCATACTTATAATACTTACTATGTACGCTAAAGCAGATCTTCAGCATTTACACTTCGTATCATCTGTTAATCTGTTCCTGCTTGACTAGGTCATGCCTCTTTGGTGATATCACATAAATGTTAAAACTTAACCATCATCTGATTTTAGAAAAGGGCAGCTCCAATTCCCTGCTTTGGTTTTTGGTCTTCTTTTTTTTTTTTTTTTTTTTTTTTTTAATTCCCTTTTGAAATACTGCTTTAATAAAAAAGAACAGATGAAAAGTCTACTTGGCTGATTCCTATGTCAAGATCTAGGACAAATTGCTGGATTGTATTTTAAATTCAGATTGGAATTATTACTTTGGCCTTTAGGCAAAATGTACCAGAAACTTGTCTTGGGTCATGTTAGCAACAAATGATGAAGAAAGCAAACATGTTTTATTTTAAATATCGCCTGTGAGTCTTTTCAAACATAGAGACTAAATTCAGACAATTCTCCTGGAAACAAACTCATGTAGAAAATGTACAGAGAACATCTAGATTTTTTTTTTCTGTTCATCAGTTTTCTAACTGTTCAAATTTAAAATAAGCAGTATCAGTCAATTGCTATTTCCTTTTCTAGAAAGTTTTCTTTACTGGTTTTAGCTGTTTCCTATCATTATCACAGTTCAGTTCTTGCAGGCAGTGAAGCAGCTGAACAAAATAGGCATCCATTAATATTTTCAAGTCCTTTTCAACCCACAAGCAAAGCTATATGCTGTTTGTCCATAAGAATTTCACTCAAGCTTGCTGGGATTTCTTTTGGGACTTTATTGCATGAAATCAATATTAAAAACAAATTTAGTTAAATTAAAATATCAGCTCGTGATTGCTAGAGCTTGTATCTAGCCTGGAAAAGCTATTTTTTACAGTACAATCCAAATGGAACTATAAATTGTGTGTGAATTGCTTTATTATCATTGTCTATAACATTACTGAAGAAAAAGTCAGCACAATATAATGGCATTTTTAGGACACAAAATGCTCAAGGTGCACTTTAAAAACTTTGTTGATATTGCTATTGCAGTGATACAGATGCATCTGATATATGTATCTCAAAGTCTTTCTATCAATTGTTTTAAAGGAACAAAATGAATAGTGCTAATGTTCACATGAGAGGAAATTAAGCAGAGCTGATGGGGTTCGTACTCATTCAGCATTTCTTTGATAAGCAAATACCATTCATCAAACAGAAAATTTGATCCCTTGTATACCTGATTCCTTGTAAGCCCAGAGAAAAGCTGTACTTCTTCGACAAACAAGTTGCAGGGATAGCACACAAACAACTCCAGTGACAGGAATTACTGTGGCACACTATAAAAAACCTGAGATATAAAACCATCACACCTGGCTCTTTTGCTTACATCACCTGTCCCCAAACTCTGCTTCATGAGTGCCTGCTGAGTAGATTTTGGGCACTTGGGGAATACCAGTGGGCAGAGGTTTCGAGTGCTGTGAGGTAGCAGAGGACAGCACCACGGCCTGTCACCTGTCTGGTGATAGGATACATCACATAGGTCTCTTGGCACACAATTTATCTCCTGTCCAGAGATGCTCCACAAGCAAAAAGCTTAACGAACAGTGCTGCCTGTCCTGATGACAGAGGACCAGAGCTGCCCACCTCAACATCAGAATGGAATTTCAGTCAAAATGAGGAGGAAGGGCTTCACTTGCTTGTGGACACCTAATAATGTGGTAGCAAGGAAATTTGTCTTGCCCAGGGCACATCCAGGTTTAAATCACTGCTGTCATATTTGAAGCAGTGCCTGAAACAGGGATTCACCACGACAGGTAACTATTTAGCCCCAGTGATATGTCTGTCTGCCTGCTGTCTCCTTGGACTGTCTTGCTTTCAAACATGCTGAAATGTCTTGATTTCACCCTGCTTCAGAATGAAACCAAATGCCAAAACCTCAGAATTTTTCACGAAACAGAATCCTTGTTTCCTGGCCAGCCCTATTATTGAACCTTAATATGATACAACATGTGTCCATATTTGCACACATGGTCCACAGTCCTTACACATGTGTAAATCCTACTGAAGTCATGTATAAAGGATCAGGCTCCAAGGCTGTTATAGAAAAAGTTCATGTTTCACTGACTTTTTGGTATTCTTTGAAGATATTAGATTAAGAGTAAATATAGAGAAGTACATGTTATATGCAAGATTTTCAGAGAACATTTAACTTCCACACCAGAAGGTCACATCTAAGGCAATATGGTCTTGGAACAAGTTCAAAGTTGTCACACTTGATAAAAATAGCTTAAAGGGCACATAACTGTGCTGGAATATGGGAAAACAGTGGAACATGAGAGGGAGAATGATTGAGGGCCCCATTACTAATTATGTACATACTTTGCTGCTATTGAAAGCTAGGTTTCCAAGCATGTACATGGTACTTAAGTTAAATAGAAGTGCAAATAATTACAAGAATATAAATGCTTTTGCATTGCCATATCTAAGGAAACAACATTTTACAAATATAACTCTCTCAAATAACAAAAAATCCTTTATCAATAAACACAGTATAAATAAACTTTGTTTCTAGTTTCAAAATTATGTTTAGGTACTTACATTTTTGCATTACTTATTAATATTTTTGTAATATATTCTTGAAAAACAAACCCTATATATTTATTTTCGATATAAGAAACTGCATTCACTTGTATTATATTTCATTTAAAATTGTTGCAATTATTTTGTAAGAAAAAAAAATATTTTCTCCTAACATCCTGAAAGATGCACAAATGTACACAACAGCGAGCTGAACTTTAGGAAAACTTAAATTATACTGGAAGACGGGCTGTTATAGTACAATCTGTGGTGCATTATAAACAAAAGTTGACAGTAAATTGCCTCTTGAAATACACATCGCATCAGCCTGGCAGTCATTATCCTTCAGGACTATGTTCTATGTATTGGACACCTGTTAAACCACAGTCAAGCCTCCTGATGATGCTTCAGCCATACATTTAAGTGAGCATAAAATAAGATCCTATAGCCCTTCTGCAAACTGATTTGCTCATGCAAAATTCCCACCAAAGGGCAGGTTGTTTCATAACTAGCAGGACACTCAGTAAGTCATGGGCTGTGTCATGTTCTACATGGAAAAGCAACATCACACATCTTCCAGTTTAATGTTTTGTTTTATTGTTATCTTAGTTTTGTCTCTGTAAATAAGAGATCATGCAGAGGAATCTTATACTTTGCTTTTAACTGAGACATTTGATATATTTTGCATGTACCTTTTAATGATTGATGGCATGGAGCAATCTCTGTACCAAAACTTAAAAATAAAGGAAGAAATTAATGTTTGATGATTTTGTAATGCAATACTTTTGACTCAGTTCCACCCAGATTTACTCCATGCAGGGCTCAGTTGTGTCCTGATCCTATTGATCTCATCAAGACTCTTAATGATGAGAAAATGAAATTGCTATCTTCCTTGCCTGGAAACAAATTTTTCATTCATCCACATTCTTTCCTGTAGGGAAATTGCCTCAGATACAGGTTTTTTTTGTGTTTTTTTTTTTACCAGGTTTAGTCTCACGGGAGACTTATGTACATTACCATGTACGGTAATTTATTTTTTGGCATCAGTCTGCAAAAAGTACGTTTTGTGACTGCAACACTTTTTTTTTTTTCCATGGCAGTAAAGTACTTAAGAATTGAAGCTATCCCTTGAACAAGATGTCCAAAAGCAGCAGTATCTCATGTCTCCTATGACACAAATATTTAAGAGGAAGATTTTACATCTTTGATGATTTGGAAGCAAGTTACAGCAAGTACCTGAAAGCCACTCTAATGACAGAGAACAACCAAACTCCAGGAGGTGCACTGGGTACACAGAACTCTCAATACCACCCTTTTAAAATGTATAACCATGGGAAAGGTTACATTATATTACAGCAGAGAAGCAACAATGTAATTTATGCTGCTCAGTTTAAAAGCATCACATTTTTATACAATAACAAAAAAGCAAAGAGTCTGAGTCATTAGAAAAATACTTGCACAGCTGGTAAATTGTATTTTCTATGGACCCTATATATGTGATTCTAAGCGCTAAGTATACACATTATTAGGGTCAATCCAAATCCAGGCTGCTGAAAAATCTAAAGTGTTGGAGGATTTAGGATCTTCCTGTGGATTTTGTTGTAGCCTCCACAATCTATGCTTTCATTAAAATAATATATGTTCTAACTTTCCAGGTTCTGAAAGCAGCCTTTACAATGTTAACCAGAACACTGTCTCCCGGACCATACAGCCAACAGACCGACACAATACTACCAGGATATGTAAAATAATAACAATATTTATTCTGTATTTTTTTCTCATTAGAATGGATTGACCACTGATTCAGAAGAAAAGAACCACTGTGACATGGCCCTGGCTTCTCACCCAGTTGGAGATGGTAATGTTTAAGTGGTTTCAGTGCTAACCATCTATGAAGGAGCACAAAAGGTAGCATACCCCCAGAAAGCAAGACTGTCAGGGTCTATGTGTTTGTTACAACTCTGTTAAGGGCGATTGTACTACATTCTGTTCTTTTGTCTTTGCAAAGTGAGAGTGACCCAGCTCATCAGAAGTTTGCTTAGCTGGGAAAAATGTCACATCTGTTGTCCATTCTTTTTTTGCCTCAGTGTCTCAAAAGAAAGTGCTTTATTTCTTGTTGCATCTGGACAAAGACAGACCTACTGGAGGTGCTCCCAGCTCCCTGAAGTTTCTAGGATGTTTTGGTTTAAACTCCTGCTCTACTCAGACTTGTGTTCACTTACTTTCCGAGTCATATTTACACACCACATTTCTTTTGGCTGTATTTCTCTGCAGTCACTATATCCCTCTCTTTATCTAGTGTACAATTCTGAGAACTGCAGTGAACAGGAAGGCTTTTAGTCCTCTTGCCAGTTCACATAGTCTGCTGCTGAGAAGCCCTTGAGCTGGAAGAGATTAGAAGCCATATAATCCTCCATGAGCCAATGTCCACTGCTTTTAACTCAAACAGTTTTAAAGGCCATCCAAGTAATGCAAACTGAATTTGCATGACTCCAGTCCAATGGGTTGGATCTCATTGAAAGGGTTTTGCTACCAAAATTATTTGCACTGCAGCAGAGCTAAAAGCTGCAGTGAGAAATCAAAGCAGTATTTTACAAGACACTGCACAAACTCAGAAGGCAAAGATGGTCAGTGCCTGAAAAATATACAACATAAAGATGTCATCTAGCTTTATACTTTCCCCAGATGTAACAGTTGGCATGTGTTTTGCACATCAGCTTTACCACAGGAAAAAATGTTGCACCTAATTACAACCTAAGGTAACAGATAACATGGAGATATGACTGATGGACGGGGAGCCCAAGGACATAATCGTATGACAGTGATCCACCAGACAAGGGAGGGTATCAGTTCCCTTGCTCGTAGCTGTTGTCATTTTGGTAGACATCCTGGTGACAGTGAGTTTTAAGAAAGGAGATGACAAAGTATAGTGAGAGTCTTTGTAGATGTTTAAAACATGTCCCCATGTATGAAAGACTTGCTTAGGTGGTAACACATGGGGTGAAAAACTTAGTGTCGGGGTGGTGATTTGCATCAGTGTCAGAGCAGAAGTGAGTATGGATCTGCCACAAGACTAAAGGAGGGAGAGTAAAGGTAATGTGCTTAAAAGAAATGCAAAGCACTGAAAATTAAAACTCAGAGAACTTAATGGAGGGATGCAAAGGGAAGTTGGTACTTTGTGGAGAAGAGGAATGGTGCAGATTTGTAATTGTCAAGTGCTTTAGAAAAAAATGCTGTGGTACCTCAGACATGACGTGATGAGAACATGAACTTCACCTTGGCTAATTAACAGCAGCTGCTCCATTTTCAGAAGTTTTCCATTAGTGAAGTTTAGATTACTTTGGTAATTATTTTGTCCAGCTGCCCTAAAACAAGTATTCATCCTCTCTCAGTATCAAATTTGTATGTCTGAAAGAAGCAAATACACTTACCTATGAAATACAAGTATGTCTCCCTTTTCATGTAGATTTATTTCTTGATGAAGAAGAAACTGTGTGAAGCAGAGCAGAGGTACAAACAGAAAATAGCCTAAAATGGCTCATTTCACCCAGAATTAAAACCAGCAGCTATGTTCTGTTCAGAAGTGAACACCTTTTCAGTACACTAAATTTAGACCTAATTCCAATTTCTAGAAATGTTGTGTGTTTGAGAACATAATAAAGGTGATGACAAAACACCTGGATATAAGGTTATGAGACCTGCACCTATGTTTACCATAAAGGAGGTGATCATGTGGGGTCAATCTTTGAAAGAGAAACTAAGAATTAATTTTTTAGCATTCTTTCCATCTTATAGATTCATACATATTTGTTCTTAGGCATAAGATGTCTATCTAAAGCTTGAACAAGCTATCAGAAAACTACTGTCTGGAGGTCAGCAAGCTTTATTTTTGCAGTCTGCATCACAAACGTAAATTACTAATAGATAGGGTTAGTCATATTTCCTTAATTTCTCCCAGAGAACTTCAGAATCTCCAACACGGAGCAAGATTCAGAAAAGAGTAAAAGCCGTCACTAATAAAATTATTTGCAATACCTTATACAACATTGTAACAACCCACAGTGTCTCAAAACTTTGAACAACCCCAAAACCATCTCAAAACTGCAACCTGATGAGTGGATGGCATCCCTATTTCCTAATCACCTTTTCCAGGTCTCTTCTACAACCTCTGTGTTGTAGTCACCTGTTCTGTCTTTTCAGTTTAAAATTCAATTGAGCCACCAGGCTTTAAGCATTGATACAGTCTCCTTTCTGGTGTCAGGGGATGGCCACTCTTTGCCCACCTTTTCAGGCTGTAATTTCCTCCAAACCTCCTGCTGTGTGCATACATTTTTCCAAGATTCTAAATCTTGTTTTTCAGGGGCAGAAGGAATCCTGAGCAGTCCTTCCATCATAAGTGGCAGCTTTGCAGAGCTTTCATTGGTTTTTGTAGAGGTGTGAAACAGCTACTTAATTTCATACAAAATATGTAAGAAAATAATTAAATGCTAATATATGTATACTTTTTTTGAGAGAAAAGAATAAGCTTACCTAAGGCTTCAAAGTTATATGCTAGGATGAAGACCTAAAAATTACCGAAGGAAGTTCTGTAAATGACAGAAAGCTTCCCTCACATAAAAGATACAAGTAGCTCAATTCTATGCTTTACATGTCCTCTTTTCAGTCCCTTGTCTCTTTTGCAGACTGATTTCAATTTATACAGACTGATTTCAGTGTTAGGACTGATGCTTAGTTATCTATAAAGCCCAGGAAACCCAGGAGATCAGTGCTGAAATAACAAAGATTTTATTCATATGGAGCTGTGGATGCCAATCAGGTTCCAAGGGTGGCTGGAGCTGACATGTTTTCTTGGCTTTGCAGTTCTTGTAGCTGTTCAACATGTCTGATATTTATTAATATTAGCTCTACAATATACAAATCAAATCTAAGGATGTTTTCATTTACGTTAAGAAGAAACTTTAGAACAGACTTCAGCTCCTGCAGAAATGCACCCAGCTTTAGCTGCAGGAAAAGACAAAGAAGGGGCATCACAGAGGGTTATAGCTTCATTGAGAAACGCATTTTCCCGATAAATGAAAAAGGGAACTGGATTTAACACAATTCAAGCAAAATACATTCCTGAGCTTTGCCATTTCTATTTTCACCCTCTAAAGAACCAAACAATGACACAGAAAGAAGCTGTCAGTTAAATTTTATCTTTTGATAACATATACTATTGATAAAATCAGGAAAATAAATATGTATTTGAAACATTTTTGTATATTCATGTATTTATTATTTATTGGAAATTATTTATAAATACAAATACACATAAAATTATATACTTGTAAAGTTTTGTAAATAAAAATGAATAAATATCAGAGAAATGGGGTCATTTAACTCTTGAAACGCAGAACTGTTAAAAGAATGTAAGCTAGAAGTTGTCATTAGAAATACATATGTTTTGCATGAACAGTACAGCAACAGTCAAGCAAAACCTGTGTGAAACTTTCAGTGCATAAATCTCCTTGTGCCTGGGGGCAGTAATAAATTACATGTTTCTTTACATAGACATTTAAAATTGTCAAACATACATTTCATGTACTAGAATCAGAAATAGTATCTTCTTGGCTGACTTTTTTTGATGTATGCCATAATTAAGTTTAGAAGTCAAAGGTACCTCTTTATACCCAAAGGATACGTAAATCCTTTACACATATTAGAACAGGCCAAATGTCTTTATAAACCCCAAAATTTCAGTGCTGCAATACAGGTAATTGCTCTGCTTTGTTACCAATTCAGCAAAAACTTGGAAGACACTTCCAAGTTTCAAGTTCCCTGGTTTAGATGGGCATGCATGCCTCTCACGATTTACTTGGAAATTATACTCCCAGAAGATCAAAACTGCATTGCTTGTACATTCCCATTCTGTTCCATTCATGTTTCCCATCTTGTCTTTCATTCATTCTGTTGTGTGAACAAAAAAGTTCAGTACCACAGGTATTCTGGAAATGCAATATTGCCTCTACATCAGAGGTTTAATAATTCCCAAAGCAACCTAAACATATCTAAAAAGTATTTATGCCTGCAGTTTACATCTTAACCCACCACACTTACTGTGGTGGGTTAAATTCATCCTTACATTTGCGTGCACCATCACTATCTGGACCAGACCCTTTTCAACCCAGCCCTGCTCACAGTGGTTAAATCGGTTGTTAGTCTATTGCACATCCTTCTGAAGAGAGGGTTCATCAGATGTTTGCCCTGTTAACTCAGAACGAATGCTCCCTGACAGAGGAAACACCAGGGGAAGCCGGTAAAACCCCTGAGATGGGTTAGCACCCAAATCTGCGTTAAGTGTCTCGCGCCCCTGTGTCCTGAGCATTCTATCTCAAAGCTGCTACAGGGATTTAAATTTACCAGATTTAGAAAGCGGTGGGAAAAGCGATTTCCTAAAAAGCCAGATGAGGCAGCAATGAGCTGGATTATATATCAAAAAGCTACTTTGTTCCAGAACTTTGCGACCTTTGTTCACTGAATTAATGCTTTCCAATTTTACGTAGTGTGAATTTAACTGTTTCAACAGACTCTTGCTCATAATCACAGTTACAAATTCTAAAATTATTTTACTTTTATTTTAATACAGATTTTCTGCTTTAAAAGTGCCACAGTTTAATCTATTTTCTTTAACACTAGAAAAAAAATTACCACTTTAAGCCTATAGCTGAAAGTTTCTTCAGTATAATTTTCAGGCAAATTTAAGGAATAGAAGAACAAACAAAACTATTGATAGACAATCGTTTGCACCTTTAAAACTAGAATATGCCTAACATTCAGATCACAATGAAAATCTATGTGCAATTTAATTTTTTTTTATTATTAGGCTTTATTTTTTTTCAGATTTCATATCTGTGTGAATTTTGGTCAACTGGAAAATAACTTCAAATAATAAAAGTGGTATGGCAATTTTTGCCTCCCAGTTTTTGATGGCTATACATGATTTAATAATTAAATAACATCACGTTACTAATAAGCTATTCTAATAGTAAAACATTGATTTATACTGCTTGCTTTTACTGATGTAGTTTTTAAATGTCTGGAAAATATCAGAAGATAAATAATTTTGGTCAGTTTAGTCATGAACTCAGGAAATTCCCTGTAAAACAGAGACAACAAATCTTAATATATTTATATATAATAAATGCACATTTATATACATATATATAAGATATAAAATGCACAATATATTTTGCTACAGATAATAATTTGTAGTAGAAACAGAAAAAGGAACCAGGAAACATTACAAATTAACTAGTCCAAGTTTTAGCACCCAGAACAGGAGAGGAGGAAGAAACCCAACTAATTTTTATTTCCTTCACAGGTGTTTCTAAAATATCTCTATTACATTGACTGTTTAGCATTACCATCTCTTTCATGCTGTCAGACTCCTGCTGTCTACAGGGCACCTCAGTAGGGTATAAAGAATCATAGAATAGCAAAGTCTTCTCCCACTACCCACATTCACACCACTGTATTTGGAAGCATTGAAGCAGGACAGGCAGAATCAAAGCAAGATACACACGGACATCAGTAAGCTAACTCGGTAAAGCGTTCAGTATTAGCTAGGGGACATAGTGATGGAAAAGGCTAAAGGACCGAAAACTTTTTGCAGTGAAAAAAAGGAGCTTCTTACAGGTTGTCTCTCAGTCCTCCTCATCAGTAACCCCCGAGTCTCTCAAGTCCTGCAAAGAGCCTAGGCCAAACATTAAAAAATCTATTTAGATGTCTAATTTCCTTGTTTTTCCCCTTGACTTAGGCAGTGGGACAGTCACTTAAACATCCTCTACCTTTTCTTGACTTTACTAATTTTTTAGGAACTCTTTTTTTGCTGTCCATTTTGCACTTCATTGATCCCACTTCTGGTGCCGAAAATGGTGAATCATCCATAGCAGCAGCAACACTATGAAACGTTCTTTCATTACCCTACGGTCCCCTGCAGGTTGATACATTTCCTGAGGATTCCCTTGAAGCTCTGTTCCCTTTTCACTTCCGGAGAAATGTTACATAATCTTGCCTACATCTTCCCAGTCTCATGTATCTACTTTTGTTAGCTTTTAAGGGGTTCGGAATTCCTCAAATTCTATGAATGAACAAGATGTGTGCACCACTAGATCTGCACTTTTTGTTTATACCTATCCTGCACATTTTTCACCAAATTGCTGAAATATTGAAGAGATAGTACTGCCTCAGACAGATGACATTTCCAGCAGACATGCCCTCGTTACATTTGTGTGCCCAAGTTCATTACTACACACCACCTGCCTGTTACCTTTAATTCCCCATGTACTCAGCTCTCATCCCTTTGTACTTAAGAGACCTCTTGTAACCCTCTCCACGTGCTTACATTTCATGCCATCCATTTCCTTTCTGTTAAAGACTGATTCCCTCATGATCCCTTCCTCCCATTTTTTGTATTTTTTTTTTTTCCTTCTGTAGGAAATAAATTATTCAGGACGTCAACATACTTGAAGTGGAACTGAAATGGAAGTAGTTATAATGAAATGCTAGCAACTGCCAGGAAAATTACAGAGCTGTTCTGAGCTGCTAGGTCTGCCAAGCAGCTGCCAGGAGCACTACGTGTCTCCCCTACTCTTGTTCTAGTTTACTGATTTTTACCAAAATAGGGCGTTGTTCTTCAATTCCAAACTTTCAGAAAACACTCCAGTGTTTGCTGATTGCACGCGTCATTCAAAACTAATCACATAATGGACAAAGAAACAAAGGAATGCTTTTCTGTTGAAAGGAAGGCTTTTGATGTATGCTTAGTGTGTGCTTCAACATTACACTTATCTGTGGGCACATCCCTCTGTCGTCAATGCAACTGTATAGGGAGGATGTGCTATAAACAAGGTTGCTTCCATTAACGTCGATTAATTCACGTCTTGCTGTGCAGACTCCCCAAAAGTTCTACCAGTAAAATTCACCACTCCCACAACTCTATCGGAAGGGCAGAAACGTGTAGCAGTTGTGTAAAGGAACTCTTTGAGAATATTAGCACTAGATAAATTGTAAGTCAGAAGCACATCATAGAATCATAGAAGGGTTTGGGTTGGAAGGGACCTTAAAGATCATCGAGTTCCAATCCCCCTGAAATGGGCAAAGGCACCCTCCACTGAACCAGGTTGTTCAAAAACCACCCAGCCTGGCCTTGAACACTGCCAGGGGCATCCACAGCTTCTCCGAGCAACCTGTTCCAGTGTCTCACCACCCTCACAGTAAAGAACTTCTGATCATGTTGAAGCTTGTCTGTCCTTCACCTACCTGCTACCACCTCTTAGCCACAGGTTACCATGCCACAGCTGCTGAAGAACAGTTAAACATATGCTCCAGTATGTGCTGTGGGAGTGGTAACCGTAGTAAGAGGAAAAGCAGTCCAAGCTGCTTCAGTCCTTTGTGAAGTGAATACTGTCTTACAAGCAGTGATGGCACAGCAAATGAGGTAATGGTGTATGTAAAACGAGAGTAGATTCATTACTAACTCACTATGTGTATACCAGAGGCAGAGCAGCCAGCCAACCCATCAGGAGCTGGAGCCTTCAGACCTGGATTAGTTTAGCCATATTTCAACATAGGTACTGCTGTGGGAGGTGGACTCCTACCTCAGCCCTCACTGGTTGGGCCCAGCTTCACACAACCCCACCCTGCGTGCCACATACTGCTCTCTTTTTTCTGTTTCCAGCCGTGTAACACCATACAGATAGAACACACAGGATTTCAGATTTCCAGAAGGAATGTGTAACTCAATGGGCATACCCTGGGCTTTTCTTCAAAACTCAAATCAGAGGCCTTTGTGGAAGGTTTTTCATTATCTACATCAAAGCCATGCCCACAGGCACTGCCTGCTGCACTTCGCCCCGGAGAAAACAGTCCCAGCTTTTTTTCCAGATCATCCGCCTGCCAACCTGCGAGGAGTGCATTACCTCATGCTTTTCCACGGAATTCACTTGCTCCCTGGAGCAATCCCCAAAGGTCTCAGGGCAGCGGGGAGGGCTTTGCTCTCTGATCAACATATTCAGCTTTGGGAGTGCATAAATTAGAAGGTATTCCTATGTTACTTTCTTCTCAAATGTGGAATGGTGACACTCAGAACCCAAGCTGGTTTGCTTTTGAGTTAAGTTCTGCTCCCGTTCTGAGCGGGTGCCTTATTAAACACAGTGGAAACACACAACATCTTTGCCATCACCATGATTGCCCCAAATTCTCATTGATCAATAGCACACTGTGAAACAAAACCTGGAGCTTCAACACACCCCACGGACTGATGGTGCCACAGGTTGAAAACCAGTCACCCGCCCCGGGCTCCCCTGCGCTGCGATTTACACCTCTGCGGAGGAAGGTGCGGGGCAGCACCACGGGCTCCGCCGCTCACAGGCATGCACCGCGGGACCGCCCCTCCCACCTCCCCAACGGCCCCGGCCCCGGCGGGCAGCGCCTGGCAGATTGCGTCACCTCCGCCGGCTTCACACCCGCTTTCCGGCCCCGGCCCTGTCCCGGTCCTGCCGCCAAACTCTTCCGGCTGAGTCACAAACCCGGGCCCGCGCGGGACTTTCGGTGGCGGACGCTGGGGGAGGGCACAGGCGGCGGGGAACCCGGAAGTGCCCGTGCGGCGGAGCAGGAGCGGGGAAAGGTGGTGTCTGTGCGGGGCTCCCGCGGCCTGATCGGCCCGGTGAGGGCGGAGGCGCGGCGCTTCGGGGCCAGGGCTTCACGCCCCTCGGAGGGGCAGGTAAAGGGGTGCAGAGAAGACGTGGGGCTGGGCTGTGTGTGTGTGAGGGGTGTCCCGAAGGTACGGGCGGGGGTTCCTGGCTTCCTGGGTGTGCCCGGGAGGGGCTGCGGTGGTGGTGGTGCGGGGTGGGGTCCCCTAAGGACACCGGGATGCTGAAAAGGCGGGAGGGTGGCGGGGATTGGTGGTAAGCGCCAATGCATCTTTAGCTTGGGTTGTGAAAGGTGCTGGTTTGCTTAGGGTTAAGGGTGGCAGGAAGATGGCGTTTTTGGAGTGTACACGATGCTCAGGTTATCAGGTCGGTGAGGTGTATCGAAGGGGGTGTTTTAATACGGATTTCTGTCTATTAAAAATGACAGGGTTTGTGTCATTTAAGTTTTATATGAAAGCATGGTAGACTGCTCGACCTCCTTCTCTTTTTGGTTTGGTTAGGTTGACTTTTCTTTTGATAGTGAACAAGCCAGTTTTTAGTTCTAGTATATGTATATGTATAAACTGGAACTTTGTAAATGCAAATAAATGTGCTTTCATTTTGGTATGTATTTTCACCTTTATGTGTAAGTATATGTATCTCTACATATAGGCATACATGTTTACAAAGCAGAGTCTGAAATAAAAATTTTCATCTATTCAATATAACTTTTGCTTTATTGAAAGTTAGGCAGACAGGTTTATGAATAATATCTCATTGTCTTGTTTTTTTTCCTTAGTGCTTGCCCTGTAATACAGAAATCTTCCAGAATGCTGGAGTCCTATGTTACTCCTATTCTAATGAGTTATGTGAATCGCTACATAAAGAATCTGAAGCCTTCAGATCTACAGTTGTCACTCTGGGGAGGAGATGTCGTACTTAGTAAACTTGAATTAAAGCTAGATGTGCTTGAACAGGTATGTTTATAGTAGTTGCACTCTATGTCCTTGATCTAAAAGAAGTTGACTAATTTAGGTTGGTCTGCACAGATAAACGTTCATTCAGTACTTGCTGGCTTTCTTCTTATGCAAGCCCTTTATTTTCCCTGCATGTAGTTATTTTTGCTTTAATTCCATGCCATTTGTTTGGTAATGAATGGTAATTCTTTGCACACCCTGTAAGTTATGGGGTGTGAAAAGAATGGCTTTCTGTGGACATGTTTCCTATTTCGGTAACTATTGTTTTACAGTATGAACATAAACTTAATTGCTTTTCCAGTCATATTTACTAATTGCATATAGTAACTAATACAGAATGTCACAAAGTAGGAGCTCTCTTTAATTGTGCAGATTTGTGTTCTCTGTATTGTTTTATAATTCCAGGTTTCATCATTCCAGTTGTATTTAACTTCAGAGTAACTGAAGGACAGAGTTGATCAGCTGGTTTGTGTGGATTAGATCAGGGGCTCTCGGCCTTTAAAAGACAAGCTTGACCAAGTAAAACACTTGGTACAGAATCTGGAGCCTGCTGTCAATATGAACTGATTAACGCTTAGCGGAGGGACTGTTCCCTTGTGTGCTTACCTGAGTTGACAAGGATTTGGATGTGTGAGACCAATAAAGCTATTTTATGTTGATGTAGTGAGTCTTAGCTGGTGTCCTGTGTCCAGATGTAGTCCAAGTGAAGGAGCTGAGAGAAATGCAGCAAAAAATAATGGGAGATTTGGGCAATATGGCCACTGAAAAAAAAATTAAATAGACAGGTAATGTGTTTTAATTTTGGAATAAAAAAAAAGTGAGACAAGATAGGACAAGAATTACGTGGATGAGACAAGGAATAAATTGCATTTGGAGAGACTTAGATTGGACATAAAGGGAAATTTCCTTGTTTTAATCGGATTATGAGGCATTGGAGAAGACTGAGGAGGCTGCATGGTCTCTACTGGGAGACCTTCTAAAATGTGAAAGAATGTGATCTCTGATCCTGTTCTGGAAGAGGAGACAATCTTACAAGAGATCCTGTCCCGTTTTCTGTGCTTTTGTAAAGAGCCTGATTTGTCTTATATGAAGTACCCGGTGGCCTGTGTATTTTCTATCAAGTTCTTCACTTTATTGGTATGGCTTGTTCATACAGCTGATGTGGATACTAGACTTCAGTTGGTACGATGTGTTCCTCGCATGAATATTTGAAGCCTTTTTTAATGTATATATTAGGAAATCTGAGAAGGGTTGATCAGAAAGGAATTCTGGAGGTTATCCAGTCCAACCACCTCTTCTGAGAAGGGCTCTTACCAGTATTATGTCAGATCAGCTTGAGGTTTTCTCCAGTTGAGTCTTGAAATCTCCTGTATTGGTTGTGAAAACCTCCACTTGTTCTACTGTTATACTGTGTAGAGAGAGGGTTTGTCCAAATAACAAATGGTGACTTGGGTTGGATATATCAAACTTGCTACATTACCAGGTACAGTTAGGATTTTGCTGCTGTCACTTATGTTGTTCCCTCTCAGATAGTTGCAGTTTGCTGGTGGGTGATCTCTTCATCTTTGCCAATTTATCATCTGGGTACCTAAACATCCAGTGCAATCTGTTAATGTCATGGCTCTTGTAGAAGCAAATGTTGCCATAATATACCTTTGCTAATGTTCTATTAGCTTAAATGGGGATGTGAATACGCAATGAATACAAAATTGTTGGGCAGAGAAGAGATTCAGAGCAGCCCTGCGGAGAAGGACTTGGGGTGTTGGTTGATGAGAAAATGAATGTGAGCCGGGAGTGTGCACTCGCAGCCCAGAAAGCCAACTGTATCCAGGGCTGCATCAAAAGGAGCGTGACCAGCAGGGCGAAGGAGGTGATCCTGCCCCTCTACTCTGCTCTTGTGAGACCTCACTTGGAGTATTGTGTGCAGTTCTGGTGTCCTCAGCATAAAAAGGACATGAAACTGTTGGAACAAGTCCAGAGAAGGACCATGAGGATGATCAGGGGAGTGGAGCACCTCCCGTATGAAGACAGGATGAGAAAGTTGGGGCTGTTCAGCCTGGAGAAGAGAAGCTGTGTGGTGACCTCACAGCAGCCTTCCAGTATCTGAAGGGGGCCTATAGGGATGCTGGGGAGGGACTCTTCATTAGGGACTGTAGTGATAGGACAAGGGGTAACGGGTTAAAACTTAAACAGGGGAAGTTTAGACTGGATATAAGGAAGAAGTTCTTTAGTGTCAGGGTGGTGAGGCACTGGAATGGGTTGCCCAGCGAAGCTGTGAATGCTCCACCCCTGGCAGTGTTCAAGTGTTTTTTTTTTTGTGGTAAGGGTGCCTGCTCAGCAAAACTCTTTTTCTGAGTATGTAGTGATACAACATCCCAAGACCTTTGCAGCTGGCAGAGAGCTCCCTTGAAAAGAAAGTCCTTCTGTGTGAATGGATTTGTGATATCCAAAATTAGTTGCCTTAACTGCTCTGGTCTTCTAACATCCTTTCCTGAGCTGTTATCCTAAGCCTGGTTCCCTGCTCCTTATCTGGCATAAGCACAGCCTCAATTTTATGCTTTATACTTTGGATACAAATGCACATACCCTGGATATCTTTGTCTGGAGCCTTAAACATTTTCAGAGAATTCCAGCTTTTCTGGAACTGTAGTGATTATTCGGGTACAGTAGCATAGGTGACAACTACCTGGACAAAGCACCTTATAAAAGGTTTGGGAACAAGTCTGTTCTTTCTCCCCTCACTCCTTGCACTTCAGCTGACGTTCATGTCCAGTTCTGGTGTCTTCAGCATAAGAAGGACATGGAGCAAACAGCAACTCCAGAGGAGGGCCACGAGGATGACTGGGGGGCTGGAGCACCTCTATACAGATAACGGGTGGAGAAAGTTGGGGCTGTTCAGCCTGGAGAAGAGAAGGCTGCGTGGAGACCTCATAGCAGCCTTCCAGTATCTGAAGGGGGCCTATAGGGATGCTGAGGAGGGACTCTTCATTAGGGACTGTAGTGATAGGACAAGGGGTAATGGGTGAAAACTTAAACAGGGGAAGTTTAGATTGGATATAAGGAGGAAGTTCTTTCCTGCAAGGGTGGTGAGGCACTGGAATGCGTTGCCCAGGGAAGTTGTGAATGCTCCACCCCTGGCAGTGTTCAAGGCCAGGTTGGACAGAGCCTTGGGTGACATGGTTTAGTGTGTGGTGT
Source organism: Pezoporus occidentalis (assembly GCF_034315485.1). Taxonomy (NCBI): domain Eukaryota; kingdom Metazoa; phylum Chordata; class Aves; order Psittaciformes; family Psittacidae; genus Pezoporus; species Pezoporus occidentalis. The sequence continues at coordinate 21,189,281 of NW_026914940.1, read as the reverse complement.
CCCTGCCCATGGCAGGGGGTTTGGAACTAGATGATCCTAAGGTCCTTTCCAACCCTAACTATTCTATGATTCTATATTTCTGTCCTTAATTTGGTAATGGGTTAAAACTTAAACAGGGGAAGTTTAGATTGGATATAAGGAAGAAGTTCTTTTCTGTAAGGGTGGTGAGGCACTGGAATGGGTTGCCCAGGGAGGTTGTGAATGCTCCCTGGCAGTGTTTAGGGCCAGGCTGGACAGAGCCTTGGGTGACATGGTTTAGTGTGCAGTGTCCCTGCCCATGGCAAAGGGTTGGAACTAGATGATCTTAAGGGCCTTCACAACTCATACCAGATTCTATGTTAATACTTCCATGTCATGTTGCATACTTGTGGGTCATCAAACGCTCAGTACTTAGTGAAAGGGGAAAGATTGCACAGAAAAGGAGGACAGAAAGAAATGGTCTTTGATATGTTGTATTATGAGCAAGTTATTAAATCTGGCACACATTTGTTTTGTATTGTCTACTGAAATAGCATAACAAAGATTTGTCTGCATGGCTTTAAGAAAATTTGGCTGTGCAATTAGGATAATGTCAGGCAAATTCCTTTGAGAAAGAACTGTCTTCTAAGTAAGCTGTGCATTTGGTTGTATCACCTCATTTTGAAATAATTCCTGTTTCTGTTTCTTTAACTATCTTACAGTTAACTAGACAAAGATGAGAATATGTTAAATCTATCCAGCAAATAGTGGAAAAATATCTATTCTAGAGTACCTTTTGAAGTAAACTTGTAACTTACACATGTGAACACAAGTCAGGTTATAAATAGATGTTATGGTATTGATGAGCAACATAAAAATTATGTGCCTGCAAGTCTGGAAAGGAATTTATTTCTATTACTGTTAATAGTAATAGCTTGCTGTCTTGATTCATGAAAGCATTGTCTCTTAAATTGGAATGTACTTTTAGAGTCCATATCTTTTTCTGCCTGCCTTCCTCCCTCTCTTCCCCCCAGGCTGCGGGACATAAGGTACTTTTTCATTTATTGTATGACCAGTGTAGCAATGTCTGTACTGAACTGCTCAGTATTTCTATTCAGTGGCTTGACTGAGACTCTGTGGGTTAAAATTTTGTTTGGGTTGACTGTAAGCCTAAGGCTAAAGTTTTAGGAGAGAGGCTTTGAGCTAAAATCCTTCAGTATATTAGTGAATGAGGTGAAGAAAAAAATGCTTTCTTTTTTTTTAAAAAAAAGTGACTACTGCAAACTGTTTTCATGGGGAAGCCTGTAACTCTCATCTTTTGGACTGGGGGCTTGGAATTAGATGTGACTTTCTGTAAGCATGGCTGAGGTAACAGTAAGGAGGTTCCCTGACATGAGACAGATGTGTGGCTTTTTAAATTAGTTAATGAAAACTTAGTAAACCCTGAAACCTAATTCACAAACTGAAAGCTTTACGACAACAAAACGTATAGCTATGGTTTTGTGAGGTGTCTTCTCTGAAGATTTTGTTTGCAGTGAATATATTTCATCTACTATTAGGTCTTGGATGCAAGATGAACTTCTTAGTCATACCAGTAGAAAGGCTAAAGAGGTATCTGTGGAACGGAGAGTGTGTTCCTTAATGTTGCTCCTATTAGGAGCTGTTGTCACTTTGATGGTGCTAGGTATTTGTGGGTAAGAATAGGTGGCTTCTCCTTTGGATGACTAATTAGAGTCAGGATGCTAACCTGTCACAGTTGCAGTGATAGTTATTTCAACTTGGAACTTATGAAAAAATTTTTAGTGGGCTTTGAAAACATGCCACTAAGATTTGAATACAGTTTCAAGATGTCAGGCACATATTAACTAGCTTCACAGAAGGTAGACTTATTATATATGCCCAGTACTAAATGCAAAACGTCCTCAAATTTTGTTATTGTAGAACTTCTATACAGCAGGGGTACGACTGAAGTCAGTGCAGGAAAATAGGCTTTCTGGATCCACTTCTGGATGTTTGTCTAAAATTCCCTACCACCTTACCTGCTTGATCTCAGATTTTCACGGACCTTCTCTATTTAACTTCTACTCATTCACAGGAGTACCGAGTCAGAGCATGCAAGTACCTAGTACCTAAATTGAGCCAAGGTGCTTAAGTCCCAGGTTGTCAGGGAAATTCTGCTGAACAAAGGTTTATGTCCCTGAGTTTACTAAGAAACGGCAGGCTCAATGTGCATCAACAGTGTGCCTTGGTAGCCAAGAGGGCAAACCACATCCTGCAGTCCATCAAACAAAGAATAGCCAGCTGGTCAAAATTGGTGACTGTCCTGCTGTATGTGGTGTTGGTGTGGCCTCACCTTAAGCACTGTATGCAGTTCTGGGCACCACAATTTAAGAAAGATGTGGAGGTCTTTGAATGTGTCCAGAGGAGAGCAACAAAGCTGGTGGAAGCTAAAAGGAATGTCCTGTGAAGAATGGCTAGGGCTTTGGGCTTGTCTAGTTTGGAGAAGAGTAGGCTGAGGGGTGACTTCATTGCTCTCTACAGCTTCCTGAGGACAGTAAGCAGAGATGGAGTTGCTGAGTTCTTTGTATGGTATCCAGTGATATGACCTGTGGGAGTAGTTCAAAGCTGAGCCAGGGGAGGTTCAGTCTTGACCATAGGAAGAATTTCTTAACTGAGAGGGTGGTCAAACACTGGAACAGTCTTCTTAGGGAGGTGGTCAATGTCCCAAGCCTGTCAGTGTTTAAGAGGCATTTGGATAATGCCCTTAATGACATGCTTTAGCTTTTGGTCAGCCCTGAATTGGTCAGGCAGTTGAACTAGATGATTGTTGTAGGTGCCTTCCAACTGAAAATATTCTGTTGTAATGGTGAGAACTATTGCTGAGTACCTGGGAGACTTAGATTCACTTCTTCCTCAACCTGAGAATATTTACACCTGTAGTTCCCAGCATCTAAGGTGAAGACACAAACACCAGGCTATAAGCAACTCCAGTTAAAGACATCTGTTGTTTTTTCCCCATTAAGACTTAAAACCTTTATAGCCAAAAATGTCAGGATAGGAGATCAGGAAGTACATTATCATTGAAGTCTTATCATTAGAATACGTAGTATTGAAAATGCGAACTTAAAATTCTGTAATAATATCAAATATGGTTTATTTATTTTGCACTAAGCACTTATTTCCTTATTCCAAATCTTTATGTCTAGCTCTGGGACCAGGTCTCTAGACTGATCGTTTGTCTGATAGGTGTTAAGCTCGTGATTCCTGGGAGAACCCCTGGATCTACTGGGGGAATTTCAGCACTTTGTATCCAAAGAATTTAAACCTTGGTACCTTGTTTTCTGCTGATTCGCTGCATGCAGCATCAGCTGGGTCACTGGGGCTGTCCTATAGAGGTGTGATCTATGTATTGACTGGGTGGGGCACCAGGCATTTGTTAGGAGTTCTGGGCTGACTTGCACCAGTTTTTAGAGTAGTGTGTTATACACATAGGGCCTTGGTGAGGAGTTATCGAATTTGTGAATGAAAAATTTAATAACTTTGTATTACGGAGCAGTTTGTTGTGAATGTGTTCACAGTAGGCCAATCTTAAGCTCCAATCTCTTATAACTAAAATATTTTTGAAGACATTGACTTGCTGTGGCTTTGTCAATGTTTGTTTAATTCCAAATTTGTGTTCTTCAGAATAATGCAGGTTGTGTATAATTTTAAGTATTTACTTTCACATGGTTCATTTCTTCTTGTCTGTTGAACAGTGACACATTTTGCGATAGCTTCGTGCAGAAGAGGTGCCTTTAAATTGTCTTTGATTATTAAGGACACGATAATCCAAATGTTTCCTTTGACTAGATTAATTGTATGTGTGCAAGTGATTGTAAAGCTAGTTGTCAAGGCCCATGCCTTGACGCTGCTGATGTGGGGAGACAGAATAAATTCTGACTTATGTTTTGTGCTAGAACTGTACTATTTTAAGTTACAAATGTGCCTTGAATTTTGATGTGTTTCAGTAGTTCATTCACCACTCTTTTTGTTGTTGCTAGGAGCTGAAACTACCATTTACCTTTTTAAGCGGGCATATTCATGAACTTCGGATTCATGTGCCATGGACAAAATTGGGATCAGAGCCAGTTGTTATCACCATCAATACAATGGAATGCATCTTGAAATTAAAGGACGGGGCTCAGGTAAGAAATGTGATGAATGCATTTCTAACATTGAGAGGTTGAAAATAATAGCTTCTATGGTCACCTTCTTTAAAGCCACCTGAAGAATCAGGCACGTGAAGGTGCGGTCCCTGCTATTTTTTTAAGAGGCTGATATTGTTCTCATCATGGCTAGTATCTTTGTTTATGCTTATTTTTAATTCTTTATTAGCTGTAGCTGTGTTCTTGCAGATGTAACAGCATGTTAATAGTGCTTTGCTGGATTTTTCTTACGACTTGACAAAAAAAGTATTTCAAGAACAATGTAGTTTCCTGCACACTTCCAACTTCTTCCTCCCAAGGAGCAGTGCTGGTTGCTTGAGACAGCTGTGGGCAGCACCACTGGGCATTTTTCAAAACATGTGGTGTTACTATTAAAGGAGTGCTTTAAAGATCCAGGAGTGAATTCTTTTTTCCCTTCAGAAGTTACAGTATTTGCTTGAATGTACTTAGAAGCTTTCTCACATGAGAGGGTCTCAAAGGGCTTTTTGTTTTGTTGCTTGCAATAATTTGCCATTACACTGTTTTTCACAGGCTCAGGAAAGATTTTCTTCTGACACAATGAAACTGAAATATGCAGTGGCTTGATTTTGTTATATGTCTAACCTAGTTAACAAAAAGTACTTTGGTATTTTAACGTTGCACTTGTTTTTTTTTTTTATTCAGTATGGTGCTTTAACCCTAGAGAGGTTTTGTGGTTGGTTTTTTTTTTTCTTTTTTGTTGTTTTCTTTTTAAAGCCTTGTTCACATTTTAATTTCAACACAGTCCTCCAGCTATATTAAGGATAATGCAAAAGAAAATTCCAGCTTGTGCAAAGCTCTCAAGTGTTTGGTAGGGTGCTTGATGAGCTGTTAACATTTAACATCAATAATTAGACATAAGCCATCAGAAACATTTGAAAACACGTTTCCATTATGTTTAATATTTCTTGTAATATTCTTTTACTGTTACAGAGCTAAAAGGATTTTGTTGCTGGAATAGAAATCTCTAAACCTATGTGTGCCACCCACAAAGCATATACTTGCATCCTGTAGTTCACTCCGTGTGCATGCGTGCACATACACACATGTATGCACAACAACAGCCAAATGCTAAGTACTTTTCTAATGGTAGGTAAGATTTTGAGGCCAGATGTTCCATAAGAAATGTTTTAGAAGCAGCAAATTGCAACTAATTATAGAAGCTGCAGAAGAAGATCTGTAGCCTATGACTTTGTGCAACCCAGAACTAATATTTGATACTGGACCACGCAGATGGCTACTGCTGGAATGATCAGATTTCCTGCTTGCATGGTATTTGAAACTTAAATTTTGTGGTGCATACAGTAAAAGGTCAAGTGTCACAAATGTAAAGCACTCTCAAAACAAGTATTTGTTACAGATGTTTAAGATTCAGAGGCAAGAAGGGATTTTTGAAAATTGCGACTGACATTTGAACAAATTATTCAGTGGTATGTGCATTCAGGAGGCTAAAATTTGAGTCTGTGCCATGGGAGGATTATCTTTGACTAACAAGAATGTAAATGAAAACAGTTTTATGCTGTTTTCTGAGGATATGTTTTTAAAAGTTGACAGCTTTAATTTTATTTCTTAAATTACTATTTGAAAGCTTTTTTATGAAAAGAAAATGTTTAGACAGATTCTTGTATTCTAACTTGAGTGTGACAATGTGCTTGGCCAAAGCCAGTTGTCACAAAAATGTTTGCAATCAGTGAATAAAAAACCTGAGTGAAATAAAATGTATCTGTGGAACATAGTAGTAAAATGAACTTTCAGTGGATTTAGCACCAACTGGAGCTGTTCTGCCAAGAACTTCATATCAGTGAAGAGTGTAATTAGCAAGAAAGTTTAGTTCTCAAAAATTGATTGTCTTGATCCCGTGTTTCCTTCCTGAGGTCAAACTTCTAATAAGCACATGCATAATTTCACCTGAGCAAAAAATAAAGTTTCTGACCTCAATTTAGTGTGATATGTATTCTTTGGAAAGGGGCTATTTCAAAGGTTATTGATTTTGAAGATCTGTGGGGATTCAAATACACAGTGTTGTTAGAAGCTATTGTCAAGTGGACCCTACAGTTTTTTGTAAGCAAAAAAACCTCTCTCCTTTTGTATGTTTTTGAGGAGCTTCAGCCCCCTGGGGAATGCTTTTGTACATCTGTGCTTTTACTCTGATGCTGTGTCATAGTTCAGTTTCAGTGCTAGGTTGGTTGGTTGGTTTTTTGTTGTTTATGCTACTGCAGCATCTCCTTACCTGGAATGAAAGTTTGGAGCAGACAGTAATAGCTCAACTTCTAGTTTTATGCTAATAGTCTCCTTTTCTAAGGAGAAATGTTGTATAACTGATAAGTTCGCCCAGTGATATACAAAATCCATGGTGTAGAATTAGTGATACTGTCAGTGAATTTCAAAGTTTGAGCCTTTCAAAGGTTATTGCTTTTCCCCTTTAAATTCATATGGTGCAGATTGACCAAGATAAGCCAGTGTGTGTTTTGTTCACCTTCCTGATATTATAACTAATGACAAGACTAATCTTCTCTGTGTTCAACCTTGAATTCTGTTGGTTTTAGTTTTGGAACTGATGCAAATCAGGAGATTCAAGGAGAAATTTTTTATCTGTGTTACTGCTTCACTTCTGTGTCCTTGTCTTTAATCAGGACAAAGCGCATCAGGAGTATGCTGATGCATATGAAAATGGAAACTTTCCCTACCCCAAGGATAACTAATTATGGAATCGTGGAAAACTGTTAGATACAAGTGCTCATGGGCACAGGGAAGCCGAATAGTTGTTTGGATCAGCATACAGACAATTAAGCACTGTTCTTTTTATAAGATACTACAAAGAAAGTTTTGACGGAGTGTAATATCTTTGTGGAAACAGTGGAAAACAGCTCACAGTCATCATGACTGTCAGAATAGCAGACATATTCTTATCTGACAGTCAGTAGAGACTGCCATCAAAGAATGCTAAAAGTAGAAATTGATCGTAACTGGGAAATGATTAAGATGGTAGATAGGGTATGCAGGACAGGTTATGAAGGACTTTGAAAGTACAGACAGAAAGCTTGTATTTGAAGGTATAGTTATATGAAGTTTTTGGTTTAGGTGGTAAAGCTAGCTCTAGGTCTGAGGCAGTGCTTTGCTGTTTTTCTCCTTCTCACCTGGGTTGTAAAAGTTTGGTTGAATGTGGCTGTATGGACAAGCAGTGCTCTTTATCCCTTTTGAGTATATATGTATGCTGTTCAGTGACAGCAAAAATAAACTTGAAGTCAGAGGACCAACTCTGAGTTTGTAGCAGCCCACCATTCTACTTTTCATCTGCTGATGTAGAAGATCAAGGTCTTCATTTGTGAAATATTTTCATTACTTATTTCCATAGTGTTATCTTTAATTCAGTAAATCTGATACTGAGTTTTAATACTTGTATGTGAAATTTAAGGTGAAGGTTGTATCGAGAGCTGTCCTACACGAAGCAAACTATGTGATCACTAGTGTTGAGTTATGATCTCAGGTTAATGATGAAGTTAATACAAAATTCATCATGTAGCAGCCAGCTCATGTTGCTTTTATTTGTGTTTTAATAGCTTAATATAGCAAAGGGGATTTCATCCATTTTCTGTGTGTGTGCATACAAATAAGTGTATGTAAGTAATAAGAACAGTTTTGCATATTATTTTAAATGGAAAAAATCCTATATGTAAATTGGACTTTAAGTAGTTGAATCTTTTCCAAAGGTTTAGGAAGTTTTGGCAGAGCCTTTGGTTGGATTTTATGCCATTTTCTGTCAAGAACTCTAGTCTGAAGAGTTCTTCTCACATCAAACTGTTCATAGAAAACATGTGTTTTAGGTAGGAGATTTTCTTTCAAGGATATTATCTTTCTAAGGGAGAAATACCATGTCCTACAAATCTCTTGCAAAAATATTTAGTAAACTTACTCTTTCAGTAGAGGCAGCAGTAAGTGCACCTGCTAGAAGAGGGCTCAGAGCATTTGGTTCACACACTTGTTTTTGAATATCCAGTGTTTTCATGTGAGTGGCTGAAGAGGAGACACTGAACAGCTTTGCTTACAGATGGATTAATATTCATATGTTCTAACTGGGCAAGCAAGAGTGACCATGTAATTTACCTCTATTTTTTTCTTCTAAGCACGTTCATATGAAAAGACTTTAAAAGCAAGGTATATGACATTGTAAATTGCAGTAATTCTGCTGCCAAAAGAAGAAATTGCCTTTGCTGTGAATTTGTTCAGATGCCTGTGAGCACGTTTCTTAATACTCTAGCTGTACAAGTCAGTCCACTGCCATAGCATTGCCTCAACCTGAATAGCTGGCTTGCTTACCTAAGTCCCTGTTACATTTTAGTAATTTCGGGTGCTTTTCTGACCACACAAACTGTAGATGACCAGGCACGACAGGGAATGTAGGAGTGCCCGCTGCGACTGAACTTTGTGGTTGTTGTAACATTCCCCCGGTTTATCATGACAGTACACATGTACATGGAAGATGGAAACAAGATATGTTTTCCTTTCTTTCTGCCAGCTTGTCTTCTAAGCAGTTTCCAACTGGCTGAAAATTAAATGCTTGTTAGAAAGATTTAAAACTTGATAGTTTCAGTCCTTGAAATACTTAGGCCTGCAAATGTCAACATTATACATCTCTAAAAAGAGAGGCCAAGTACACTATGTCAGGCATATTTTCTGTGGAACCGGGTTCAGGAACAGAAAAGCAGTCAAAAATATAGTTTGGGCTATATTCTTGCTAAGGAGGTTGGATTTTTGAATGCAGTTCAAGAAGGATATTGTCAAAACTATTAGTGGTTGGACTAGATGATCTTAAAGGTCCTTTCCAACCTAAATGTTCTATGATTCTAAAATCAGCCTGGTTGTTATCTCAAAATGCATTGAGATTGTATAATAGCAATGATTTTTAATAGGTTGTGGGTTTGTTTGTTTGTGTTTTTTTTATGTTCAAATGGATGCACTTTGCAAATTGCAAGTGTAATGAACAGAATACAAGGCAAGGGTATGGCTCTGTGCTAGTGCTGGTGTTGCAAGATAAGGAAGCTGCCGGGAGCTATGTGTAGAGTTACAGTTTTCCCTTCAGTGCCTGTAGCAGTTGGAGCAGTAGTATCTAGTGAGTAAATGTTGCCTTTTCTCAGCTTGCCTGTTGCTTTCTGAACAAGACCTTACCTGTGTACCTCTTCATGCTGTAGTTCAGATAAAATTTGTGCTTTTGAAAAAATCCGGCTGTCTGGTTTTACTGTGCTTTGGCCTCTGTCGTGGGTTGGTCTTGGAACTAATGAGCTGGATCCCTCTTGGATGAAACTTGAAGGAAAATGTATTCTAGGAGCATGGTAATGTGCTCCAGCAGTTAACTGAAATTAATAAGAGCAATTGCCTTGTGCAAGTTTTTAATAGAATCAATGTTCTGTGATCACCAGCCATGGTGTAGTCTCAGATTAGGGGCATGGTGAATCCTACTAGACCAGCTGTGGGTCTTTTCAGATGTTGTACTGTCTGACTTGGTTCATAAAATCTCTCTAACCCACACTTAGTGCCTACTTCTCTGCTCTTTATAGTTAGCTTGTCTGTGCCATTAGTAATCTCACAAAACATCTACTTAACTGACATGGTGCAAACACCACTTCTTTTATTTTCCTCTCTTCTCCTTTATGAAAACACACCCCCTAGCATCTTCCGAGACTAGTAAAAGTGTATGTTCCTCGTATCCAGGGGTTGAGGAAAAAGGTAAGAAAGCAGAATCTAAGCTTCCAGAATGATAGATTTTTATCACTCTCAATTTTTATAATGATTTTAGTGGCAAATGTTCTGCAAACAGTCTGTACTTGCTCCCTCAGAATGTAATTTCTCTTAAACTAGAAGAAAACTAACTGTGGTAGTCAAGCAGGTCCTGTTTTGCAGGCAAGTACCAGCACTTGATATTTATGTATTTGGCATGGACAGGAGATGGCAAATTAATATTCATATCCTACTTCCAGCAGTGTCTGGAAGTCTGTGTATAGAGCAGAACCTTCTGGTATGAGATCACTTGTCAAGAAAACTTCAGAGTTAATTGGAAGAATTTTAGGCAGGTGAGGATGCAGTGATTAACAAGGAAGGTAATGGATACTGGCACAACTAAGCAGTGCAGCTGCACTTCAGACTGTCATCATGAAATTTCTTTCTTAGGCATGAACAAGTGAAGTCCTGATGTCCTTCATATTGACAGACATCAAAGTATAGTCTCATTACTGTCCATAGACACCTCATAAGTGGTGCCACTCTTTGTTTTGTGCTCATGTGTGCTGTGGGAATCTGACTCAAGTGCTGGTAGAGAGCAAAATATTTCTGCTTTTCACATTTTGGAAGTATAGCTCTAAAAATCCTGTTTTTATTGCTGCCTCTCTTCTCTGAATTGGCTCTTTCTAAACTGATAGTTTGCTTCAGTTTCCAGAAATGATCAAAAGACAGTCTTCGCAATGCAGTGCTAGTACTCTAAAGCTAATTTGACATGTATAGATTATCTTAAGTTGCTATACTGGTGGAGGACCACTGTTTAAAAACAAGTTTCTTCCGGAAGTAAAAATGTCAACTGCTGGGGTTTTGAAGTTCAAGACCTCAAATTCCGTAGGTGCCTTGTGATTTGTGGTGCTTTATATCTTTTGATATACTCATACAGTTGGTTTGATAGACGTATGGACTAGGTTTCCTGTCATCTGTTCTAAATTGCATTTTTTGTTTTCTAAAATTTAAATCTTCAGAATTAAAGATTATTTGGTTTTTAGTACTATTAAGGTATATTGGCTTTGACTAATTGCCTTTTTAAGATGTCTGTTGTGTGTTAGGAAATGTGGCCTACGCAAAGAGGAAAGAACACTTCTGAAGTTTTAAACAACCCATTACCCTCAAAAAATTAGTCTGCTTGTCCTTTAAAATTAAGGACAGAATCATAGAATAGTTAGGGTTGGAAAGGACCTTAGGATCATCTAGTTCCAAACCCCCTGCCATGGGCAGGGACACCACACACTAAACCATGTCACCCAAGGCTCTGTCCAACCTGGCCTTGAACACTGCCAGGGGTGGAGCATTCACAGCTTCGCTGGGCAACCCATTCCAGTGCCTCACCACCCTGACACTAAAGAACTTCTTCCTTATATCCAGTCTAAACTTCCCCTGTTTAAGTTTTAACCCGTTACCCCTTGTCCTATCACTACAGTCCCTAATGAAGAGTCCCTCCCCAGCATCCCTATAGGCCCCCTTCAGATACTGGAAGGCTGCTATGAGGTCTCCACGCAGCCTTCTCTTCTCCAGGCTGAACAGCCCTAACTTTCTCCACCTGTCTTCATACAGGAGGTGCTCCAGTCCCTGATCATCCTCGTGGCCCTTCTCTGGACTTGTTCCAACAGTTTCATGTCCTTTTTATGCTGAGGACACCAGAACTGGACACAGTACTCCAAGTGAGGTCTCACGAGAGCAGAGTAGGGGAGCAGGACCACCTCCTTCGACCTGCTGGTCACGCTCCTTTTGATGCAACCCTGGATATGGTTATATTTACTTTTGTATAAATATGGGTTATATATGTTAATATTTTAATTCTTTATGCATCTAACTACACGTAAACTTCATTTTAACTCCCAAATCAATGTCCCAGGTTTGGAGACTGAGCTCTTTTTCAGGTGCTTGTGTGGTGCTAGCTGTGCACCTCACTTTTAATATATGACCTTCCTGTAGGCTGTTAAGCAGCCCTGCAGCTGCAGAGGCTGCAGCTCCAATTTTCTTCGTTTAGCAGGTAAAGTTTGATTTTTAACAGGATGTTTGCAGTATATGTGCATTTTCAAGAGAGCTCTTCTAGGGTCGTCTCTGTCTTGCTATAGAATCCTAGCATATTTACAAAAATAGGCACTTAACATCATAAATCTGATAGAAACTGTGAGTTTAGCAGAAGGAACGTTTGGAGCATGCATTTTAAAGTTAGTTGGCCTTATGCAGGACATCATCCTGCTCTTTTGCTGGAACCTGCTGCCTCCAAATAGGAAAGGAAAGATGCAAACATTTAATTGCCCATTGTCTCCTAGTGTTTACAGGCTATTAAGCTGAATGCATTGGACACATGTCACTAATATAAATCAGAAACCATTAAAAATCCACTAGCATCTTCACTTGCAACTCCATCAAGGGTTGAAAATTTTGTTTGTTATTCAAGCACAAAAGGAAAGGACCAGGGTATTGTCACTTGGATCCATTAAGGCCGAGTTGTTTCTAAGTTTTATAGACCAATAATCATCCAAAAATCTTACCTTTCATAGAAGGTGAGTGGGATTAAGAATTGTAAATTATGATGAACATGTTCAATAATTTTGAGATTTATTTCATGACTGAGATGTTGTCTATGGAAGGCACCCTGGAATCACAGCTACACAGAAAGCATAGCAGTTTGACTGAATCTGTTTTAACCTATAAGGCAAGAAATGATAATTCATTTGTTTCAGCTTCAGATATCCCAAAAAAGCTTACTTTCAGTAGCAAAGTTTAAAATCTGACAATACTTGAGTCATTCTGGTGTCCACGACTGGAGAATGTGAGTATGGAAATTCTGTTAGTAATTTTCTGGATGGGTAGAACGTACCCCAGACCGAATGACATAGCTCATATCATAGAATAGTTAGGGTTGGAAAGGCCTTAAGATCATCTAGTTCCAACCCCCCTGCCACAGGCAGGGACACTGCACACTAAACCAGTTCACCTAAGACTCCATCCAACCTGGCCTTGGTCACTGCCAGGGATGAAGCATTCACAACTTCCTTGGGCAACCTGTTCCAGTGCCTCATCACCCTGACACTAAAGAACTTCTTTATATCAACCTGAATTTTGCCTGCTTAAGTTTTAACCTGTTACCCCTTGTCCTGTCACTACAGTCCCTAATGAAGAGTTCCTCTCCAGCATCCTTGTAAGCCCCCTTCAGATACTGGAAGGCTGCTGTGAGGTCATCACACAGATTCTCTTCTCCAGGCTGAACAGCCCCAGCTTTCTCTGATCATCCTCCTGGCCCTTCTCTGGAGTTGTTCCAACAGCTCCATGTCCTTCTTATGTTTGGGTCACCAGAATTTTACACAGTGCTCCAACTGGGGTCTCACAGACGTAGAGGGGCAGGATCACCTCCTTCGACCTGCTGGTTTGATTCAGCCAGAGATACTTTTGGCTTTCTGGGCTGCAGTTGTTTTCTGGGACTAGAGATTATTCAGGACAGGATGTCTGTCTTTTCAGTGCTGTGTCAATGCACTTTGCAGTTTCAGCTCAACATAGGGAATGAGGAAGCAGACTATGTCCTTTTTCAAAACTGAGCTGATTGGGAAATAATACAGTGAGAATTCAGAATCTCAAAATTGAGCGTTAAATCAACATATGTTCATAAACAGGTTCGTATGATTTTTCTCAATAGTATTATTGTTGGTGGAAAATAAGTATTTGATGAAAATTGAAGTGTTCTGAGCTTATTTGATACATGCTGCTGTTTCTGAAAACAAGTGCTAGATGTCAATATATAAGACTTTGCCAGGAACTGGAGTGTATTATGGGTAGAGATTTGTTGGTGTAGAAGCTGCAAACCCTGCTGGGAATATGTCCTGGCTAAAGTGTTTCACCAGGTCTTAGTTGTGGAAACGTGCATATTGTTGAGAATATTTTATTGTTACCAAATAGGGAATGAGTAATAGTCATTTTTACCCATTTCTCTCCCTCTCTTCTCTCCCTCCTTCCTCTTTTATTTTTGCTTCCATAACATTCTCTAAAATGGATTCTGGTATTTGGCTGTAACTTGCCAGTGGCAATTTATGTTCTATTAAAAAAAAAAAGGAATCAAACTATGTACACCAACAGCCAGTAAAGCTCCTTGACCCCCAAATATGCACATTTCTCTTTAGTCATGCCCATGAGAACTTATAAATGTATGCTAAATGCCACTGTTAACAAAATGTGTTGTTTATTTTAACCAAAAGCAAGTGCTTCTCTTTTCTGCATGGGTAGTCATGTTTCTGTGCTCATCTCTGTATGAGTCCTACCATACAATTTCATTTTAGTGAGCTGCTTCTTACACATTTATTTGACACATCCATACATCTCCCACTTCTGTTATTCCCACTTTACCTGTGAAATATATCAGAAGTTGACAGTTCAGTAGTGTTGCCCATGTGGAGGGGAGAAGTTTTTGTTTCAGAGGAAGGTGATGTTTCTTTTACTCAGTTAAAACTGTAGTTCCCTATTTCCTACTTACTGCTTTAGATACTTAACAAGTAAGGAAGCATCAGACCTATTTACCTGTTGTGCTGCACTGGTGTAGAAAGCTGGTTCTTTCTGTGTACGTGTGTGTGTATAAATGCATGTTAAAGGCAGCTTTCTATCCAACTCCTTTTCATTATTGCTTGAGGGTAAAGTGGAACAGTTGGGACAAGAAACATTCATAGCACCTAGTACACAGTTGATTTGCGTAGTCATAATTTCCCTGTTACTCCACTTTTTCGTAAGGCAATGGTAGCAGAGTAAAGCTCTTTTCTGACTGTTTTGTGGACAGACACTCTCACCTGTGCCCAGCTGAATGGTAGTCAGTGTATATTCAACTTATTTTCTTCCTTCCCTCAAACCAGCCAAAACAGTTTTTCTTCTGGAGTTCTTTTATGGACCATCTTTGCAAGAAATTGAATGGCATAGTAAGTTAAACATGTAGCGGTGACCATTGTAACTTGCCTTTTAGAACTTTGGAGTAAGCTGTAGATCTCAAAGCTGTGGTGGATTTGAGGATGAATACACTGGAATTACTGTTAGGGCAGCTGAATGTGGTATGTTTCTGGAAAAAAACAGTCAAGAGATTAGTAGGTAGAAAAAAACTTTTTTGATACACTTGATTACTGAAAGTAGAAACCAACAAAAGTATTTATTTTAATTCTGCAGGTGGGCAAGTAGATATAGGAGTTGAAACTAGATACTACAACCTTGCTGATTTATATTCTAGAAAATAGCTTTACTAAGGCAAATGCAAATACTAACATGTAAGTGGTGTATTTCTTTTTATAAAGTACAGAGAAGCTGTTCTGCTGTGTAGATACAGGTGTATAAAGTAGAAAGATTAAGAGTAATCCTTGTACCTTTACTGATTTTTACTTTGCTTTTTTTCTGAACTACTTGCGGCGAGGGAATGCAGTGCCAATAGTCAGTGTCTTTGTTCCAAGCTATAGGGTGAAAGGATTTATATATCATCTTTGGCATAATTCCTAGAAGTCTAGGGTCGGATTCTGATTCAGCTTTCCCTGGCGTAGGTCTGGAATACCTCAATTGATTTACTTTGGAGTAATTCCAGATTTGTCCCAGTCCAGCTGACATCAAATCAGGACCCTACAATCCAGCTTTGTTTTATGTAGCCAGGTGAAGAGTTTGGATTGGTGTGGTTTAACAGGGAATGAGGTGAGGTAATGCATTTAAAAATATTTCCTTGGAGAGGAAGTAGTTTTTCCTCATTTGTTGATAGATTAAAGCATAGTTAAATTTGTTGGAATGTATTTTAGCTCCTCATTATGGCAAACCCTACTATTTCAGAATGGGCATGATTACAGATTTTGTAGTGGAAAAAACCTGTAATTTATCCACCTTTGGTAAAAGCATCTTAAAATTCCAAACGACAAAATACACTTAATTCTTTCATGTACAAAGTATACTCTGAAATTATAGCTTGTTCCTTTTGGAAGGAGTGGTATTTTCTCTGAAAGGGTGTGATTCAATTATAATTTATTAGATACAGTTATTAAACTTAAGCAGAAAAATTCCCTTTATTCACCTTTTGCTTGTGACTTACCTTATAGTACCTGCACTTAGAGTGGTCCCTGCTAAATAATTTTGATGCATAACTGATGTAGATTGTATTTTAACGCTTTACGGGCAGTAATAAACTCTTATCCCAGTGAGCTGTACTTCTTCCAAAGAACAGGGAAATGTTCACGTTTAAATGGGCACTTGCTCTTTGAAGAAAAAAAATCCCTGTCTTACCCTTTTTAGAGGTCTTAGAACCCCAAGGAAATTCTACTGTGCTGTTGGCAATACTCTGGACTGTCCAATTGTCTCAGTCAACTTCCTAATTTAACTCCAACTGTTAAATAAACATGAACTTTAACTGTAAATATTTCTTTCTTTACCTCTGGAGAAAAAACTTGATCCCTCTATTGAGGTATATGATTTTTCTTCTTTTTTTTTTTTTTTTCCTTCTGTCCTCTCTTTGGCATGTTTGTTTAGTGGTTCTGAGAAACCATGTCCTGAGGCTGTGACCTTGGCTTACTGAGGATCCTCATTTGGTTTCATTTACCCAGGCACCTGTCAACTTTGGTTGGTGTCTAGTAGGGCTGTTGGTCAAAACACAAAGGTTTAAAGAGCCCTGAATGCTGTTGGGTGTTGTCCTTCTTTTTCAGCCTTCCACATTGCAAATGAGCTAAAAGCTGCTGCAGCATTTTATATGCATGCTATTCTTCTGGAAGATTTTGTATAATTATTTGCAGAAATTTGCAAGTATTTTCAGTTCAAGCTGAAAATGTTTTGGTTTCATTAGACAGCAAAGCACCTTTTTAAATTTTTCTTTTCTTTTTTCTTTTTTTTTCCCTTTCTTGTTAGCCTGTCATATTTTACAAATGAGCGCTGCTGCAGCAGCGCTAATGTATAATTATTTAGAATTAAGCCTAAAGGTTATTAACGCTGATATTTTACAATCGTGTGAATAATAGGGGACTACTGTCCAACAAACCACAGTGGTTTTCCATGCGGTTCTGTGAGCTGAGTAGTCTCCTGTAAGTGCTGCCCTGCTGTCTGCTGTTGGGAGCAGTTGTGTTCCAGTCCTTTGGGTGGGTGGGCTGCTCTTTGGTTTGCTTTTTATTCCCAGTGGCAGAAGAGTGTTGTATTTTGTGGCTTCTGGGACACTTTCTGTAGGTGAGTATCATCTGGACTGTGTTGTGTATGTGTGTAGTTCTGCTGCCTCCTGGAAGCCTTTACGTTTCTACTGGATTCCAGGTGTTTAAGCTTTCTGCCCTGCAGTTTTTCCCCAGCAGGGCCTGATGAAGATCTGAGAAAGTGGGCAGACAAGTGTGCTGCTGACTCCATACAAATCATTCAGCCTGTTCCTCATAGACCTCTTTCCCATATGTTCCTCAGATGTGGACAGTGACAGGGCTGTGGGGTAAATGCATTGTTCTGGCAGTGGGAAGCGGCCATCTTTCCTGGAAGCTCTTCAACCCTTTTCCCAGCGTGTATTTAAATATGGGCTCATTATATGATGGGGGAGAGGCTACAAGCCTCCGAGATAAAATGGTCGTGGGGAGCAGGCTGCCTGCTCCAGAACAGTCATCTGGTGTGCAGCTGAGGCTCTTTAGGAGAGGAGGCCAAAGGGAACAAGCTAGATGAATTGTCCTGCCATACTACATATGGCCTGTGGGCTATAGGCTGTTCATCCTAGATACTTGCTTACAATCATGAAGAACATTGGGATTTTGCAGTAAAACTTTAGAAAAACACTTAACAGCATGAGAAAAATCTGCTTAAGCCACAATGAACTCTCTAATTCTTTTTACCAGTCTTCCACAAGGAGGGAGCATCTGGTGGACAGAATAGATCAGAGTCCCAAGTGCATATGTTAGTGGTTTCATTGTCATCAACAGACATTACATTTTTGTTGATTTATTTTGTGCAACAAATAAAACTTCATTTCCTGCTCTGTTAAGGATGTTCTACTTTGCTTGACATGTACAGAAATGAACTATGGTTGTATCCATCTAAAAGCTGAAAGCAATTGGGTGGCATGGAGTGAACAGTGGACGTTTTTTTCTTATCTACCTATATGCACACAACAGTTTTTCATCTAAAATCCTCTAGTTATCGGTGATGCTAAATCTTACAGTTACCTTTCCCTCCTCAGGACTTATCTAAAGGTCAAGATACTCTCATATTTTCTTAATTTATTACATATCTAAGAGTATTCCAGTCATAAATGTGGCTTATAAAACTAGTTTATTACAGTGTACTAATTGATTAAGCACTTCTGTTTTCAGTTAAGTAAAACTAAGTGAACTGTGCCTGTAGTTGTTAGAAAAGCTGAGATTAGCTTCTATCAGTGTGTGTATTACCCAAATTAACTTGAAGAGCATGCTATAGCTGCTCAGTCATTTAATTTTGGCATTTTTTATGAAAACATATTTCTGCAAAATTGTGTTTTCTTTCTAATGGTGTTACAGTATTGTTTTAGCTTTACTTTCTCTTTTGTCTTGGGGGGGTGGGACGTGGAAGAAACAAGATACTGTGTTTGGAAAAACACAGAGCAATATTTTTGGGCTTGTCAAAGCAGGACCCTCACATTTCTGGGACTATTCAGTATTGAGTTGTATCTAATTAAGCTGCTGCTCTGTTGTGTGTGACTTGTAGCTTGGATGTCTGTTTCTCCATTCTGGACTGTGTTTCTGGCTGTGTTTCCTCCAAAACATTATTGGTGTCTTTTTCACTGAAGTGCCTAATAAAGGACATGAATCCTGTGCTTGTACAGGGCACCATCAGGGAGATTTTCTTTGGAGGAGAGCTGGACACACTCAGAACTAGTGTGTCTCAAGGCCACCTTTCACTTCCTGTTTTTTTCACACACATAGGTATTTTGATCAGACAAAATAAAGATGTGTCAATTTCAGGAATATTGGAAACATTTATTTGAAACCAGTACCAAAGCACAGTGTTTCAAAAATCTGAAAGTAAACTTTGGTGCTTCCAGTTATTGCTCCCTGCCCTGTTTTTGTCTGTATTAAAGTACATTAGTGCTAAAGGCAGGTTATCAAGGTAATGAGACCACATGAGTCTGACTGCAGTGAGTTGGCTGGTGTTTCAGCACTCAGTGAGGAATGGACTTGTTTCAGAATTGCCAGCTGATGAGCGCTGATCTTCCCTCCAGCCATGATGGACCTGGCTAGAAGTTGATTGCTCTGGCCCACAGATTCTTCGTTTGGGATGCAATTATATGATTCTGACTGTTTGAGGGTAAACTGCAGCTAGTTTGAAACTGATGCTTCATGTCTTTATCCATTATTAAGCCAATCATTTGATTATACTAATACCAAGATCCTACCCATTCCTTGGCACCAGTGGGGTTGGTACAAGTCCACTGTGTGTTGCTTGCTCATAGAAGATGGATTACAGCTCTTGAAGTAATTGTTTATGATCTGCTGACACTGGTCTTTTGTGATTCTGAGTTGCAGAACAAATGATGGGTAGTGCCACAAGAAGAGAAAGCTGTGGGGATTGCTGCTAGCAGTTCTGAAGAGATCCCCTGCTAGTGACATTCCGCTGTAACAAAGACATCAAGGAAGTGTGGTCTGGTGGGTTGAGCTCTTAAGAGCGGTGGTGCCCTTCCACTTCAAACTTTGTCCTGTCCTGCTCTGCTTGAAGGCTGTCAGAGAGCAGCACCACAGACATACATGTTCCTTCCTTTCCCCCTGACTACCTTGTGCCTCATCTCAAAATTATCCTATATTTTTATTCTCCCCACCCCCAGTTTGTTCTAAGTATTAACATTTGCTCATTTTTTTGATGTCTGACCTGTGAGTTTTGCCCATCTAAAATGTCTGGTGTATGACATTTTAAATTTTATGAATATGTAATATTTGATACCTTCACCCAATTAAAAATCTTTATAGTGATGATACTTGAATCTTTAACGTGTAGCATGTTTGTGTTTTATACTGTTGTTTTTTCATTTGAAGAAACACATTTCTTAGATCTGTGCAAAAGGCTCATGTATAATAATCCTGTGAAGGCAGAAAGCAAGAACATATTTGAATGTTTTGTTCTGCTATTTTCAGTGTTTACCCCTGCCCTAGGGAGACATGTAGCACTTTTAAAAGTGATTTCTAAAAGCAGCTTTATGAATACCTGTCAAGGTCCAACTGGATAAAACCTGGTGTTGGACATACTTTCCTCATGAGCCCCAGAGTGAAATTAAGATGCAAATGAGGTCAAGTGCCACAATCAGTCTCTTTATTTACTATATAAAAAGATTATTATAAAAAAAGATAATAGGTCAGAATGAAGGATAGAGATTAAGCAATCATTCAGGGTGCAGACATAGTCAACACCATGGATCCAGTGGTGTCCCAAGGGTCCATAGTTCTCTTCAGTAGTTGGTGGCCCCACAGCAATTACCTTTTTCCCCTTTTGTAATAAGTTAAGGGGAAGTACCTCTGTTCCTAATGTCACATACTGCACAGTCCTGGTGGGTCACATGCATCCAGTTTTGCTGGTCTTGCAGCTAGCTCTTCCACTGCCCATGCCTGGTAGCAATCCTTGGGATAATGGAGAGCAACTCCTCACATCAGTCTTTGAGATAATGGACCTTGGAGTCTTATCTCAACTCCTCCCACCCATTTCTCAGGCAGTGGATGGTGGAGTCCCATTTCAGCTCCTCAAAACCCTCTCTCAGACAATGGTCAGAGAAGTCCCATTTCAGCTGCTCACAACCATCTCTCAGACAGTGGATTGTGGGTGGAGTCTTAGCTCATCCCACCTATCTCTCAGACAATGGATGGTGGGGTCCCATTTCTGCTCCTCACAACCATCTCTCAGACAATGGACAGTGGAGTCTGGAGTCCCATCTCGGCTCCTTACACCCATCTCTCAGACAATGGATGGTGGATGGAGTCTTATCTCAGTTCCTCCCACCCATCTCTCCGACAATTGGATGGTGGGTGGAGTCTTATCTCAGGTTCTCACACCCACCTTTGACATAGTGGACCTCAGCTTCTCACACCAATCTTTGAGACAATGGATGGTGGAGTCTGATCTCAGTTCAGTGTCTCACACCACCTTCAGGTCATAATAGCTTCCTTTGTATAGGATGATTTTCTTTCAGGGTTGAACACTCTTGTGATGAATTTAAATGTATCTTTGTGTCATCTTTGGCTGATACAGCTTTTTGCACAAAATCAAAATATTTTTGGTATTTATTCTTGAATATAAATTGACGTGTTCTGTCACATTTACTCTTACTATTGAATAAGAAATAGCTTTGATCATGCAAGGTTATCCTATTTTTCCTGCAATATAAAAAATAAAAGCATATTCCTAAATACACATTGTTCCTTTGCTCTGGTTTTGGTTGTCTGTCATGTGTAGCCCATTCAGGAAGAAACAGTGGCTTCATCTGTCTTGTTCAACTTCTGAAAGGTATCAAATAGTATATTCCCATGTGTTGGGGTTACAGTGTCTGCTCAGTAAATCAGTTCTTTTGTGCCCATGTAACAGCAGCTGTGACAAACTTCCAGCAATGTGTAAGTCTTTGGAAAAAGTCTGTAATAAGGCTCATAGGTTTATCAAACTTTAGAACTAGTTTCTAGTACATAAACATATTCCGAGGTAGTCCTCACTCTGGGCCTTAGTCTCTGTTATATTGAAACTGCATACCTCTTGGTGTTCACTGTGTAAATAGCTAATATTCTTTTTTGTTTGGGCCAAGCACTGGCTCTGTAGGTTGTGCAAAAGGCTTCTTGTTGCTACAGGGTGTAGTGTTTAAGGTGCTGCGGGAGATCAGGTTGGGGGTGGCAGTGTTGTTCCTTCACTGTCCTTGTACGTGAGAAGTCTGCAAAGCCCCTGACTCTAAAGGTTGGCATCTCATCCATTGTTATCCACAGCCCTTCCCTCACTGTGTGTGTGGCCCAGCAGGTTCCCCAGTTGTCAAAACTCACAGGTAGTTAGTTCAGTAGTTTTACCCAGTGTGTTTCCTGTATTGCTCTTGATTAATGCAGTTCTGAAACCAATAGTTTTGTTGCCCAAAAATTAGTTTGAACATACTTAGCCATTTTAATTTCCTGCGTATGAGTGGCATCTGCACAAAATACCATGTGAGTAGCAGGTAGTTTCACGATTCTCTGGAGGGCATAGTTTGCTACAGCTGGTTTTGCTGTACTTTTATTCAATAAAGTGTTTTACTGAATAGCTCATAACAAGGTGCTGTTATACAGTCATGGTGGTATTTTGTAATATAGCTTCAATAATCCACCTGCATAGACTTCAGCAAAAGGCTTAATGAATTGAGTCTTCCCTTGTTGCTGGCTGCCTCCTACCTCCCCACTCTGAGGAGAATGTCCCGAACTCTACTTGAATGCAATACTGGGGCAGAGTCACTTGGAAACTTGGGCTCCTTCCACCTGAGAAAGGTAGCTCCTTTCTTCAGAAGGTGGTGGTGGGGGAAGGAAAAAATACAACCTTGCTAGGTATGGAGGGTTAACAAACGTGTCTTTCATTGCTTATTGGAAATGCTTGAACACAGAATCTCCATTCTAACTAGATTGTCTTACATGGTCTGGTTTTATATCAAGAATAAAAGGATGTATCTGAGGTGCATCCTGGCACCTGGTTTCTGAACACTGCGCTGTGGGATATTCAGATGTTTTAAAAGGTACTCATCTAAAGAAGTGTACACTAGTATGGTGAAAAACCTGTTTCCAATAACTTTTATAGATCTTGAGGTATTTAATATGCATCTAGTAATGGCCATGTATGTAATTGTCTCTGTATGATCAAAATAAATTATTGGACATACTTTTACGTTCAGATGCCAAATTAAAATTTACTGTCAACTGTGAGTGAGGTTTTTTTTTTCCATTTAATAATGCTGGAACTAAGATTTACCACTCTGTGTGTAGTTCAACTTAGTATGTTGTAGTTGACTGAAGTACTGGTGTGAGATGCGTATGGGAATTTTCTCAGGCTAGTTGGTTTGGCTGTTGTTCAGAAACCCATTTTCATAACTTCTTCCAAACTGTTTTGGTGAACTTACAGACCTTACATATAAGCCATTTAGAAAATTTTGGTCCTTTTAAAATCTTTTAGAGAGATAATTGTTTACACAGCAAAAGAGATACCAGTGAAAGAGAGCTACAGCAATGCCTACTAGTTGTGTCTCCTCCTCCCCCCTTGGATTAAGGCAGATGCCTGGCCATGCTATGACTCACACTTTTTGGTGAAGATTGTATTTCTTCCTTTATTAAATATACTATTTTAAAGGAGTACTTTTTTTGTTTGTTTCTACCACTCTGCTTTCTTCTTTCCTTTGTCTCTTTTCATCTTTGTCATACTATCCACCTCCATTTGTGATAATCTACTAGTCATCCTTTCTGGCACTATTCAGTAGTCAATATTGGTGTTAAGAAGCTTCCTACTATCCTGGATGAATAGACTTTTAAGATCAACAGGAGCCTTTTGACCATCTAATCTGATTTTCTTATAAGAAGGTGTCTATGAATTGAACTAATTTTCCCTCATCTTTAGGGCTACTATAAAACAGGTTTCTTCCTTGGGCTAACATATGGCACCCAAAAAAATTAGTTTGTTGCCTGAAAGTTTTTCTTGGGTATGAAGGATTGTTTTTAAACTGTGATCAGGATATTTGCAGGGATAGCAGCCCCAGGAAATTGAACATCCCTGGCCTTGTTACTGCACACTTGGAAGTACAAGAGAAAACTTCAGTTTGATTTAATGATTCTCTCTGATGTATGTACTGCCACAGCGTTGATACTCTCCCCAGATGCATGCTCTGTCCTATTGGCAAGTGCAGAAGGGGAGCAACATGAGACTCTGGGGTGGAAGGCAGAAATAAAGAGCATTTTCTCCTTTTTCCTTCGTGACATTAGGAAGAATTCGTTACAGAGGTTGGGACACTGTAATTTGATCATTTTAACAATAGAAAGGTGGGTAAGGACTTGACTAGTGGTCTGTGGCTGGCATATACTTTCTTCATGAGATATTTGGCAAAATGAGCTGTCATCTTTTGGTTGCATGAATACAGGTGGATGGGCATAAGCATAATGGAGTGTATTAAGCCAAGTGTAGCGTTTGCATAAGAGCAATGATGGGGAAATTAAAAGGGGTGGGACCAGTAAAGAAGTGCTGAGTATGTTGGTCCTTCTTGAGTCCCCTGGGATGTGATGTGCACCATGTATTTCTGCGTTTGTTTCCTCAGCACTCTGTGGAACATGCCCAGTTTTCAGACTGGAAAAACAGCTCTGGTTTTATGTGCTTGATTCAACTGAAACGCGTTGCTACTTTTCAGCGGTTGCACTTTCATTCCTGCAGTTTTCTATTCTTCATGCCACTGATGCAGCAGTCAGCAAAAATTCCTTTTGGAGGCCCTCAGTTTCTGGTGCTTTTGAAGACTTCCGAAGTTATAATTGTTTAAATTTTTTTTTTTTTGTGGGGATTTAATCTTGTTCAAAAAAATTAAACCATGCAGGGTGTTCTGCATTAGAGAAATGCTTCTGTTGTGTTTGGTCATTTGTCCCTTGCGACAGAACACAAAGCTACTGCTAGGAGTTACTCTGTTGCTTTCTGCAGCTGTAAATCAGAGTTGATGAGGAAAGAGTATGAAAGCGCAGTACGCTGAAACTTGGTAATTTCCAATCCTTCCTATGTGTGAATCCTCAGCAGCCTTAAAGTGCTTTCCTGCTTTTGGGAATTGTAAATAGTCAAAGCTGTCACTATCTATAAATTCAGCCCCTTGAAAATCAGTGCTGTGCACCTTGATTAAACATCCCAATGAGAGACAACAAATATGATTTAATCAGAGATTTACATTAATCAAATCTCTCTGAAAGTGAAAAGCTAATGTCTTGGTATATTGACTCATCTTTAGGGCCTGTTTAGAGCACAAAGCTTTTATTCTAGAACAAATCCCAGTTGGCCCCATCATGTAGAAACAAGTGAAATGTGTTCAGTCTTCTGCTATCTCACATCATGCCTGTTAGGCTTTGAGGCATTCAGTTTTTGTTATGTTTGGAGCTTAAGAATTTTTCCATCTGATACTAGAAAAATGTAATATTCCAAATCTTGTTATGATTGACCTAAGTGGTGTAGTGGTGAGAGTGGCTTGCATATTGCAAGAAAAATCTAAGCCTCTGCTTGATTTCCTAAACCAAGCATATTCTTATGCAATAAATAAATAAATATGGTTTTCATTATATATTTTTAGCACTGTTGTTTTATAGTCTTAAAAAGTCTATAATCTCTATACATTTAAAAAACCTGATCAGGCAAGGAAATGTTTCACATTGAAGTGTAAAACCTGAGTGGGGGGAAAAAACAAATCAGGCCAAGATCTTTAATTTACAGGGGTAGTTACGAAAAGTTATGGATGTTTGTTACAAAAGGAATAGACAAAAAATACTTTCCCTGGCCTACAACACGTACCACATGCAAAGTTTTTTATTAAATGCAAGGATATTTTTCTAGTAAAATATCACATTGTGAATACCACAGATGAATATCATGTGATACTTGTCACAGGAAACATTTTCACACACTGTTTTGCTAAGCTGAGTACAGGAACACAGATTACTTGTGGAAAATGTTGTGCTGTATTTGGGCCATCTGTGTTTTTTTCTCTAAAATTTATTTTGCAGACAAAATCTAGGGGAAAACCTGCATAGTACGAGTTTTGTCCATGCAGATATGTATGGGACCCTTTTGTTTGTGGAACTAGTTGCGAAAATAATGGCTGAATAGATAATGATATTAGAAATCTGACACTTTTATTTAAAGTTTATAAGTATATAGTATGTATATAGATACACAGACTATATGTAAATACCTATCAGTTTAGCTGTAAGTATACCCACATATGCTGTGTGTATGTTAATCTGTTTTTATATACTACACAATGCCTTCATGAAGTAATCTTTCTTGAAAAGTAGTTAAAAGACTGTAATATAATCTATCTGTACATAGGAGCAGAGGTATGTGACAAGCAAGACTGCAACGAATGTGATTATACTCCAGGTATAAAAGACCAAAGGTGAAGGTTTCCTTGTTTTTTGTGATCCTATATGTGACAGGTTAATTTTTTTAGTTAGAAGTGACATTTTAGAAAGCTTCATCTGTATGTTTAGAAGTATTAATAATATAAATTTGGAGGTAAGTTTATCATTGATACTTGTCATGTAAAAATTTATAAGGACTTGTAGGTGATAGCACTGTGACTAGTAGTATTTTTGTTATCTAGAGTTTTTATGAAAATCATAAAAGTATATACGCAATCGATAACTTTTCCATATTCTGTATTGTGATTTGGCATGAAGTTTTGGCTTCACATAATATAGGTGTTCTTTGTTCTTACTCTGTATTATTACTGTTTTATTTTTTCAAGAGCTACTAAACCCCACAGGTAATCTATCTCCAGTATTGCATCTCTTGATTTTTTTTAATCATTACATTGAAACAGTAACTTTTAAATTCTATTTTAAATGATTTCTTATATTGTTTTTTTCTATTTAAACTCTATTCTTCATCCTAATGCTTGTAGAGTATGGGGTAGGTTTAAAAAAGACTGATGGAAAAAAGCTGTTCACGTACTTACATGTAAGTGCACCTTTGTGCTTCCACAAAGGCAGCAGCATTAGGATGAAGTTCTAACTGCCAGATCATATTTCTAAAAACTGAAAGTCACAATGTAGGAAACGCTATTTAGTCTATTTTAAAAGATGAATATTTAGTTATCATAGTGTGACTATATTGAGACTCATATCAGTATGATGCACTAATTCAATCATGTCCTGTGGTATCTTTCATAATATGTAGCATATTGTCTACTTGAACCTTGTATATTATACCATAGAAACTGATTTTGAGGCTCACATAGATATAAAATGCCTGTTGCAGCAATCTGTGCTTCGGTGTTTGTTCAGCATGAAGTGGGAGTGTGTGGTTCTTTGCACCCCAGGTTTTTGACCAGGAAATTTGGAAATAATGATCTGCCAGCCTGTTAGCTATATGAACGCTAGATGTGTTTTTTCTTATCAACTATAAACCAAATACTTAACCTGTGTGATGAATTACAAACTTGTGTTTCTCCCCACCAGTAAATCTTGAGAAAGAGCAGCTCTTGAACCAGTTGACAAAGCTTATTCAAGATTTCAGGAAAAAATGTTGCTCAAACTGATGTGTTTTAGAACTTTGTATTTCCAGAACACTTCAACAATGTGTATCAATGCTGTATGTTGAAAAAAACACATTTAAAAGTGTTATTTATTCATTTTAATGGTATGTAGGACTCATTCAGAAGCGATAGTTGCAGTGTCCAACTTTGTAGGTACATGTGTGATGTAGCTTAACATACACTGAGAGATGTGGGGTGAATATGTGGTCCACAGGCTGTTTGAAGGGGCAGGAAAGACAGTAGTGAGACCAGCCTGGAGAGAATAAGTGAAGGGTGTCTCTCTGTGTATGGTGGTTCCACGAGTAGATGGACTATGGTCTGTGCCATGGGAGGGTGCTAAACCCTGATCCCTGAGAGGTTGCCATGAGTGGATAATACAGGATTGTTTTACATAATACCAAATCCTAGTCCTGAAGGTATTGGTATTATGTAGAATTCACATCAAGCCTTTTTTTTATGAAGTGCCTTCTAAGTAATTGAATTATCTGCTGCAACTGCTCTTCAGGACTGTAGATAAAAAGCAAAAGTCAAGGAAAACCCTCTTCATTTGGTGTGAATGTAGATGCATTTAAATGACTTTATAGTATTATGGGTAGTATGCTTGAAGTTAGTTTTTGAAGAAGCTAAAACTATCCACTATCCCAACCAGATAAAAAGATAAACATTAGAGAAACCTGAATGAGTTCATGACTTACTGGTGTGTTACCTGTGGTCAACCTTAAATTTATAAAACACGTTTCTTAATATAAATTAATAGAGAAAAAACTGATAAATTATATATGTAAGAGAATATTTTTGTGAGTCTAGCTTTAAATATATTCCTTAACCTGTGTTATTCAGTAGTTTTGTTACGGATGATGTTCCATGTTTTGATTTGAAACAGGATACATGATTTTCTTCTTCCACACTAAATTCTTGCTAAGTGTTTCTGCTTGGCAATGCATGAGATTAGAGGATGTTTCCAGGCTTTTAACTTTCCCACATACATATTTTTTCCCCAAGTTCTTTTGAATCTTACATCTCCACCCTGTTGTCCAATTTTTAATCTCTTACTTCTGCATGTGGCTGGAGTGCACAGCTGAGCACAGTCACAGTCTTGTCTCCCCAGCTCCTTATGTTTTGTTCCCTTGGGCACTCAACTTACTGACACTTTCCTCCCTTATTTTAAACCTGTACTCATTCTTTAATTGCAAATTAGACCAGGGATGAAACAAAATTGATATTTTCCATTCAAAGGGGTTGGCACATATTTGGAAGAAGGGGATTTGCTCTGAATTTTATGTAAAGCAAAAAAAAAAGAAAGAAAAAAAAGAAGATTCCTTCTGATCAGCTTGTACCAAGGAGGGTACATTCATTTGAGGAATTTTGTATGTCAAAATCTTTGTAAGAAAGGAAGTGGCATGCACATGGTGATCACTAGAAAGAATAATTATTGTTGGATGCTGATAAAGAGTCCCTGCTGCCTGCAAGGAGGCACACTGTATTTTAGACTAACCAGTGTGACTAAAAAAATCATGTTGCGTTGTAATTTCAGGGGTATTTTGTAAAACTTTGCAACAGTTGTAATGTAGTGTTGACAGCTACACTTCTCTTAATGTATAGCATTCTGGTAGTTGTGTGTGATAGATTGCTGTTTTAGAAGATAAATTATTGCTTGTTTAGGTTTAAGGTAATGTTTCAAAAGCTTCCTTATTTAAAAAGCAGTACATTATAAAGAGCAATAAATTCCTGGAAATGGTGTACACATCACAGACTGACAGTTGCAGAAGAAATGACTGATTGTAAGTAAAAACTCAATGTATGTGTTTTGAATAAGTTGTACCTGCATGTACTTTTTTTACATTGATTAACCAGGAAGCTTTTGCAGCCACTTGTCCAGCTTTGTAGTTTAGTCTGTTTTTAACATTATTTAGATAGGATGTAATTGATAAATTACATTTAGTGAAAATGTATTCTTCCCCATATTGGTGTTGGAAGTCAACTTAAAATTTAGTATTTTATTTTTATTCGGAGTTGTTACAATTCCAGTAGGGCTATTAATGTATAATTGGAAGTTTAAAGGCAAACATTTTGATAAAATCATGATCTTGCTTTTATGGAAGTTTTGCTTGAGACAACTAAATAGTGAAATCCTTCACTAGCTTGGCTTCTGTGTTTAGAATTTGAAAAGTTAGAAATCTAAATTAGGACAAATGATGTTTCAGCCAGGTGTATGGAGGTCTCTAAAATTCATCATTATACTCACCCAGTAGATTTTGGTAAAGCTATTTGGATATTATTCATATATTTGCATACATGTATGTGCATATAATACACAAAAAGTATGCTCCATGAGAATAACTACTGGAAATAAGTTAGGAAATGAAATTTTGTCCTAACATGGCCCTAAAAAGCCATTGTAAGTATTCTTTCTTGTGAAGAATAGTTCTTAAAAAGAGGAAATATATTTTTGCTAGTGTCAGTCTCCTGCTGTACATTTTACTGTTTGCTGAGATCTTACTTTTTCTTTAATGAAATTCCCAGTCCTTTTGAATTTGTAGAATGCAGTGAAAACTGTAGAGAGTTTGAGTATTGCTACTGAGAAATCTCTTCTCGCTTGATCCTCCCTGTACTGGATAAAAATATCTTGAAAAATACCATTCCCAACTTGTGAAGAATTCAGTTATTGTCATGAGGAAAATGGCCATAAGCTCGAATTTGGCTTGGACCCATCTCAAACAGTAACTGAGGAAGAAAGGACTGATAGGCTAAAATCTGACCCCAGTACTTTTCAGTTGCACTGGGTTTTAAGTTTGGTATCTTAAGGAAACCAGAATGATTTTTTATTTTGTCTGTCATTCAGTCTTGTTTTCCTCTTTTTTTTTTGCACTGCTCCAGTGAGTTTTGAACATATTGACTAGTTTAAAACAATTTTGATGGAGAACTATTTGCTTTAAGGATAATAACCTATAAATTTGTAAAAATCAGTGGCAGCTGGGGAGACCCTAGAGGGTATACTAATCCTTCTGACATTGACATGTATAATCAATTGCCAGTTCATTGCTTCCTTTCCTCTCTTTCAACCCCCAGTAGCTGCTGAAGGCACACGCTGCCGGAATGATGCCCAGCAATGAAAGGATCTCTCATGGATAATAAGTTTTTCTGAGGCACAGACTTTTGCCTGGTCTTTCCCTGTCATGTGTCAGAGTTTGTTGTGATGTTAGAAGTTTGAGTGCTGTGTATTACTCAGTTTGCTGGGTCCTGCTGTAGGTATGCTGTTCAACAGTGTTTGGGATTAGGGGAAAACTTGGTCTGGACAGTATTCTGCCTTCCTCTGAAGGAAGTGGGTGGCAATGTTATGTTGTAATAAAAACTATTACTACATCTTTGGCAGGTGCTTGGTGGAGGGAAATCTTGCATGTGGAATCTGGCTTTCTAATAAATTGCAGTAGGAAATGTGTTGGGTTAAAGTACCCCCTGAAGAAAGTGTGAAATGGAGCTGCTACCCTCTATGATGGTGTGGGGAAACAAGTACACTTGGTAACCTGCCACCACAAAGGAATATGATGGTGAAGTGTCTGGTGCCAGATGAAACAGGGCTAGGGACTACTGCTAGCCTTCTAGCAGGTGGAACAGATTGCAAGAAGAGTGACCTGGATATGCCAAGTTTTTGCTAATGGTTCCCAGATGTTGTGTGATGAATTGGTGAGGTGATTGAGCCATGCTCACCATGGTTGTTTCCATCTTCCTGCAGTGCACAGGACAACATACTTTGTAAGTGCTAGAGAAATGGTGCTCAGCTATTTAATATTTCAAGGGACCTGTAACAAGCATGAGAGTATGTCCAGTTTTCAGTACAGGGTCTTCCAGAATAGCACACAAAAAAATGTAACTGTCTTCAATACCAGTACTGTATACAGAGGAAATGCAGTGGTGTAAGAAAAAAGTGTTTGTGGTGGTGCTGACCAATTCAGTGTCTGGATCTGTCTGTGGGTGTCATGGTCCTGTAACAATCCCTGAGTTGTGTGTTAGGCTGGATGACAGCAGAACAGTCAAAACTGTTCTGGAGTTTTTATATATGGCAGTAAACTGTTTCAACTTGAATTATATATTCTTCTTTATTCAGATTAGTTTTCAAGATTTATTTTAATAAACAGCAGTTCTTTTAATGCTCTTAATTTTATTAGATTTGATGGTTTCTGAGCACAAGTTGGAAAAGAGAATAAAAATATTGTAGGTCACTGCTTTTGCAGTATTTTCCTGAGAGGGACCAGTTTTAGCCCACATCAATCCTGTATGAAGGATGTCCCACATCAGCAGTTTTGGTGAAGGAGCTCGCCTAGCATCAGTCTTTTTGCTATGTCTCTCTTCCCGAATCTTTTCCTTTCAGGCCACCCTGGTTTGAAAATTCATGAGTGACAAGAGTTCTGTGCACAGGGAGTTTTGTGGAACAAACATTTAGGAACTGCTTTTTCTGTTTTCATCCCTTCCACCTTTCCTTCTGTAGTAATGCCAGATCTTTATTATAGCTGCCAGTTGCTACCGTAATATTTCTTACTCTGTTGTTTTCTTCTTTGTAGCTTTGAGAGCTCTAGTCAAAGACCAGGACTCCCCTGTGCTGGGTGTTAAACAAGCACAGAATAATGTTACAGGAGTAAGATATCCCTACAATATCACCCCAAACCAAAGCTCTGGGCAGATTTCCTGTAACATGAGGAAGAGTGAAATCTTTAAAAATCTTGTCATAGGAGAAATTGCAGAAAAGCCATTTTGAGATGTTTATTTCTATTTAAAAAGTATTTACGTCATGGTAGGTGGTCACACCCCCCCCCCCCCCCCCCAATAAATGTATTAAACTTTACTAAATGATAAGTTAGCAGTTCATAATGTAACTTTCTTTCCAAAATAGAAGATATCTGTACAACTCACTTCCCTCAAGAAGACTTGCAAAGTCTTTATTTGTTGCTCTGTTTTGGGTGTTGAAAACTTGGATTGTGTTTCTCAGGAACTCTTAATGAGAATAGCCTGTTTTATTTATGTTTGGCTCTATAGCCATGTCACCATAGGCTTTCAGACACTGACAGCTCCCTTCCTTGTAAAAAAGGGAACATTCCTCTCAAACATCTCAGATAATCAGCTAATGAACACAGTGGCAACATCACCGGGAGATGCTATTACCCAGAAATCAGTAGGCAGACAGCAGACATTCTGCAGGATCACTGCAACAAACTTGCTACAGGCTTCTTGGATTTCATCTGGGGTGCTGTGGCAGCATTTCAGCCTGTCCACAGATTTCACGTGGATTTTTAACTCATACTTCTATTTCAGAGCACATTGTGCTATGCTACTATAGAATTCACAAAATATGGCTTATGATAAGAGGCCAAGAGGTAGATCTAGTGTAGGTCTTTTAGTGTGCTTTGCTGGTCACTGCTGATACTCTTTTCTCTGAATCTAACATCAGCTGAGATCAGGTGCAAAGATGAAATACGGGCAAAGACCTTGTTAAATTATTTCTTGATTGCTCCAGTTTGTCCATTATTCTTAACCAGGTTACCCTTGTTGGTTCCCCCTCCCCCATCAAGGTTTGTTACCACTGCATCTCTTCCTCAAATTCCTTTGTATTTCTCTTTCATAGTGGAGTACATAATTTTAATAGTTTATTTTTGACATGTTCCTAAGGGAAATAATACTGAAAAAAAAAAAAGAATCTAGTAGGAAAATAAAGGTCTTCCATCATGTTCTCATCTGCCTTAGAGAGAGAGCTTAATCTGTGAACACTCATTCTATGTGGTTTGCCAGTTCAAAAAGATTCAAAATTGGGTTTTGTGACAGCAAAAGAAAGAAAATGGCCTGTCTTGAATAGATATTTGAAAGTGTAATTTCCATATATAATACAGAATGCCTTAATAATTCTACAAAATAGTAAGACAGTCTGATTTGGCTAAATCTTCTGTATTTTATACTGTCATTTTTAAGTATACATCCAGGTATATAATTTTAAAGTTAATGTGCATTAGACTATGAACACTTTCAAAAATACTTACAGATGTCATGTTCAGGTCACTGATTTTTCTCTGTTTCATTGTTGTTATGCTAGTTTGCTGTTTGTTAGAAAAATAATATTAATTTTCTGTCTCCATATTTCCGTTTGTTATTAACTCTTAGTAAAGTTTTCCTTGCAGGATAATTGTGCAGCGAATTACGGAGATTGTAGTAAAGTTGCTGACTTGTTTGCAAGTAATGCTTGATCTATGCTAGCCAGCAGAAATGTTGTTGTGAAATTAGTGTACTATGATTTTTTTTTCCTCTCCAAGAACTTGTTTTCTTTAACTTGATTTGATAAAAGCAGGACTATATTTGCATAAATAGCTAAGTGATCCCCAAAAGGAAGCAGTATTTTCGCATAAAGCATGCATAAGATGTGTTTTGGAGGCCTTGCACATTTATGTATTTTAAAATGAGAGAGTGTCATTTTAAAGAAAAAAAGTAGTGTGTATTTTGAATTTGGAAAACAGAAAAACAAACAAAGATAATAAGCTTCGCCTGTTAGGAAAGATGGTAATAACCCTCATCTGTTATGTGTTCAGGTGTTGTCAGCTTTAATTTGCTTTAAATCTGGCAGTAACTGTTTTATATTGCAGTAGAAAATTGAGGAACTTGCACGTGAATTTACTAGCCTAGGTGTCTTTAGCATGTTACTTATGACTCAGATAGTTTTAGAAGTAACCATAGTGCTCTCTAAAAACATTTAATCTGAGTACCTGCTCTGGTGCATTTGCCAAAAGAAAAGAAGGAGCAGGGCTGTGCAACCTTCTATTTGTCCTAATCCAAGGTATATTTGTATAACATAGGCAGGACCTCATGTTAGATTTTTTAAAGTTTTCTGGGCTTTACTTACCTTTTCCCACTAGCTTGTGTCATATTTTTGTAAATGACTGACATTTTCTTTAAAAACCATCTCTCTGGATACATCGTGAGTATTTTAGTTTTCCGATGTTATGACTGTTTTTTGTAATCACTTGTTACTGCTAAAATGAACAGGCATTTATCAAATCTCATGCTATAACTACAGTTATTAGCACTTTCAGAATGTAACTCCCTTCCCACCCCCAGTATAATTTTGACTTTAACTTTCAAATGTTTGTCATTTGGTGTGAGGTGGATTTATGGGAGCGCAGTAGTTTTAGTGCCTTTTGGCTGAGTGTTTCTGATGACATCACTGTGATCTAGACACAGTGTGTGACTCTAGTTGGTTCCAGTGTTAAATAGTTTCATAATTATGCTAGTTTTGGCAGTTTGCTTGGAACTTTTTCCCATCCCTTTAATGAACATGTTTTACTTCTGGGCTTATGAGGCAGCCACGTTTGAGAAATTAATAGTGTGCTCTTAAAGTTAACATTGAACAGGAGCGTGCAGATACAGAAAGCTTTTGGATATATATCTCCATAGGAATGTAGTTCCTGTAAGGTCATGGCCACTGTTATCATCTTCCCGTAATAAAAGAGTACAACATTTGTTTTATAAAGTATTAGTAGCTGTGCGGAAATTGGTGTGTGTTCAGGAGCAAAAAAAAAAAAAAAAAAGCCGTACAGCTCTAAAACCTTTTTGATAATTGTGTAATATAAGGAGATGAATGGATGTTATCCCAGATTAAAAAACTTATTTCAAATGTTTGGTCAGGTTGAATTCTTCTTAAATGTAGGTATGCTCTGTTACTTGATGTGGATTGATTTCTGAGATAAAATTTTGTGTTTTATTACGGCATCATCTTGGAACATGTATGTTTTTGTTTTGGTTGCTTTTAGGTCCAACTTCTCTAAATGGTTGCAGCCATTTTCCATTGCAACAGACTTGTAGATCAGGGAAATATAGAAAGCTTATTGTATAGAACTTATTTATAGGCTAAGATCGGAGACCTTCAAAATTAAGACAGTCTAAGGGTTCTCGCCGCTTTACTTTAAAACAAACCTCCTCAAAACCTGGTGTGCTAGTATGTTTTCTTAACTCTCTGAAAGTGGTAAAAGTGTAAACTGCCTTTATTTCATCTTCAAGCATTAGTTATACTCTGTATGATTAAAGTATCACATAGACTTTGCATGAAGTTATGAGAAGATTCATTTAATGTGGTCATGTCAGTATGAAGATAGAAAACTTACTCTTGAATATAGTTGATACAATCAACAATTCAAAAATAGACTGCCTTTCCCATCCTCTTGCCCCCCCTTTCTTTTCCTCATAGCCAACATCAATATTAAAAGGCAAGTGTAATGTGATCCTATCAGATCAAATCACTAAATAGTCCCACCACAGCATTCTGTGCAATCCATAAGTGTGCTCAGGAAAGGAGGAAATGTGCTAATTGAGCTGTTTGGTCACTCTGACATCCTGAGGGTATTTTGCAAGTTCAAAACATAAATAGCAGCATGACTCATCTGAAAAAATACGTTCATGCTACATATGCACTGGTTTCCAAGAAAGAAGGTATAGTTAAAAAGATATTTCAGAAATCTTAGCTTAAAAGTCTATGATCTAAGTAAGCTGGAGACATGAAGGGGAACTGAGCTTTTCTAATTACAAAATACACATTGAATCATAGAATCAACTAGATTAGAAAAGACCTTTAAGATCATCAACCATTGCTCCAGGACTGCTAAGTCCAGCACTAAACCATGTCACTAAGGGCCTCATCTACACAGTTCTTGAGCACTTCCAGCAACAGTGATTCCACCACTTCCCTGGGAAGCTGGTTCCAGTGCCTGAAATGGTAACTCGGCCTTGTTTTAGAAGCTATCTAGGGTCTATCTTCTGTCTTCTGCAATTTCTTCAAATAAACTCAGCTTTATTCCCTGCTCCCCTCCATGCGCCCCACTAAGATTATATTGCTCATCTTTTTTTCTTACTGAAATGATATTTCAGCTTTATCAGAGAATTACCCTTTGAGTTCTGTTTTTTTTAAAGACAGACTGGAAGGAAAGAAACTGTCTCTTCAATTGTTTTTGAAGTTGTAGACTTATTTAAAATGCATCATTACATGTAACGTAACTTTTTATTTTCTTATTCTATTTTTGCATGCATAAAACTATTAAGAAGCAAGTAATGTGAGGATCTCATTTTGTAATTTCTCTGAGAGAAATATGAGAAGTATTATAAATACCAAGCAGCATGCAGGGAAACACATGATCTATCCTATACAAAAACTCAGTGCAGTTTAAGCTGTCTGCTTTTTGGTGATTAGAGAATTTACAGAATATTACAGTTTCATACTGCAGTACTTGACATTTGCTCCCCAAACCCTTCTTTTGTGAACGCATTGTTGATCCTAGTAGTGCCGTGACTCAGAGAGCATTTTGTTCCTTTTTTACAACAGACTGCATCAATGGAAGAAATAGTTCGGCTTGGGCCAAAAATTGTAATTTGCTTCTTTTCTAACCTGCTTTTCTAATACAAGAATATTTGCATTACTTTTCTTGGCTCTCTTGCACTTGAGTTTTGTAGTTAAACTGTCATTCTGGAATGTAATGGGAATACTAGTGAGGTGTTTAAAACTCTGAATTCAGCTAATTAAGATTTTCTTGTGTCTGTGAATTTTACCTTGCAAGGTTCATATCATCTACTCTAATTGAGCCATGTTTCCTGCTTCTGAATTCCTTCAGGTGAATAAGCTATATATAAGCCCAAGATGAGCAGGTGTCCTCAGTTCATGTATCTTTTCTGGAGCTATTCTGAAAGTCTGCAAAAATATTTTGCTTTGTGAGTCAGTTTCAATTAGCTGAAGAATGACTGACATCTTGGAACCATGTGAGGTGGTTTCTTGTGTAGCTGTGTGAGCTCATAAAATTCAGTATTTTCTTGTATTTGTTTTGGTGGTCTGCAGAGCTATGTCTCTGAAGGAATATTTCAGCAGAAATGCAGCTAAATGAGAAGTGTTCAATTGACAATAATTAAATGATTTTTTTAAAATAAAAGTGAATGTATTAATTACAATTTTTTTTTAAAGTTGTCTAGCTAGTTTTGTAATGATTTGTGCAGTTAGACTCATGTACAGAACTGGATTGATGGAAAAATAATAACACAAGTTTAGTTTACCACAACTTCACCATGTTGGTCTCCCCATATTTATTTTCTTCTTTTTTTTTTTTTGTTTTTGATTGACTCAGCTGCTTTCTTTCCTCTAGCAGGAAGACCACGAAAGTTGTGGTTCCAGTTCAACAAACCGCAGCACCATGGAAAGCATGAAATCAGCAGTAAAACCACGACGAGTTCAGCAGTCAGCTTCTCCTGACCCTGATTTACCCCCAGGTAATCCATAATTTCAGAAGCTGAACTGTATTTGAATGATATAAAATACCTAAATTTCATTCAGGTGGCCAGAGTGTCTAAGTTAGACTAGGATGTCTTTGTTGACCTACAAATCATGTAAAGTTGAGTGAAATACTTGAATATTATCAAATAGAACCAAATTGCAGTAAAATGTGGTTAATCCTTATACCTTTCCTTCCATTTGGTTGAATAAATTTACAGAACTAATTTATAGTTCGTGGTAGATTAGAGTGAAAAATAAACTGTAGGGTTAGTGTGTTAGATTTTACCCTCTGCTGCTTTGCTTCTTCTGTTTAATACTATGTTTTCTGCTGCTTATTAACTGCTCAGTGGTTCACATTAAGTCCTTTTCTTGTATGTTTTCAGACAGTTTGTTTTCAGAAC
The DNA here is from genome assembly GCF_034315485.1 of Pezoporus occidentalis. Lineage (NCBI taxonomy): Eukaryota > Metazoa > Chordata > Aves > Psittaciformes > Psittacidae > Pezoporus > Pezoporus occidentalis. The sequence goes on along the minus strand of NW_026914940.1, from coordinate 21,151,451 downwards.
TATTCTTATAATAGTTTAAAGGTGTGGTTTTCTCTTTATGAGAGTAATCATTCTGAGAGATGTTTCTTATCAAGTCCTGTATCTACTGGTAGAAGTGCTCACCACCATCCTCCCCCCAACCCTCTTCCTGATGTGGAATTTGGCTCAGTTGAACTTTGACATTTTTGTATCATGTAAATATTTCCAAGGAACTATATGTTTGATTACTGTTGTCTCTGAGTTTGTACAAAAATTTGGAGTATGAGGTGTTTTGTGCAGAAGAATGAAATTTGAGAGTACTGGAATGAATTGCAGTTTGCTTTCTTGGGGAATGTATTTCAGATGGGTTAAAGACATTAAAGTTTTTTGTGCGAGGCTTTTTTTTGTCTTTTCATAGAATTATAGAATGGTTTGGGTTGGAAGGGACCTTAAAGATCGTTTAGTTCCAACCCTCCTGCCATCGGCAGGGGCACCTTCCACTGGACCAAGTTGCTTAAAGCCCTGTCCAAGCTGGCCTTGAACACTCTTTTTACAGAAAGTTTATGCTTTGCCTTGAATCAAGAGATAATATTGAAATTTGTCATGTGGAATATAATGTACTGCAGAGCATCATCTTGCTTTGGAGTGGCTACTTGAGGAGCCAGATCTGGAGGCTTTCGTAAAGCTCTTGGATCCAATAATCTCTGGTTGCCTGGAATTGCAGGGTTCTTGGCATCCACAAGTTGCTACCATGGACAGTGCTTCAACTCTGGCAGTTCCTTGGTCCTTGGTTCTTTGGGTCTCACCTATGAGTCAGAGCCTTGCCAAAGAACTGGGTGATTATATGGCCTTCAGTGACAGTTCTTGAGTTTTGTTTCCTCAAGTTTGTTTCTGTCAGTGCTATCTATGGACTCCCCAAAAGGTGTAGTCTTAGACAATTGAAGCCTCTGAATTTAAAACTGTATCATTAACTGGCTTTTTTTTTTCAGCATAGTTACCAGACTAGATCTCTATGGAATGTATTGAATGTATTTTTAGATAGAAGTGAGTAATGTTACAAATTTTAAAACATGGAAATTTCTAGTTTTATTTTTTTTCCCAGCAGAAATGGGTTAGCTCCATAGTTACATTCAATATACATAAAAGACATGAATATGTGCAGTATTTAATTTCTTTACCATGTTGTTAAAATATGAGTGTTTACTGCATGCTGGGAATTCACAGACGAGGTCATTTTTCCAATCACATTATGGCTGTAAAAATGTAAATGGATTTCTTCCCAACAGGCATCAGTGCAGGTCCTTACTATTTGGGTTGTTGACAGCAATTGATTTTGTTATGTCTCACAGGGGTCTCACTGAGCATGATGTGGCTATATTAGCTTTTAGAATGAAAAATGTACTAGGCATATTAATGTTTAGTTAACTTCTAAAACAAATAGGTGTAGTATGCGTATACTTGAAATGTAACCTAGGAAATGCTGTTCATTTTTCCAAACCTATGTCTAAATGTCTTTCAAGTAAAAACATTACTGTCATTAAAATTCTTTGTGTACAACAATCCGTAGTTTTCCTTTTTCTTAATTAGTTTGAAAGTTGATTCTTGCCACCAAAAATCTATTTTTTATTCTAGAGCGTATTCCTAGTAGTTACACTTTTTTCCCTATAGTTTATTACATTTCCAGGATTCTGATTGACTTAACTGCTCTGAATGTTTAAAGAGTTCTAAGTCCTGTGATTTTTGGATAAATAAAGGCTAGTGATACTTAGTGTGTTTTAATTTTGATTTTGAAAGAAAAAGTACAAGTTGGAAAAAACAATTCTAGTAATAAATGAATTTGGCATCATGTCTTCCTTATATCTCCTAAGAATTTGTTTCATTTTATAGGTTATGTTCAGAGTCTGATCAGGCGTGTTGTAAACAATGTCAACATTGTGATCAACAATCTAATATTAAAGTATGTGGAAGATGATATTGTTCTCTCAGTGAATATTACTTCTGCAGAATGCTATACAGTGGATGAGTTTTGGGATCGAGCATTTATGGATATCTCTGGTGAGTGGATGTGTTTTGGTTTTAGGTATCACTGTAGAGGCATTCAAATTCATATCAAAATCAAATCAAATAAAAATGGCTCTTTGTCAGAAGATACTTCCTGTTTTAATTTCTTCTCAGTTTTTCCCTTGTCCTTCATTTTGGAGAGCCAATTAAAATTATATTGATTTTTTATTGATTATATTGAAGCAATATTGATTATATTGAAGCACAAACATCCTTCAGTTTTATGCTTGCTGCTGTTAGTGAGTGCTTAGGGAATCTATTTCTATTTTTGTGAATGAGCAGTAGTATCTTAAGGCATTTCATTACAACTCTTTGTGAGATCTTAAAACTCTCTGTCTAGAGAGGTAGTAAAATGTGCTACACTGTAGTGAGCGTGGCATACCACTGCAAGATGTGCTTCATCTTGCTTCGTATTTTCAGGGAAAAAAAGCCCCAAATGACAATTTTTTTATTTTTGTTTTGGTCTTCAGTGTCTGAATGTCTCCATCTTTGAATTACCACTGTTTGCACCTAAGTCCAGGTGTTCTTACTGACATTTGTAGAGGTGGAATTTGGGCACAGTAAGAGTACTCCAAGATCACACAGAAGATCTCTGTTAGAATGGAGAATTTACGTGATGGTTTCCTGACCACTGGACCCATTTCTTTGTTCTGGCTAGAATTATCTAATATGACAAAATTACAAAATACGTTTCATGTTGTGATTGCTGCAATAGCTTTTGTTTGCTTTGAAAGATTTGAAGGAAAACTTTTTGGGAAAATCTGCAAGATTCTTTCTTGGAGAATAATGAGAATAATATTTATTTGTCTTATGCTTGCACATGAAGCAGTACTCTTATTTTATAAATAGATCTAAGGTACAGTGAAGGGATGTAAATTTGAATTGGGTGTAACTAATTTGTCCTCACTTTCAAGTATTCAGCTGAAGAAGTCTGTGACAGGTTAAATTATTCTCTTTAGTCACATAAGCAAGTACTTAGCTCATGATTTAAATAATGACCACCCATCCATTTTGTATTGCTTTATTCTAGATAAGAACATGTAGCCTAACTTATTTTTCTTATGCGTTATGTTTTTTAAACTATATACTTCTTTTAAAGCCACTGATCTGGTACTGAGGAAGATGATCAACTTTTCTGACTGCACAGTATGTCTTGATAAGAGAAATGCTAGTGGTAAAATTGAATTTTACCAGGAACCTCTGCTGTACAAATGTTCCTTCAGGACTCGTCTGCATTTTACTTACGATAACCTCAACTCCAAAATGCCATCTATTATTAAAGTAGGTATCCAAAATTTTATTTTGCTGCTTGCTTGTGAAGTTTTGAGGGTTTTTCAAAATATACTTTGGGATTTAAAGTAAAATGAAAAGCTAATGCTGGTGGGTTTTGTTAATGAGATTTTGTGATTGTGTTTTGTTCTTATAATGCAATTAGTCTGTGCACAGAAACAGCATGTGAAGAGGGAAGTAATGCTCTTTACTATGTTCTGTTTTTCCTGAAGTTTTAAAAAAGAAAACATAATAATTGTAAGGGAAAAAAAGACGCCTACAGATAATCTGTTAAAAAAAAAAAAAAGCCCAACATGCCTGCGATGAGATGGAAATGATTTTCTACTTATGTTGTTCTTTCAAATGTAGCTTGAACTTTCATAAATAACAAGAAACTTCAGCGTATTAACGCTAAGAAGTGAACCATGTGAAGTGGATTAGCAAGCCAAGCTCAGTTCCCAGTGAGCAGGGGTGCAATATTACTTGTGGGCACCTGACATGAGGTGATGTTTGCTTTTTGCAGTGCAAAAGCGAAACACTGGGTTGGTGGAGAGACTAAAATACCTTTCCCTCCTACTTTTCTTTTTCTGCTCTGAGCAGTCTTAAATGTGAGATTCCTCTTCCCTTCTTCCTTCCCTTCATCCCCCCCTTTCTCGATGAATGCTGGTAGTGCCCATTTAATTAGTTGAGAACTCTTCTAAATTAAGACACAGTATACTAGGCTTTTCCTGTTTTAATAAAAAGTAAGCTTCAGGTGTATGCACTGCAAAATAGTCAATTTTGAGATAACTTTTGATGGACGTTTCTCAAGAATATGATGTGAAAGTGTCACTCTTTCAGTTAGGATACTGCATTTGTTTGGCTCATGGTTTAGGAACTCCTAGGCTGTTGTGAACTTAAGGTTGGGAGCTAATTAGGAATCATGTCCAATTTGGAGAATGCCCCTGTTTCTTGTATGTGCTGCACAGCTGTATGCCTCTGATTACTTTGGGCAAATTTGGAGATTTGTGGATATGATAGTGGCCATATGAGTCTTTATCCAGATAATAATTGTCACAAAATCTTGGATACTTCTTTTTTTTTTTTTTTTTTTTGGCTCAGGGTAACTGATAATAATTTGGAACATGTCCTTATTCCAAGTTTTATAAACAAAAAAGTATGTAATCATAGAATAGTTAGGGTTGGAAATGACCTTAAGATCATCACGTTCCACGCCCCCCTGCCATGGGCAGGGACACCTCCCACTAAACCATATCACCCAAGGCCTCGTCCAGCCTGGCCTTGAACACCACCAGGGATGGAGCATTCACAACCTCCCTGGGCAACCCATTCCAGTGCCTCACCACCCTTACAGGAAAGAATTTCCTCCTTATATCCAATCTAAACTTCCCCTGTTTAAGTTTTAACCCGTTACCCCTTGTCCTCTCACTACAGTCCCTAATGAAGAGTCCCTCCCCAGCATCCCTATAGGCCCCCTTCAGATACTGGAAGGCTGCTATGAGGTCTCCACGCAGCCTTCTCTTCTCCAGGCTGAACAGCCCCAACTTTCTCAGCCTGTCTTCATACAGGAGGTGCTCCAGTCCCCTGATCATCCTCGTGGCCCTCCTCTGGACTTGTTCCAACAGTTCCATGTCCTTTTTATGTTGAGGACACCAGAACTGCACACAATACTCCAGGTGAGGTCTCACGAGAGCAGAGTAGAGGGGCAGGATCACCTCCTTTGACCTGCTGGTCACGCTCCTTTTGATGCAGCCCTGGATACGGTTGGCTTTCTGGGCTGCAGGCACACACTGCCTGCTCATGTTCATTTTCTCATCAACCGGCACCCCCAAGTTCTTCTCAGGGCTGCTCTGAATCTCTTCTTTGCCCAACCTGTAGGTGTGCCTGGGATTGCTCCGACCAGGTGTAGGACCTATGGAATATCTCTGAACTCCAGTGATAATAAGGAATCATCATAGGACTGTCTATAGTTTACTAGTTACGGTCTTTATGTTCTGTGGTGACAGTATGATTACTGCATATCGACAGTGAATCTTAATGTTAAAAAGCCTGATTTTTAAATTAGCCATATAGTTCTGTTAATTTTGGAGACATAATCTGTACCTGGCTAAGTCCTATATGCCAGTTTTGCAGAGCAAAAGTTTGTGATCAAATTACAAACCTCTGACAGCACACATTAATGGAAATACTGACACAGTCTTCCATATAGTTTAAAATGATACTGTTGTAAAAATGACGATTATTGTTTTTTCATTATTACTTAATTTTTTCAGTGGATACTGGACTAAAATAAAAAACATACTAGAGTACTCTCAGGCAGTAGTAATTTAATTAAGTTTGTATTAAGCTTTTCTAGTTATCTTTCTTTGTGGTCATTTATTGCCCCTGCCCCTTTGTAAGGCATATTTCAGCTGGTTCAAAGCCGTCTTTTGCTTCTCCCCCTCCACCCATATAAACTCTTAGGTATTTTTATTTTCTACATAGTTTACTTACTTTTAAATCTTTTTTTTAACATTTTTTCTTTCTCTCACCTTCTTTTTTTTTTTTGCTTTTTCAAGAAGATACTGTTTCTGAACATATTCAGAGATGTGCTCAATTGAAACATTTAGATATATGATGATAGATCAATATTTAAGTGAATTAATATTTGTCTATAATGATCTAAAGAATAATGGTCCAAAGGTGAAGAAAGAAAAGATGGGAAAGAATCAAAATGAAGGACTTTGTGTATTAAAACCAGTGTATTTAAGTTTTCTTTTAGCACGCAAAGACTTTTATGAAACTCTGTAACAAAAATGAAAGTTTAATCAGATGTTCTTATGTGACTTATGATTTAGAAATTTCTTCAACAACAATTGTAAACAAACAACCAAAACATTTATATATATATACGCAAATGTATTACATCTGACATTTCAGCCTGCAGATCGCTTCTGCAGCAGCCCAAACAGCATATACTTTTGACAATTATTGTCTGCAGCCCTTTGCCTTGTGTTGTATTGCAGATTTTGCTTTTAGAAATTAGAATGCTCATACAAAATGAATATGATTTAAAAGTTGGCCGTAATAATGACAGAGCTTTGTTATTATTTGCTTTGTTCTCTTTCATTTTATAGATTCACACATTAGTTGAAAGTTTGAAACTTTCAATCTCTGATCAGCAGCTTCCTATGTTCATACGTATAATGCAACTTGGGATTGCTCTTTATTATGGAGAAATAGGCAACTTCAAAGATGGGGAAAGTGAAGATTTGATTAGCCACACTAAAGATATGTTGGGAAATATCACAGGTAAATATACTTTTATATTTTAAAAAGAAATGTTAAAAACATTAATTTCTTTGCTTTTTACAAGTATAAATTGCAAGGCTAGTCATTGCAAAGTGTCTTGGCAATCTGTAGTTTGTTAGAGGCAGTTCATTGTGCTGGGTAAGTACGAAGTGCTCTAATATATTTTTTATGTTCTATTCTGAAAAGTATTCTGATGGTCCTGACTAAACTAAGGTTAGATGTTATCCAAGACCACTGTTTTAGGAGTTGTGACACAGTAGGGTGCTTCGGGTTTATCTGTCACTACCATGCAACAGTGATGCTCCTGCTATGTGGAACTGAGCAAATAAGATGTCTGTAAACAGTTTTTGTATTTTCTGTAAGGCTCAAATAGCTTTCTGCACTGGAAACTATTTGCCTTACAAGAAATGTGGAGTTTGTTACCCAAGACATATGATTAGAAGTACTTAATATTCTTATTTGGGTTCATTTTTGAACAACTGTGAACATGACTTCCTAGTTTTTAATAAAATAGTAATCTAACAAAGAAATAGTATCATGTAACTTCACACTGATGTACACACGAGTTGTCAGACTAAGGTTGCAGTGATGATAACTACCAAGGAGGAAATCTGTAATTTCCTATGCAATTTTTGTTCAACTACATTGTGCTCAAAAATTGTCATTGAGTTTAATTATATGCTCATATATATTTGACAGAACAGCCTCCTCCAGAACACAAGATGACAATTGTTTAGTTGCGAAGCTAGAGAACTGTAGAAACAGTTCAATTCTGGCTTTCCTGCAAAATGTTTTGCCACATAGAGGCTAAAACTGATACCATTTGTGCATTCATACCATTTATGCTTATTTCGTACATAGAGTTTAGTATATGTGTAGGCATACATACACACACATAAATAAAACTTCTAAATACCTAATTATTCCCCCCCCCCCCCCTTGTTCAGTGCAGTTAAGCAGGAGTGCCAGATTGACATTAATCAGGTTACCCATGCCATCAGTTTGTGACTTTCTTTTTTCTTCTGACTTCATATTATGTCTGTGTCCCAGAAGGAAAACCCCTCACTTTCTTAGCACTTCATGGTACCTTTCTTATCCAATTTTCCAACCACAGATTTGAGCTTTTCTGAAGAAACTTTGAATGTGCTACTATTCTCTGAAAAGAAAAAGAAAAAAGTGATCAAGTCCAATACTAAATGACAAGTGTTATCTGCTGAGCTACTTTAGCTACAGTTTTCTTTTGCAAGAGTAACACTTCATGAAATCCAAGACTAATTCTACTGGAATTGTGCCTAAATTTAATAATGTACAGACCTCCGTCATAGATTGTGTTCTTATAACTCTTTGAAAGAGTTCTGGAGATTCATTAAGCAGTTTTACCCAGTATTTATTCGTAAGCAGTCCCCACCCTTCCAGTTTAAATAATTTACTGGGTTCAGTTATCACAACTTCTTAGTCTTTTGGACGGAACTTACATTTATTATGTTGCTGTTGACATAATAAAATCAGTCACCTATACATGTCTAAGAATATTCCAGCAGCAGTTGGTTTATTCTTGTATACCCCAATGTAATACCAAGGCCTAGAGATTTTTCAGCAGAGTAGCCTGTGTCGTGAACATGTATTTTGGTACCTGAAAAAGTCTGCTCACATTCTGTTTAAGCTGAAAGCATTCAAAATACACAGATAAAATTACAGGTCAGAAATACAGGTAGAAACTCACTTTAATGTGGTCTAAAAATTCACTTAATACTGTATGTGCACTGCACAATGCTCCTGCTCAGGGCTGGACAGGGCTTTTTTTTCTGATGGGCAGAGGGCTACCTGAATTGTGGACCTGGATATCTGTCCTGCTAATGCAAAGGAGGAAATCGATGTATTTCAGAGCAGAGTGATAGAAAAGTGAGAAGGGTTTGGACAAGGGCCTGTGGGAGAACCAGTGGTTGCATTTGTGGTAGGATTGGATTTGAGAATAAGCTTTCGCTTTGTGGTGGAAAATTTGCTAATGTAACTAGACGTGTAAACAGTTTTGGCATGAAAGAGGACAAGAAGCCAGGATGCAAGGGAGAGACTGGAATTTAGTTGTATAGAGCTGTTGAGGTTGATGATCTGAGGCTGAAATACTAGAGCTGGTTAAGTAAAGAATGATCTGAAATGACTGAAGAACAGAAAAAGCTCAAGCAGAAGTTTAGCACTTGTTGCGTGCACAACAGTGGACTTGAAATGGAAAGTTGCATTGCTGAGGGAGGGATGCAGGGCAGCGGGACAGACAGGTGAGGTGGGTCTGCATGATGAAGTTAAGAGATGCTGAATAGGAAGCTTGGGACAGATAAGAGAAGCTGGAATCATGAGCAGTATGAGCTACTGAGCTTCTGAGAGTGGTTTTAAGAGTTTCTGGTGCTACCTACTCTGAATATTTGCCTTAAGAATCTGTATTGTGGAAGTTTAGGGTTTGTTTTTTTTATTTTCTTTCATAAAATGGAATCCATGGCAGATGTGATTCCAGCATATGAAGTGTATTTTTCAGGTGTAAAATGGCAATAATAACAGTAACTTTCCATCCCAAAGGATGGAAACATCCCAAAGGAATGTTATGGTATTTTCTAATATTTGTAAAGCACACTGACCTTATCATGATCTTTACTCTCAAAAAGCTAACTGAAAGTAAAGTAGGCCTTTGAACGCAAGTAGTTAACACTTCTACAGCAGGAAACAGAATAAAATGTTGCATAGATCCTATGAAACTCATTTTTTAATGGGCTGAGTTGCTCCTTATTGAAAACTGTGGTTGGAACAGTAGTGTGAGGAATTTTTTGGATACCAATGGAACAGAAAGCAGGTCATGAGAATGAGTTTACTATATTGTCAGCTTTGGGCTGAATATGAGATTTGAGTTGACTGAGAAAACCAGGTACAAGTAGTTTGTTACAGCGAGAAATTCTAGGTGAGCGTTAGTTGTTGAAGGAATTGATTCTGCCGTATTCTAATAGGACAAAAATGGAAGAACTGAAATAGATTTATTTATCAATACTTGATGAGGAAAAGCAGCTGCGCCCTGTGTTAAAGGGTTTGGGTGGGGGAGTGGAGAAACATAGTGGAGAAAATGACCCCTAGTTTGACTGAAATGATGTCAGGAAAAAAGGTCATGTGTGCAGTTACATTTTCCTGTGTGTTTTTCTCATCCCTGCGCTTTCTGTCTGTCTTCTCATAAGGGTTAGAAATGGACATATACAAGATGATCTTTGTACCTGGCTATATAATATTATTTCAGCTTTTTATGTTTTCCTGTGTTTTGTGGGGTAAATGACCTGTGCAGTAAACCCCTATAATCTTTTTCTACCTCCATTATTGGAGGGGTTTTTTTGCCTATATATTTTGGTATCCTTCAGGAACAGTAGGTATACTTGCAATTTGTATTTCAACAGACTGAAGATTCAGCGTAGACAGACACCTCTGGAATGGGCTTTTTGGAGTCAATCCGTTGTGCAGCTGTCTGATAGTGTGACAGTAACTAACTTTGTTGTAGGCGTCTATAATAATGGATTGTAACTGGTTGCTGAGATCCCATTAAAACATTAATGCTTCTTGAATAGAGACCCCTCAAAATCTGATTAAATCTTTGAAATATAGGAGTCACACGTTGGCCTTTAGTTTTTACTTATAAGAGCTTAAGTATCAAGACAGTTTTCCTGCTGTTGATTTTAAAAGTGGTTTCATGTAGATGGCAGAATGCAAGCAACTTTTTTTTGTTAGTGCTTCCGATGAGCAAAGTGTATTTCCAGTTGCTCTGCTTGAACTTGTATGTGAGATATAAAAAAACCACTTTTTGGTTTTGCATTGTCAGATAACTAACATCTTCCTGTCCCTATTTGGTATCTACACTTACATATCACTTTAATATTAACTGCCTAGTTATTTGTACCTCAAATCAGTGGCACTTGCCCTTTTGTTGTGGTATTTCACGTTATTTAGTCTCCTTTGCCGTTAAAATAGAAAATCCATCTCCTACCTCTTGTCCTGGCTCTGGTGTTTTAAAATCACTGCCACTTGTTTGTGTGTCACCATTAAGTAACTCATACATCTGCTCTGAATTTTATTGAGGTTGGGATATCATTTAAGTAATTGGAATTTTAAAGTAATTGATTAGCACCACCAAGTAATTTCATGGGGAGTACTTTATTAGTGTTATTCCAGCACTTCAAAATTGTTGTGGCATCATTATTTATTGGGTAGTTTCAATTTACAGTAAGACAAGGCAAGTAGACTAGGAGCAGAAGCTTGGGGAAGTTTGTTTAACTAGATGGAGATACATACCATGAGAAAGCAGATTCTCTGGAGTTGAACCTGAAGGTTTTCTATAATATTACATTCTCATTCCATATCCAGTAGACTGTGCAACTTGGTAGTAAAAGGGAGTTATGATTTCTTCCCTTGATTTACGGTTGTCTGTAAGGTGGGAGTGTATTCTAGTGTAGTAGGACCCAGAGGTTTGAGTTTAAGGAAGATTATGTTATCAATGGAGAAATAAGAAATCTTGAAGTTTTAACTGTTTTGCAGTACTGGTACCTTGGCTACGAATCACTGTAGTGGGTTGTTGTCTACAAAATAAGTGTGATACCTCTTAAATGTATCAGTATACAGTCAGTTGAGTGTGTGACTTTGTAATTTGTGCTACAATTATGATGGCATCAGATTTTCAACTAGAAAGTGTTGGCTGTACATTTGCTTTTAAAAGGAGATACAGAATGCCTTTCAGACTAGAGCTTGGTGCATAAGATTTTAGTTTCTGCTGGTGTTCGTATTATTTCCTCCCTGTATCATAAATACATGCAAAGGAAAGTCATACAGGAAATATTTATTACCCTGAAAGCATATGTGGTGTTATATTTGTGATTCTCCAGGGACAGGTCATGCTGCAAGGACAGATTTAAGGGCTATTGCATTCTCAAGGTCAGCACCAAAGCATTTGTTATCAGTCAGATAACTCTTGCTCCTTCTAAATGTCTCTCTCTTTTCTTTTTTTTTTAAATATGATTTATCCCATTTTTTTTTGTATTCATGATTAATTATAGTGTCCTAGCTGTGAGTTTGCAGTCACTTCTTTAATTTATAACAGCTAAAATATGGATGAGGAAATGAATTTAATATCTACATTACTTAGGGATACAAGAATGAACATCTACAGCTGTGTTCTTGAAGTGCTTACCAAGTTTCATTTAGGCAGTTTCATGGTTGATTCAACCGGATGAAAATGCCTTGTATTGCCAGCAGGGATGGTGATGTATTCCCTCCCTCTACCCCTAGTGCCAGCTCTTGTATTTAGGTAGCTACAGTCTTAGCTGGATCAGCCTTACCTGGTTGCAAACTAACACAGTCAGTATTACTTTGAAGTATTTAGAGGATTTTGTGGGTTGCTCACTAGACTGATGTGTGTTTGTTCCAAAGTTGGACTGTTTAATACATAGTGTTTGTAGTAGTTTCAATTTAGCGATGGAAGATAGGTGTATCTTCCTCTTTTTCTGTCTTCTTTCTCATGGTATATAGATATCTCCACTGTAGTCTAGCTGCTCTTGTGTGTTCTTATATTGGCTTCCAAAATACTAAATAATGTTATAAACCAAACTATTATTTGGCATCTTTTACTGTTGTCTCTGTGTGTACACATCCTGCAGCAAGAGGTATGCTAAGTGATGGCTGAATGTTACGCATGACTCCACTTTTTTTTTCCTTTCTTTTGGCAGACCTTCTACCATTTCTTCTGCACTTGCCAGCTGTAGTCTAGGTTAAACTACTCTAGTCATGCTCTTTATCAAGTTTTTTTTCCTTCTATATCTGACAGTAAGTCTTGGCCATTTCCAAGGCTCTGTGTGCGCCTCTTCTGTATTTCCTGTGTTTCAAGATTTACAGTTGGGTTGAAATCTGATCTCTGACGCTGCTTTGTAAAGAGAGCAGGAAGGAAGCTTGCATTGCCCTTGTGGGAGAAGGTGTCCTCACCTCTAAGTATGTGCAGGGAATTCTTATGAGTGGTTTTTCATGTGCTTTCTCCCATTGCACAAGTGTATAAATAATTAGACTAAAAGACTAAGACTAATTTGACTAAAGAGTAAAAACTTTGAAATGCATAGGAATTGTATCTCTGAGTACAGGGTATAGGGGTTATGCCTACTTTTGTTCTTGGATAAAAAATACATTCGATACTGTATCTGTCCTGTACTGTGCCATTCAGAATGGTAATTCTGAAGTAGCTAATACCCTGCAGGAGTCATATAAGAGTGGTGATGAAGCCAGACAGGCTAAGCTAATTGTGCTGTTTGTACATGCACCGTGTTACTGATTTGGATCATGAATCTCAGACTTGTATCTTTTGGAAAACCCATATTCTGTCCTAAATGTTATCTCAACTGTTGGCCTTCTACGAAAAAAAAATATTTTTTTTTTGTCTTGCAAGTGGCATACCAGCTTTTTTTGAGTCTAGATAAACCTGTACCTTTGAATACCTGAAAAGTTACTTTAAAGAAAGGTTTTTTACCTCATCAGGGCTTTTACAATTGAGGTCCTTTTTTAATTTAACGTTAAAATTGAAAGCGACAAGATTGTAGTAGATCATTATTTAGAAGTTGTCTTGAAAACATGACAAATTCTGGTCTTACTGCAGATGTATGATAATAGAACTATTGCAAAGACCTTTTTTTGAGGAAAATGTTAATGAATCAAACAAGTGTTTGCAAATTTATATTCAGAAATTGAAAATCTGTGTATTTTCTATGATCATAAATCAAGTATCTCATATGTGGAATACTGTCCCAGATAAATTTCACATACTACAATTTCAAGTATAATAAATTAATTTTCAAGCATGATTGATTGGAAATTTGACTTAGTTTTCGTTTTAAAAGGTGCGGAAGATGAAACAAGCTCAGTAATGCAATATCCTACGCAGTATATTAATCAAGATCCTTACTTACATCAAGATGATGACCAGCAACAAGGATGGGTTTCTTGGGCTTGGTCTTTTGTTCCTGCTATTGTGAGTTATGATGATGAAGAGAATGATTCTGCTGGAACTGATGATGGAACAATGCTGCATCAGCAGAAATCTCAATCCCTCAAGGATCCTATTGTTTCAGTTGGGTTTTATTGTACAAAGGCAACAGTAACTTTTAAGGTAAGTATTTCCCTATGTTTTATAGGATTTACTTGGCTTGTTGAGAAAGCACATAAAGGTTATCTGAGTGCTTGTGTACTGTTTGACTTGAAACAGGGAATACTACATTAACAAATAACAAAAAATGTGAACATTGAAGGTATGGTGTTGTTATTGCAATGTAAGGTGTTTATGCCATTTGAGCTAGAATTTGAGCGCAAACATTTTCATCTTAAAAAGAAACTAGTTTACTTAGTTTTTTTTTTTTTTGTGGAAGAGAAAGCATAAAAGGTTTTCTATGATCATTTATTGCAGATTCTATCTGATGTTTGTTTATTTCTTTATGAAAAAGCCTTAGTATCATATAGTTTGTAAATTATAGGTGTGCTTTTTTCTTTTTTTAAGCTGTAATATGTGCAAATATGCATTTAGATTGATAATATTGAAATTATTTTCCATGGGTTGGAATTGAAATAAAGAAACAAAAGGCTAAAAGGCATACACACTCTGAGCTATAAATTATGTATGTGGAGAAAGAGTTGAGTATTTTTTGCAAACCAGTCTCAAAACAGTTGCTGAGCTTCTCTCTAGTCCTTGCATAAGCTTATTGGAAAGTCTGAATAAGATACTGACATGTACTGACAGAAATGAAAAATTAAGTTTCTGGATTAGCAAAATACTTTTCACATGCCAAACTATATGCGTGCAGTTCTGTATGCAGAACTATAGTAGAAACTGGCTCTTGGTTGTACAATTAAACATATGTTAAATCAAGGCCAGAATCCTTCAGAACAGGAAATACTACCGTTTCTATGAAAAGCAGGATAACTAAGATTGATTTTTATGACTTTGAGCCTTTCAGATTAACAGCAGTACTTTTCATAATCCTTATATAATGTTTATGTGCATGATTATACTCTCAGTACCATCAGCAGCTCCTTTGTTGCCTGTTTGGCTTGTCATTTGTGCACAAGAGAGTGCTTTAAGGGGCTTCATGGCTACTTTCTCTTAGCTATTTTTGTTTGGCAGAGCATTTAGCTGCTCAGCAACTGTCGGAAAGGATGAGACAAGTGACTTTGGGACTTGCAAGCATTCCGTGGGGGAGGCTAATGTTTTAAGCCTTCAGTCTTCTGTCAAATTTGATTGCATAATATAACTTCCACAAACATTCAGTTTTGTTCTTTTGTGTTAGTCTGCTTCAGCCATAGTTTAAAACAAAGCAAAAAACCAAACCAGCAGAAAAGCCAGGCTAAAAATAAATAATGGAAAATAATTTCTTCCTCCTTTAGTTAAAAAACCCTGAATTTAAATCTGAACAACCAACCAAATGTCAAATTTCTCATTTTTCGTGGCTCAGCATCTTCTTACTTTTGTGTGTTGTCATACAGTAGTAATTTTGTGCTCTCTTTCCTCACATGAAAAAACTCATTAAAAATAATACTTATTTCTCTTTAGAATATGATTTGCTGCATTGGGCTTTTCTAATGTTTCATTGGCAAGTTTACACATTTTATATTAAGAAGTGATAAAAACTACTTAAAATGTAACATCTTGCATTCTATAAATTTGAAATGTGATGTATGATACTAATATGGTGACAGTTGGGAGGAAAACAGATTTCATTGTTCTGCTTGCATGCAAAGAATGTATGGAATTAATTTGTGGTTCATATTTTGGTTAAAAAATAAGGTCAAGTTTCTGCATTAGCATTCTGAGCAGTTGATATCATTCCAGCTAAAAATCATGCCAAATTAAATGTAGCATTTTTGATAATGGTGAAAATTATTCTTGTAATGTCTGAGTTCTTTTAATCAATTAATTGCTTTTCCTCTACAATAATTGCACACAGCTGAAGGGTGATCAGTGATACTTTTTTTTTCTTCTTCATACAATTTTCTTGGACATTTGAATTAAAAAAATTTAATTTGAAACAACATCCATGTGTATCCACTCTTGAAAATAATGAGAGCTTGTGGATATTGTGGATATTTTTATAGAAAATTGAGAATTTGAACTGTTCAAGCTGCTCAACACAAATAAACAAGTATTTTTTAATGCAAAACATGGCACCTTCGTTATTTTGTGTCTCTTTTTATCTTTTTTTTTTTTTTTTTTTAGCTGCAGGTTCTATGCTTTTTAACCTGAATGTGGGTTTTGCCACTTGAAATTTTTATATTGAAATCATGCAAGAAATATAAATACATGTTTTCCATGATGAGAAACAAAAATGAGTATGTTTGTAATGAAAATGCTTCCTTAATATTATCATGTTGTTTAATTATTTGCTGGGAAGAATAAATAATGTATTTATGGACTTTTACAGCAATTTATAAGCTAATTTGATACTATGTTAATAACGCAGCTGTGTATCTGTTCCATCTTTTCACATAGTTTCTCTTTAAATAAGCAAACTAAAAATACTGTAGTGGATTTAAAACTTTCAGTTATGGCATACTTCAACCAGAAGTTGAATATGAGAAGTTCTAATATGGATAATGTGTTACAGCTGTTTAACTGCACCTGTTTCCTGCTTGTTAATAAATTTTGGCTCATAGTTTAATTTGTCTTCATCAGTTTTGTGTATTAATGACATTACTGCTGTTTAATACTAATATTGACTTATATAAGGTGTTTATCCTGTTGTTTCATAGCTCACTGAAATGCAAGCTGAAAGTAGTTATTACAGCCCTCAGAAAGTTAAATCCAAAGAAGTTTTATGCTGGGAACAAGAAGGAACCACAGTTGAGGTAATTTTCCATTGACAGGGTTTTTTTATTCATTATAAATAATACCATAAGTAGTTTCCAATAAAATATTTTGAAATTACTTCATTACTGATTTTTCATATTCTACTGTGTTGGGTGTGTTTGTTGTAATAATCACTTAGATAGAAATTCTCTAAAGATCTAGCTCTATAGTAATCAGACACCAGACTAATACCTTCCTTCTAAGTGCCCTGTTTGATGAACTTGCTCTTTATTAAAGCTTTAAATATATAAACTTAACCATATTTTGGTTCACTTTTGTCCGTCTTGTCTGTTTCCTGTTGAGCAGAATTCTTCAGAATTCTTCAAAATATCACTTTTCTTTCTCCCTCACTAGGTCCTTATGAAAGGTGAACTTTTCTTTGATTGCCAAATAGGTTTTGTTGGTTGCCAAGCTATGTGCCTTAAAGGAATTATGGGAATTAAGGATTTTGAAGAGAACATTAATAGGAGCGATGAAGTAAGTATATTGATGTGTCAGTTGACTTGCTGAATAGGCAGTTCTGGTATGCTTCATTAAAATATTTGGTTGCAAGAATTGGGAAGGCTGCTGTTACCAATTGTGATTTAAATTTTTTGAATGTGTCACTTGAATATAGAGATCAGTGTCTGTTACTTACAGCTGGAAAGACAAATGTCCAAGAGTGAGAAGCTGTAAAACAGGAGACCTTTTTTTCTTTTTTTGACAACCCCACTGCTCCCCATCATTTTGTTTATCTGCATACTTTAATGTTGTATAACGAATTAAAACAGTTGAAAACCTTTCAAAGTGTTTAAATCAACAGAAGATTTGAAGGAAAGATATGGGAATACTGTACGATAAAGATAATAGAAGTGTGGCTCAAATACTGAATAATTATTTTGCCTAATTTCTCAATAAGGTTGGTGAGAACAATATCAAGTGAAGGAGTAAAACAGTATTAATATCTGTATTTTAAGTAGAAGCAGAGCTTCAGTCTCTTAAGACAAAATCAGATATCCAGATAGCCTTTGAAGCACGCATAGTAGATGCTTATACCAGTTTAATTGATTCATTAGCACCACAGGCATAATAATCCTCCTGTCCTCCTACTTATCAGTTAGTTTAACTGTAGCCCATCCTGGACACCTGCTATTCCCAGATACTCCTTATCCTTGCATCCTGTTCTTCTAGCCTGTTCTTCTTACATTCATTTTGTACTAAGGTCATAGGGCCTAAAACTACGTCAGCTATAATGGTTTATCTTATACAAGAATTCTCAGTATGTTCTCTAGCTGTACTCTGTTGTTTTTTTTTTCTGTGTATCATGCACCTCAGTAATTTTCCATTGCTACTGTTACAAAGCCATCAAATTTAACATTACTTAAAACTGATTCTAAAAGTTTATATATTCCATTTTACAATTTTGTGCCCCCCCCCCCCCCCCCGTCTCAGTAGTAAGCAGGTCATACACTGAAATAACCGTTTATGAAGAGGAGAGAAAATATCTGAAAGGTGTTGGTCAGCCAGTGAAATGGGAGTATGTTGTGATAAGCTCGTGTATGGTTAATAGGATGGGGCAGAATTTAGAGTAACAATGATCTGGGGATTTTTTCTGTTCAAATGAATCTAGCATGTTCTGTATTATAGCTCAGGCCATTTTTAATCATTTGAAAATAGGGAGGGAATGGTCAGGAACTGGAGTGTTATTTGAATGACATTACTTTAGTTTTCTTATCAGTATTCATAGTGAGATATGCTCTTGAGGGATGCTACCATGTTAGTAGTGTATTATGAGAGAACTGAAGCTGCTGTGCTAACTTGATTATATTTTTTTCTCTCCCTTGCTGTACTAATTTCTACTACCTCATAAAGGAGGCCTACTTCTTTAATTGCGGTGAAAATCTGAGTGCAAAAGGGATGACCTACCTTACCAACTCACTATTTGATTACAGAAGTCCAGAAAATAATAGTATTCGTGCAGAATTTATATTGGATGCTGCTCATCATAAGGTCAGAGAGTTACATATGTCTTAGAAAAATATTTCTAATGCTCTGTAATGGATTTCTAATGATTATTTCGATTTGTGTACTGTTAGAAGACTGATTTTCATTACTTTGTCCTATTTAACTGAGTCTTACTTTGCAGCTGGCCAAAAAAAAAAGGCAAAAAAACTGCAAAGACATGTCCAAAAGAAACCTCTCCTGCCCCCCCCAAATGGATTAATGCCATAGTTTCAAAAAAATGGATTAATGCCATAGTTTCCAAAAAGCACTAGCTACAGAACACCTGCAGAGAAAATAGAGATATGAGAAAATATTAGCAAAAGGTCAAGCTTTAGCAGCACGTACTTCTATAACCCAAACAGGAAGTAGTTCATGGTCTTCAAATTAAGAAGCTGTCTTGGAAACCAGATCTTGGGCAATATTAATCTCATTGTCTATGTGCTACAGTTGTCTACTTAGAGGAAGTTTTGCTAGTTCTGCCTTTTTTAGGGACAAATTTTCAGTCACTGATAGTCGTTATTGTTGTAAATTGTGCAGGAAACTTTTATTCCCTGATTTGTCTGCAGTTATTAGAGACTGGATGTGATGACCCATGTGGTCGCTTCCAGGTGTGTTCATAGGTGGAGCGAAATCACAAGTACTTACATATATTCAGACATTTCCCATCGTGTGTTTTAGTTTTAAGTTTTACTTTTTCCTTGGCCTGTCTTAAGTACTGCTATGGTTTGCTTGTTTTTTTTTTTTTTTTATTTATAAGAGGGGAAGCAACTTTGCTGTGTAGTAATGGATTATGTTATATATACATCCCAATAATGACATAAATTCTTAGTAAGTTTCCTACTGTTTAAAGATAAAACCCACAGTATTCCTTAAAAAAGCTAGAATGAATGAGCTTCAGTTTTCAGTATATTTAATTAGACAGATCTGTTGGATGCAAGAGGTCAAGTGAAGAATATTTACTCCATTAAAGCTACTAATTAACTAGTTGTTATTGATGAATTGGTCGGCATGTCCACTGGAATTATGGATGTGCCTTTGTGTGGCCTCAAATAGAAGTTACATTACCTATTGGAAGGTGAATTCTTTGGGGGATAACCTCTGTCCTTTGTTTTGATAAGCCTTTCCGTGTGTTGATGCACAAATCCAAACATGAATGTATCTCACTCATACCAGCCTATCGGTTGGTAATCTCAGGATTCTTTCCTTATACAACGTTTTCTTTGTTTGCTTTGCTTTGTTGGTAGGAGACGTACACAGAGATAGCTGGAATGCAGAGGTTTGGGGCTTTCTACATGGATTACTTGTACACAATGGAAAGCACCGGTGGCAAAGGTACCTTTTTGTCTCTGTTTACCATGTTAAATAATAGAAACAAAGACTTTTCTTGCCTAGCTGGTCCTTGACCAACTGTCCTCTAACTTACCTTACATTTAACATCAGGTTCTTCATTGAAATGGTTTTATCTTCATTGATATAGTTGAGATTAGCTGTTCTGGTCAGCTGTTGATTATGATCTTTTTTTTCCCTGCCTAATTACTTACATAACTAATCACAATGATATCTTTTATAGTCAGTTGCTAAACTGAACATAATTCTCTTGTAGTGGTGAATTCATAAACTATGTTTTTTTAATTTTTTTTTTTTTTAATTGTTGTCATTGTTGACTTTGGGGGTGGGGTAGGAAAAGCTCTTCTAGGAGACCCTGGTTGAAGAATGAAGTTGATCATCTACTTGGAGTAGAAGATGAAAAAGGACTGTAATTTTCTTCTGTGAAATAAAATGCAAGGATGAGAAAATTAATCTTTAAATATACATGTCTGAACAATGTTGCGAGCAAATATTAGCCTAAAACTTGCACACATAGATATTGGCTAGCTCTAAGTAATTTTTGAGTTTCCTACAAATTCTTTTCTAAATCTGAGACAATACAGTACAGTGCAGTTTAATGCAGTAAGTATATCTACTTTTGTGAGTGTCATAGAAGCCAGGACAAATGAGTTAATGTGTCAGCAATTAGTATGTATATATCTTTATATGGATATTTTTATCATGAATTGCGATGTGATTTCCCCCTGCCCCCAGGAAGATTGTCATCTACAACTGCTGCTCTGCAGTTTTATTGCCTAAACAATCCTTTCTTCCCCACCTAAGTGTTTATTATCATGAAGCCGACTTCTGTGGACATCTGTTGGGAACTTCTTGCTATTTTGTGACTGAACTTCTTATCTATCCTTACGACCTAGTCCAACTCATCTGGAGTTTTTTGCATGTAAGAAGTCTCAACTCCTAATTGTTTTTGTTTTCTGGGCTTGTTGGATGTTAAGTTTAAAAGGAGTAAGTAAGAAAAACTTCCAGTTTGGTTAGGGTATGGATCATGTAAAGCTGATAAAAAGAAATAGGTGATCCTATTGCCTTTGATAGTAGAGGGATACACTAGGTAAATTAACAGTTCTTTCCTGGCTCTGAGGCTTTCCTCTCTGTACTGTGGGTTTGATGTGAAGCTGAGAAAATGTACACAAAGTCAAACTTCTTCTGCAGTCTACTTCTCTTTCTAATAAGGAAATAACTGTTTAATTTCTGTAGGAAAGTTGAAGATGTAGGGTAAGCTTTATCCCCTTTTTGTATTTTGTTGTAGAAATTTTAACACACAGATTATTTGATTATGAGGAAAAATTGATTTTGTGCAGTATTTTGTCTTTTTTTTTTTGAATGCACGAGGAGTGTAATGTAATGTATAATGGTACAGCTTTTCCTGACTGTAACTGACCCTTTTCAGAAATTGCTGAACTCAGGAATACTTTTTTACTATTTTTTTTTAACCTTCAGGCCAGGCTACTGGTATTTTCTGACTGTCTTTTCCCCGTCTTAGCTTTGCTTTCAGTCTATTTTGTCAGAGCTCAGAAAGCTCTTTCTTTCAGTCTATTTTGTCAGGGCCTTTGCTTTTACTTTCTGCATCACTCACCAGAAGACATCTCACAAAATGTAGCTTGGCTGCTGTGTGCTTTTATTTCAGTATAACTCCTCTAATTTCAGCTACCTGACTACATAAAAGAATGGAGTAATAATTTTTAAATTAATGGTTTAAATGGTTGTAGAATCAGGAACTTAAAATCTTAAATTTTCAAATATAGTTCTGTTCTTCAGAAAAGCAAATGTGACATTTTCTGCTAGTTTTCTAGCTAATTTTTCCGTACTGCAAGTCAAGTACGTAGTTACTGAAAAGAAGATGAACAAATAGGTGTAAATTATTTCTTTATAATGAAGATATAAAACCCTCAAGATTTTGAAAACAATGTAAATCTAGCTACATTTTTAATATGTGGTGTCTATGTTAAAGTATTTCTGAAAAAGTTTGCATTTGACTATTTCTTGTTTTGACATTAACTACGTTTAAGTTACAATCAGTGCACACCACCTTCCCCTGAAAAAACTAACCCAACTTAAGTTATAGGAGGCAGTTACTGTGATTGTAAGATTTTTATCTGTCAAGGCAATTTTGGTTTGACACATTCTTTGTACCTTTAACCTTTCCTGAAGCATAGGATTACTGATTAAACCACAAGTGCCTCCTGGATAACATTAACCTCAGGAGTTTCATCTGTCACTTACAGAAATGCATTAATCACTTTTAGTATTTTAAATGAAAACAGGACAGATAGTCCTGAACAGTAGTCTTGATTTTGGAATTCTTCCCGTCCTTCCCTTCCAACTTTATTTTTCTATTTTCTGCTTTGTATTTCAGTGCAAAACAGTAATTTCCTTGGAACATTGTGTAGCTTATCTGTTCCCTCATCACTGATTTACATGACCTATGCGCCTAATGGGGTGTACTTTTGAAGTTACATTTTCTTCATAATGTGTACCCGTCTTGTACTGGTGGCAAGTTTATTGTGCAGCACTCTCATTTTAAGATTTTAATTTTTTCCAGTTAGACATACGGTTTATTGAGAGCTGAATACTCAGTGAACAGAAATTATTTTCCTTTCTGTGTTTGCGAAGTTTCAAAAGTAACCTGTGCTCATCTACTTCTGTGGAATTAATAGGTTTTCTATCACATTCTCTTTGGTCTTAGTTAAAATTAAATGAAACTATTCCAGAAAGTCGTTTGTATAAATTCTGTCATTTCAGTATATTATTCATATACATACAATATATACAAGTGAGTCTTTTGAAAAGGTAGGCTGTTATTACTTCTAAAGGCTTTTGACCTTGATATTTTTAATGTAATGTAATATAATGTTCTTTAGACTTCTTGGTAGCATTCATCTGAACTAGATACTGTATAGAATTGGAAACACAAAATTGTGTGTTAGCTAGACATTAATTAAAGCATACCCTGTCAGCCTGCTGGATGCTGGCTTTTAAAAAAAACCTGTCCTTTTCAGGATCTGTTAAAAAGGTTGTAAGTTCAGCTCCATCTGAAGATTTGAATAGATTTTATCAGGTAGTATCTTTTTGTCCTCTTCTTTTTTCTAGTTTCCTTTTTCTTCTTAGAAATAGTAAACAAATCACTAAGGGAAGCAGTGGCTATAAATGCTCTCATCATCAACTTTTGTTGCGTTTTTAGGGACCAAGTTAATTCTTCTGTTGAGTCTACAGAATGTTAGGGCAGGTGTGTTTTAAATTCAGCATAGTCTTGGTTTATTCAGAACCTTTCTCCTCAACAGTCCTTAGAAGCAACAACATTTTATGGAGTATGATTCAATCATAAGGGGAAAAAAGCCAATCTTTTCTACCTTTTCCCCAAGCTCACTTCCACCATTAAACACTGTTTTGAATTAGTACAGGAAAGGAGGATGGGAAAAGGAAGCGGTCCCCTGAAGGGTGAGAGACAGCTAGGTTCCTCACAGGCAACTGGAAGTAAAACAAGTTCTTCCACTTGATTTCAAAGATTTACCTTGAAGTTGTGAAGCACACCATGCCAGGCTGCTTAACCACAAAGCCTCAGCTACTCAGAAGTTGACAGATCCTGCATCGCTTTGACAAAGTGGGTAGGTCAGCTGTCTGCAGCAGCTGCATTTCCCACTGCCCAATCTGATAACCCGAGCTTGTCTTGCTGTTTACGTTAGTAGAGGCAGATTGTGTAAGTGAGGAAGATGGTATAATGGGAATTTGGAATTGACAGATTTTCCTGTGGTTTTGGGTCATAGTTCTCTACAGGTGTGTTTAGTTTGTAACTGTGACAGGAAAGCAGGAGGTTATTGATTTATCGAAGGAAATAGGTTGATTTATACAAGGCATATT
This sequence comes from Pezoporus occidentalis, assembly GCF_034315485.1. Lineage (NCBI taxonomy): Eukaryota > Metazoa > Chordata > Aves > Psittaciformes > Psittacidae > Pezoporus > Pezoporus occidentalis. The sequence goes on along the minus strand of NW_026914940.1, from coordinate 21,127,753 downwards.
GGTGAAAAGAGGAAGGGATGGGATCTGTCTTTCACTGAGTAGGTGTACAAGATCTGTGTTGGGTAAGAGCTTGCAAATCACTTGAAAAATATTGCCGTTGAGAAGGATCATCAGGGAAAAGTCAGTCCAGTGCTTACACAGTCTTTGGTTGCTGTGTCATGACATGATCGTGAGTACAAGGAGGGCTTATCAAAGGGACATCACTGCAATTGCAGGTGTATTATATTGTGGAAACCAGGGTGAATTTCATGGCAATGGCTGTACCTTTCCTGGCTTTCTTCTTTGTCACAGCTTTGACCAGGTGGATTATGGTGTACTGTGCTATCTAAGGAGTATGTGCTGTCCAGATTCTCTGTGGTAGTCCTTCTAAAAATGGTCTGAGACATAATAATTAAAGATTTTTTTTATTCTCACTGACCATACTTTACCTAATCAGTGAATGAGAGGAAGGGTTTATCTTCAGTTGTCAGTCTGGTTTATGACAGTGCAATTGTGTGTGATTTTCATTGCTATTCTAGCCCAGGTACCAGCATTTCAAACATTTGAAAGGGCCGTATCTGTAGTGTCTCTGCACCACACCTCTTCCATGATTGTTTGGGATTGATATCTTTGTGATAAACTCTAGAAGGTTTTGAACAGCACGGCTGTCATTGGCACCTGTAAGTTGCCACAGAAGTCTGGACACCTCAGAGAATCACAAGCTTAGAGATGCAGAATTAATGGAAACATTCCTAAGTTGTGCTGTGCTTGGAGGCAGGGCAGGATCTTGCCCTGTTTGCTCTGCATTGAAAGGAATAATGTTTGTTTAAGCATGTTAAACCAGTCACAGTATATTTATGTGTTCAATTTGCATTGTTGTATTTTCTCTGTACTTATAAGTCTGTGATCACAGGATTTGAAACAAAAGTAGCTGATAAATTTTATTATGTCCAATTGTTTGGTATAATTTGTTGTCATTTCTAAAACTTCTTATAGTTTCTGGGAATCAGCAAGACATTTCTTCAGCAAAGAGTGAAGATTTTGGAAATGTTCAGGAGATGTCTACAAAATGCCTCATTGTGGGCCCACTCAGTCTTCGACTGGATAGCAGTGCAGTACATCGGATAATGAAAATGATAGTTTGTGCTCTGGAACATGAATACGAGCCATACAGCAGAACTAAGCCAGGTTTGCTCCTATTGCATATATGCATACATACAGAATTAAACCAGACTAAATTCAGTGCTCTTGAAGGTGTGACTTCCAAATAGTTGAACTCCAAATATGTCAAGGAATTTTATGAGTCCAAAGAGCAAAATCTAAATGATAAAATTAATTGTGTTATCCCCCACAATGTTGGAAATACCTCTGAGATAATTTCAGATGCTTTGGAGGCCATTTGTTTCAATCACAAGCCTCCGTGGAGGGCTTAAGGAGGGCTTATTTCATTGGCAACTCTATCTTAAATTCAGAGTCTTAGAGAAGAAAGTGTCCCTGGTGGTATGTATATATTTGAAATACTAGTTATGTAGGGTAAAAATACATGGAAACAAGCAATGGTAAACTGTCAAGATTAATTTCTAAGAAAGAACTATTCAGATTTCAAAGGAAGAAAAATCCACTTATGGTTGCATTAGCCTTAGAACCAGTGTGGGATAAAATTATTAAATATAAAAGGCATGGGGGAAGCTGTCAATTTTTTGCTAGTCCCTAACCATTTCTGAAACAGCAACTATAGGATATGCTTTGTATATTTAATCAACCATATATAATCTTGATTTATTGTAGATATTGTGGATGGAAATAGAGCTATGCCAAGTTCAGAAGAGGTAGCATCATTGGAGGAATACATTCCCACTCGACTTACAACGTTCACTGTTCTTAAGTGTACAGTTATAATCCCTGTGGCAGAATTCAATTTACTAGACCACTTGATACCAATAATCATGGGTGAGAAGGTAAGTATGCACAGATACTTATTCAGATCTTTATATCAACGTGTGCTATTTCATTTAAATTTTCTCACTGTGCCAGATACATTGCTTATCAGTTCAGTGTCCAGGAGCCTTAACTTCAGATACCCAAGACAAGTGCTGTGTACAGCAACTAGCTAGACTTGTCGAGTCATGTATAAATTGAAGGTGTTGTGAAAGTAACTGTATTTTTGAAGCATTTAATCTGTAAGAAAGATGAAAACCATTTGAAAAAGTTGTGGGGTTTTTGTTTGTGTTTTAGAGATAGATTTGAGTAGTATTAGATGATGGAAGGAATGAAGACCTTGATAACTCAATAGATACATGCTGACTAGGAGAACACCGACTTGTGCTGTATTTTCTTACTGAATGTGCTTATTTACAGCATATTGATGTGATTTATGATTGTGTATGTGCAAGAGCACAGAGGACAAAACCATTTATGGTATTTCTTACAGTGTGCTTGTATAGCCATATTCATTGGTGAATCGAAATACACACAATATATACACTAATACTTCACTTGATTCATTAGTTTCTAGGCTGCAGCATATATAAAATGTTAAGCATGTGTCATTCAGTAAGTATACTTAAGGATGTGTATCTTTAAAATTTAGACTGCTGTCTGGAGTGAGGAAACTGGTTATCTGTTATCTCTTGATGTATTAGGGTATAGGCTTGTAAGTGTTAAAGGATGGGACAATGTTGGGTGCCTAATGGAAGTATTATTTCCTTTCAGCCTGGAGTAGCCCAGTGGATTGCAGTGCTTTTCACCTTATGGGCATGGACAGATGGTGTTTTTATAATGGGTGAAGCCAAGCATATTCAAAATAGTAATTTTGAATTTTGGATTGGAAATCATGCACACATCAACTTATTGTCCTAATTTGATGCAAGTTTAATACAGGTTTTAGACCCATAAAGTAATTTGGATTGGAAATGATCTCTGGAGGTGATCTCCAAGAGTCCAAAGTCCTGTTCAAAGCAAGCCCAAGTGGAGCAGGTTGCTCCTGGGTGTGTCTGGCATGACTGTGAATGCATAATAATATATGACAGTGTAAAGGTTAGATCAGCACATTTCGTGACAGTGCTTTGAAAGGATAAAAATGCAAGCAAATATTTTATAGAACAAAATATTTCAATTTTGCATATTTCTGTAGTGGTTTGACCTTGGCAGCTGCCAGGTGCTCACCCAGCCACTGTCCTGCTCTCCTTCCTCAGCAAGACAGCGGGAGAGAATAGGATGGGTTGAGATCATGAATGAGGGAGAAGATACTTACCAGTTACTGTTATAAGCAAACCAAACTTGACCTGGGGACAATTAATTTATTGCCAATTAAAATAGATTTGGGTGGTGAGAAACAAAGACAGGGATCAAAATAAACTCTTTCCCCCATCCCCTTTTTTTCACAGGCTGAACTTCAGTCCTTCATTCCCTGACTTTTCTATCTTCAGGCCCACAACACAGGGAGGTTGTGGTTAGTCCATAACTGTTGATCTCTGCCACTCCATCTTTCTCACGCTCTTTTCCAGTTCCAGTGTGAGTCCTTCCCACAGGATGCAGTCCTTGAGGGAACAGTCTGCTGCAGTGTGGGCTCTGCACAAGGCTACAGGGTCCTTCAGGGTGTATCCACCTGCTCCAGTGTGGGGTTCCCCACAGGCTGCAGTGGGGAGGTCTGCTCTGCTGTGTGTGGTCTCTTCCATGGGCTGCAGGGGAATCTCTGCTCCTCTGCCTGGGACACCACCTCCTCCCCCTCCTTCTCTGACCTTGCTGTTTCTCACTTTTGTTTTTTTTTTTTCCCTAACTCCTCTCAGCCTGTCTGCTCTTTTTAGCTTTTTAAAATACATTTCCACAGAGGTGCTGATGGGCTCAGATGTACCTTGTGATGGAACTGGCCATGTCCGGCACAAGGCAACTTCTGGTCTCCCCTCACAGAGGCCCCCCCCTCCCCTGCAGCTCCCTCGCTGCCAGCACCTGGACACTGATGACCAATACAGTTCTGGATAAAAATTTATACATATATTTTAAACTTTGAAGAAATGTTTTTGTAAAGATACATATTATAATGACTGTAAGGCCATGGTATCTATAAGCACTTTATTACATGTAGATTTCCTTGAGTGTGTGGGAAGGCAAGAATATATAAATATGGTAGAAAGTACATATTAGCATAATAATTGCATTTTTTTTCTCCTCTCCCTTAGAATGTAAGTGGCCAGTTAAATGCTGCAAGCTTCCAGCCCCTGCGGCCTTTACCTTCCATCCGAATTTTGGTGGATAAGGTTAACCTGGAGCACTCAGTGCCGATGTATGCCGAGCAATTGGTGCATAAGGTCAGCAGCCTTGGCCAACCGTCTGACAACCTGCTCCATTACTGTTACTCACACTGCTATCTGAAGGTAAAAGAAGGCATGAGATCTGTTTCTTACTGCAGTGTGCTGAGAAAAAGTTAATACAAGTATAGATAATCCTGAGTGTTAGCAGGGTTCTTGGGAGAAGGTTTTCAGCTTATCTGAAAGGACGTAGAATGAACATGTTTTGCAGAATGTCATTGTTTGGGATTGCTGCTTCTGACTTGAGCCAAATGTTTTGTAACATGAACAGAACTTCACAAAAAGGAACTATGCAGATGAAGCCCTAAGGTCTTTGTGGCAAGGCTGAGTTAAAATAATTTGGAAAGAAGCCTTTACCCTCTTCTAGGATAGTGCTGATAGAATATGTAGATGTCAGTGAATTACACTTAGAAGCTTTATGGGATGTTATGAGGAAAAAACATCACTTCTAGCAGTATTGATAGAGCAAAACCATGATGGTGAAGGTGTGCATCCAAAAACTGTTACCAATTTTTTTTTTTCATTATAAGAGGAAAAACCTCTGAATGTTGTCAATTAAAGCTCCATTATATGAGAAGAGTTTTTATTGTGAGGTTGGAGATTAAGAAGCTACTGAAAAATTGCTTTGAGATGTTAGTAGAACAAAAAAGTGAAATCTCAAGGGGAGTTTTAAAAAAAGGGCTTCCAACCTTTTAGGATGTGCTCAGGCTGTTTGAAACCTTTTGAGTGCTACTAAAATGTAAATATTTACTACTGCTACTGTTAATTTTACTTTTTTCTTTTTTTTTTTTTTCCCAATTATCCATTCACTTCTGTGCTGATCTCTTAATAGAGAGTTAAACGATGAAATTCTTACTACCTGCATAAAACAGATTCTGTCTCAGGATTTTATGGCAAGCTTTAAGCTTTCTGGGTGACATGTTTACCTCATTTAAAGTGATTGGGATGGCAATATTGCAAATCATCTGTATATTTTTCAGTTTGAGAGGATTTTTTTCTATTCAGAAAGTTTTTACCAGTTGTTTGATCAGTGTTTGCGAAATGGGGCCTTCAGTTTTGACTTTTATAGGGTTTATTTGCTAGCTTTAATAAAGGCCAAAGTGTTCTGTTCTTACGTGAATCGTGATACATCATGTTAAGAAGTTAATACCATTTGTTTTCCAGATTGAACGAGGAAAGAATAGTTGTTGAACCTTTCTTTAGATGCTCTTAATACGAAAAAAGGGTTGTTAAGCTTCTAATTTCGTTAGATACCACTTTTTTAGGTCCATGTTTTTATAATTACAAACAATTAGTTATTTTATATGAAAGGCAATGTGCAATTTGCAGTTTAAAGGATATCGAATAATGTGTTCTAGTTAGTAAATTATAAATTGGCTTTTTTTTTTTTTTAAATTCAGAGCACAGTTAACCCTTATTTTTTGAGTGAAGAAGATGGCAGTGTTCAAGGCCAGGTTGGACAAAGCCTTGGGTGAGATGGTTTAGTGTGAGGTGTCCCTGCCCATGGCAGGGGGGTTGGAACTAGATGATCTTAAGGTCCTTTCCAACCCTAACTATTCTATGATTCTATGATTCTAAGATACTTTTTATATGCATTCTTGTTGTGACATTTATTTACGTAAATTTGGGTAGTTATGTTTGTGTTTGAGGGGAAAATAAAGTATCTAAAAATAATGCACAGTTTATGTCGTAGTTGAGTGTATTTAAAAATGCGTGTATCATATTATAAAAGTAAATTGAAAGTAATCTAATCATGCAATAGTATACCCTTTGACCAACCCAATTTGTTTCAGATATTTGGTTTTCAAGCAGCACTGACTTCTTTGGACAGTAAAGGATTGTACTGCATCCCTGTTCCAGTTATTCCCTCATTCAGTACTGCGGTTTATGGCAAGCTGGTCAAGTTTCCCAAATATTGGTGAGCATTAAGCATATACAGTTTATTTAAGTAATGTACTCAGTTATTTTGGGGTTTCTAATGAATGATTTAAAAACACCAGGCTCCTTACAAATCCCTTAACTTTGCCATCTCTTCTGCCATATTCTCCTGTTAAGTCTGTTATGAATAACAAATTTCTTTGTAAGGATAGCTGAAACCTGGACACTGTTTTAAACTCAACCAAATAAAAAGCAAAAAATGTGGGGGAGGAGCCCAAAACACCACAACCCTGCAAAAAGACAGTCTCTTCTAGACTTTTATTTCTGTTGGTCATTACAGTTGGAAGTGTTTTAACATTGTGATCAGGTTCTGAAAACAATTCTGTGCTTTTTTTATGAAATGAGCTGTATAATTTTCTTTTTCTTTAATGCCACAGAAATTCAGGTTTTAAATTCATCTCTACAGGTTAAATCTTGTAAACTTTAATGTCAGTATGTAATAGTTTTTATTAATTAAAAATTGTATTTATAAAAAGTATTTTAATGAAAATGTGTATTGGCAGTACTTTGGGCAGGACATTAGTTTTCTTTATCCCTCATTTTGAGCAGTAGCTATCTGCTCAAAGACTACATTATGACTAAATCCATATAAAGAATCTTACATAAAAGAATAAGATAACAGAAAAGCAGGTTAATGTGCTAAATACTTTGGCTTCAAACACTGTGTTGTATAGCTAACTTGTAACATTTGTTTGTGAAAGTTTATATGCTAGTTTATGTCTCATACGTTGTGATACCCTGTTAAATATGAGGTTTTTAGCATAATCAGCACACCACCAGGTGGTAGCAGCCTAATTGACTTTCTCATATTTTCCATCAATAGTTTAGAAAAGTATTAACTACTTCAAATTAATTGGTGTTCTGTTATGGCAGTTTGCTAAAAAATAGTAGATGTTACCAGGATGACCCATAATCAGCACTAATCAGAGTACTTCGGTACTCTGGTAGGATTGACAGCCCTTCCTGACATTACCTGACATTTAACACTAAGCTCTGGTCAGTGATCCTTGTTAGTAAACTGAAGAAATAAATTAATGTTTGGTGGTAATCTTAAATTTCTTTAGTACATTATAAAACCCATGATTAGGTATGCAAAACAAAAATAATATTTTAGAGATGAAAAGTAGTTGGAAAAAGTCTGTCATCTGACAAGTTTATGGTATTCAAGTGCTGGTGCTTTCTCATGAGTGCCCTTGTGCTCTCTTTTGTGTGTGCTTGTGCTTGTTGCACTCAATCTCTTGCTTGCTCATGCTTAGTTTCTTACACTTTTCCACATGTGCTGTTGCATGCTTGCCGTCATGCCCTGTCTCTTGTGTGCATGGTCTTGGGCTAGTGTTCTCTCCCTTTCTCGGCCATTCTCTGTTTCTCTCATGCTTTCTGTCTTGCTCACTTTCTCTCTCTTAAAAACACATTGCATTACAATGTGTGCCCAGCTGGAAAATAGAGCATGGTAGACTAATAACATAGAGAAATAAAAGCAAACAGTAGTTTGGGGTCTGGAGGCAGGGGAGTGGTCCTGACTTAAAATAGCAAATGATCTATCAGCACTTACTAGCAGATCTTCTAAGACCAGCACTTACTGTGGTCTAGCATATTTTAAAATAATTTTAATAGTTTGCTCACATTTTTCCCTGTGATAGATTATCTTTCTAAAGCTTATTTATTTATTAACAGTGTGAAATAATTATATAAGATTAACTTATTCCATCAATTTATCTAAACTAAGCAACACCAATTTGCGGGTAATAAAGTAGAAAAACAAATGAGTACAGCAGCAGCTTGGTTAAATGAAGTGTAGTTTGAAGTGAATAAAACTCCAGATGAAACACATCAAATAGCACTTGAACTAAATCGAAATCAGCATGAGGACTGAGAGCTTCATTGAAGTCATGCAGTGAGTGAGAATTAGTCTGGTAGGATAACCTGGTAATGTCATTAAACTCAAATTCAGTCCTCCCCCCCAAATTATACCACCTGCTTTATTTGGACTTTTAGATTTCACATTCCAGAGTTTCTTAAAGTACACACATCTGATGCTACATGTGTTCCTCTGTTTCTTCATAGAAAATATATACCACAGACCATACCTTTTAAAAACAAAGACGTTTTATGAACTGTTATGGAATCCCTCAGGTAGTGTGTTTTGAGTTAGCAGTGAAAATCTCAACTTTATTTCTGACATAAATCAGTAGAATAGCTTTCTTTTCTAGTTTCAATATAATAATCTCAAAATGTATAAAAAAACTGCAGTAATATTTATTTTTTAAAACTAATTGATAAACATAGGTAGCATCTTTTAACAGATGAAATTTCAGCAACATTGACCCAGTAAAGTCCATTAAATAACCATAAATGTTACAAAAGTGTTGTTTCATTTACCTACTAGATTGATGTCTGTTTTAATTACAGTTAATGCACTTTCTTCTTATAAAAGAAATATGCTCAAGCTCTCTACTTAACTAAGTCATGGACATCTTTTAAATTGTATAGCTAATCTATTTTTATATGAAAGCAAAAACATCTGGTCTTTTGTTTTTGTCAGACATAACAAGATGCAAAATACAATGTTAATGTCAATATTTTACAACTACTTTATGTAGTGTTGCATGCCAGATTGTAAAGCAGCTTTCAAGAGGATGTCTAAAACCAACTGAGAATTAACAGAATATGGTTAAAAGCCTATAATGAATGACAAGAATGTTTATTGCCTAAAAATTAGCTGATTTCTTTTTCTTTTTTTTTTCTTTGGCTACAATGTCTGTGGTAACAGATGAGGTAATCTAGCGTAAGACATTTCAGTGTTACAATGCTCTGTCACTTATAAAATATCACTTTATTGTAGTTCTGAAGAATATTAAAGTAACATTAAAGAATATAGATTCTGAATAGCCTTCCTTTATTTTTCTCATGTCTGGATTGATAGTGAAGTATGTTGTTGATATATTTTGAGCTGGATATTGTTCCATTTATGTGTGTTATTTTATTGCTTTTTCTTTTCTTTACCTATCTACTCTAAATTCCCTTCCTATGACAAGAGTTCAGACTCTGATTTTCCTTTATCAGGACTATGTGAAGGTTCCCAGTTACTATCTCCACCTGTGACAGGCTTTGAGACTTTAAATATTGGTAGAATAAGGTTATAAATGGAGATGATGTGATCTGTCCCTGCATCTTTTCTATTCAGCTTCTCAGTCCAGTAGTCTACTTTGAAGGAATGTGTTACCCTGATAATGAGTCTTCTTGTTCTCATTTTGAGACCAAAGCAATAGCTGCTGGCTTGCTGTCTGCAAGGAAACATGAATACAGACTTAACTAATAGCTGGTTATGTTAAATTTGAGCGTGTGAATGAACCTTTTATCAAAAAGTTGAGTGCTTGCTGGGTAAATGAGTATCTAGGATTTCATGGCATGCACTTTAATGATTAGAGTACACAGCAGTTAATTGACTGTTCTGAATTGTTACTCTATCAGAACAAATCTGGAATAGACACTTGCAATTAGATCTTAGTAAACAAACAAAATCCTTGGGAGGCTCATGGATACAATTTTTGCAAAGATTCTTTCTTTTGAGCTGTTCTCTGCGAGTAGTGTGTTAAGAAATAAATTTCAGCTTAAATGTAGGCAGTGTGCTAATAGTCATGTAATTCTGGGTGGGGAAGGATTCTTGATAAAGTAAGATTTGAGTTGTGTTGGAACATGAGATTTGAGTTGTGTTGAGATTGAGTTTCTTTCCTTTAGTGTTTTTATTGACAAAAGCTGACGAAAGTTCAAAGTTTGGTTTTAAAGGAAGTCATGTGTTTCATGTGCTGGGCACCTCAGCTGCTCAGAGATATGATGGCACTTACTTCACTTATGAAAGATGTGGGTTTACAGTCCTGATGTAATTATCTTATTAATATGTGCCCTCATAGTACTGGGGCATCATTGTAGAATTGTAGATAAAAAGATCCTCACATGGAATATATATGTGTATTTTCTGTAGGCTTTGTTTTTATGAACTCCTAGGAACATTTATATAATATGTTCTTAATATTTCAACACAGATTTAACTGTGAAGATAAATATTTACTGTGTCTCTAGAATCTGTTATATTTACATTAGAGTGGCATGTTAGGTCATGACCTCCTTTTGGCTACCTATTATACAATGCTATTGAGAAACATCCTTTGCCAGCAACCTGAATATCAGCAATCTGTGTTTCCTAACCTGACTTCCTAGCTTTTATTTTGACTTTGTCACCATGTAGTTGCCAAATAGAATCATAGAATAGTTAGGGTTGGAAAGGACCTTAATATCATCTAGTTCCAACCCCTCTGCCATGGTCAGGGACACCTCCCACTAAACCATGTCACCAAAGGCTCTGTCCAACCTGGCCTTGAACACCACCAGGGATGGAGCATTCACAACTTCCCTGGGCAACCCATTCCAGTGCCTCACCACCCTTACAGGAAAGAATTTCCTCCTTATATCCAATCTAAACTTCCCCTGTTTAAGTTTTAACCCATTACCCCTTGTCCTATCACTACAGTCCCTAATGAAGAGTCCCTCCCCAGCATCCCTATAGGCCCCCTTCAGATACTGGAAGGCTGCTATGAGGTCTCCACGCAGCCTTCTCTTCTCCAGGCTGAGCAGCCCCAACTTTCTCCACCTGTCTTCATATGGGAGGTGCTCCAGTCCCCTGATCATCCTCACGACCCTCCTCTGCACTTGTTCCAACAGTTCCATGTCTTTTTTATGTTGAGGACACCAGCACTGTACTGATTACTATGTACACATAATTTAGTTAAATTTTTTTAATTTCTCACTTAACATTACAAAACCTGAAGATTCTAAAGACCTTGTGTTACTGCTCTTTGGATTTCTGCTCAAGCTTTTGCTCCGGTAAAGGTCTTTGTGTTTTTATACAGCTTTACTTCCATTTTCTTGTCATGTATCCCATACAAGGCAAATATCGCTCCCTTAATCAAGGCCATGTAGTCGTATTCCATACAACTGTATTCTTATTGACAGACTTCATCTTTAGACTCCTTACAGAAGCCTGTAAACTCATTTAAGCTCCAGTATGACTCAGGATGTGCACCTGCTCATGTGTGCTCTGTGGGTCATCTTGAAAATCCCGTGTGTTTTTAAGGGTATCAGGGAATTTATACCAGAGAGCAGTTTGTGTTGATCTACAAGCAATGTAGTAGATGAAGGTCTGGCTTACTGCACAGTAAGAAGTTATTTAGCAAAGAATTTAGCTCCTGCTTATGTGGCCTTTACCAACAAAGTGCTACTTCATTAAGAGCAGGACATGTCAGGATTTTCTGTTCACTAATGAGAAGGTTAAAAGTATATAATGGGCAATCAGTTGAACTGTCTTTATTACTTTTTTTTGATTGAAACATCTTTTATGGGCATGCCCAATGGGGTAATGTTGCTTAGCACTAAAAATCACAGATTTCTGACCCTGGAAGTCATAGGACCTAGCCATCATGCAGTTGTTACACTGAGACGTACATGCATCTGTGCAGTTGCTATACTAAGAGGCAAGCAGGCCCTGCTGGCAGGAAACACAGAGCCAGATATCCACAGACTGTGAACATTAGATCATAAATCTAGGAAGTTTTCCAATAAATTGACACTTGGGTCTTGATTTTGGCAGCCCCTTTTTATTGACTAGTCACAGTAAATCAAGAGTAATGTCAATTTAGATTGGATGTGGATTGTGTTTCACATGGGCAGTTGAGGGGCATGCTCGTTTCCTGGGTCAGAAGCAGAAACAGGTTGAAAACACATGAAACTCATTTGGTGGCATTCAGTTGTGACTATTAGTTATGTCAGTAATTGGATATAACTGCCAGATGAAAATTCAGGGTATCCTTCGGAACAGGAAAGATCTGGGATTACATGCCTGAACAGATGCCATCCGTGTTTAGGACAGGAAAGGGTTTCAGGCACGTCGGCATCATGTGAGTTAGAGCTAGCACATGTAAAGACCTGTTTGAACTATTGAGATATGCCAGTGATATGGGCTGTGCGAAGGCAGACAGAAATAGTCATTCTCTTGGGTTCTGCAGAGGTGGTTGTGTAGAATTGCATCAGATGTGAATGGTCAGTCTAGGGAGTACACTGGATTGCTTCAGCACTGTGTACTTCCCTGCTTCTCTGCCATCACCTAGAAAATGCATCAGAGAACATAAATACTAGATCAGGGATTTTTGTTTTGTTTTGTTTTTAATTTATTGGTAGATGTTTTCAGGATGTTTTCAAATTCACTGTTGTAAGCTGTGAATTTGACACTATAAGAAATTTGGTTTACTGTGCATCTTTGAGGAGTAAAGTATGTAAGTGTATCATAGCAACTTGTGAATAGTAATATGTGGTGATTTAAGACTTAGTTTTAACAGAATGATTTGTTACTGATAACATGGTTTAACATATCTTTCATTATAAAAGTTGAAGTAGGCCATGCTTGTGTATAAGGATGAAGGTGAGTAAGGAACTTGTGTGAAACACTTGCTAATCTGCAGTGATACTGGCATATCAAGTTTCAACATGAACATTTTGAGGCGCTTTCCAAGTGCACTCTTCTGGAAGGAGCTGTTGTCAGTTACCAAGAACAGCCCTCTGTCCAGGAGGGGTTTTGCATTCTGAGTACATGACTTGCAGCTTGATTAGTGTGACTACAAATTAACTTCAGTTGGAAACCCCTATTTTATTTTTTTTTTTCTTTTTTAAATCAAGTCCATATTTAATGTCACTGCTTTGCAGCAGATGTGGCAGGCGGCATTCAGCAAATCTGTTAAAACTGCACTTTTAATCAATGTAAATTGGAAGCAGTTGTATTTTTATAGTTTGTCCATGAGGAGGAAAGTCAGCAGAGTTGACAGTAAAGGGTGGTCATCTGTAGAGTTTTCAGTGTAGTATTTAGACTAATTGTTAAGGCTCTTCAGTGAAAGTAAATTAAGCCTATTAACTAATATCTATCTGTCCTGGGAAAGTGACTGCACATGGTGAATACGTTATCTAGTATTGTCTGGAATTTGCACTGGAAACAAGCAAATATCATTTATTTCAAAATGCGTAGGATTTTCAGAGTTAAATCCACATTTTGCTTTACTTGAGACTGGTAAAATGTATGAAAGACTTACTGTCTTAAAGCTGAAGTGCTACTAAGCAGCATAAATAGTAAAGAAAATTTGAATCCCTACTATATGTTCCTTTTGTATTAGATGTATTAGAAAATTCTGTTGCTCTTAGTGTTATCCTTATATGTAGAAAGTATCTGGTTGGGATTTTCAGTAATATTCTTGGTTATGAAGCTTTACTCATGTAAACTCTGGACAGAAAGATCCACTGGTGGCAGTTCACACGTGTTTTGTCCTTTGTTTCTGAAATTTTTGCCTGCAATTTGGTGACCTCTGCTTCCAGCCTTCCCCCTTGAAGTGCATCTGTGAATCACAAAGAGAAGTACAGTCTCTGAGCTGACGTGTGTTCTGCAAAATAAAACATTCCAGAAAGCAATCTGTGGACCTGAGGCCTGGTGGCCTCTGTGTCTCAGTTGATATCCACATGCCCACCAGTAGCTTTTCCTTCTGCTCCCAAAAGGAGAGAAAAAAACCCAAACAAAGCAACAACAATTAAACACTTAAGAAGGATATGGTCAGACTTTGCACACTGTGGATGGGGACAGCTTCTGGCACGCTTGGTCTCTTCAGCATTGCTTGAGAAAGTGCCAGCTGCTGTGGCCTGAGACTGGCAGGGACCAAGCTTAGAGGTAAACTGTATACACAGCCACAGGCCATTACAGGAGCCTGCGCTTGGCCTACGTTAGTTTGCAAATAAGGACTTAACCTGCTTGAAACTTGTACTCTGAAACTGAAGGGCATGGAGGTCAGCGGTGGTGTCATCCTGCTACCTGCCCCATTCAAATGTTGATTAGCACACAGGATTTTGAAGGAGTGAGCTTTAGTGTTTGCAGTTGTTCTCTTACCTTTCATCTTTGCATTTCTTTTTAAGAATATGCTGTGGGTCTTGATAGGATTGAAAGCACTATTTTAAAAGGTTGTAGTTGTTAAGTACAATGACTTGAAGTAAAATGTAGATCGTCTTTCATGCTTTAGGACTTCTGGTATAGTTCCCTATCGAATTATGTTTCTGAAATTTTACTGTTCACGTTGTGTACCAAATAATCCTCCTTTACCAAAGTTGTATGTTTAAGGGCTTCTTGAATCAGTTATATGCTTATTGAACAAGCTGTACAGAATTGTTGATTTTTGTTTATCTTTCTATGGTTACCTTTGTTATGCTTATGGAGCCTTGTTATGTTGCTGGGCAAGCTGTAGCCTATTCTTCTTCAACTCGCAGAGCTTCACTTTCAGGTGGTAGGCGTCATTTCCACATGGAGTGAAGTAGCAGCAGTTTCATGGTATTAAATTATGCAAGCATAATCTATACAGTTAAATTATACAAGCAAGTTAATGTCACACGCAGTTGAATTTGGTAACCATGATAGGTGGTGACTAAAACCATTTTATTAAAAAGCTATATTTGTGTTCACTTGGAGCAGCATATAAACAAACAAAAAAAAAGGCTTATGTGGGTGTTCAGCAGTCCGTAATACCATAGAAGCTTTACTGCACCTCTGTTCATTTCTAGGCAGGAGCAGCATACTGTCCTGTGTCCAGTATCTTTTTTTTTTGTTGTTGTTGTATTCTCCTCATGCTTGTTCCCTTTGAGACATAGACAGGCTTTTTGTTTTCCATGAGAATAGTCCTCATAGGTTAGGATCTGTCTTTGGTCCTAGGCTAAGTGCTAAGGCTAAGTACATTGTTTTTGTACAGGGAAACGTCCTGACCATTTTTACTCAAGCACTTTCATCCTAGTTGTTTATAGCTTTGTATTATCTTTAAAATTACTATTTCTTTAGTAACACCTTTAAAAATAAGTTTAAGTAAACCTTTCAGCTGTACATACTGAGTAACAGCTACTGTACTCAAGACACACTAATCTTTGGACCTCCACTGGGCCTGTATGTCTGGAAGGCACTGCCTGATTTTCATTAGGTTTTGATCTTCTAAATGATATCAGCTCCCACTTTCTGAACTATGATTTTAGTATATGTTTTGGATGAGAATATTAGAGGGCAACTTGTGGAAAAAAGGAAGAAAGAGAACAACTGAAGTTAGTCTCATGTGAGATGAGGCCCTTGAACAGTAAACTGTGAGAGTAAAATCTGTTTATCAGAAGAGATTTGGAAACCAGTTATACCTGTTGCAGGTGCTTCTGATATTGATGCAAGAGATGGAAAGGATTATGTTGACTGAGACACTAATAGAATTGTGGATTAATTTTTTTCAACTAATCAGAACTTTTATCCATTGTAAAATGTATTAACCCCCCCCCCCGCGGATTCTATAATAAATTTTAATTAGTTTTATTTGCTGATGTCTAACTAGCTTTTCCTTTGAGTTTAATAGCTGATTCCAAAATGAATAATTGAGTAGAAGGAATTGTATTTGGTAAGCATGATGTGAATATTCTTTTGGTAGTCAAGAAATGTGCACATACATGCAGGATGGCAGAACTAAGAATCTGATTTTTGTGTTTTAAAGGGGCAAATTGAAATGGAATTGTTATAACGCTGTCACTGACTTAAGTTGCTTGCTCTTAAAGTACATGTATTTGTTATACTCTTAACTTTTATTTTGCATAATTCTTGGATTTGGCTGTAGCCATATTTTACAGCAAGAAAATGTTTTTCTTATGTGTTTTACTGACATTATCTTTTCTTCAGTATGTAACCATGTCACATAGTATGTGACCATAATTTTGATGGTCTTGAAGACTCACTAGAGTTTGTGGAGGTTTTTAAGTAATGAAATAGAGGTAGTGAATAGACCAGAACTGAACACAAAGCCCCCTGTATCCATAGAATTTGCCTCAAAGCTTTTTAATTTTTAATGAAATTTAATTTTTAATGAAAGAATGGTGTAAAGTCAATGCCAGAGTCAGTGCTTAAGTTGGTAAATTTAGACTTAACAGTTGTAGTCTTTGAAGTAAAAAGTGCATGCATTTACTGGGATTTAATGTTTTGTTTTAAATAGTTCTGGTAGCCTTTAAAATTCTTTTGAGGTTGCAAATTAGTGAGGCCACAATATATTAATTCTAACAGCCTCTATACTTTTTCTGCTGTTGTGCAGTGTATACACGTGAATCATTGTCTTCTGGGATGACAACTTTTCCTCTGCATAAAATACAGCTCTGCACTCAAGTTTTTCTTTCCACAGGGATAGGCTCATCTGGTCAGCTGTGCTGGCTCTGGAAAATGGAAAGGTCCTCACCACAGATAGGGTCCATGAGCTGGGCTGTATTCTTGTACATAATGTGTATGTAATTTTTGAACATGTTTGACTGATAATTATCAAAGTGGTGAAAGACACAGCAAAGAAGAAAGTCTCGTTGGAAATTTGGAGTAGGAAAAGAGTTTGAAATCATGAATAGAGTGGAATAGACTAAGAAATGAAATACCTGTGCAATTGAAATAAATTTGTTAGAAGATAACTACTTTTTATTTAAGATGCCAAATTTTGAGCTGTGCTAGGAATAAGAAAGGTAATTTGACAGTAGCTTAAAAACAAAACAATGACTGCAACTTAAAGAGATCATAGAATCACGTTGGATAGAAATCTGTATAAAAAATCCTTATTTGTACTCCTAGTAATGCAGCAAAATTCTATCCTACAATATAATATCCTGTACCGTACAGAAATATTTTGTAAATAACGATTATTAGCTACTGTATGAATTTCCCTCAGATTGAAGGGATGGCTTCTGAGAGCTGCTGCTCTTAATTCTGACAGCATGAAAGGATGATGGAAGTAGATGCTTTTCTTGGCATCTCATGGCTGCTGTTCTCTTGCTCTCCTGATAACACCAGATGAAGTGTGGATCTCTTTGCGAAATGGCAGGAGCCTTTGTGTCCTATTCTTGTTTCGTGGCATTGTGTTCAACAGATGACTGTTTGCCAGTGTAGTTTTCTTCACTGCGCACCAGTGTGTTTCCGAGCCCTCCTGGCTCCCTGTTTTACCTGCTAATGGCAACCCAATGGCTCTGTGTGGCAGATTTAGAGGATTGATTTAACAGCTATTGCTGCTGTTTCTGAGTGAAGGGGGAAGGAATACAGGAAAAGGGAGATGATGAGTTGCTTCTCTGGACAGTAAAGCAGGCTGCTCTGTGGGAAGACATTTTTCCAAACTCTGTTCCAGCCCTGTGGCTATTGAGATGAGATTCCACTGCAGTATCCAAAGCAATGATACTGGATTTACAAAAAAATACAAAGTTTTAGGAAACAGAGATCCTTGCTGTTTGGAGGTTTATGGCCTCTAGCAATTTGTACTTGTTAAGTAAGCTCTAGTGCTTTTGGTGGTCTTGGTCATCTCTAGCTGTTTAGTTACAGCATCTCCAAGTTCCAGGTGATTTCACCCCCGGAAACTATCCTTTACCAGGAGGAAAATGATAATGATTACATTTATTTTAGCTTTGCTGCTTTACTGAGTAAGAGCTAGTTCTCTGAAACATATAGTAGATGTAAAAGTGCTCTGCTTCTGGTTTGATTGCCTCTCTACTACCTTCATCAAACCAGTGGTTCCCTATAAGAAGTCCTTGCTTCTTTCCAAATGTCTTTCTGGTGGTTTTTCTTTTGTTTTGTCTTTTTAATTATGTTTTATCTTTGGTCACTGTAATGCATACCGATTTTTCTCATGGACCTTATATTTGGATCTCTTTGAACATAATGCAGCTAAATGTCATATCCCTGCTACCTATATTCACAGTCAATGGCAATAAGTTTCCCAGATTCAAGTAAAAAAGTTACAGACCTCACAGAAGTAAAGAAAGATGTTTAAAGTGTGAGAAAAAATGTCCTTAATTGGCATTAATTGCATTCCATGAGGAAACTTTCTTATTCCTTGTTTTCTGATTTCCCACACACACACCTTGTGGAGTTCTGAAGATGCAGTTCTTCAAAGATGTAACTTTATGCACAAGATTCAGTTGGTTGATAATGTGTCTAAAGCTAGCCATATATAGTAAAGACTGAAAGAAGGCTGAGGGCTCATATTATAATCTCCTCAGAGCAGAGAACTTTGAATTTTAGTCTTTTATAGATTGTCTATATCACTTTAATGGTTCTTTCTGGAGAGAAGTATTAGTTAGTGGTTAGGAAAGGATTTTTTATGTTTTTTTTTTTTTTTCTTCCCCAAAGGAAGAAAGAGTAATTAGTGTCTGACCTCCACTTGCAATCTGATGGGAGTTCACATCCTTAGCATCTGTCCCATTCGTGAGTTTTCCCAAAGCCAGTAAGCTGATTTTGATCTAAACATCCTAAATATGTTTTTCTAATGCAGCTGCAAGTTTAACATGTTCCTGCATTACAGTTTTAGCAGCCAGTTTGGTTTATTGTGTGTCCAAAAATCCTGAGACCTCTCCCCTTGTTGGTATTAACACGTTTTTATTTCAAATCCCTTGTATTTTGAAGTGTGTTGGCAGTGACTTAACTTGGAGATAGGCTGCTTTCTTCCCTTTTTTTCCCTTAAACTTTCAATCCAGTGGGTGGAAAGACTCATCTGATGCTCAAGTGTGGTTGGATTCAAGCTGAGGGAAATGAAGACTTTCCTACCCTCACATTCCAGGTCATTTGTTTCTTCTTTCAGCCTTCTACATTTTTCTCTTTGTGTCTCACAGCAGATAAAGTTACAGTAACCATCCCACTGAGGTCACTGCTTCTCGCTTCCTTGTTGCTTCACAAACCAGTATTGTTATCTGATGATGGTGCATGTAATGATCATCAGTTTTAATCTAATGATAATAACTTCTAATGGCCAGATGTAACAAAATAAACTAAGTTATTTTAAAACTAGTCAAAATTTAGAGCTCCTTACATGTATGTTCAGAGTCATGCATTTTTTCAAAGGGATTTTTTTTGGTAAGGTTTCTTCCTTTTAGAAATTTCTTTGATTATATTAATTATTTTCCTTCGTAATAATGCATTTATATTTGCTTTGCTGAATAAAACTAGGTTTTATTGTTCCATTAAAACACAAACTGTACCAAAAGTTGAGAATAGATAATCTCTGTTTATCTGAAACATATTGAAGGTTGTACTTTGCCTGCATTATTTTGTCACTATTATTTCAAGGAAATCTGTGTTTTTACTGAAATTCAGGTATGAATTAACACTTTACAAACATGTTTCACCAGTGACAATTTCAATTCCAGAGCTCATATTAAAAATATAGTATACAGAAGTCAGTTTTCAAATGATCATCTTGTTCCCTTCTAATCCCTTATTTAAAGTTTTCAGACAGAACAAGTTGTTTTATTTTATTCATTAAAAAAAAAAAAGAAAAAAATTTGGTGAATCTTGAAGTTCATTGTTTTCTCCCTTGTAATAAATTGCATGAGTAGTGGTGTTCCCTACAAGTAAGAGGCTAAGGCACCTGGAGCTGCTGAAAATTCCTCTGTGTAAGACGGGACATAAGATGTCAGGCAGCCTTTAGTGAAGCCTATAGAAGAGGAGGTTTTGAGGACATCGGTCTTGCAGATATTTTTGGAATGAAGAGTTCCAAAGCAGATTTAATAATTTAACAGTTATTGATGTATGACTTCATTCTTGCATTAAAAAAAGGAGCAACAGCTAAATAATTCCAGGACTGTAGTAGTTAACTTCCTTTCCATTTCTCCTTCTCCGTGCAGGCTCTCTTCAGATTTTTTGATATTCGTCATAAAGCAGCTGGACATTGTTTCCCTTACCCAGTTGCTTAAATATTAAGTAAAAGGATCAACATTTTAATTTTCTTTAAGATGATGTGAAAGATCAGATTAAGTAGAAATATGGATTTGTTATAGGTATGTAGTTGAAGCCTTTGGTCATGTCAAATATAAAACCAGCATAGGTTGTTTTTTTGCCTAAGAGGCAAGGAGTGCAAATGGTGACTGAAGTTACTTAGGCATTTAAATTACATTCAGGTTCTTCTGAGACACAGTTGCTGGGTTCTAGTAGCAGGTTACTGGTTTTGTTATTTTGGAAAAAATGAACTAATCGTATTTTACTGTACAGGATATGAGTAATAACAAAAATTAAATTTTTGAAAAACATTTTGCAGGTTCCAGCCTTGCAGTTGGGGACACTATATAAACCTCTGGATCCAGCTGTTCACCAGTATATTCTTTCAGGCACTCTGAGGTGTTGATTTTAAAAGAATGAGTTGCTGTTCCTGAAGTCTACAAACTGAAGATATTTCATAGCAGGCCTATGAACATACATGGATTGGTTATATTGGTGCCTATGCGCAGGGTATAATAAGGACCAATTCCTGTTTTCATTCAAAAACAGTGAAGAAAACTGTTTTCTTTAGCGGTATACCAGATTTATCCAAATATTTCAGCAAGTCTGTATTACAGTTTGTCAGCAAACTGGGGTACAACCAAAGTGCATTTAAAAATCATTTAATTTGGACAGATTCATTTTCACTCCATGCCACTACACAGCAAGACTTGCTTGTTCATATTTCCTTAAATTTATTCTGGAACTTGTCCAATTTCAGCTTTAATGAGTAGCCTATCCTGCTAGTTACATTAGGATTTATTTTCCCCTAGAGAAGAGTGTTTGAATTGGTAGGTTTTTAACCTGTTCAGTTAAATGAACATATGTTCAGAACTGCATCTTAACTCCTGAGTGTAAAGATTTGAGAAATAATTATTCCTATTGTTGTTAAACTTTTAAAGTGCAGTTTAAATAGTGGTTTTAGACTCCAGCTATGTGCCATAACTGTTTTAATATGGTGATGAGTTTTGATATGAAGTCATATTCAGATGCTTAATGCAAATTTAATGATACAATATAGAAACACAGATCTGACTTGGTTTACTGAAAAAAATTATTTGTACTTTTATTTTCACTTATTGCTTGAATCTATCTCTTGGGTCATAAAACTTGGTTAAATATAGCTCAGTACCTTATTAATGATGGATTTTCTGTATTAACAGGTGCAGTTTGGTAGCAAACTTATATTTTAAGTTCTTTTAAATGCATTATTTGTTTTTCAAAACTATTATAATAAATCCTGAATTTTAAATGTACCTTCATCACTAGCCAGGTCTAGTTAAAATTCCCTCTAAGCAACATTTGCTGCACACATGGTACAGTACTTCCCCCTGCTTTGCTTTCTTTTTTTTCTATAAAAATAGATTTATTTTCTTCACCTTCCCATTCCTGCAATTGAATGAAAGGTACCTGAAAAGGACCAGTAGACTTTACTCCTATGAGATTGTTAAAATAGAGTAAGTGTAGAATTTGCATATTGTTAAAAAAAAAAATCATACACTGTTACTACCTCTAAGGGACTATTTTATGTGAAACTTTCAAGTTTCAAATTTAGCAAATTCAGTACAGTAGCTGTAATATGTATTAAATGAGTAATCAAACTTTTTAAGAGAATACCTTTTTCACTGTCATATTGTCACAGTTTTTCGCAGATGTTCCTCTCTTCCCCTTGAATTTGTTAATGCAAATATGTTATTTCAGTTGGAATTATTGCAGAGTCATGTTCCTCCTGAATTTTGTTGAAAGAAGTTTTCTACCTTCTTCCTTCCCCATCTTGCATCAGGGAACCTGTCTTTTGAAATACTCAGCAACTTTTTCTCTGAAATGTTTAGTTCTAATCCTGCAAAATATTATGCAGAAATAAGAGGGAAATAGTAGAAAATGTAAGTTATCTGAAAGGATAACAAAAGGAAAAAGAAAATGTCGTGGTTAAGCCCAGCCTGTCACTCAGAAGCCGTGCAGCTGTTAGCTCACTCCCCCCACCTTTCCTCTCCCTGCTCCCGGAGGGATGGGGAGGAGAATCGAAAGAATGTAACTCCCACGGGCTGAGATAAGAACAGTCCAGTAACTAAGGTATAACACAAATCACTGCTCCTGCCACCAATAATAATGATAAGGGAAATAACAAGGGAAGAGAATACAACTGCTCACCACCCGCCAGCCGATACCCAGCCCGACCCAAGCAGTGATCTAACCCTTCCAGGTAACTGCACCCAGTTTATATACTGGGCATGACGTGCTGTGGTATGGAATACCTCTTTGGCTAGTTTGGGTCAGGTGTCCTGTCTCTGCTTCCTCCTGGCTCCCCCTCCTCCCTGGCAGAGCATGAGGCTCAAAAAGTCCTTGGTCAGAGTAAACATTACTTAGCACCCATCAAAAACATCAGTGTTACCAGCGCTGTTCCCAGGCTGAAAGTCTAAAACATAGCACTGCACCAGCTACTAAGAAGGAGAAAAATGCTACTGCTAAACCCAGGACAGAACAGAAAGGAACGTTGAGTGCATTTCTGTAATGAGATAAATAATAAAAAAAAAAAAAATCACAATTCATGGCTTGAAAAGAAGCAATACTGGAAAAAAATTCTGATTGATATCATAGAAGCACAGAATGGTTTGGGTTAGAAAAGGACATTAAGATCATTTAGTTCCAGCCCCCTGCCATGGGCACGGATGCCTCACACTAGACTGTGTTGCCCATGGCTTACTTTTGGCTGTTATTGGCTGACTGATAGTTTTACTGAAACAGCAGGCTGCTCTTCTTGTTGTTTTGTTGTTGTTGTTTTTTTTTGGTTTTTTTCCTTCCTTCTGAGGGTAATTGCTGGTACCAAACACAAGGCTGAGTTCTCCCTATGGGAGATAATGAAATGGTTTTCCTTAATGTTTTTTCTGCAAATGGCATTTGAAGGTGGCAGCACAGTTGTGGCATTAGCTTCAAGTGAATTCCAACTTGGACATTCTTGTTGCTGGTCCGTCCCCCCCCCCCCCCCCCCCCCCTTCTCAGTGTTTTTTTCAAACAGGTAATCCTGACTGCAGGCTTTATGAGGCTGAAAAGCCTTGGTGTAAAGAATACTGATTACTATTACAGAAGTCTACAACGTCTGTTTTTGTTTGTTCTTTGGCCTTCATTTGTATTTTCATCCATTTTCTGCGAAACTTTCCTGAATATCTTCTTTCATCAGAATCAGTTTTTCTTTTATCCCCTGGTTTTTATTTTTAGTGAGGAGCAATGGAATTGGCTTTTGTGGATGGGTTTGATCTATGAAATCTTGTTCTATGGTGTAGACATCCACAGCTGAGATAATTGTAATCTTTGTGGGCAGAAATAGTGACCTGTAGGAAGTAGTTAATTTAATCTTCAGATCTAGAGTGAATGGCTGTTACATATATATGTGCTGTTTTCCTTCGTTTTACCTTAAAAGGGTCTGTACAGCCAGTTTAGGTACAGATGTTTGTTTATACTATAGGTATCCAACATGTGATGAGATTTAATTCCTCTTGCTCCAGATAAAATGGTTTTCAGTTAGCTGTACTGACAAGGAATTGAGGGAGAAGATCTTTTGACAATATGACAGTATTAAAGGACCTTTACAGCTTTTGTTGGATGTAGTAAATCAACCTGTTGCTTATTTTCAGGTAATAGTGTAGAAATGAGGAGCAAAAGGTGACTTACTTGACTTCACTATAATTGTGGCGGAGACTTCTTTTTGATAGTGGACTGTATTTTCACAGAAGAGTTTATTTCCAAACAGTGTCCTTTACCTTGTACTACTCTCGCAATGGCTGTTCTCACCACTTCCTACTCCCCAGTTATGTGGAAAAAGGCATTGGAGACTATCAGAATCACTTAATGAACTCTGTGTCAGCCAGATATGGAATATGAGGACAAATATGGAATGCAAGGCTCTTTGTATTTTGTTGTATGGATATTGTCTGTATGTGATTTTCTTTGAACACTGAACATATCTGATTTAGTGATTCACTGTAAGCTTTTAAATAAAAAAAATCAGAAAATTCAATTTTTGAACAGATTTCTTCTGTGTTTTTAATAAGTGCATGATTTTATGAGTAGCTCTTATTTTTGTGTGAGCATCTGGAATTGCTTTTATTAAATATTATAAACCCAGGAGGTAATTAGATAAAATATATGTATTTTTTTTTCCCTTTCATGTTTTGGAGAGAGATGCAAAGTTAAATCATGTAACAGAAGACCTGTTTAGGGTGAATTTCAGTATTGGTAGAATTAACTTTTGGAAGCAATTTAACAGGGACACAGCTCCAACCTAACAAACTGACTGCTTGTAGTCTGGTATTTTATGACTAAGTTTTTAAATGGTTACTTTTATGCATCAAAGTAATGATTTTCCTTTTGTTTCTCTTAATATTTTAAACAGGACCAAGCGAACTCATGTCCCGCTAAGAGAATGCATATTTGAACTTCCTAATTTGACAGTTCAAGCAACTAGAGCTCAAACCCTTCTGCTTCAAACTGTTTATCAGAGCTGGTGTCATCCTGTTGGAAACATCAGTTCGGTGGTGGTAAATGAAGCTTTACTGAGTGAGGTTTTCCAAACTTCAGGTAAATATGTGATGCATTTGGTTAAGTATTTATTATTGCACAGAGCACTGCTAGTGAATGTGCATACAACTATATCCTTTAAATCCATGCTTTTACTTGCAGTACTTAACAGACAGAATGTTTTTTGTATATGTATGGGTATTTATAGCTTATGCTTAAAATCCAGGATGTAAGCTAAGCCACCAAGCTTCACTCCTTGGCACCAATCACTGGATGTATTTAATTTTCCCATATAGGATAATTTTTCCATGCTTCCCTCATCTGAAACATCCACCCTTGCTGCCTTATATGGTGCAGTGTTGTAATTTAAGATCATTCAGAGGTGAAGCTGGATTATTAAGGGCTTTATTAATCAATGGCATACACTGAATTTTTTAAAGGGCTGCAGGTGTTTCTCATCCAGTTTCATAAATAAATGTTACTGAACTGTTTTGAAACTGCTGAAAATATGGAAGTCTCGATGATGATGATATAAATAATGAAATTGGTTGCTGTCATACTTTTGCAAAATACCTATGGATTTGTAGAGTAAATTAAGGATTTTGACCACCTTACTGTAGTCTTCAAGAGCAGAAAGATCATCCAGAAGAATACCTTTTTTCTTTATATTTCTATGTAGGCTAGAATAATTTAGACTCATTATTGTTTATCTGTTGTGAATAAACACTTAACAAGAATAATTGAGATCATTTGGAATCTCATTATCAGTCTTGGAGAACGTGTTAGAAGAGTGTTTCAGATGTAGTAAATCATGACTTGAAGCAGAATAGTAGATTAGACTACTACTGGAACATTTTATCAGTTGTGTTTTTCTCAGTCGTATTTTTCAGTCTATTTGTTTTTTTCAAGTCAAATCTGTATTGATTTAATGGTGAAAAAACCTGTTATATTTCTAGGTGTGTAACCCTTGGAATAACTGTTTTAAATGCTTAGTTTTATCTTCTTTCCCAAAAGTCAGTGATTCTCTTCACTCCTAGACTGTGTGGGTCACCGAAGGGTGAGACTGTCATGTTCTAATTTTCAAGTAATGGTGCTGCTGAAGGTAGCAGGTTTACAATCCACACTTCAGAAAAATGTGAAAATGCAGTCATTTGATAATTTCATATGGTCCTAGGGTTTGCACAGTTCCAAACTAACTTCATTTGACATGTTTCAGTCCTTCAGTACAATGACCTGTGATACAACCATGCTAGCAATGTATCAGCAGAACAGAAATATGGAGCACATATTTTAAAGTAAATGAACAGTACAGTACACATGTTTTGATCTTCTTTTGTTTGGGGCTACGTTCTTGACCTGGTAAATTTTACACTTCTGTCCTTGCACTCCACGTAAACTAGTGAAGGTAGCTTTGAGTTCATGGCTATGAAATGATTGCTGTCTGCCCTTTAGTCTTAATTCATAGCTTTGTTCTTTCCATAAAACTACCTTTGTATAAAACTTAATACCATGCCTTGTTGAAAATCATCCTTGTACTTAGTATCTCCTTAACAATATTATGTATGTGTATAAGCTTCTAAAATAACCTGACTGTAATTCTACAGGGAATTTGGAATTTCAGCTTTCTTTATCCTCATAGTTACTTCACTAAAAAACAATAAAAAAAGTAGTCAACAAGGAACTTTCCAGGGAACAAGGCACATCTGTTAATCACTGATACTCTTTTACTAATATCCAGCATAGTTTCTCCAGCATAAATCAACAGCTGATTAATGTTCCTCAGGAGTCCTTGATTTGGGTTTCCTCTTGCCATTGCATGCCCCTCTGCAGCCTTTGATGGGCTGAAGGCTCCTGTGGTGGGCCTGGGAGTAGCCTAGCAGAGTATTATTTGGGCTCCCCCTCCTGCCTTTTTCACTCTGAGCAATTTTGTGGGTGTAGAGATGAGCTTTTCCCTAATATCTCACAGGAATAGCAATCTTTCTATCATTGGTGCTGTGTTTTCCATCTGATCACAGCTTATGTTTAGCTATGCACAGCAGTAGTTAAAGAAAATAGCTTTTCATCCTGTTGTGTTGTGGATGTTGTTTCTTTGATCAGTTTTGTACAAATAATCCAAGTATTAACGTATTTGCTTTATTTTCTTTTATAGCTCTTTTCCTTTGTTCCTTAGCTTTTTCTGATATTTGTTCCTATGAAACTGTAGTATTTTTGCAGGGAAAGTTAACAATAGGATCAAAGATCTCCTTACCTTCACTTTATCCTATTTCTTGTGGGATCTTTCTTGAAATTCATTGCTTTATTCTGCTGTTACAAATATCAGAAACTGGGGGTTTCATGAGTACTGTTGCCCAAGTTATCTTCTAGCTTTACAGTTTCAAACTTCTAAAAACCATCTTTCAAACTAATTAGAAATATAGCAGGACAAACAGCTATTTCATAATCTAGATTATTATGTCTCTGTTAAAAATAAATAAAAAAGCCCTGCCCAGACATGACATTATTTTCAAGAAAAAAAAAAGAAGAAGAAATGGGTTGTGTGGTTTGTCTTCCTGTTTTTAATGGTCTGCTGTTAGCCAGAGATTTCCAGCAACCTTGCCTTCCTAACGTCTAGATCACAGGATTTTATACATTCTTCATACACAGTGCACTACCATTCCTTTTTGTCCTTTGTGAACAAACTGTGCCCTCCTATAGAAGTGTTCTAGTTACGCATTGCCATTCCAGATGCCAATTTTGAAAATGTACTGAGATGTCAGATTTTTCTTCTATAATTTACTCCTTGTATGTAGGTCATCTCAGATGTGTTTGTCATTTGTTTACATAGCCTGCATGTTTCTCAAGTGCCTGTGTCTGTGTTGCCACTTTTTGTGTGGTGACTGAAGAGACTTAATAGTCCGAAACAGTTGTTGCTAAGCTCCTGATGCCTCTATTGCTGCTTTGTGCCAGGTGCTTCTGGGAGTGGCGTGTCTCCATAACATTGATTTAGTATTACTTGAACTCAAAAGCGATACCACAACCCTTTGCATCTTCTCAGCATACATTTTCATTTTTTTAGCAGGAATTATTTTCCCTAGTTTTATGCTTTTTCCAACACAGCCATCTCCAGTTTTAAAAATGCATCACTGAAAGAAACTGTGCTTTACAATATAGGATAAGACATGCTGTAGGGAAAGAACAGATGAATTAGGGAAAAAATAAAAAGAAAAAAAGGAAGGAAAAAAGAAAAAAAAAGGAAAGAGATATGCAAGGGAAGACAAAGTGGGAGGAGAAACAGAGAGAGTAAAAGTAGAAAAGCAGTAAAAGATAAGAAAGCCAAAATTTAATACAAGAACAGATACAGGAGTTGCAGGAAAAGGAGAGAACATCACAGAAAAACGCATGACTATTGGCCCTTTGACATGCTGTGGAGAGTCTCATAAGGTATGAATAGGCCTCTTTGGGAACCTGTCTGCTGGGTAACTCCTGAAAGATTTTCTCTGGATGTGGTTTAAAAAGGGAGCTCTGCACTGTGTAGCTCCAGAAACATAGGAACAGAATTTGTATCTAGTATGTGGGGGCTCTGTCCTTTGGTTTGTCTTTTGTCTGGAGCAGAAATGTTTTTCAGAACTATTTTATGCTGAAGATGGTGTAGGGATTCAGTACAAACTCAGTCTCTTTCCTGTACAAATTCTTGTTGGGAATAAATGGAATACCAGGAGGGCAAAATCCTTCAAGATTAGCAAACTTGTGTTCCCCACCTACCTTCCTCCCCCTGCTCTTCAGAAACCTTTTTCTACTAACAGAAAACCCCTGTCCTCAATTCATAGTTTTGCTGGTTATTAGACTTGCTGTCTTCATCAGGTGGTCTGAGACTTTCTCTTTTGATTGACTTGTCCAGAGGCAGGCTGTCTGAAAAAATAAGTTTTGAAGTCTCAAAAGGAAGTTGTGTGTGTTTGGGTTCTGACAGAATTTAAGAATGAAATGCCTGTACTACTTAAAGTTTGTGTTTGTCATACGTATCAGTAAGGTCTGTTATCTTAAAACGACAGTAGAAAGATCAGTATGGTACTGAGACTACCTAATTGAGCTCAGAATTTGTGAAGGACTCATTATATGAGCATTTCAAGAAGATTATATGGTTTTACACTAGATATTTATTGTAAATATTCTTAAATATTATGCCTGCCCTAGCCTGAGGCTGTTTAATTTTGCTAAGAACACATTTTTAATTATGACTGATTTGGAATTCAAAAATACAGGTAATGACTTAATGGGATTTTTGAGAGCACCTCTGTTCATTGGAGTGATACTGTAGCACTTTCGTAAGCCATGTTTTGAAGTGTCTGCATGGCAAAAGATGTTTTCAAATGGCAACTGGTATTTTTGGGGTTCAGAGAAGCCAAGACAATAAAAAACTTTACGTAAGCGTAAACCATGAAACTTATTACTTGAGTAAATAGCCTTTAACATTAAAAGTACAAGAAAAAATAATGCTGCCTAAAATAGAAGTTATGCAAGAACAAAAGCAATAGAAAATTTAAAATAGTAGATAGGAATACAAAGTGACAAAATGCAAAATAAGAAATGGATAAATAAAACAGCTGCAAACAGCTCCTTGCTGTGTTTCATGAGTGAAGAAAAAGGCATTATAAGTTTTTGATAATGCATTACGTATAGAAAAAAAGAAAAAAAGCTCACACAGAGCTCTTCGGAAACTTATGTTTGTGTTGTGGTTTTATTTTATAATCCTTTTGGTATACAACCACAACAGTGGGTTCCATGTCAGTTCAATTATATGTTAGTTCTTATGATTGCACATGTTTGAAGCATCCTGATTTTGCATTTCGTCCACTAAAAATGTGGAAACAAATGTGAATCTGAAATGCATCACGCTTTCTACATTTTTGCAAGTAGATATATTGGATGCACTGATGTTAATAAAATTGTTTTACAATTATTATTGTACTTTATTTTTCAAAAATAAGTGTACAAAATACCAAAATTTTAGAACAATAGTGCCAGTTAAGGTCTTCCAAAGGTTGAGTGTAGTTAATCCCGTGGAATAAGTTTACTCTATATTTTTTCATTATTTGTTAGTAGGTACCTGAAGCGCTCAGTTTCTAACCATTTCAGGCAGCCAAGAAAACATATACACAGTCACACATGGCTTTAGTTTACTCTGGAAAACTGGAACTTGCTACCACTTTTTCCTTGTCCTATTCAGGTAGTTCATTATTTTGTTGACAGTTCGGTTCCATTAATCTGGTATTTTTGGGAAAATTGCTTGCAGACCTTACATTTCTCTATTGAAGGTGATCAAATAGGCATTTGAATCCCTCATGTAAATGATGTCTTAAAGTTAAAAGAAAATCTACTTTCCAGAAAGTAACTGTAAAACTATTTTATGCAAGATTTCATGTGGGATACCTTAATGGTTGAATAATAAATTTTACCTCATAAAAATGAAATTCAATAATACAGTAGCTTTCTCAGCGCAGTAGCATCTGGTTGAATCTCATGAGAGCCAATATTTTCCAACTCATTAGGATCATGTCGTTCTGTATGTCGTCAACATTGACTTAGCCAAGCTACCTTTACTTACATAACCGCCAAACTATTAAATAGGTCTCTTGTGGAGTGAAGTCAAATATTCCTCTTATTTTGCTTTTGCCTTGGAAGAAGAGAAGAAAATGTACATACTGTAACATTTAAACATCTGGTCTAAACCACATCAGGGTAACGCTGAGGAAAGTAACAGGATTGAGTATTCTTCCCAGGTGTACATATAAAAAAGGGTTGTGGAGCTGCTGCATAGTTCTTTTAACCACTTAGGAAAAAGACTGAAATAAGTGACTTGCCTTTCTAATACCACTGTTTTAAAAACTACCTTTTTTTTCCTCTTACCTGCTCCCTGGCCACGAAACCCCAAAACACAAAACCCACCAAAAGCCCAACATTTTGAAGCTAGTGATAATGCAGGTTGTTAAACTCTAATCATTCCTTGCAGCATATTGGCATTAATCTCTCTTCCACGTAATATAGCCAGTTTTTGCATTCATTTCTACTTAAATTTTCTGATTAAAATCAAAGTGTGAGAGTGTATTCTGTTAAGTAATTGCTAGAGAGTGGCAGGACACAGCTGTATGAGACTTGCACAGTGTAAACAGTTGTCCTGGGTTCAGCAGTAGAAGTAGTTTTTTCTCCTTCTTAGTAGCTGGTGCAGTACTGTGTTTTTGACTTTCTGGTTCTGAGTTACCAGCTGGGCTTAAACCATGGCAACAGTTTACTGTCTTTCATGGGTGATTGTATCCACATGTGTACTTGGCCTTCAGGTGGGATTATAAATGCAATGTGTAAATAAATTTATTTTTATGCATTGTAAATTTCTTTGGAAGTCTGATAGATTATCAGCTCTAATTTCAGGTGGAAAAAGACTGTGGATAAGCAACCTAGTCACAAATTGGCCCGTAATTATTTGAACTCAGTATAGTTGTGTATAATCCTTTCTCTTCTCTTCTAAACATTTTCAGTTATATTCTTAAATCATGAACTGACACTGAACATGGGATAGGTGGGACTTAACCATCTCTTTAAGATGTAATCTGTGGAGTTCAGCTTGTTGAGTAGCTTCTTAGTAAATCCTCTGCCTGAAGTAATGATTCTGTAGTGGCCTGAAATGAGGAACTAACATGTGAAGTAGGCATGTAAACCAGTCATTAGAATTGCCTTTTTATTTTTTCTGGTTAAATTAGTGTATATTATTAAGGTTTGAAAATGAAACATACAGCATTCTGATGAAAGAATGGTGGTAGACATACTTAGAGCATTCATACAAGCTTGATTCTGATTTGTGACATCATGCTGAAGAATCTCATGTATTTAAAAGTCCACTTGAGACTTCTAAAACATCTGTTGTGGTGAAAGTGGATGTATACTGAGAGTCAACAGCAGAGTCACAGAGAAAATGCAAAGGTAAAAAAAAAAATCAATAGGTTGTGAAAGAGATACATGAGATCTATAGATGTACATATATGTATATAAGCTTCTTAAGTTGAATTGTGTTCCAGAATTGCAGGAGAACTCAGTCCAGTGTCTGTGTTGAAATTAACAGTGAACTCTTGTTGGGTATGTTGGTGGCCTGCAAAAAGCAAGACACCTAAGCCTAGAGCTATAAATAGTGCCCTTCCTCCAGAGTCTGTAGTTTATTTGCACAAATAGCAATGGAAGCTGTGACTGAGAGCACCTGTTTAGTTTGTTCAGCTGTTAGCTTTATGTTACTTCTTGTTGCATTAAGAAAGGTGTGTTTGGACAGCAGGGAGGTAGGCTGCCTCTTTGCTGTGTTCTAACTGCCATGGACTGTATCAGGTGAAAAACTCCACAGGGAGGTTGAACTGGTAGCTTCTTTTCTAAGAGCAGCAGAGCATGTTGAGGCTAAACTACTGGAATTAAGTGTTATAACAAGACAGTTGGGAAGAAATAAGTCGTGAATATGCTGCATGATAGGATCTGCAAAATATGAGAAGAGCATAGAGCAGACATGATAAAAAGCTTCAGATAACAGAAGGAAAGATTCTTTTCTGGGGGATGACCCAGAGAATTTGCTGTCAAATTTAGGGTGAACCAGGAAGCCACCAGTGGTCGCTAATGTAAAAGTAGAATGTGAATGAGAAGGTCATAGGGTTTTTATGGTGTCTGTTTTAAGAAGAATGTGCTTGCAGAGGTCCTGCAAGAGAAGTATTGACCCCAGTCATGCTACCATTAGCTGAACAGTGCCTTTCAAAAGAGCAGATGGAAACTTTTTCTTTGGTCCTGGCAAAAAATAATAAGGTCATCAGAAAATTCAAGTTGGAAGGACAGGAGGAAATCTCTAGTCTCATCTTCTGCTACAGTCGTGGATCAGACCAAGTTCCTTAGGGCTTTATTCATTCAGACTTTGAAATCTCCAAGAGTAAGAACACCCTGCCTCTCTGTGCAACCTGTAGCCCTGCTTGACTGTTCAAACAGTGAAAAAAATTTTCCTCCTATCCCAGCAGAACCTTTTTTGTTTCAATACAACCATTTTCTTTCATCCTCCTACTAGGCACCACTGTGAAGAGCCTAGCTGCGCCTTCATCACAATCTCCTTGTACATATAGGAGGGCTGCTAATATGGCTAGTGTATTACTGCTGGTTATTACCTTTTTAAGCATTAAAACAGAATTATAACAGAGGAGTCCAAGCTATTTAAAACTCAGTGATGATGCTCTGGGATCTGTTTCCTGTTCTGATTCTCAGGCCTACTAGATATAACCTGAGCTATGATGCTATAAGTATGTATAATATAAACTCAGCCTCACTGTTGTTTGATTAGGAAGCATACTAATTTATGACATCAAATACTTCTGATACGATCACTCTGGTAGTTTGACAGTTGTGGAAATTTCAGAACTCAGCATCTTTCCTTTTCCTCTTCAGATTAAAGAATCCTACTTTGTAAGCTATGAAATCAGTTTATATAGTGAGATATTCTGAGAGGGAAATGAAAATGAATACAGGTGATACAACAGGAAGAAATGATCAATAATTTATATCTAGTAATTGTGTAATATTTTCTGTTTATGGTTTCATGGACCTCCTTTCATCTTAAAATGAAAACAAAGCTGTTGGGAGCTGTTAAAACTGCCTGTTACAGCGTTTTGTTTACAATTTTCAGTTCTCAGGCTTTTGTAGTTGCTATTTACTATTAAACACTGTTAAACACAGTAGAAGCATGTTCTCTGTTTGCAAACATGCAGTATTGAAGGCTGATCTTGAGTAGTGAGTTTGCATAATGTGTGTAGTCTTGATCAGCTGAAAGTTGGAATAAGTTGAAATCATGTGGCAGATTCCAAGTATTGGACTGTTGCTGGAAACTCATAACAGTGCCTACAGTGCAAATAGTTTACGAAATATAGTATGCTGTAACATTACTTCTATGTAATGGACTCTAATGAATAACATGGAAAACTACGTTCCATTTGTGGGAGCCTTTTGGTTGTTGTGAAAAGGTAAGATGATAGCTACTAATGGTTTTCCTGCCATGGAAAATTTCCAGAGTATTAAACACTGCGATCGCAATTGCTAGTACGATGCCTCCGTATGATTTATTATTATATTAAATCAGGCTTTGTAAAAAGCTACATATGATTATTTTAAGACTAGAGATTATAGATTCAAATCCCACTTTGTAAATGCATGGATAGTCAAGACAAGTATATTCTCCAGGACTATATATTGTGGGAGATTAAGCTGTTAAACTGTTCAAATACAGACTGAGGAATGATTATTGTGACCATTGCAGTAAAGAATAATGTTTCTCCTACCTATATAGCTCAACTCATACTCATACAATAAAATTAATGCAAGGTACCTCTAATAAGGTAATGGTCAGAACAGAAAGTATTATTTTACTGGACAGCACTAGCTGACAATTAGAGTGGTGCTTTGACCATGTTTTTTTTAGTTAGCATTATGTCCCTAAAGGTGGGCAGTTCTTTTGGAGAAAAATTCTACCAGTGGTAGAAATAAATAGGAATGTTAAAAAGGTACTAACAATAAGGCAGACAAAGTTAATGAAATATTTGATTCTCAGGAAGCAATAATATGCAAGAAAATTTTTAAATTAATATTTTACAGTTTTGATTTTGCTTTTGGAATTATGGAGGAATAAAGGAAGAAAGGGAGGTGTTCTGTTATGGTATTATTTAACAGTGTTCAGTGAATGTCCCTTCTGTTTGTGTGAAGCATTATAGGAAAATTAAATATGGCACAGCAGATGGAACTGCTTTGATCTTGCTTTGAAGTGTGGCACTATTGTAGGAAAGCACTCCTTACTTTGCAGTATTGTTGTGTAGGATTTTTAACATCAATAAAGATACGTACCATTCTATGTGGTATGTTAATTAAAAGCTTGAATTCTAAGGAGATGTCATAATTCTATGTCTAACCACACGTCTTGAATTTTGGGAGCTTTATCTTATGCAGAGTAAAGAGCTCCTACATCTGCTTAACATACTCCAAAACATGCTTTGGAACCGGGGCTGCTGTTGATTCAGAGAAAGTAATCAGAGCTATTTCCAAAACCACCTTTGTTTTAGTTGGAGATAATCTAAATAAGCGTAGTCCCCAGTCTGAGCTTAGTTTTTCTGTTATGATTGTATCATAAAGCTGGTATGGATACACATCAAAACAAATGTGTGGTTTACTTTTTCATTGTTTTTACCTTTTTCATCCTTATTTTTTGGTTCCCCCCTCTCCCCCTTTTATTTTTGTTTTGAGGACAACATGATAAATAAATCCAGATATTGCACCTTCTTATGCTGATTTCTCCTGTCTTTACACCCTGATTTGTTGCTGCACCTCATTCGTGATCATGATTTTCCTCCTTTCACTATTTTTATGTCACATCCCTGGATGTTCAACGTGCTTTAGTGGTCTTTTGATTTTTTTCCTTTCTCATTTTGATTTGGCTGTTTTTCTGCTTTAATAAACAGCAAGGAATCTGATCAGTCAGGTGTGGAGGGTAAAACTGTTGCTTGGCTGTAGTTTCAAATGTTTTTCTCATTAAAGATGCTTATTCTGGGGATTTTTGTACCCATTTCCCCCCCTCGATTATTGCAGGGTATATGTGGAGTAACTATGTTGAAAATACAGAAATTAAGATGAAATGCGGCTCTTGGGTAGTGTTACAGAAATGCTTTAAGTCTAGACTGATAAAAAGGTGGTAAGGTTTTTTTTTGTTTGTTGTTCCTTTTTGTTTTTGAATATTGCAGTAATTTTTCAACTTTTTCCATTTAAGATGTTGACATGGTTTTTCTCTACCTGCTGTTGGAATAAGAAAAGCTTCATTGCTCTGAGGTGTCTGGTTGTGTTAAGAAACAACATTTAGTTCTTCTGCATGAATTGTCACCTTAGTAGGAGCATATTGTCTGGCTCTATCTTTTCTGAAAAGTGAATACTGAATGATTCTGAGGAAGATGCAAGAATCATAGAACCTAGTGTTGTATTCTTGCACCTGTGCAGAAACTTTTAAGTTCCCTTCTGCTGTTAGATCTCTTGTTTTTACCTTGCTTGAATAACGTCACAGCTGGATACAGCAGCTTTGTGCCAACTACTTTTTTCTTATCTCCACTGTCTTTTTTCATTCTCCTGTATGGAATCTCAGATTTATGATGTAGCAAAGAAATCTTAAACTAGGTATTTTAGTAACTGAAATTGCTAACTAAAAGCTTCTAAAGAAAAGTAGTAACAAGTAAAAACACTAATAAACTAGTCACATGTTTTACTACAAGCTGACCAAGAAAAGTTTCTGTGCTCACTTAACGAGCTGTTGCAACTTATCATTTTAGGAAGTCAGGGAGTCCTTGAGATTTCCATTTTTGATATATGTTCTGGAATGTTTTTCTTATCTTTTTACTGTCTTCTCAAAATCCTGAAAAATCCCTTCCCTGGTATCTCTGTATCAGCCTATTTAGTGTGCGCTCAGTGGATTGTACTCAGAAGCTATCTGATATCTTTCAGTTTCAGTTTAGGTAGCAAAAAACCATCCTCCAAGTGTAGTTGTACCCCTCTGTGTGATAGCTGGGTCCATTCAGCTTTCTGACTTTGTATTGTCTGATATTTTGACTGTCAAAGGAATATGTTAAATTCTGTTGCTCCCCTTTAACATATATGTCAGCATGTCATCTGAGAAATCCAGACCCCAACTAAATATGGGGATGCAGAATTATTCTCTTTTCTGAGTATCTTCAGATTTGTTACCACTATGAAGAAGTAGTCAGCCATCCATCTGCAGTGAGTTCAGCAACAGGAGGAGTTTAAGTAAGAAATTGAGTTAGGGTTTTGCTTGGTAAAGGATAAGGTTTCAAACTTCTACACTTCCAAAGGATGACTAGACTTAGAAATAAAATACATGTTTTTCAGAGGCTTTGGACATCACATGAGTCTGTTGTGACTTGGTATCAGAAGTCAGCCCATTTTTACCCACGAGAATGGAAACAAGTGGTAGCAGTGCCTTCCAGAAGGGAACAGTCTCTCCTTCCATCCAAAATGTACCGAAGTATAGGGTTGTTTTGATATGATCTGTTAACAAAACAAGGAATTGGGAACAGGGATTATTATTTTTAACCCAGGGCTTAAATGCAATTTTTGAATGAGTGCTTGACAATGAATATTTGCTGCTGTAAGTAGTTACAGTCCTGTGCTTGGTACACTCTTGGCAGTAAATGCCTGACTGACTGGCAAGTTTAGAATTTTAGGGAACACAATTCTAAATTTACACAGTGTAAAACACCTGTTAGATATCTGTTATACTTACTCTTTTCCCACTTATCTTCTAAAGAATACAGTTTCTGCATGTATTCAGTAGCTTTTCAAATGCTGTGAAATTGTGTTGTAACGAAGATAAGGTAGAGTTCAGGATGAACTGCAATATTCTGGGCATGCTCGTAGGAAATTGCGTCTAAAAATATACTGTTTGTGCCAACAAACTGATCACTTCAGAAACATTGGGAGTTCATAGATATTTGTCTACTCTTTTTAGACTGACTGTAAGCTTTACGGCAAAGCTTTGAGGCACTGACATCCCAGCATTTGTGGTTCTGTTGAAAGCCCGTATGATTGCATCTTGCTATAGCTCTCATAGCTTCTGGTTTCATAAGTTAACTCTGTATTCCGTCCACTGAGCTTAGATGAGGTGGTTGTGATCACCAAAGTGCTAAGCACTTGATCTTCTGTCTTTCAAGAGAGCTTTTTATAAAACTTGCTTTGATGTGTACTTCATGTCCAGGCTACTTTCCCAGTGGGATCACTTTTATGATGCTATCCATTCATATGTTGCAGTATCCCATATGTTATCAATGAAACACAGCTTGCCAGCAGATTCGTGCTTATCACCAAGATAGTACCTCTACCATATTCAGCAAAAAGAACAACTGCTTCTTTAATTCATAAAACTTGACTTCTGTAAATTTGCACAAGGGCTTGAAAAACTACCCTTGCGTTTACAGAGTATTTTGTAAATACAGAGAAAAAATAGCTGGAAAAGGGACTAGTACTGGAACAAACTATTGTTATGATCTCAGTCTTCCCAGCTCATGCCCTCCCAGTTCCTTTTTTATCTTTATTTGAATGATTTGTCTGACTTTGAGTGTAAACCTTTAGGGAAGGGTTGTTTTGTTTTTTTTTTTTTTTTTAACGATGTCAGTGAAGAGCTGTTCTAACTTAAAAACTGGAGGGGAAAATGATCAACAGAAGGAGCTGGCGATCAGTTATTAAGGCATTGCAGTAACCATGGTAAAGTCTACATGTATGGTTGTGAGATCAATAAAGAAATACAGTTCACAGAAGCACAGAATGGTTTGGGTTGGAAGGGGCCTTCAGGATCATCTAGTTCCAACCCACCTGCTGTGGGCAGGGACACCTTCCACTAGGCCAGGTTTCTCAGAGCCCCATCCAACCTGGCCTTGAACACTGCCACATATTTTTTTCTAATATTCATCTATTAAGCATTCAGTCATATGCTATATTTGCTGTGCTTTTGATGAGAAGACTGGGCTGCAGAAAAAGAAGCTGCAGACTTCATAACAGAATACTTTGAAGCACACGAACAAATCAAATGGATGAATTCATAGAGAACTAGATTTGTGTATTTCCCTCCTTGTTGTATTCTGATGCTGATCTGAGTTATGAAGATTGTCGTATGTTTCTATAATACTGCCTAGTCTTTTCTGGAACCCATCTTAACTGTACAAATCCTTCCAGGGTGAACATGGGACTGTTTTAATTGCATCAGGTGGCTTTGTTCTTAGGCTTTCGAAATGACATGATTAGCTGTGTATTAATTAGTTTTTGATGAGGTTTTCTTTAGTGTTCTCTTGAAATTCTTATTTGCTGTAATGCAGTCAAATTTGTGAGTGGATTAACAATTTCTCTATGTGTATCACGTTCCTTAATCTCCTTTGCAGCCTTTTCTTTCAGTATTTTGCTCTCAGTTGTTTGGATATAATTGAATGTATTCCGATAGCATGTTTGTTTCCTATGCATTTATAGTACTTTAAAAGTTCCTATTGCAAAGACCAGTGAAACTTGAAGCTTTAATGTGCCAGCCTCAGTATTTGCCTGAATGTCTATTTGGAATTCCAGTCCACACTTCATCTATGAAAGTATAAGCTTCTGATAAATCACAGAAATACTGCAGGAGTCAGTTTGAAGACTTTCTCAAGAATGGCAGAAAGAAAAAACTGTTCAAGGTGGCAGGATATTGAAAAAACTTGATATAAGAAAAGAAAAAAGAAAAGACCAAAGTGATCGTGAAAAAGAAAAGACTAAAGTGATAATGAAAAATTAGCAGAATGTGCTTATAGGTAAAAACAGTGGAAAAAGTAAAAATAGTTAAAATAGCATCATTAACTAGTTGTTTTTTTTTTAGCCAACTCTGACTTTGCTTTATTGCTGTTTTGAAACTTTTTGTCATTAAGAATATGCTGTTTAGTAAGTTGTAGTCAGAACTCAATACCTCAGTAGAGGTCTTTCTAGCATTTTACAATCTAAAGGGAAATATGTTCTTCATTTCTGTAAAACACACTTAAATTTTCCCCTCTCCTTAGAAGTCATTTTCTATTTCATTGAGGTAGTACAGAGCTTTTTTGTTCTAGTCAATTAGAAAATTACTTCTTGGTGCAGTTGCACTTAAAATCACAATTCAGAGCCTAAGTGCTCTTATGGATGCTTCCCTGTTTGGACAAAGCTTACCAGGGGAGCTCAGAAACTTGCTGGCTGTAGAGTCAAGATGCTTTGTTCTTTTCATAAGGCATTGAATCATTATTTAGATGAGAGAGTTCAAATAAGTAGAATTTTTGTAATTCACTGTTACCTATATAAAAGATACATACACACACACACGCACACACACGAACACTCTTTTGGGTAAGTCTTTGTATTCAAGTGGGGAATATCTTTTCATTCCTTGCCCTTTTTTCTTGGCTTTCAGTGATTTTAAGCATATAAACAAAACCAGCATATGCTGAGAAACAGCTTCGAGGTTGCTTATGTCAGGTTAGTGCTGTACATTGTTTTGTCCTCCCTCAGAGAGCAGCTTGACTTCCAAATGTTGATCAAATCATTGTTTTGGCATTTGAAAGGCCACTGATATTAAGGCTCATGTGGACTTCAGAATGGGAAATGAGGTTCGTAACAGAAATTACTTACAAGCCCGTAAAAGTTGCTTTGTAAGAGGCAAATCTACTGACAGTTGTCTGCATCGTGTATTTAGAATAAAACATTTCTGTCTGGCAAATTGAAGTGTAACAAATTCCGGCAGCCAAAAGAAATTCCAGCTAGAAGATGCTTTTTTATATTGACAGTAGTTAATGACTGCAGCAACTTTCTGAGATTGCAAGCATTTTTTTTTTGATAGATGCATGCTGCTGTTTAAAGCACAGGAGAAGAATTGTGTGGCCTGTATTTTTAAAGAACTAAGGCTGGATGATCACAGGGCTTTTTGGTTTTACTTTTCATTCTCTGTTACTTGATGCTTCACAAATTATTTTCTGTTTGAAATGTTATTTCCCTCAGATCTCTAACTGGAGCCAGCTGATTTCAGAACTGTCCTCTTGATCAGGCTG
This sequence comes from Pezoporus occidentalis, assembly GCF_034315485.1. NCBI lineage: Eukaryota > Metazoa > Chordata > Aves > Psittaciformes > Psittacidae > Pezoporus > Pezoporus occidentalis. Next base: position 21,087,527 of record NW_026914940.1, on the reverse strand, counting down.
TGTCTGTTTAATGCAGTTGACCCTTGTTAGCTTTTGGTACTAGCTGAAGTTTATATTTTGCTATTGGTTTATATTTAATTTGTATCTTGTGTATATGTTTTCTTTATGTGAGGCTTCTGTTCATTTTGTTGCATATTAACTTTATAGCTTTATCTGTAGCGAGTAGTGATTGCAAAATGAAATGTTTCATCAGTATTATGAGAATCCAGGCTTACAATGCCTAAAGTTTAAAAAGCTTGCTGCCTGTGACATGTTATCGAAGTTGTCTTGTCTTTCTTTTGCTTTGCTGTTTTAAATACAAGTTACTAAATGCTGTTAGGAAAAAACCCGTAAAAGTGACTTCTTGAAGTTAAGTAAGTCTGATACGATTTCGTGATGATTGCCATGTCATTCTTCAGTGTAATCTTTAAAATAAAAAAAACCCCAACAAAACAACTAACATACTCTTATATAGTGACTTGGCCATTTCATAAGCTACTGGAAAGATTCTTTAGCTTAGAAAGTCACCAGGCAAGAACTATTGAATCTATATTTCCAGTAATTCAGGGACATTTTGTAACTGTAGACAGTGGCAAGAATGCATCTTTCCTTTTAACTGAAGATTTTTCAGTTGTTTCCAGTTGATTCAGTGGTTTTCAATTGTGAGGCATTTGTATTTAGCTGACTAGCTCAGATATTTTTCCTGGTTTGCACAATTTCTCTCTGGCAAAGGAAACTTTCTGATAATAAGAGGGAGGAAAAAAAGGAGATAGAGAAATGTTTCAGCCCTGTTCTGCTTGCTCAGTGTGTTCTGTGGAAGAGATAAGTTGTGTTTGTATGATTTCAGAGATTTCTAACATGGCTGTTCATACTATTTCCTTGCAACAAAAGTTAATGGGTTTATAAACTGCCATTGATTATCACTTGTCGGTTATCCTTGCTCTTGGGTTTGAAATGAGATTGTCTCGGCACTGAGACCTTTGATGTTGGGAAGGTCAAATAACAACTTCTTCACTTTCTGTCCTTGGTGTGGGCAATCAGCTTTACTAGCATTGGAATCTAAATGTGTCAGAGGAATTCCTTAAGCCTGCTGTGAGTTGCCTGTGTTTTATCCTGCTTTTCGCAGTACAGCATAATGTTGTGCAGTGCTACTATTTTTATACTTTTAATTCCACACCTGTTTCTTTGTAAAAAAATAAAAAAAAAAGCGCCTTCCAGAATATCTAAGTGCAATAGAGTTGTCCTTTAGATCATTCTCATCTGTGTTAAGAGCTGTTTGATATTTCAGTTGTAGGACTCTGTTTCCCAACAAAAGTCATGTGACATCAGCAGTGAGGTGCAATAAGAGCTCTCTTAGGATTACTTTAAATAGAATGGAAGACTTTGGGCATATAAGGTTGTGTGGCCTTGAATGTGATTTTTATTTGATATATGAGCTGTGACATAGCTATTGCATGACTGAGATGTGCCTGTAAGCGATGTAGTGTACAGATGGGGTTTCTCTGAAACAAAGCCAGCGACTAAATCTGAATGTGCTCATTTAAAAAGTAAAGAATACTTCATAAAACATATGGAAACATTTCTATGTTTTTTCATTAAATAGGCTTCTTACTCTTTATGCATTTTTTATGATTGTTCATACTAATATGTCATTTACCTGACTCAAGACTGCCTGTGCATCTGTTTGATTTAGTGGCATTTGCATGATGTTATGAATATTTTATTTATAAACACACTGAATATACTTTTCTAGTTTAGTATTCCAGAACTTTTCAGAGGAGAAATACTCCTTTTCACAGAACTGTTGAAATAAATACCCCTCACCATTATGTATTGCAAAATATATGATTTAGTAAGAATGTCAAATGATAGTAATAGGGCAGTTGCAAAGTATGATTTGAATTACATGGTTAGTGGGATCCATTGAAGTAAAATCCAGGATTATGTACATTTGAACAAGAATTTTAGACCAAATTTATACAAAGAGTATCTCTTCAAAAGTATGGATGCTGAAAATGTGCAGGGATCATAGCAGCCGGCAATTCAACAGGGACTTTGTGTCGTGCTATGTCAACAGGAGAATTGAGAATCCAAAGCATCTGAGTTTCCTCTGAGCATATGGGATCTGTAATTACTTACAGGGACCCTGTTGAAAAAATGCATGTTATTGATTTTTGTCATTTAATTAAAAAAAAAATCAAATCCAAAATTTCTGAGCACTAATTTGTAATATTTTTCTAGTTAATTTATTTGCGGGGATGCAAGGTGGAAACTGCAACTCCTGAGTTTGTCAGTCTTTCCTGCACATCTGTCTCTTCACTTCCCTGATTCCAGATCCTTAGACTTGAAGTGCTTTAAATTCAAAACATCCTTTACTAATATGTGATAGTATCTTCTGGATGTAATTTTTTTTTATTTGCTATGATGGCAAATCCATAATGGTTCTTAAAATTTAAATAGTATATTAATATAATGGTGGCATTCGTAGCTGCTCTTCAGAATCACTAGTTCAGAATCACTAGAAGTACAACAGGGCTCTGATGCTTGACAGTAGCTCAGAACAAATACTTTTTAGGTTTGTAAGGAAAGATATTAAGTACATTCTCCAGAAACAAAGCAGTAGTTTGTGTTCTTTCTTGATAATTATCATCTTTCATTTATGATGGATTCAGAGTTTTGCTTTGAATCCCCATGGTTACAGTGTGTTTGAGCCATTTTTTTTTAAACCATTTTTTTGAGTCTAGTCATACTGCTAATGGAAGGCTTTAAGGGTTCAAGGAATAAACACCTAAACCCTTTATCTAGCTCTTACAAAGATACAGTTTTGAAACTTTTGACACCTGTTTTTTCTTGTATACACTATTGAAGTGTTTTGGTGCCAGATTTTGATTGCGGGCATTTTCATAAGGTTAAGAGGGTCTTAAAACCTCTCGTTATTGTCTTACAAAGGATGCTATTTCCTATTAGTTTTAGCTGCTGCAGGATCATACTGCTGTGTAAAGAGGTGATCCTCCTTTGCACTCCTGACAGTTTTCCCACACCTTCTAATGATCAGGCAGATACTTGAGCAGTTAGTTCAGCTTTTGTAGATCCAGCTGGAAATTTCTCCTTCTGAGGAGGGGTTGTTTTTCAGTCAGTTTAGCCATTTATCTGGCTTATAATGTGCCCACATGAGAACTAGAGACAACTCAAGGCAGAGCGAATGATGGCATTGCCCCAAGAGGGAGACCTTAGAGGTGGATGAATGAATGTCTAAGCTGGTCTTGTTATCATGCTCCGCAGTAATCGCAAGCTCTTGTTTTAAGGCATCAGTTTATTTTCTTTTACTTTCTAAAAGATGCATAATTTTGCATGTTAAGATTGTTTGCATTCTTTGTGTGTTAAAAATAATTACTAATACCCACTTCTTATTGTTTGTGCTCGACTAATGTAAATTGCATAGGCTTCTTTGTGCCTTGTCTAGTACTGCTGAAGTCCATACTGCCTCAATCACAAGTATGTCAAAGTTGATGAAATTCTACATTCTGCTATGCTGTAACATACTTGTAGCATTGTGCCAAAAAAATACTTGGGGCATTAGTCTTGAGAGGTAAACCAGCTGAAATTTCTTTTAATAACATCCCTACATTGAAAATTTGTGAAGCAAATATCTGTAGCCAGCATGTAGGTAGGACTTAGTCCTCAATTTTGAAGTGGCAAGTAACTTTCTGTAAAGTAAAGTTTTTTCTTTTATATGCTACTACTATTTGGTGGTCATTTTAGAAGTTGTCACTTAGCCAATCTCATACGGTGGGATTTCTGCAGATAAAATCAGCTGTGTTTTTTTCAGGCCTTAAAGAGGAGGAGGAAAAAGTCAACACTGAAAGGTTGTCATCTTATCTAGGAGATGTAAAAGGAGAAATTTACAGTAGGAGTCAAAAGAGATTTTTGGTTATGGAAGGTGCATATACAAACTCTGTTTGCAATGGGATCTTACAATTGTAAAGAGTTGTAAAGCAAGCCTCTCTACAGTTGCATGGGTATGATGTGCAAAGAAAGCTGCTATTTGTACCCAGAACCATTCTAAGCATTGATATTATCCACACTATAAAAGCAATATAATAAAATAAAATGTTATAAAATATAAATATAAAATAAAAGCAAGTGTTCTTTTTAAGAGCTACTATACCTGCCCTGTAGGTAATTCTTAGTTAAAAAGAAAAGTCCTTCTGTGGAACAAATTGGAACAAATACAAATTTATTCTGTTTGTGGTCTGGTGTTTTTTGAGGGTTTGGGTTGGTTTTTTTTTTTGTTTTGTTTTGTTTTTCATTTTCTTTTTGAGGCTGGTGGTTGGGTTAATTTGGTTTGCTCTGTGTTCTATGCAAATAGGTAACCTACAATCTCCTTGAAGTCTCTCAGCCACTTCTAATTAAATGATTGATTTCAGTGTTTTGCTGTATTTGCTATCTGACAAAAATTCTCTGTACATCAGACTGTATGGCTGTATTTTGTGGTGTTTCTTACTGAAATAAGTAAATACATTACCTCATCTCTTAATCAGCCAACTATGCCACTGATGACCCCATACTTATGGTGTAATAGTGCCACTGTTGAAGCTCAGCCAGACTCTAGGGACCTCTCTGTAATATGTTGCTGTAGGCAGTCCTTAGGGTGTAGAGCCAAATACCTTTTCCCTTGGTTTCATTTCCACTTTCATTTCCTTTGGGATTTTTATTTCCTAAGGAAGGTTGGCCTTCAGTTGCTTGAATACATAAATGGTCTACCTGTTTAGCGATCACTGGGTGCAGCTGGACCAAGAGTGTTTGTCTTCGTTTTCATCCTTGGTTTGTTTTTTTTTTTTTTAAATTCCCCTTGAGTATGCCATGTGTTTGTATAGGTGACATTTTTTTTTCTACTAGCAAAGTAACTCATCAGCAACACAGATGAAATTTCTTCAGGTGATATTCTTCTAAGATGCATAGCATTGCTTTTTTTGGTTTTCAAATTTCTGCTGCAATTGCATGGACTTCTGCAAAACTTAGGGAATGTAACTGAGAATTGTCAGCTTACGTGTGGCAGAAAAGTAGATTAATGAATTGCAAAACTGCTGTGCTCCCTTCTTAAAAAATATGACAAACGCATTAACTGGAAGGGATTTGTTGGAGTAATTCTAAATGAGCTGTTTTCTAAAATTGCCAGCAGTTTTTAATTCCATTTTTAATATATGTCTTCTGGAAAAACAAAATTTGATCAGTGAGATTTTTAATCTTTCTTATTAAAACATCTGGATATTTTTGGCCTCACCCTACAGTGATGGCATAGTTACCAGAGAAAATTAAAAAAACCAAAACCCCAAAACCAAAAAAAAAAAAGCCAAACAGAACACCTTAAGAAAATTCCTTATACAAGAAATAAGTTGTCTGTCATATTTTTTTTCTTGTATTTTACACATTGCATATATGTTTGTCCGTATCAGTACAGACATATTTTCTTCTTTAAAAGGCATTTAAGTCTTAAGGTAGTAGGTCTATTTTAGCTTTGTCACCAGTGTTAGAAATATTTACTATTTTATTTTATTTGGGTCACTGTTACGGGGCAAATTGACTTTCATAAATCATGTTAACACTGTCCTTCTTTCCTTGGTTTCCTGTTGTAAATAGTTTATGCCTTTTGCATGATGTATTTTTAGTGTATTGTCTCCCACTGCAGTGAAATACTTCGGGTTAGCAAGATAGCAACCCCTATCTTTCCACTTGTGAATGTATTGACAGATGTATAGTTCCCCATGATAGGCTGAAACCTATTGAAAGTTTGTGGGTTTAACATCAGTTGCCATTTCATGTAGCTGGTCTACAAATTGCTTGTATTCTGTGTACTCTGTGAAAAGGTTATTAGTGAACTGTTTCCTCTGGGAATTAATTTGAACCATATGTCTTGATTATTAATTATGCTTTCTGGTCAGTATGTTGAAAAAAATTTTGTTCCTGTATTTATTGACATTGTCTGAAGTCTTGGAACTACACTCTGATATGTTGTGTAACCACTACAAGAAGTAGTTAGCACATTGTACATGGAGAAGCATGACATCAGGATATTTTATTTATTCTGTCATATAGCTGAACTTATCCCTTGCTCCTCCACATCTATACATGTTCTTCAAAGCATGGATGTAACTTGAAAAGTTTCATTATTGTAGTTTATTATCCATTTGCTGAGTAGGGGCTTTATAGAACTGTGAAATTAATTTCAGTTCCCATGTGTGAAACTTCTGTATTTGTTGTAGTATCATAAGGAGAAGTCCGGAAATACAGTGCAAGTTAATTTAACATATCTTGTTGTATGATCTTCAGGGAGAATGTCACACAGGTCTACTTGCCTCTTACTAATTCTTTGGTGACTTTTCACAAGATACCCTGTTTATCCAGAAAAAAATAATCAATTTCTTCACAGTGAAGGGCATAATAGTTGATCTCAGTTTACCATGGTGAAAAGAACCATGGGTTTGCTCTGGAAATAATAATTATAAATGAGCAAGAATACTGCTGCTGCAGACTAGGTAATTTTAGTTTTGTTCCATATGCAAGTGCCCTCAGAGTTGAAGTTAACATGAGAATCGAGAATGGATAACCCAGATACAGACTGTATCTGGAGCAATTTGGTTCCCTTCAAAAGTCAGCATAAAGAAAAGCAATATTCACAGCAATTCCTAATTAGCATTCTTGCATGGACCCCTTAGCTCTGACTTTTGCAACGCTACCAAGTATGGATTCAAGATATGTATATACATTAAATGTAGGTTTAAATTTTTGTTTGTGGGGAAAGAATCTGGTAAGAAGAAATGTTCTCTGATGTGTGTGTTTCTTTCTTGAAAGTGACTGGAGACTGTTGAGATCAAAGTCTGTCAGCAGGAGTAGTTAATGTGAGGTATGTGGAAATTCATGGTAAAGAAGTTTCCATGTTGATTTTTATTTTATTATGTTTTTAGGATCTGTATATGTTTCTTTTCAGAGAAGGACTTATGGCTTATGTTGTTAGAATACAGGATTCTAGACATGAATGCCATCTTTCCACAGCTTCAGTGTATGCTTGTGCATGTAGGACAAAAATAAGGCAAATGAAATAATAAAGATCTTTTTAGTTGTTTATTATGTTCCAATTTTTCTGCATTATGAGAGGAGGAGGTTTTTTCTGAGTGTGACATGCTAAATATTGAATTAATTTCCAAAGGAATGTCTGCCTTTCATTTTTAAGATGGTACTGTATTTAATGCATTCTAGACATATGAAAATGATCATGGAAATGAGGGTATGTGATCTGAGCTTCACTGCCACTTTGGTGTGCAGTGTAACTTGTGTTAAAAACCATGTTATTCAACACTTCTGCTAATAAGGACAGTTTTCTGTTAAGCACAATAATTGTCTAATTTTATTTTTCTTTAGGAGACTTAATATATCCAGAAGTTATAGTCTCAATATTGAAAGTCGTACTGAGAACACCACTGTTGACTTTTTAATGTTTTTATCTGGAAAGTGATTTGTCTGAAAATATGTTCTGTTACAATTGTAGGGTCCTGTATCTTCTTATTTCCTTCTTTCTCCCCTTCACCCCTCAAAAAAAAAGAAGTTCCAATTTTTATATCAGTGTTTTTTCCAAATATTAAGTTTCTAAGTAGCAAACAGAAGACAGTAGCTCTTCTGTTTTCAGGTACTAGAAGGGCTGTTGCCATTTGCCTTTCCTGTTACATATTTTTTTTGACTAATTTCATGACTAATCTCTCGCATATGAATCTTCTCACTCTGCTGATGACTATATCTAGCAAAACTGTGGTTTCATAGTCCCTGGGGAAGAATAGTAGTGTCTTCTTACAGTGAAGCTATGTAAAAATGACCTGAACAGTTTACTGTTAACTGATTATGGTAATTGTAAAAGTTTATTAGTTAACATAGGTTAGTCATAAATGAACGTGTTACAATACAGTGCGTGAAAAACTTCATTTGAAAAACTTGAAGGATTTACGAGAATTGAGTTCTTAACTTGGGACAGCAACAGGTTGGACTGCTAGGAAGAAATTAATTCTCACCTGTGAGCTCTCTGTCTTAAATTCTGAGAGGAAGCTCCCCTGTGTTTTCACAGATCTGTTGATTTACATCGAAGAATATACAATGTATTGTTATATAATGGAGACATTTAGTCCTCTTTAAGGATTTAATTTAGCTAGGATTTAACCACAGATTTATAATTAGTATTTAAATACTTAAAAATGCTAGAGAAGCAAATGGGTTTTGAAGATTAATTATCTGTTTGTTCTTCAAAACTTCAGAAGAGAGAGGAAAAATAGTTTTATTTTGGTAAATAAGCCTCTTCATTGTTGTGTTGAAGAGCTTGTACATAAAGACTACAGTTAAGGCTTTAAAAATCTACTGCATCAAAATATATGCCAGGAGATTTTTTTCTGTAAAACTGTGTAAAGAAAGCATTACATTAAGCACAGATTTCATGGGCATATTGTGGAAAGAAACTACTTATCAATGAGCATCTTATGCAAGTAGGTAGTATGCAAATACATTATCCTGTTTTCCTCACAGTAATCTTTTCCCCGGATCTTTTGAATAAGGAACATAAAGTTAGAATTTCATTTTATGTGGAAACAGAAAAGAACATGCTATTTATTTATTATTTTGCCTTAAATAGTATTATAAAATACAAACCAGTGGTAGTTGCTTACTGATTTAATTACCAGTAGATGTAAGAGATACAATTTACCACAGAAAAAAGTGAAGTCTCAAAGGCGAAGCAGTTGTGTAGTTTCCAAGCAAGTAATACAGGACATATTTTAAAAAACCCGTAAGAAATGGTTTAATGTCATTAACTGTGGTCTAATATGTTGCGTATCCCACTCTTGGTAAACCACAGCAGCATTTACTGGCTATTGCTTCAAAGCACTACTGTTTTTCATCCCTTTTCATTGGCCAAATGTGTCATAAGAGCATTAAGTGAAGTCTGGAAAACAGTTCTCATGGATTTTGCTTTAATGATAAATCTAGCATATAGTGCACTTGCTGATATAATCAAGTGAATGGAATTTCCAAAATCTTGGCTTAATGTCTTTTAAGTATGAAGCAATAATATTTTTATGAAGTAGCTTTTAAATGGCATTTGTTGAAGTGGAGAGCAGCTGGATTAGAAGGGCCTGTTTCTAACTGCAATCAGCAATGATCATAGTATCATATTACAGTCACCCTATAAAATAGCTTGTATTTTAAGAAAAATGGGAAAAAAGTGGAGGTAGGAATGGAGAGAGAAGTAAACATGGTTTGTGTGGTGCCTAAAGGGTCTGGAATTGGTTACAGTTTGATAATGTTGCTTCAGCTGTTTGGGTGACAGTGTATTCTCAATATAGGAAGTTCAATTTAGGTTTTATCAGGTTTTTAAAATGTTGTGGAGATGCAATCAATATGTATTTCTCAAGCACTTTAAGATGTTAGGTGGCATTTTAATTTTAATGTTTACCAGGTTAAGATATAACTGCAGTAAAGACTAAAATTACAGAATATGTTGCAGTTTTCCCTTCCATTTTTCTGCTCCGAAATCTTTTTTGCTACTCTTGCGTTTATATCCATTTGTATAAATGGACTGTATCTCTGCCTGTCCCACCTCGATCAAGACCCTTTTTCAGTTGGTATGCACTTTGAACAGGGCCATAACTTTCTTTGGTTTCTTACAGAACATCGGTGGTAGTGATGGTGTATTCTAAAACTTGAAAGTCACTGCTGAGACTCAAACTTTAATTTAGGAAACCACTGCACCCTTCCAGTAATTGTTTATGAATTTTCTTCTTTAATGCATTGTATGAATGGATGAACTTAACAGCCAGCCATTTTTTGTTGTTCCAGCAAGAGCTTGTAGCTTTCCAGCAGTAGGCAAGATGTATATACCTTACAAAATTCTCAAGGTTTGCCGGCCTACATTGTGCAGGAATGTCTTAAGTATTTTAAGTAATTATCTTAATAAAAATTAGTTTAAATAATTTTCAAGCCATGAAATCCTCTTATTCATCAGTGCTCTTTTTCATCAGTATTCTTGAGTACTTCTCAGGTGGGCGTCTTATATGCACTTTTATTAATTTGATAAAAAGAATTTAATGCTATCTGCAGCAGTTTTGATTTATTCTAGAAGGGTTTGATACAGTCTTAGGCAGGAACTGATTAAGGTACATAGAATATAACTGTGCCTAAAATCCCTGCCCACTATGGTGGACAAATTGTCAAGTTTGATTTTTAAATTAAAAGAAAACAAAAGTGTAGATGACTTGATTGTGGAGAAATTCTGAATACTGTTTGATTTGTCTAGGCAAAAAAAAATGCACTAATCCCTGCCCATTTAGCTGGACAGATACATATCTTTCATCATTAGAGTAAAAACTGCAGTTCCCTATCAGTTATCTCAAGGTTTTTTTGTTTTTTTTTTCTCCCTGGAAAGGACCTTTCATTGAAAGTACTCCCTTGCCTGAGCTGTTTAGACTTAGGAGATGGTCTATGGCTTGATTTAGTTGTACTGGAATGTGGTTACATGGAAAAGAGTAATTCCATGGTTGAAGCTTTGTGGATGCCTTCTTTTGCAAGCTGTAGATCCAAGATGGGTGCAAAATATGTATCCCTGAAATTACAGATCTTTCTGTTTTGATACAGAAAGATAGATTTGGTAGCATAAAAGGAATAATTAATTGTGCCATTTCTGTTTTCCCTGTAGACTAAATATCCATTTTTTTTTGTTTTGAAGTGTTTCTTTATAATTTTGTTAAGCCATGTTTTAGTGGCTCTAATATTGAGTATGTCTGAGTATCAATCATCTCTGTCTTTGGTGCCACGTGTGCCTTTTCAGCATTTACTACAACCTGTTGGGCTTCAAAGAACAGCTGCCTTTATGTCACATGATGAAATCTTTATGTGATTGTTAGTTATCTATCAGTAATTTTAATAATTAGATCTTACATTACTGTAGTGTTAACACAGCCCTCATGTACACTACTGAGACACCAATAGTGATATTTCTCGTGGAGGACAAATACATGGTCATGAAATATTCTTAGGTCATGTTTAAGAAAGCGACCTTTAGGAATCCCTTCTTTCTTGGAATTATGCAATTATAACTTAATGAAGAAAGGCAGTTGGGATGGATTCCTGCTCACAGTGTGTCCAGGTGCTGCCTAATACTGCTGTACACAAGGAAAAATGTGGTAACATTCTCAGTGCCGGTGGACGTCCACCCTACCGATGTGTTGAAATGACATCTTCCTCCCAGCACGTGAAATCTGAAAGAGCTATTATGAATGTGTAAATATATGGTTTTCAGAGAAGAAAGCTGTGGGTAAGATCTGGTAAATTTTTGTGATTCTAAACAAACACCATGGAGAAGCAAACACATATGCTTGCACGGTATTTTAACCCAAAGTTTAATGGATGAAATGTATGTAGGATTTTTCCTGATAGTGTTCATAGTTTCTTATATTTTCTGAGACAATTTTTAAATTTAAAAATACATGCCATACACTAACAATCTGGATAAATATGTAGCAAATTGTTTAAAAAGGTTTATTCATTTTCTCATTGATTTATTTCATAGTTGCTTTTGACATATGAAGTCTCTTAAAGGAAACTTGCATAAAATTAGGCTTACTGTTTTTTCTGGTTGATTAAAATACTTTTAACATCTGTATGACCACCATGAAATTCTGTGGATGCTGGTGTCTTCCAAACAGTTCTGAGAAAGAGTAACTTTTGTTGTGTTTGCAAGCAAGCAAGCCAGTTACAGTAAAGTGTTTATTCTGCACTTTTTAATCAAGTGTTTTTAGGAGCTCACCTGTGATCTAAGCAGTTAGAGCAAAAAACATAGAGATAGAAAAATGCTATGTAATTATAGTAAATGTGACAAAGTATAATATATAGCTAATAAGAAACTTTATGATACACTAACTATAATTGATTCCAGTGATTTGTCTGTTAAAGCCAATGCAAATAATAGTAACATCTGTCAAAAACCAACCACTAGCATAAAAACCTTTTAACATTTTGCACTTAATAAACTATTTTATACATAAACTACCTTATTGTTTATATTAAAAACTAAAAAACATTCAGTCTGTTCCAGCCATTCTAACAAAAACTTTAATAAGTAGACGTTGCATAAAAATGACACAATCCAGCAGTTATTTGGTAAGTCCAGCATAATCATAAATTTACCATCCACGCTTTTCCAAAAATACTAACCCATATTGTTCTCCCTGGACCTGTTGCAGGGATGACTAATCCAGCTGCTGAGGTCTCCCTTTATGTGTTTGATGGAACACTTGGCTTGCTAGACTACAGCTGTGTGTTTATGTGCAGTGCACACCTGCAGAGGCCTGACAAATAGCTGTAGTATGCAGAGTATACAAAATTACCCTGGCAGTGCTGCAAATAAGGAAGTTTCTGTTTTGAAGTCCATATGTGTGTGAGCTTGAGATGCCAGCTGGGGTATTTATGTTGCATTGCACAGATGTAAAACTGCCAACTGATTTTATACCAAATAAAGGCTAATCTTTTTATACATACTTGGTGTCAGAGTTATGAAGTGGTACATAAGAATGTTCTCACGACTTCGCTCTTTTAAAATAAAAGCTGATGTTAAAAATGCTCTGACTCACAATACACATAGAAGGTAAAGAGAAAAACGTACTTTATTTACTTAGATATCTGCTAAAGCACAGTATCTTAAGGGTTTTATTATTAGTGATGTATAGTTATTAGCTGCACATAATCAGGGCTTGATTTATTGTATGCATATACACTGTACTATATATTCTTTTTTTCCAAGTCACTTCAGCTCTGTATTGAATCCAGTTTATGGGTTCTGAAATGTGAAAGCCCAGTTTATATAGCTACTTAATCTTTGCTTTTCTGTTTTCAAATGTGTTTAAGTGCAGTGATAACTTCTCATCAAATTTAATACATATTCTGAAAATTGTTAGTAGATCTTATTTGTGAAGATACTTTTAAAAGTAATATTTGCTTTCAAAGACAAGTTAAAATGGAAGCACTAATTTCATTTGCTAAAAATAACAAATAGCACAGATATGCCTTGTTTGATCATTTCAATCACTACCTTGACTTTTAGTATCAACTAGTTGCAAAGAAAACAAGGTGAAATGAATAGTTTGTTTTCATTATTCACTTCATATACTTAAGCACTGCATGCTTCATGCTTTTTAAAAGTATAAAAGGAAGACTTGGGGAAGAAGGGGTTAATGTGCAGATATGAAAGTGAACAGTTTCTGTGCTTCTGACTGCAGGCTTTGAAAATTCCTTCAGCAGTTACATTTTTAGGTTTAAGATGCTTTCTTTTCAATTACTTTTTTTAAATCATTACTATTTTTTTAATTTTTTTTTGTTTGGTTGTTTTTTTTTCCTTGGGCTACTAAAACATTTGAAGATGTGTAGAAATCTGCTTTGGCTTACTGTGTCACAGTGTGTACTTGAAACACATTTATGCTAACTGTGTAAGAACAAAGGAAATGGGAGCAACATTGAAGTATATCAGCATAGAATGTGTCCCAAAGGATTTAGGAATTTATTTTGCTAAATGTAATTGTACAGCTTAGAAATGACTAGCCATCACACACAGCTCCCCTGTCTGGTGGAGCTTTTTTAAACCAAAAGAATTTCATACATACACACATGTGCATGGACAGGCTCACCCTGAGATAGCAGTCATGGACTTTCTGAGCTTAAAATTAACATCTGCAAATATCCCCCAGAAGCTCAAACGTTATCCAGGTTTACAAGGTTTGGAAATAAACTTTCGTGCTTACTGAATTTTAGCGCAGAAGTTCAGGCGTTAAAATTAGTTAGCTGAAGATGTGCTGCAAATGGAAGGAAGAGTTGAGCTGAATTCCCAATATTTAGATTAGACGTGACTCTGTGTCTAACGTAATGGAGTGAGAGTGCCTGTGGGATGCTCAAACTACCATTAACTGCTGAGAACCAGTCTGCATAGCAGAGGAGGCCGAGAAACAGTACAAAATGCCCAATCTCAGTGAAAAATGGAAACACTTCAAAAGAAGTTACTTCTGCTAGATGAGTATAGGAAGTCCTAATTGTTGTTGTATCCTCTATTTAGGAAGTGTATTTAAGACTGAAAAAGCAGAATTCTATTGGCGTGTGGGGAAATATGTTGCAAAGATGGTTTAGTTATTTTGTGTCAGGGCCAGCTGTCTTATAGAGGGATATCACTTCAAACAGATTGCCGCCACTGCAGGTTGCAAACACACAATTGAAGGCTTCTAGTTCTCAGCTCATGCACAGATGTCTTTCAATAAGTTTACCCAGTAATTTCTTCAAATTGCTCAGTTTATCAGCAGCACATGTCATCAATCCTGGAGTGGCTGCTCCAGTCAAACTACAGAATCCTTAGCTTACAGACACAGCTGCAAACAGGTGAACAGGCAGAAAGTAATTTGTGCAGCTTGGTGGCTGTCAGACAAAAGACAGACAATCTGTGTTTAAAACAGATTGCAGGCCTTGCATGAGCCAGACAAAAGGGATTTCTACAACTGCAAATAATTCCAAGGTTAACATATTTTCCTTTCTGCCATTAGGTGATTTGTTAAAATTGGAAACAATGAGCATTATAAATCTACACAGAAACTAGAGATAAGATGAAAGAGAAAAACAGATTGCTAAATAAGTTTACATCCTTCTGTTGAAAAGCGTACAACTGGCATTCATATAGGCCTCCTTTTATGAACTAAGCCAAGCTATAATACTTATAAGGACATTCAGTACATATTTGAAATTATGGTAAGGATGTCTAATTGGCAAAAGAAACAACATTGAAAAAAGAGTAAGTTCATTGTAATGCTCCTCTGTGTTAAAAAGCAGACTTTTTTTTTTCTTCTTCTTTTCTTTTTTCTTCTTTTCAAATTCTCCCTTTGGTATCATTCTGAGACACTGTGAAGATTTATCAGGATTTCATTTTAACTTTGAAGTCCTCTGTTCCTCAGATGTTTCAATAGTCAGTAGATTTACCAAGATTTACTGTACTAAGTATATTGGAGTTAAAATTTGTAGCAAACAAGCTTGCTGTAGTGCTAACCTAATTATAGTAAGTTATAAAACATGTACTTCTCCAATCACAGATATTACTTCTTCAAATGTGTGGCTGTAAAATATCTCTTCCTTCCACTTCTCATGGGGTCTGTAAACTTGCCTTGACCTCAAAACTTCTTCTGCAGCGTTCCATGAGGTACTAATCAAGCTAATGTTCATGGGGCTCGAACCCTTTCTTCCTGTTTAGTTCAGTGAGTAAGTACTTACGTGCAATAATATTGACAGGTAATTCTATGCTTAGTTTAAGTTGGGTTGGCAGATGTATTTTCCATGTTATTTAAAACTTAACAAGATAGAGATATGTGCGTGAAAAAAAGATGCAAAGAGTAACTGTTTAAGGTAGCAGCTGGTTTTGTGAAGGTATGATTTTGTGTGTAGAGGATAAACCAGTCTATTAAAGACACTGCTTGAGATACATTGAAATTGATGGACTTTCTTAGTGTAATGTAGTAATAAGTATTACAATGAATTCATGAATACAATTATATGACTCATTAATCACGCAGAAGTGTTTGCAAAATTATTTAAATTGACTTGTCCAAATTCACTGTTGTTTTTTAAATGGAAAACAGGAGCTTACTTAAAAATAATATATTTTTCATTATGTGGTCATGCCTAAATTATGTACTCAAGTCCATTATGAATATTGGCATAATTGAAGAACACTACTGTTAGGCAATTGCAAGTATCTACTTTTATCAAAATACCATACTAAAGAATTCTTCAGGGAAACCTTATGCTTGAGGGCGAGTGGAAGAATTCCTTAAGTTTCTCAACTACAAGGACGTAAGTCACAAGCATGTGCTTTTATAAGCTATATATACAGAAGTATCCTTTTTCATGTTTTTTTTTTTTTGACAAAATGCTGCTTCTGAGATTGAATTGTGTTATTATTAATTTGGATTTAGATTTTCTTTCTTATGTGCTAATAGACGGGAAGATTTCTCAATCCTTCAAAAATGAATTCTGCTAATGGAGATTTTTAGATACTTTGGCCAGGGAAGATAATATCTTTTTTTCATAATGCTGACAGTGTGTGTGTTGGTTATGCAGGGTATATGCTGTAGGTTGTAGCCTGACGTTGTTATGGCGTTAGTATGTATGGGCTTCATGTATTCACTGTGAAGGTGAGATCATCATCTTTAAAGGATGGTTTTAATTTGCATCGGTGAATCAAGTGGATACTGTATTTAAGGAGGGGGAAAAAAGTGTACTCATGCAGGTTGCTGTCTGCAGTCCAAATTGCTGATCAGAGAGTCTTTATACACATCGGTAATGTGCTGTGCAATATAAGCTGAAATATATTCCACAAGGGAGGAAAACGGAATAGGTTACATACGCTGTTCCTAAGTGCAATGAATATAAAACTCCATTACTCACTTTAAGCAGGTGCTTTTTATATGAGGCTTTAAAGAAATATAAAACTGCTGGTGAAATGATTGGTTTGTACAGACACGACTTAACTTCCAGTACTTTGACCAGATAAAGAGGCTAAAAATATTTCTACAAACATTTCTTTAATGATTTCAAAGATTAAAGGTTAATATCCTCCTAGTGTAAGAAACTGCCATTCCAGACACTAAATGTACTGTTTCTCTTGAAGTCCTGAGTAGTTCAGTAGAATATTTTAAAAAATACATAAACATTTTTGTTAAAATTAGAGCATTGTGTTTTTAAATTTATATCCTAAACAATGTATATTTAAATCGCTGGGAGGAGCACAGCACTATAAAAAAAATGCAACGAAATATAGAAAACTGTGATTAAGAATGATACTCCAGGTGGAAAGAAAACTTATCTTTAAAGAAAGTGAAATCTTGTTGTCTATGCATGTGGAAAACTCTGGGTGGAGGGGTAGCTTCAGATCTTTTCTCGTCCTTAAAACAGCATATATGGCCTGAGAAAGAAAACTGTGGGTAGACTGTTCAAGATAATACTGGTTTACTGTGTTTTAAGTTTTCTGTGTAATCTGTATCATGTTTTACTTGCCCACCTTGTCTGCTTTAGTCTTCCTCGCATTTCCTGCTCCTTTACTGTCAGCATCCCCAGCAGCAACCTCTGCTGTCTGTCTTTTAACCATGTGACTGCTGACTTTCTTCGCCCCCCAAGTGAAAGATGTTAGTGTTCTCTTTTGCTTCCCCCACCATCCTCAGCAACTCAGGAAATAAAATTGCTGATTATACCTTAGAGGATCTTTATTATTTTTGGTAATACTGTTACTGAACACATCTGCCCTTCTTTTGAATTTTTATAAACCTTTGCAGTTTCTTCTAAGGAGTGACTATGTCCATCCTCTAAAATCCTCAATTTGTTGACTTTTTTATGGGTTTTGTCCTAAATGCAATTATCTCAAATTAACCTTGTGAGAGATTTCAGTCACTAGATACTCTGTTTGACAGCAAGCAGGTGATCAGGTGTTACGTGTGTTACAGGGAAGCTCATAATCGTGTGGATGAGATCTGGCATTTCTTTTCTCCTTCATAGTAGGTATGTTACATAGCACTATAAGGTTTGCATCTGCTCTGCTGAATGAAGCTTTTTAACTTCTAAGGAATACAAACTTGCAGGAAACCAGGCTTTGTTAGTTTCATAGTTGCCAAATAGCATATTTAAATAGATGTATCTTTAAAAAACGAGCTTCACAGTTGAAACGGAAGGTGATGAGATTTGAGATGACCTGTGGTTCCTCTAAGACTTTATTCTTTCATCCTACATTTTGCTGTCCTAGAAAGCTGTAGATGTCTATTTTCTCTAATTGCTACACAGCATTTTACTAAGAGAGTTGTAAAATGCAGCCTGTTTTCCAGAGGCTACAATGTATTGCAACTTATTCTCAGCATATTTGAATATAAGGCGTTTGAACTGGTACTGGATTGAACTTAAACTAGACTTTATAGAATCTCAGGACAGAAAATGCAGCTCATGCTTTTTTGTGATTTTCTTACCATATATTAATGAGAAATAGTGTTTTAATATACTTTATGTTTTGACTTTTTTCATGAGCTGTTGAACTTATCCTCAGATACAGCAAAAGTACTATATTTGAAAGGGATAGAAGACTTCTACAACTAAGATGGAAGCAACCAATTGTGAGTGCATGTCTCCAACCAAAGGGTGTATTACTAGGGGTGGAAATTGTAAGCTTTTTCCTCTTCTATCTGTCTGTCTTTTTCAGGATCTTGTTTCAAACACTTTATGGTAAAAGTTTCTCAAGTTCTTATTTATCTGTATTGTGGAAGCATTCCGCACATTCCAGCATGTCACTTCAAGCATCTGTCTCCTGACAATGTATAACAGAAGGATTGATAGGCCATGATTTTTGAGTTAGAAATTCAGATTCTGATGTTTTTTTCTATGTTTTCTTGGAAGACAAAAATTATTTTAATGCATTAACTTGGGCTTCTATGATTTGTCTCAAATGATATTGCAGTATCCAAAATGCAGCTCTTGAATTATGAAGAAAGGAAAATCAAATCTTTTTCTTCTTTATGAACCTCTGTTTTCAAGAACAGGAACAGT
The DNA here is from genome assembly GCF_034315485.1 of Pezoporus occidentalis. Taxonomy (NCBI): domain Eukaryota; kingdom Metazoa; phylum Chordata; class Aves; order Psittaciformes; family Psittacidae; genus Pezoporus; species Pezoporus occidentalis. The sequence goes on along the minus strand of NW_026914940.1, from coordinate 21,068,906 downwards.
GCCACTAAAGCCAGTTTAATCCTGTGTCCTGACCAGTATCATGTTGTCAGATCTAAAATAATAGCTTCAATTAGGAATGCTTATAATTGGGATGCCTAAATAGCCTGAGTGTTACCAATAATAAGTTGTCCAAACCTACAATTTTCACAGTAAGGTTTTAGAAATATTTGCAAAACTGTGTATTTTTAAGGTGGAAGGTGGTATTCCTTCTCTGAATGTTGGCTACTCGGATCAGAAAGAGCAGTAGTCAGACTATGCATGGATTGTATGCGTACCCTGCCCCGAGAATGGTTGCTGGCTGGCTTTAGTGTGGTGGGTAGAGGGAGTTTTCAACCATTTCCCAGCTCTGATGTATTTTCAGAAAAGTTGTTGTGGTCTCGTTGCGGCTATTTTTCTTTGTGTGTTTTTTGTGGTTTTTGTTTGTTTGGTGTGTCTGTGTCCTGTTTTCCTCCTCCTCCTCCTCCCTCTCCATTTGAAGCAATATTTTAGGAAAATCAAGAAGTTTGTGGATTGGTAGATGAGACCTGTATGAAGGCCATTGTGTGAGGTCTCAAAATGGGAGTGTAACATCAGGGACTTGCCTGCTCCTTGTGGGTGAAATACTGTTGTTCTTTAGCAAGCTGGGAAATTTTTTTGCAATATGTAAATCTCCATTACTAAATGATGGTGCTATATCTGGTTTAGTGTTTTGGAAGTGGAGAAGCCTTAATTACTATACAGGCAGTTTAAGGATTATAGTGGTTAGTTACAGAGATTTTAATACTGATCTCCAAGGTGGAGACCGTTGTATAACTGGCTGTGTGCTTGGTTCCGAAACCTGCCCGCGAGCATACTGGAAGTACATGAAGAGATTCATTTTTGTGTTGTGCATGTGTGTGCATCTGGGTTTTGCAGCTTATGTTCTGATGAAGAGAATGGTAGATACATTGATAAATATTTTGTTGCATATTTCAGTCTGTCAATAACTGTTTTCACACTTCTATTCACTTACTTTCTCTTTGAGTATCATGTTTGAAAAGAAAATGGAAGCAAGAGCTGTCACAGATACAAGAAAATAAATAATTATGCTAATCAGAATAGCAACAGTAATGCTAAATAAAGTTCAGTTATTTAAAAAAAATAATAAAATAGGCCCATCCCTTGACACCTCGATGAAATCAGCTGCTTGAATTACTGTTTTGAAGAAGAAAGAAAATAGTAGCCTGTGTACATCTATGTGAGGGCTGCTAAATGTGGTCTGCGGACTATGGTGACAGATGAAACGTGAAGACAGTAAGATGTTTGGGGAGCTTCATCACAAAGATTCAGTTTTACTACAGAAAACTGAGAAAGTATTTATAAATTTATAACATGGCTTCTACATTTTAGAATCTAGCTCTCTTTTGTTCTGTTTTTCTGATTTAAAAAAACTGAGGCAACAAAACCTCACAAAATCAAAGGAAGGAAAAAACCCCTAAGTGTTCTCTCTTTAGGTGTTGTATGTGAGGAAGCACAGGAATTGAAAGAGATGTTGAAGTTCCTATGCTGCTGCTGTTTTACTGCAACAAAGAATGCAAAAGGTCATGTTCCCTGATACTTCGAACATGAAAAGTAGGACTGATGCCAGTTAGATCTGGTCTTTGTGGCTTCTGTTATGTTTGTACTGCAAGGAGGAAGGAATGAAGTTTGGTTGGTTTTAGCTTCAAGTTCCTCAGAAGTGCTATCTTTGTAACAAAGTTCAGTACAGACTTTTAGAAATTCTCACTTCTTAATCAGGGACTGAATACAAATGAATATCTCTCATGAAAGAAATCAGGTTTCTCTTATGCTTTAATTATCACTAGTTTTTCTGTTAGATATATAAAACTTAAATATATGTTTCTGTGAAAATAACTGGATATTTTTTCTTAATTCCAGTAAGACGTAGGCCTGGATGTTATTTCATTTGGTTAATAGCTCCTTGCTTATTCATGGATTCATCTTTTTACTGAGTTTGAAATCATTTTGACGTGTATAAGACAGTCTTCTACTATACTGTATTGCCAAACCATAGTTTATTGCTACTTAATGCTTTAAATATTGAAAATTTTCCATCTCAGGCCATAGCCTAAATATGGAGAGAGTTCATGTGGAGCTGCTTCTAGAATTTTTAGTCATGCCTTATTAATTTCCTATTTCATATTTTGTAGTTCTTTATGATCTTTCTGAAGAATTATTTATTGTATTTTAGGGATTTGGTATCACACAGTCCTGACTCTTGTCCTCAGAATCAGTAACACACCTCTTCTGCTGATTTCCTGTCTTTTCTGTTAACAGTTTAGATTTTGTCTCTTGGTTTTCCATTGATCATTGCAAATTTGCCTTATTATGAATGGATTGGTGAAAGATGTGTAGGCCATTGGTAAAAATCGCTAATTAGTTAACTTCATTAACAGGTCTTAAATGATTGCTCAGCATTAATAGGCTTGTTAGTATAAATCCTGGACTGATCTAGAAAGGTCACTTCTCTGACCTGCCTTTAGGAATTTAATTCCCTCCTGCTTGCACATAGAATGTCACTGAATGCAGGTACCTCAGGCCGGCTGCATGGTTGGGTGGGTTATATACATGCAGAGAGACAAAGCTATGATGATCAAAGTTGGGGGGAGGATGTGAATGCCTGCTATAAAGTGTGGGAGAACCTTCCTCAACAGTGTGATACCTCTGTGAGTGTTTCTAGATCAGAATGGCACTATTGGCTTGGAGTTAAAGTGAGTTAGTGTGCACAAGGTGTAAATTGTCAAGGTGTAGTAGATTTTTAGGGCAGAAAATCTTTCTGCCTACTTTAGGTTTCTGCAGTATGGAAAATCTAGCTTTTTAGGAGTTTGAAGATGTGTTGTATTCTGTGTGTGATAGTCTGATTCAACTAACACAGATAATGCTTGATCACCAAGTATAAATATGGTTACATCTTGGGAAAGAAACACCTGATTGTTACTGCAAATAGTTCTCCAATGGGCAAGATGTTGCCAGTACAAAAAACACAGGTATAAAATTGTCATTTTTATCTGAAGCAGCCATAGGCTGTATTTGGTGGAGACAGATATATGTATCTATCTCCATAAAGTCTCATTACCATGCTCCTGATGAAAATACTAAATGAACTGAAGAATTTGAGGTGTACTGGAAAACAAGCATGATCACTCTGCTCTCCAGTTTTGACTACACTGAGCAACAAAGTCAAGTAAATGACAGTGCTGACTTTTGAAAGTATGATTCCAGAAGAGTGAGTGTGGCACAAATTTTGCTTTGCTGTCTTGCACTTTGGAAGTAAGCCTTCCTCATGCTTCATTTCCAGGTCACTGAATTTGAGTAATGTTGATGTTTGCAATGATAGCTTTGATTTCTCTGGTTCCTCCTTGAATTCATGTTCAGTATCTTAACTAAGTGGAGTGGTTCTCTCCATACTAAGTTTGAGTTGGTATTTGGAGGCATGGAGTATTTCTTATCTAGGAGTTTTAACATCTTCCTGCTCAGTCAATCCTTTGAGAGGACACTGCCTCTAAAAAGATGAACATAGAGAGGAGGGAAGGGAGTCGCAGTCTTCACTCGCTTAAACATTCGTTTGCTGAAATAGATATTTAAGGAACACTTTAGCTATCTGTACAGCTGTTGAGACTTTGATTTTACAGCGATAGTCTCATCATGAAAGAGATAATAAAGGAGATTATTTAGGAAGAGCTAAAGTTACAGGGATGGAAACTATAGATTGTCATAGGTATATATAAGAAACAAGGATTCTTATCTGTAGAGTAGCTTTCCAGTTTGACAAGTTTATGAGGAGTGGTTCATAATTTCAAAAAATTTTCAGAGACTGAAGAAAATGTGCTGCTTCCCTATATTAAACCTGTTCATTTTAGATGGTTCACTAGAAGTTTTCAAATTTCCTGTGATTTCAAAAAGAGACTTGTAACTTGGCAGGGAGAATCACCTTAGGTTTAGGTGATTTTTGTCTTTGTGATGAAAGTCTTGTTAGGCCTCCTAAAGTCCTTATTCCTCGTTGTAGGTTATATAACCATTAATAAATTGGTTTTCTGAGTATCTCTCAGCTTTTTCTTGGAAATTTTTCTTGATTACTGTGGGGTGCTGTGTTTATCAGATGTTAAAATTAAGAGTAGGATTATGTTGCCATTTGATGTCAAAACAACCTTGAAGAGGAGGGGCATGGTTATGCTATGTTCTCCTAATACTGTTCTATTTTCAAAAAATTGAAAATAACTGAGAAAGTGTTAATCCCCAAAGAAACAGCTTATTACTGCTGTCAGTTACTTCTTCGTATGCACTAAAATGTGGTTGTTAATTGTATGATTATGTATTGAGGGTTCGTGGGTTTCTGCAAGGCCAAGCCATTCAGCTTTCCTAGCTGCCCATCATGAGCCCTAACTGCTGGCTGACTGAAACACAGGGCACTGGCGAGTTTGAGTGATGCTTTCCTGACATGAATATGCTGACTGGTCAGCTAAAAGGACAAACATACGCACAATTTTATGAAAATTGTAGGAAACAAATGTCTTTGATAACCTTGCATATCATGCTGAAATTCAACAAGTCCAGAAGTTATTTTGTGAGGGAATAGGAGTGAACAGAAACAAATAGGAAGCATGGTCATGTAAAACTTGGTTCCTTGTTTTCAAATATGATACTAAAACAAAGTTCAAGTTACACATGTAACTAATGCAAAGAGGTTGGCCAGGGCAATGCATGTAAAAGGAGACTCCATGATGAAAATATTTAGTTTCAAAAGTACTTAATCTTCCATGGTGAAGTGAGAGAAATGTATTGGACATAACACCTTGTATTTTGAGGGATAAAAGAGCTGCTGAAAGATGGAAATAGCAAGAAGCTACCAGTTTTGAGAAGACTTGAAAGATGGGGGTCAAATTATGAACTCAGATTTGTTTTGCTTTGACCATAATCTTGGCTGCTACTAGCAGTATTTTATAATCTTTGTTTTCGAATAGGCAGAAGACAGGGAAATTTTTTTTTTTTTTTCTACTTCTCTTTATATATATGTGTGTGTTTGTGTGTATGTGTGTGTGTGTGTGTATTTTCCTCAACATAATGGCCTTTATTTGCACAAGTTTATAGGAAGTTTGAAGAGCCAGAGCCAAGACTGGGAAATACCTACAAATACTGTATCTGCTTTTAACAAATTCATGTGTTGTGTCTGATACTGTGCCTCAGATCAAAGGGGATTTTCAGCTTTAAAAGAGGCTTACCCCAGGCAGGACTGGGAATGGGGGTGTATTCAGGAGACTAAAACTGGTAGCTGATCTTTCAGACTAAGAACTGACGGGATATTGTAGTGACAAGCACACAAATGGGTTGCAGTGAGCATTCTTTGAGCCTGAAGCCTTCCGGCATCACACATTAGGAAAAAGGCTGGGTATAGCTTGAAGACAGATTAAATTTTTATAAGAATGTATGCTTATGTGTCCCTTTATATTATGCTTCTCCCTCCATACCTTGGAAAGTACTTTTAATTCAGAAATTAATGTCTTACTAGAGCAAAACTTAAATAAATATGTTTAAGAAGTACATCAAGAAGTCTGCTTACCAAATGATTTTATATGGACCACCAAATACATTTCAGTGTTTAGGAACTGGAATAGGCAGAGTGAACTAAGCACGGTTACCAGGCTTAATCCTAAATCTAGTGTTTCCTGTCACATTTTAGGAATTTTTCCTTACTAGTTAATACATATTAGAGGTTGTTCTTTGCATTAAGTCTTTGAGAGATTGTGCAGAAACCTAGTGAGTTCACTCTGTAGACAATATATTAAGTTCCTTTTAATGTGTGTAACTATCTTGAAATACATATAAATGCTTTTAAATTTTTTTTTTTTTTAACCTGATATTTCATAATACTTTCCTTGCATAATTATGGATTTTGGAACACATTCTATGTTACATATGCAAGGAAACAGTTCCATAATTATACTAACATTTGCATAAGTAACAAGCTGCTTGCCAATTTTAACGGACAAATTCCAAGTCACTTCTGCATGAGGGGAAAAGAACCCATAAAAAACGGTAACTTCTGTTAATTTTTCCTTTCATATTTCTTACAGGTGCTGAAACTATTTGTAATTTGCAAGTAAATGTGTATGTTTTTTTCTGATGGGCAGTGCTGTACAGAATAGGAGGGCTGGCTTCCTCCACCCATGCTCTGGGGCTGTTTTGAGGGCTGCCCTTGATCTCTGCCAGCATATCTCAGTCCTGACTTGTAAGAACCCCTGCTGCTGCTTCCACGGTTCTAGGCAGCTCTTTAGAAGTGACTGCCAATAGCACTGATTTCTTCCAACCTGTGCAGTAGTTTTGTGGTGTGCACAAATGGGGGCTGCTGAGGAAAGACCACCAAAACTTGTTTCCGCTTGTGACCTAAGGCAAGGTTTGAACTCCAGTTTCTGTTGAAAAATGGCAAGTGTGCCACTGGCCTTTTGTGCTGTTCAGCTGCACAGATTTAATGCTTTATGTTGCTACTGAGTAAAATGTTGTTGTCCAAATGCAAGCTGAAAACACTTAAGTCATTCTAAGATCCTGAAATGAAAGGGTCACTATAAAAACATGAAAGAGAATAGCAGAGGTGGCACTTACAAAGTGAAAACAAAAGTGAATGTATATGTATATATATACATATTTTTATTCCAATTTCTAAGTGGCCTTGTGTTTTTCTCACAGTATCTCTATATATTTTATGTGTAACTGTTTGTATTAAAATGCCCATATATGGCATTCTCTCACTTCCATTTAAAAACTGTGAATCACAACAAAAATGCTATAAGAACATCTAAGGTAGATAATTAAAGTATAATTAAGTTTAAATGCCTTGGTGAAGGAATATAAAAATATTTAAATTCAACAGGCTAGTACATTTGCAGTTTTCTTTTATTAGGTGTGAAATCTAAGAATCCCCTGCCAACTCTTGAGGGCTCAATCCAGAATGTTGAATTGAAGTACTGCGGCACATCATTGGTCAAATGCGCCTCTGGGACCGTGGGATCAATAAAAATTTGTGCCAAAGCCCCAGGTATGTGCAGCTGGACCATGTAAAACTTTATTGCCTGTATAGGAGAATTGGCCTTGCTTTTTACAAGGAGAGTTACTGAAACAAGAATTTACTCATTGTTCCTATGAATCAGAGAGGGGTTTTTGTATTCTGGTTTGAGTTTTTTAATTGTTAATTCTGCCAGGATGATCTAGTCTGGGCCCAGTATCGTCAATTTTTACACTGAATAAAAGATTAAAGGTCTTTTGGTATTGATTATGGTTTTGGTTGTTTGGTTGTTTTGTTTTTTTTTTCCCTGCTGAGAGTAATGTTAATCTAAAAGAATTAAAGAAACTGGAATAACTGCATTTTTGTATTGCACAGAATAGTTGCATTTTGCGTTATATGTAGCATAATTTTGATATATTCTGTTTATTTCCTAAGGTCTCATTTTCCATTAGTGCTACAAGCATATATTTTGATTGTGAAGTTTTTGAGGGCTCTGTGATAGTTTTGAAATTTCTTTAACAGAATTTTTCTTGAAGAGTATGCAGGAACTTTTCTGGTCAATGTCTGTGATCTCTTTATATATATAAAGACAGCTGATGTCAAGAACGTTAAAAATATAGTGTATTGAAGTCTAAATTGTGTCCATGCTGATTTTTAAAGATACTATTTTATAAAGTTGGGATGGAAATTACTATTTTAAGGAGAATTTATTGTTTGAAATCCTCCTGAATGTGAAGACATTTACAAGATAACATTCAGGAAGTTGTTTAATAGTTTATATGAGATTGTTCTTTCTGTTTCCTATTTTAATTCTGCACTTACAATGTTAATAGCTATTCTCTTTGACCTAGTGAATGTTTCTGTGTTGAAAATTTATCTTGTTACATTAATAGCTGTAAGGAGTCTAATCTTTATTTTAGGTGATGGTGGAAAAGATAAGCTGATTCCTTTAATTCAAGGCCCTTCTGACACCAGAGACTTGCACAGCAGTAAATGGCTCAATGAGAGTAGAAAGCCGGAATCTCTCTTAGCTCCAGATTTGGTAGCCTTTACAATCCAAATTCCACAGTATATGGACTACTGCCATAATTCTGGTAAGTGCAAAACTCTTGTTAAGCTGGTATCACATTACATTTTTCCTATCCAATATAATTTTCAAAAGAGGGGCTTGATATAAAATGTGCCAAATGCCAAAGTGTCTTTTACACACACTGGACACGTTATAACTGTAGCTCACTTCGAGATAGAAAACATAAAAGCTGTATTTTGATGTGTCTTCTTCAATAAGGAATCTTTTGTTGAGTTTGGTTGCCTTTTAAATTATTTATACAAAACCTCTTGTAAACTTTTTGGGGGCAGGATCCATGCTGAGAAGACAAGTTTTATTCTTTCTTCCCTGTGTCTATTAGGTGGAGCTTCTTACACAGAAATTTACATACTGAATTCAAAATGGTTCATACAAATTTGCAGCATAATTTATAAATAAAGATTTGACATAAAATTTGTTAATAATAAAAAAGTTATTTAAAAAATGCTACAGAGCACACATTTGACATCATCAAACTTGGTATTGTGGTGGATTTGAATAAGAAACAAGTTCATATTTTCAGAGAGTGGATTGGATAAATTTAAGGGTGTTGTTGACTTTGTGGGCATAAATACTTTTACCTGACATTGTTATTGTTTCTCTGTGCTTTAAACAAAACATTGGTCTGTTTTAAGCAACATTGAGAATTTTGAAATGTGTCTAGTTGAAAATAACTATAATACAGTTTGTGAAATACATATGGATCTAGATTTTGCTGTCGGTATGGTGCATTTTAGAAACAATGCTTTCATGTTCTTAAAAGTTTACCCTGTTGCTGTGATAAGAGTAGAATCAAATAGGGGAAGAAAAACAAACCCCAGAATGATCTAGTTTAAGGAAAGCAAAAGAATTAGCTGTTCGCAATATTACAAAACACGAAAGTAAACTTCAAAAGTGCTTTTTCCCTCTAATTCTTTTTCATGTGTAAGGGTGGTTGAATGCCATTAGTCTGAAAAAATAACAGTGAATTTATTACCATGTTTGTAATTTTTCTGTGCCTATGTAAGCAACACTTGATTCCTATGCAAAGCAAATATTTGTAAGCACTATGCACTCCAGCAGTTGTTAGGTTATTTTTTCAGGAACTCTACTTGTATGTTTCTTGGAGAGCATCATGTTGGAAATGTTTACAGCACTGTTATTATAACAATTATCTTAAGTTCCTGCCCTTAAAACATCGCCCAAAAGCAGTTCATGATTCAACAGTCTCTGAGTTATTCAGATGTGGGTTTTTTTGTTAAAGAAAATCTTTGTTACACCTGTTGTCTTAAGTAGCTTTTAAATACTCATATTAATAATATTTATTATTGTTTTGATTGTTTTATTTTCTGCCCTTTTTTAGGATCTTTTCAGTTTAATTTTCTGATTTTTATCTTAAAATATTAGTTACATTTTTAAAGGAGCTGTGCATACCTATACTACAGAATTACTGCTTTTTGTTACAGGTCACAGTGATGACATACATTTTAGCTCATCAGTATTTTGGATAGTCCAATTAGATAGTAGAGAGTACTTGATAGTTTGTGACAGGAGATGCCTAAGAGAATTAAGGCACTGACAAATGAAGTGCTGGCCAGTGTCATATGCAGGGACTTTGAGAGGCAGAAAATTGGTTTGTAATGGACAAATGTCTTTTGTAGATGAATGGAGCTACATTTTAAAATGGTAAGGTTTTAGAATTGAAAATTTACTGGAACCATCACTCCCTCTCTCTCCCCCCACCAAAGTGCCTCAGGAAAGTTGTACTGATTCTGTGCACTCAGTGGTAGTTGCTGACCTGCATGTTCTGACTTTAGCTCTGCTTTTCTGCATCTGTAAGGTGGCACCTGTGACTGATGACAAGTGAAAGGGAAAATCTGACTACTATGCTAAAGCTTTGGTCCCAGTAAACATGAAGAATAGTGTACTGCAAATGATTTGGTAGGCTTTTTAAAATATAAATTAAAACTAGGAAACATTAATGTTTAAATTATCTCAGCATCAATACAAAAGATGAGGGAGTTAATTAAAGCCTTTGCTTTCAAATACTTGCTGAAGTAATGAAGGCAATTTAATACAGGAGATATGGCTATCCCTTTCATTATGACTGTGAAAATTACATGGAGAGAAAACATGAAGTGATTTGAGAGCATAAAAACTCTTATGCTGTCAGTTGCAGTCATTTCTGGGAATTAAGAAAGCTATACTGGATAATTTCACAGCAAATTCAACTTATGGCTCAGGGGAATAAAAGAGCTGTTTAAAGCTGTATTACTAGAGATGATTGTGCAGTACTGAAGTTGTGCTATTTGAACGATTTATCTTGATGACGTTAGGTATGATGTTCAGGAATAGGAATTTGGACTGCAGAGAAGAGTGAAGAGATTAGTGCAACCTGCTTATAGAGATAATAAAAAAATCTATCTGGGAGAGATGAGAGAAATCATCTAGAATTGTTCAGTGATACCAGATTGCTGGAAATAAGGCCAGTGTTGGACAAATCTCCTGACTCTACAAAGTACATATACAAATACCTGTATAGCTGGTACTTTCCAAATACACACACTATTTCTCAAAAGAGCCAAGGGAGACAGCAGTTCCGGCTGGATGGGATGTGGTATGTTGTCAAACAGCACTCGGATAAACTCAGTTTACTTCTCCCCATATACGAGATTCAGAAAACTGCAAGCTCAGTGTAAATGGAGCTGATGGTCACATCCCTGCAGCGGGGCAGGAGGTGCATTGGAGCTGTACAAAGCTGAAGAGCTGCAGGTTAGCCTCCTCTGCTAAGAACTGAATGATACAATATTTTGTTGTGTGTAAAACCGAGAGAAGCAATTTCAGGAGAATTCCTGGGTACTCTTGAAGAATCTTGGAATGCAATACAATGCCTGTGTAAGTGATTTTTAATAATTTTTTGCTTGTATAAAAATTAATGCAGGAAGAGTAACCATTTCATTATACATCTGTGAAGTTGAAGGGAAAGCAATTTGGTCTAAAATCGAAGCTATTATTTGGATATAGAATGCCAAGGAGAAGGTTGTGCAAATGGCTTGAGGTTCTTGAATTTACCTGGAGAACAGGTAGGGGACCTTTCCTATCCTCTCCCTGTCGAGTCAGCAACTGTCTACTGTCTTGTGCCACCTGAATTGTACGATCCAGGGTGATCAGGATGGTTGTGCAAATTCCTTTTACTGCTTGCCTGCAAAGATTGAGGGTATAGTTGTAATTAGAGTGATAAGCACTTTATAGTAGTATTTTATTTCTTCTATTTCACTTCTTGCTACTGAGAGGAAGAGAAAAAAAAATCACAATTCTAGTAGTGCTGTGCTGCATTGAGTATGACAAATTAAGTAAAAAACTCTATAAAATGTAGTTAGAAAAAGGGCAGTATTAAAGTGTGTGATGTACAGCATATACAGGCAGAGTAGGTATTATATATCAGAAGTGCATGTACTCATGATTACTTAGCTTGAGTGTTTTACTGTTTGGGGCACAAGTGTCATTAACACAGTGAAAAACTGAACCACCTATGTTAGAGGAAGTATTTAGCCATGAGGAATATAAATATGATTTCGTTCAGTCCTTAAATACTGGTGCTTAGTTTTGGATACTTTTTTTGTATGAAAAACTGTCCCAGAAATCACTGTACATAGCTGTAAAAATCAGTGGATATGCTTCCTAGTCTTTATCTCAACTATAGCATATAAAATAAGTACAAGAGAGGAGATTATTCCATTACCGCAGGCTTTAGAAGGTCGTCTTACTGCTTCTCTGAAATAATGCTGGCTTTAGTAATCCTTGGAGCAAGCTGCAGACCTTGTTTGTTTCACCTGGCCTTTGAGAGAACCGGGGAGATTGCAAAATGAACGCTGGTGTTAGTATTTAATTATGAACAGCTGTTGAATAGATGAGGTGAGCTGATTAAGCTCTGTTGGCTTTGCCATATTGAATAATTGGGAGTGTGTGCACAGCCGCTGTATGGAGAGCTTTGTTACATCTGAATCAAGAGGAACTAAAAGAAAAAAATACAGCTAATAAAGTTTTCTTTGAGCTGATCTTGAATTCAGTAATGCAGCAGTGGAATAAGGGAGTAACCAGAAGTACCTGTATTAATATCATGCTTATGTGTGGTAAATTGATATACCCAGTGGAGCAAAGTAAGAGTGAGAAGGCTTCTCTAGTTTATGAAAGCTGCATGAAGGCTGAAGAGCAAATATGCAACCTTGTAAAAGTTGGTATTTCTCATTTAAGTGATATTTTTCTTAAACGTACAAAGATTTGGGGATTTTTTTTCCACTATCAATATTTTGTAAATTTAGATAAAATCACTCCATTTTCTTCCTGTCCCCAAAAGGAAAAAATAATTTGTGAAGAGAAAATATTTTTAAGACTGAAGAAATCATATCTTCAAACATGAAGAAAGTACCATAAATGTACCGGCAGGAACATGATTTTTTTTCTATAATAAGCCAGCAGATTTTTATCTGTTAGAACTTACTTGAAAGGAGTTGAGCGATTTTACATATGTTCATTTTTATGCATACACACTTGTATATGCCCCCACTCCCCCTTTCTTGCAGTTAAAAAAGCCTGTCATTGGCATTTTTTAATTGAATTTTGACTGCCTGGACTGCAAAATCTGGATTTTAAAACTGGAACAATGATATTTTTCAAGTTCTCAGTTCCAATTTAAGTGAATGTTTGTGCTAGTAAATAAAAAAATAGCACTTGTAAAAGGGAATTCATAAACCAATATGGAGTATTTTGGAAAGATTTGACACAATGAATGAGTAAAAATGCTTAATATATTGGAGTAATTAAAGACAAGTCACATTTGTGGTTTGGGCATAAATGTGTAAAAATTATACCCATCTATCTTATTACATTTCCTTTCCTCTCCCTGAGGATTTCACAATGTACTTTATCTGTAATTGTTGCCAGTTTTCTATCAAGTTCCCACTGGGCTTCTGGTGCAAAAAATCTTATCCTCTCGATGACAGAGCTTGCCTGAATGATTTCATGCTCTTAGCATTTTTGTTCACGGGAATTAGGGGCAGAATGTAGCTGCAGCTGAACATAGAATCTATTTTTGTAATTTTGAAGTTTAGACTCTGTTATTGGAACTAAATGAAGAGATGCAGGTGTTCTCCAGTTCAAGTCCTTTGGGATTTTTGATGGTAGATGCTTGAAAAGAAAATGCATGTGTTTCCAGAGTCAAACAGCAGCTGTGGACAAGGATTTATGTTTTTCTCAGAACTTTGGGATTTCAAAATGTTACATTTAATCACATGCACAGAAAGGAGAGCAAATGTTAAAGATGTTACATATAAAACTAGGGGACTGATCTTTTTACCATACCAACTAGTTGTGGGAATAGAGGAACAAAGTGATCTTTAATCTTAATATGCACAATTTCAAAAGGATTATGATCGTTGCCAGGACTCTGGTCTTTTGAGATCTGTGCTCTTGCAGTGCACAACATTTATATCCTCTTAATTGCTTTTAAAATCTGGCTTATTCTCATGTTTTGCCTTGGAAAAATATGAATGCTAATAGTATAAGTTACTGAAAACACAGTATTCATGTATTCTGAAGTTGGAGTAGGGTGAATTTAAATTGAGATAAGTATATGCTTTTTGAAGAATTTTCCTGGTAGAATCATAGAATAGTTAGGGTTGGAAAGGACCTTAAGATCATCTAGTTCCAACCCCCTTGCCGTGAGCAGGGGATACCTCACACTAAACCATGTCACCCAAGGCTCTGTCCAACCCGGCCTTGAACACCCCCAGGGATGGAGCATTCACAACTTCCTTGGGCAAATAGTAATGCCCTCTAGTTTTCAGAATTGGATTAAAAATAGCAGTTCAACTGCCTGAACTGTGTAGCTGTATTTAGAAGCTTTCAGAGTTACAGAAATTGTGGGTGGAAGTATTTTGTGGTAATGCAATTTTCCTCTCCCTTTCCCTCTATTATGGTTTTGAAATTAGTTGTAGGAAAGAAAATCTCTGACATCTTTTAATTTTATCAGAAATTGAATTGGGGGCAGCAGATAGTGATGCTGCTGAGCAGTTCAGGAAGGGATATTGGTGTGGGAAAGAGCAAGTTGGTAAATGCAAGTTAATACCAATCTGAGAAAGGAAAAGCCTCTTTTTAAATGCATTTAATTTTCCACATTCACCAGCCTGTGTGTGCTCCATCCTCCCCATTACCCTCACAGCTCAGTATGTCATGCATTACAGCCATGATAAGTATCAAAAATTTCTCCAGACCTGAATGACCTTTGTATATAGTGCTTTACAAAGATCCAGCACTTAGTACTTTTTCTAAGAGGGAAGTGAACTTGTCCTCAAGTGCAGTCTGTTGCTCTACTGGCTTGCATTATAAATTTCATGTCCATGGGAGCAGCATCAGGGAGGGACATACTATACTACACTAATATTTACATTATTTCCATTATTAACATTACAGTTGGGTTGCATGGCTCTGGCAACTGGCATTAAGTTCTGGTTATAGAAAGTATACCGTGCAGAAATAAGGCAGGTTGTTCAACTTTCCATCATGTAATTGCAAATCCTCTTGGGGGAAGAGTTGTTTTAATCTCTCTCCTGATGTTACATTCAATTTCTTGTAATATGCTATAAATCCTTCAGCAATACGTGTACCCTGAAATTCTGAAATTGTAACTAAATAGGATTCTGAGTTTTGTAAAATGGTAGTTGAAAAATCTATATTGAAAAAAGAAATAGGCTGCTCTCTGTCCTATCAGTTGTTAGGAAGTCAGCCTGTATAGTTAAGTTCCCTGAAAATATTTCTGTTTTTCCTTCAAGCCTGATTTTGAGGTGTACTGTTCAGCTGCACTATGGAACCTGAGTAGTATCTTTAGCCCAAGATGTGCTTTTGCCTTTTTCCAGTTTCCTTTTCTTAACAGTAATATGGCAAAATAAGAACAAAACTTGAACAGTGAGGATGAGGACTCCAAATAGCAGGACATAGCATTAGGAAATCTTTTGAATAAGGGACTTGGAACTCTGGGTTTATACCTTTTTCATTGTAAACTCATTGCCTGATTTTCTAATTTTTTCAAACTCAGGATAACAGCATTCTGCCTATAGGTAATGTAGATGATCCTGAGGTCCTTGGGATAAGAGTTTGTGCTTCAATATTGGCAACTGAAGATTTGAGGTCTTGAGTGGTGGGTAACATCAGGTCTACAGGCTTTAAAGGGCATAAAGGAAATTGCACCTTCTCTTTAAACAGCACATAACCTAGAAAATTCTGTAGAAGAAACTAAAAAGAAAAAACAAGCCTTTTTTAACTCATTCAATGTGTGCAAGTTAGGGAATGGCAGATACGAGATTATTTCTGCTGCCTTTATTTTGTATGTATGCATGTGTGTTCCATAGGATTTTTGTTCACTTTCCAATCTGGCAGCATCAGAGTGTTTCATATGGCCACCAAAATCATATTTAACGCTTCTGGCATGAAACATAAAAAAAAAAAATAAAAAAGGTGGGCTCAAATGATAACTTCTATTTCCATAACAGTATAGGGTAATGTCGCTGTGCTTCATGTGCTTATGAGAATACATTCACCTTTTCCACTTGAGCATCTGGAATAGAATTATTCAGCAAGGTGACTAGATACTCATTGATGGTGTAGAGAGTTTTGGAAATGTCACAGGCATAGGCTCGTAGCAATTGCTGACACGTAGCTTTGGACATTGAAATCTGCTTTTAATTGAGAAAATACATGTTAGCCAACATATTGGGATAGCTCCTACTCATTTAGAAAAAATGCCATGAGATCTCTACTTTCATTTGGATGCTTCCCAGACATGGGCATAAGGGACTGTAACTGTTTACTTTCAAATGGTGTTTAAACTGTTTCCAGCTTTTATTATTGAATAATATTGCTCTCATTACTGCTTTGATGATCTAAATGATCTAACATGGCTATTTTTTGGTAATGAAATGATAAATAGATATCACTGAAAATGAGTAGACTTTTCCTGGTGAAATCTAAATGCAGTTTGACCAGGTCAGTTTCTGTTTTACAAATTTTAGTAATAAGTGATTAAATAATATCTGAACAGAAATCTAGCACATTTGATGAAAAACAGCATTAAATGAATTATCTCAATTATTTTTAATGCAAAAATGATCTAAATTTATATTTGTTTCTAAACCTACAGGTTGCTTTCTCAGGAAGTTTATTAGTTCTGCTCTATAGTAGATTAAAAAGAAACTACGGGTCACACCCAAGATTTCAATGTTCTGGATATAATCATAGAATCATAAAACGGTTTGGGTTAGAAGGCATCTTAAAGATCATCTAATTCCAACCCTGCACCATGGGCAGGGACACTTTCCACTAGGTCAGGTTGCTCAAAGCCCCAATCCAGCCTGGCCTTAAAACACTTCCGCAGGGGAGGGAGAAACACACAATACATACAAGTGTACCGACAGTCTCATTTATATAGTTTAGGAAGCAGTCTTAAATACAGAGAGTGAATATTCAACCACATTGTCCCCTTCTGCCCAAATATTACTGTGCTGAAGTTCCCACGGAAATTCCTTCCGATGATGTTAAAAATAGCTATTAGTGGTCAGAAAATAAAGTTGGGCCATTACCGAGTGACTGACTAGTTAGTATTGTGTAGAAAGCAGCAGTTCACAGCCAAGATTAGACAAAGCAGATTAGAATCTTAGTAGTATGTTGACTTTTTAAAAAATTCCATTAGACAACCCTGGTGATGAGCCCCAAGCTAAAACACATTCCTGTAGCTGGCCAAACCAAAAGTGATTTTGGACAGATTATCTTTAATGAATCAAACTTTGGAAACATTTAAATTAGTTTAATTTTCTTCATGTGCTGTGAAGCTTCTGAAAAATCAATCTCTGTTTTTATCAAAAGTCTGCAAACCATGTGGAAATTGGAACGGCAGGAACCATTAGCCACTTTTAACCTTTAGACCATTTAATCACTTCTGTGATGTATGAGCTGATTTCATTTTTCTTTTCCCTGTGCATTGAAATAGAACTAACATGTGCAAGTTACTTGTGTATGTACTTTGGTGTAAGGTGGCAGAAGTACTTAAAATCAATATGATACATAGTACACTGTGTAACTTTTCTATTTAATAACTTCTGTAACTTGAGCATTAAATGTTGAGTATCTCTATATAACGCATTTTGAAGTACATCAACTTCCAGCACAAATACTGTATATTTGAGGTATCTTGATATTCTCAGCATCACGTGGAGTACTGAATCTATTTGAGAAATGTAGTGATAGGATTAGAGTGAGTGGGTATATAATTAAATAGCTAAATATTTTGGATTCTTAATTTTAATCTGATTTACACACTTCAGTAGAGGAAAGACGTTTAGAAAAGAAAAAAATAAATTTGTATTTCTGAAGCTGTGTCTGAAAGAGAAGATTTTAGGTGTTGCCCATATCTTCTAGCTGGAGAAACATGTGCTGGAGTAAAGCAATTTGCAGTCCTGAGTCCTAAGTGCTCTTTCAGACACTGTTCTGCTGCTAATTGTTAATACTGTGCTCCACACACAGCCTAGCAAATTAATGCGAAGTCTGCTTTTCCCAAGTGTTTTCCTAATTCCTGATATATTTTCAAGGTGAAGTAGGTGGGTCTGGAAAAAAGAGAAAAGGTGATTTTCCCCTAGAGATTTAGAAAATTGATTCTTTGTGTCTGCAAGCAAAATAGTGAATCGCTTTGGGTATGTACTATCTGAAATTAATGAGAACATTGCATGGTTATGCATGCAGGAATGGCTGGCCTGACAATGCGAACTGAAGGGATGGGAAGTCCCGAACAAACATGTCAGCGCTTACAGCTGGCACAGTAAGAGTCTGCCTGCATCTGCCAACTCTTTCACTTTTAGCCCCTGTGCACTATCTGTCACTTCTTGGGCCATTTGCCTGGGATCAGTGCCAAGCTGGAGTAGTAGCTTTGACTATGCTGCTTCATGTCCAGAAATCTTGGAAAAACAGCCTGTAGAAGGTGGACATGAAAGGAGTCAGACTGATCTGAGTTTGATCTGTATCTTTGTGAATATCAGTGTTGATAACTGTCATGCCAGAGGGAAAAAGAAAACCCAACCCAATACCAAAACCCCATGTTCTAATAATATGATACAAACCATAAATGAAAATAAGGTGTAATCTGAAAATTAGTGTTCAGTATTGTAGCAGTAGGACAAGTGGTAATGGGTTTAAACTTAAACAGGGGAAGTTCAGGTTAGATATAAGGAAGAAGTTCTTTACTGTGAGGGTGGTGAGGCACTGGAATGGGTTGCCCAAGGAAGCTGTGAATGCTCCATCCCTGGCGGTGGTCAAGGCCAGGACGGACAGAGCCTTAGGTGATATTGTCTAGTGTGAGGTGTCCCTGCCCATGGCAGAGGAGTTGGAACTGAATGATCTTCAGGTCCTTTCCAACCTAACCATTCTGTGATTTTATTTTTTTTTTTATTCTATGAATATCAAATAATAATCTGAATAATTCAGGGTCTGACTGCTTCTTCCCATTTCCTCCCACCCTCAGAAGTGTCTTATTTCTGGAATAAAACTATTTAAGCCATTCAGAAACTTTGCTTAGATACAAGATAAAATGTAATATTAGAATTGGTTATCATAAGGATTCAGACACCACCACCACTCCCCCCAAAATGCAAACAATAATGGAAATTTTGTAAATAGATGCAGTTTTACTTGGAAAAAATAAAAGAAGATGTGATTGAATCTAATGAAGCATTAAATAGTGTTTGGCTCAACATTAGTCACTGAACAGGGTTATGGAGCACGTGGTGGATTTGTCCATGGCATAGAAGGTAATCAGTCAGATGTAATCAGTCATCTTCTAAATAAACTGGACATTTTTTCCTCTCTGGGCTTTGAATAAATTCTGCAGTATATGTTTTATATTTAGTGTAACTATGTTCATATTTGGTTATCTATGAAATGGAAATATGTTAAGGAACGGAGAACATAAATTTTCTTCTCCCTCTAATTTTGATGTCTCTTACAATGATCCTGCTGTGATAAGAGAAAAAGGAGCTCAGTATTGATCTAATCTTCTTTCCCTGTTGTGATCTGCAAATTTATACAAGAAAATAGAAGATATTTAATATGTATTTTTAGTATTTTAAAGATATTTTAGCTCAAGCCCTGGATTAATATTTTCAGATGTTAAAATTCTTGCATAATAGTTGTTTTGTACATTTGATAATAGATTCATTATTAAAGGGTAAGCTTAAAATTAATTTATTATATTAAAGTTTTGTTTTTAAATCAACTTTTGCAAAACTTGATGGATATAAAGTAATCTTCAGTATAATGGAATTATCTCAAAATAGATGTGTGTGTTTTAAAGAGAACATATCATTCCTTTAAGTTGCATGCCAAAACTAATGAAATGAAACTTGAGTGCAGATTGCAGTCAGTTGGTAAAATTGTTTTTAATTGAAAACCAGGAAATAATAAAGGTCTATTTGATTGTATTTTGACATTTTAAGCCAGGCATAATAAAAATATAATAATAATAATCTAAATACTTACTATATTTAGTGTAAAGACTTTTGTAATAATACACTTTTTTATTTCTTCACTGGTAACATAACACAGAATGAGTATAAGCCTGTGAAAGGGATGACTTAACACAACTGTTGATGCACTTCGAGTGGAACATCTTTATCAAGTTAATACAAGAAGCAGTCATGCCCTCCTTGAATTACTCATTTATATTGGCTGAGCAACAGCCTGGATGTGGACTTTGAAATCCTGGGAAAATAAGAATGCATGCATGCATTCAAATGTCTAAAGTCTTTGCTTTAGAGCAGCTGTAAAACGTTGAAGTGAGATGTCAGCTACTAGCTGTTGTCTACATTTTTAGTCTGAAAGGAGATGTGATCATTTACTGTTAACCAAGTTAGTGTTATTTTAATCATGGCATCCTCAATTCAAGACTTTCTATTTTAAAGAGCCGTTTCAACATTTAGGACCTAAGTATCAGAATATTTATCTGCTTTTTGCACACTTTTAATGCACAGATTATTCCAGCTTTAAGACCTTATTTGCTTTGTTATAAATACATGGATTTTCCCGTAACTTTTATTGTGCTTGTAATGAGGAAGTAGGAATCTTACAGAATTGTAAACTATCAAAATAAAGCATGTGTAAGGACAGCAATTTAAAAAATGCTACCTGCATCTGCACTAAGAACGTAAGGGTATAATAGCCAGTAAAAGCCATGTATTAAAAGAATGTCTGCCTCTTTGCACTGTTAGGATATTGCAGCTAGCACAATCTTTTGCAGATGCCTGCATTGCCAGGTTCCTTGTCTTCACAGCATGATCCCATGTTTCCTTTGAAAAGATAGACATGTAGGAAATTAACTATTCAGCTTTAATTTTTCTTCAGATGGTTGCACAATGCCAGAGAGTGTGCGTCCCATTACGCTTGAATGGGATCACAGTCACAGATTTTTTGATCACAATCACAGATTTTTGATATGAAATGCCAGATGTTGTGTCTCAAGTATCCTTAGACTTTCCAAGTAAGCAGTACAGAGGTAACCGCTCTTCTGCTGCAGGAGTTGTAGGAGCTGCCATGACATAAGGTGAGTGAGAGCAGGAACATCCACTTTTGCTTGTTGGAGTATCTGTAAGAGCACCATGAACTTTGCTTTTGTGGTGTTCTTTGGAGGCAGACAACAGTATCCATGTTGTATCTATCCATGTATACTCATAATAATCTTGCAGCAGTTGAGACTGCTGGTGAAACTGCAGGGATGCTTACTTAAGGACCATTCAGAGATTGATCAAGTATTTTTTTTGGGTTTATGTCTGTTACAAGTAGAATTAAGACTGCTTGTACTTAATTTCAGTCTGTTTTGTGGAACTGGGTATCTCTAACATGCACCATACAAACTTGTTTTTTCCTCTGGAAAATCACTATCCCAGAACAGTGATGGAAGGAACAGGTGTTTTCTACCCAATGGCAGCAAGTTAGGTCATGAACTCAGAGATCGTGCCTTCCTTCGTGTTAATGGGAAAACTGAGATGCAAGAATAATCCACCTCAGAGGTAGAAGTATGATGGTTAAAATCTTCATTTAAGTTTGTCCAAGGTAGCACTACTAGAGGGGTTGGAGATATCTCTTGGAAATTACTCTTTGCACAGGAATTAGCAGGGCTTATTGAAAGATCTTTAAACTGGATTTGAAGGGGGAAAGAGATAAATCCAGGCTCACTAGAGGTGGCCGTGAGGGCAGGACACCGATGTTTGAGGGGTGATGTGCTATCATGTTCCTTTAATCTGCCATCTCTGTGGCAGAGGAATCCATACAGTAGCAAAGATGCAAGAGTTAGTGGTGTGTTAGAAACAACAGGAGCACCTGAGAATGGAATGTTTGTGTAGGAATTAGAGCTTCTCCCCCCAAAAAGGTGGTGGGATCAATAGCTCAACTGAAGTGCATCTACACCAATTCACACAGCATGGGCAACAGACAGGAGAAGCTGGAAGCCATCGTGCAGCATAGTTGCTGTCATGGAAACATGGTGGACTGACTTGCACAACTAGACTGTTGCAGTGGATGGCTGCAAACTCAGTGGATGGCTGTAATCCCTTCAGAAGGGATAGGCAAGAAAGGAGAAGAAGTGGGGTAGCCCTGTGTGCTAGGGAATGTTTTGATTGTCTCAAGCTTAATGATGGTGATGATGGGGTTGAGTGTTTATGGGTAAGAATCAGGGGAAAGGGCAAGGCAGATATGGTGGGAGTCTGTTGTAAACCACACAACCGGGATGAAGAGACAGGTGAAATACTCTGTAGCCAGATGGGAGAAGTCTCACAATCACTAGCTTGTGTTCTCATGGGGGACTTCAACTTACCAGATGTCTGCTGGAAATACAATACAGCAGAGAGGAAACAGCCTAGGAAGTGCCTGAAGTATGAGGAAGATAACTTCCTGACATAGTTGGTGAGTGAGCCAACTAGGGAAGTCACCCCACTGGTCCTGTTGTTTATGCATAGAGAAGGACTTGCGGGTGGTGTGATGTTTGGAGGCTGTCTTGGACATAGTGATCACGAAATGATAACAGTTTTCAATTCTTGGACAAGTAAGGAGAATGGGGTCAGCAGAACCTATTTAGGAGCCTGGTTGACAGAGTCCCTTGGGAGGCAGTCCTGAAGGACAGAGATGTCCAGGAATGGCATTGAACATTCTTCATAAAGGATATCTTAAAGGCACAGGACCAGGCCCCATGTGCTGGTGGGGAAGACTGGCCTTGGTGAACAGAGAATTTTGGCTGGAACTCATTAAAAGGAGGAGTGTTTATGACCTTTGGAAGAAGGGTCAGGCCACTCAGGGCTACAAGGACTTTGTGAGGTTATGCTAGGAGAAAATGAGAAGGGCTAAAGCCCAATTAGACCTTAATCTGGCTACTGCTGTAAAACACAATAAAATATATTTCTATAAATACATTACCAACAAAAGTAGGGCTGAGGACAATCTCCATCCTTAATTGGATTTTTTTTTCTTGAGTAAACAGTGACAACGGATGAGGAAAAGGCTAAGATACTTAATGCCTTCTTTGTCTCAGTCTTTAATACTAAGACCAGTTGTTCCTTGGGTGCCCAGCCCCCTCGACTGGAAGACAGGGATGGGGAGCAGAGTGAAGCCCCTGTAATCCACGTGGATGTGGTTACCAACCTGGTGCACCACTTGGACACACACAGATCTATGGGGCAAAATGGGATCCACCCAGGGGTACTAGGAGAGCTGGCAGAAGTGCTCACTGAGCCACTTTCCATTTTTTGTCAGTGGTCTTGGCTAACTGGGAAGGTCCAGTTGACTGGAAGTGAGCAAGTGTGATGCCCATCTACAAGAAGGGCTGGAATGAAGATCCAAGGAACTACAGGAGTGTCAGCCTGACCTTGGCACTGGGGGAGGTTATGGATCAGATCAGCTTGAGTGCCGTCATGATGTGCGGCATGTAAAGGACAAGCAGGTAATCAGGCCCAGTCAGCATATGTTTATGAAAGGCAGGTCCTGCTTGACTAACCTGATCTCCTATGGCAAGGGGACCTGCTTAGTGGAGGAGGGGAAGGCTGTCAATGTTTTCTACCTAGACTTTAGTAAAGCCTTTGACCCCATTCCCAACAGCATTCTACTAGAGAAACTGGCTGCTCATAGCTTGGGTGGGTGTACTAGGTAAAAAAATGGATGACTGAGCCCAAAGAGTTGTGGTTAATTCCAGTTGGTGTCTGGTCACAAGTGGCGTTCCCCAGGGCTCAATGTTGGGGCCAGTTCTGTTTAATATCTTTATCAATGATCTGGATGGGGGGATTGAATGCACCCTCAGTAAGTTTTGTTGGGCAGGAGTGTTGATCTGCTTGAGGCTCTACAGACGGATGTGGACAGGCTGGCTGGCTGGGCTGAGGCCAATTGTATGAGACTCAGCAAGGCCCAGTGCTCGGTCCTGCTCTCAGTTCACAATAACCCCATGGAATGCTACAGGCTTGGGGAGGAGAGGCTGGAAAGCCGCTTGGTGGAAAAGGACCTGAATGTGAGTGTGCACAGGTAATGCACACCAGTGCTGTGTGCACAGGTAGCCAGGAAGGCCAACAGCATCCTGACTTGTGTGAAATAGTGTGGCCAGCAGGGCCAGGGAAGTGATTGTCCCCATGTACTCAGCCCTGGTGAGGCCGTACCTTAAATACTGTGTTCAGTTCTGGGGCCCTCACTACAGCAGAGACATGGAAGTGCTAGAGTGGGTCCAGAGAAGGGCAACAAAACTGGTGAAGGGTTTAGAGAACAAATCTTACGAGGAATGGCTGAGGGAACTGAGGTTGTTTAGTCTGGATAAGAGAAGGCTCATGGGAACCTCATCACTCCCTACAACTACCTGAAAGGTAACGAGGTGGGTGCTGGTCTCTTCTCCCAAGTTACAAGTGATAGAAGGGGAACTGGCCTGAAGTTGTGCCGGGAGGGATTTAGATCGGATATTAGGAAAAATGTCTTCACCCAAAGGGTTGTCAGGTATTGGAACAGGCTGCACAGAGAAGTGGTAGAGTTACCACCCCTGGAGGTATTTAAAAGATGTGTAGATGAGGTGCTTGGGGACCTGGTTTAGTGGCGGACTTGGCAGTGCTGAGTTAATGGTTGGGCATGATGATCTTAAAAGTTCTCCAACCTAAACAATTCTATGTAGCCTGGGAGGACAGTGATTAACTTACACTGTCGTGAAGAGTGGAGCATTTTGGAATGGTTTGCATTGCTCTTCTCCACTGATGTACTCTAACAAGCTGCCCCAGAAGATGATGGGGGGATATTTCCAAGAAGGATGCACTAACCCTTCTAGCCTTGACTGTGGCTTGGCTCTATTTGGCTTTAGCTACCACAGCTTGTCACCTCTTCTCAAATGGCAGCAGCTCAGCTAGCTTCAATAAATGGTTTCTGTATATTGAGGTGTGAATATACTTGAGTAAGTGACTCCAGAACATTTGTTTTTAAGAGCATAGAAATTAGTAATTAAGAAGCATACTTGTATTAAAGTAGTATGAGGTAATGTTAAGGGAACAAGATGTTTTTCATTCATTTTCTGTGAGGTCCCATAGTGAAACACTTGCAAGTAAATGCTGTTATACTGGGAGCCACTATAGCTCTGTATTAATTACCAGCATTGTTTTGGTTCTGGCTTTGAGGAAATAAAGCGCCATCTGAGTTCCTGCCACGCTTTCCAACATCAGGCCAGTGTTGGAAAGTCGCAAAGGTCTGCTGCTTCTGTCTAATACAGATACCTCTGTGTGTTCCTTTTTCTTAATGCTCTTTCTAGGGGAGGTTATTGGCTCGTAGTGTAGCAGCCAGCATGTAGGACTGCTGTTTGTGTGCTTCCAGGCCTTTGACCTAGCCTTTGTGAATAGTTGTTCAGGGGTTCATGCTGCGGAGGGCTTTGAGTCACAACAGCTTTGGAACGTAGAAGCCTCCCTACAGCTGCTACTTCAGGGAAGGAGAACCAGTGCAACAAATAAAAAAGTTCTTATAACTATTAGAAATGTGAAGGTAACCCATCTTACAGTCTCACTTATTCTTGCAGTCCTTATTCTTTTTACAGAGAACTTTTTTTTTTTTTAAGGGAATGATAATGACATCTTCCTACCATTAATTTCTTAAACTGGAATGCCAGAATTAGAATTCGAAACGGCCAGAGTTAATTTCTTAATTGCAGTTGAGAAAAAGTGAGAGCACTCAGTTACTTCTTGTCAGACAGCTGTCATAATTTTCCCAGCTATCTTCATGTTTAGATGTACGTGTATATAGACGTGCACGCGTTAAAAGTGTAAGGAGAGAACAAGATAGCTATTCTCAATGTATCTGTGAATAGGATGTTCTCAGTATTGTTGAGATTTGGGGAGAAAGCTTAGAGAAATGATCCTGTGGTCCACAGGACACTGACATGCCCCTATAAATATATCAGAGAGCTGCAATGTGAGAGAAAATAGAAGTGTTTTCAGCTCTTGATGCTTGTTTCCCAGAGGATTACAAGAGGAGCAAGAGGACAGTTTCTTTAATTCCTTTATCCATAACTCAGTCCCTTTGGAAAATCTCCAGTCAGTTTTTCACACCCCAGGAAGAATGCCAGCCAAACATTTGGTGGTTTTTGGCAAATCCTACCTAGTTTCTGTCAGTACCAGGGCAGTGCGGTTGACATCTCTTGGGGAAATGCAAGTTCTCCATATATACAGCAGGACAGAAAATAGAGTGGCAGTTGATGGAGTCTTTCTAATGTTCTCCAGTAGTTTGTTCATAAAATAGGACAATAATAAAATATGACATAATAGTTTCTTTACAGTTATTTTAAGAATTTTTTACGTGACTCCACCTAGCCTTGACTTGTCATGAATATATGACATGGGCAACACTTCAATGAAGTTTGCATGCCACATTATTTTATACGTAATAGATGTAGTTTATGTAAATCTGTATCAGTGCTATCAGCTGAACTTTAAAGAAAATCAGTGTTTTGAGCTTCATATGGCTTCTTTACTAAATTATTGGTGTGCTTTTGTAAACTGATTTCCAAACAAATAGGCTGTACCTCATAATGGTACATATCATCCCACTAGAAATTCCAGACAAAAGTTACTAAGTATGGTAGCCTGAGCTATGTAGAAGGTGGCTAGGAGCACTGCTTTTAGTGTGATACTTTATGAATAACGTTACACTGACTTACAATGGTAGAATGTGCCTTGCAGGTCAGTGTGCCAAAGCAAATAATGTTCAGACTTTTCTAAGACTTTCTAGTATGTTTCTTCTGTGAAGTGCCATTTAATATTAAGTTACTGATAGTGTCTATTATCATTGTTATGCTTTGGATCAAGGAAAAGATAAAGTAGTCTGAATTACAAAGCATTCAATGGCTTGAGTTTTCTGCCTAAGGAGAAACAGAATGTAGCAGACTGAAGTGCAAATTTATATGGTGAATAAGTTTGAGTAGTTTTCTGTGCCATTAGCGGAACAAATTAAACTTTCGCTGGTTGAGTGCATGTACCTAAACAGTGTAGTGTGGGAGGATTATCAGCCAGTTAGTCTTATTGGTTTATTGGCAGCAGAGAAGATTTAAACCAAATTTTCCCATGGCAGAGGTACTGTATCAATGATCCCAGAAGTTTTCCTAAAATTTATGAAGTGGTATGAAAGTAAATTACTGAAGAGCCATCAAAGCAAGTATGTTATTAATTGACAATTTATTGACTTCATCCTTACTGCTAGTTAGAAGAAAAGAAAGGGATTAGGATTCAGCCTACACTTTGAAAGCTGCGTGAGGTCTTTTGTACAATATTTTAGTTAAGCTGTAATTAATTAACTTAATTAAACAAATATTAGTGAAAGAGTAAAAGCACACTTATTCTGTTGCATCTATAAAAATAGTCATAAGATCAATGTAAATAAGTAATGGAAAGTGTGAATCTGTTTAGGACAAAGTATAACACCAGTTATCTTTGATCTTCTGAGAAACTTAGTCCTTGCTCAAGCAAATCTCTCATGGACCTCACTGACTAATTGCTGAAGAACTGCTGAGTCTTTACCCTTCAGGTCAAGGTCAAAAATATATTGCTCTTTATTATACTGGCCATTTTTTCCCCTTAGTTTAATGAATTTAATTCAAACAACATTTCAATTTGCTTTTATTGTTTATTATTTTACTTATATTAAAAAAATTGGCTAGTGGTTACAGTAGAAAGAAGGTGTCTTGTGTTAATTGCTTTTTCTTCTGTTGACTTACTGGTCCTGGGTAATTATTTAACTTCTCTGTGTATCATTTAATCTGTAAAAATGCATGTTAACATCCACACAAAATATTATGGGAATTACCGTAAGAATATTGTCAGATTCTCTCTTGGAAGATTTTACATGAAGTGTGAAATTTTATAGTGATAGTAGTTATATTTTAAGAATTAGTGAGCATGCTGTAGGTTTTTTAATGCATCTTATATTTGAGATAGGAATTTAATTCCTGCTAATAATATGTGGAAGTGGAGGTCTCCTTAAGCCCTAAAAATAAATCCAAAACAAAACAAAAACAGCAAACCCACCCCCCCAACCCTAAAGCTGTTTTACCCAGATTAATCATTTATAATTTAAATTTATAGGTTTTTAGGTCAGTCTTGATTAAGACATGTAGGTTTAATGAGGAATATTTTTCCTATTACTAGTAGTCCCTAAAGCCTACTGCATGTAAACCACATGGACTCTCTCCCCTTCTGCTTTTCTGATGCCTGTGAACTTTTTCTGTTGCTTTGAGTAGCTGATAAATTGTTTGCCATGTAGGAGGGAAAATGCTTGCCTTTGACTCAGAGTTGAATTTCTTGAGAAAATACCATTCTGAGCAGTGTGTCCACAATGGGAGCTATTATAGGATAGTTTACTTCACTATCAGGTTTTTTGACCAATTTACCCATGAAAGCAGTCTCCTAGAAATCAGTTTAATCAGCAATACTGTTTTGAAAATAAACATTGTGTAAGGATCTGTCCATTTCTATTAACAGCTCCAAACATTCTAAATAAATCTAAGTAATTTTTTTTCAGTCAGCCATGATATACTTCCCTTCTTTGATACTGTCAGTTTTACCTACTTTGTTCACGGTACTTCAACTTTGATCTCAGCTAATTGCCATTAAATTCACACTGCTTACTGACTTGGCAGGCCAGAGCAAGTTAATGCTATTCATCATAGGAGACCAGTTACTTTATTCTGTCCCCTCTAGGCATGTGCTTGTTTGTTTAACAGCAAAATGATTTGAGCAGTTTTACATATGCTGCTCATACATTTTCCATGTGAAAATCAATAACATAGTAGAATTCTATAACTGAACAGTTTTAAATGTGTTTATTGCTTAAGACTTAAGTATATTTAAAAGTATTTTTTATGCTGTTTCAAATGCTGCTTCTACCCCACAGTGAGATTTCACGTAAGGGATTTGGAGCTTATCCTTGTGTTAAAGAAGGATTTTTGTTTGTTTGGTGGTTCTTAATTCTTCAGAACAAAGATTTCTTTTGCCTGCTTAAGGTATTAAAACGCACTTAAATGAAACAAATGCAGTTTTTTTTTCTATGGTTATTTTTTCCCCTTCTCAAATGCCAGAGACTGTCCAATCTTGGGTGAAGAAAAGACAATCTCCTAAGTCAGTGTCTGTTCTGGGGCATAGACACTGTCCTCGTCCAGCTGACGGTGTGGTAACTTCTGGGTACTGCATTATTTACCAGCATAAATAATGCTGATAGGGAGGAATTAGTTTGTTAAATGTGTATTTATTAATTTTAAGAGTACTGATGAAGCAAGTATGTTGTAAAAAAAAAAATCAAATATATTAACTGAAGCTTTTTTCTCCAAAAGGAGGAGGACTGTCTTAGCTGGAACTTGGATAGTGGTTCTTTTTAAACCACTTTCTGGTTTAAAAGTCTGATAGTGCGCAATTATTACCAGTAATACCAATAACAGTTCCTTTCCCATAGGATGCAATGACTGTGTATATTTGAAGCAAGGTGTAGCATCTAATGCATTAATAATGAGCTAAGAATAAACAGAAATCATGAAGTAAAATTTTATAATCTGTGTTGTTAAATTGATTCTTAGTTTGAAACTGAAGAAAAACTTCAAATGTCTTTAGCAACGTCATTACTAAATCCTCCTGAAGGCAGCTGGGGAGATAGTAATAGCAGTTCACATGTTTGTCACTGTGTTTGTTGAATCTTTCAGAACTTCTTTGACCTTAGTTAATAATAAATTTTCTGCATTGTGAGAGGAATCTTACTAATATAATCATCTCTCTTCAGGGAAAAGAAAAAGGGTGGGGGAAGTAGATTTGAAAAAACACATTTTTGTTTGTAGAAAAATGTAGAAACGCTGCTCAAACATTCAAATTGGATTTTCTGATTTGATCAGAATTACTTGTTTGTGACTTTTTTTTTTTTTTAATAAGCAGTTGTCCTTCGGTGAGGGCTTTTTTTTTCCTTTTTTTTTATTTTGATCACACGCCATTCCTTATTTCTACTTAATGGTACCATCTTGTGTTTTTCAGTATCTGCCTTAAATCTGAAAAAATAATCTTACTGGAATATTCTTTGAATTTTAGTCTGCCTAAATTTTTTTAATGAATATTTATATCACTGGAGCAGCTGAGCTGTCTGCTGCAAAATTTTACACATTTTGATAACTAAGACAATTTAATTATCTTTAAGTCTTCATGTCCCATATATGTAATGAATAAGTACTTGGAGAGGGAAAAAAGTTAACAAGAGTATGATGGAAAAAATAAAGGATAAGCCTGAGCTTGCAGTAGGCCCAGCAAAAGCTCTTGGGCAATAGTTCTCAAGAAGTGCTGGAAAACTGCAATGTTGTGAACTGCATCCAGATGCAATGTTATTCGCCATTACTTGGTTAAGTGGTGGGGTTCAGTAATTAGTGCAGCTCTGTTGTTGCTGTTGTTTTTCTGGAGAGTAACATGTCTTAAGGAACAGTTTTAGAATAAGTGCTCCATCATGCCATGGTTGTTCAAATGATTTCACACCACAACAGTTTGCATGTAAAGTGCATGCAGTGGAAATCAAAGCAGAGCTCCGCCAGGAGCAATGTAGCCAACTGTGGAAGTAGAAATCTTACCTGAACTGACTTACTCTATTCCTTCTAGCATCCCACACTAATAAGAAAAAGAAATGATGGAAAAAGAGTTCTGTCAGGTGGATCTGCCAGAAATTGTGGTTTGAGAACATTAATAATAACATCAACATTAAAGATTACAAACTACTGTGCAGGTGTATTACATGTTCAGGACTTGTTTGGGTCCTTACGGTCCTTGATCTCATTTTGGAATGATGTAGTGTAAAAGCTTTTTGTTTATTTGTTTTGGTTTTGCGATACAGTTTTCTCATAAGACCCGCGTTAATGTTCAGGAAGCAAGATTTAAATAAGAGACTGTTTCTTGTTTTAATAAAGTTTGAATTCTTTCTCTAGAAGAATAAAATGTGATGTGAGACAGTTAAATAGAGTAAAAACTGAAATAAGCTGTCCAAGCTAAAATTACTAGACCACCCAGGTCTTGGACCACCCAAGGGACCAACAACAGGCAGTTGCCTAAAAGAAGTGGCCTTTTACTCGAGATTGAACAAGTTGTAGTGCAGATCTTGGAAATACTTGGTAGTGATTTCTTAATGCAGTTGGCTACCTATGGGAGATGGTCCTTATCCTAAGTTCCTACTGTATAAGCAGTGTCCCTGTGAAAATACACCTCTTTATTTACTTATGACCTTAACCTTTAACATTTTTTTTTCGTCTTTTTAGGGCAAAATTAAAATTAGTAGTTTAGCAATGTGTCTACTGAGATTTCAAGTTATTTCAAGTTATGTACCGTTTGTGTAATGTCACATGCAAATGAGATTTTTAAATGAGTGATATTTTATCCAGGCCACATTTAGGACTTGCAATGAGAATCAAATCAGTCATGTAAGTAATCTTACTTGAACTGCTTTAACTGTACTCGTGTTTGTGAGAAATGGTACAATATGAAACCAGGTAACCCAAGATTAGAATTACTGTGTTTCCAAGCTTAAATGACCTTTGGAAAATATAGAAGATCTCTTTGGAAATTATTGAAACTAGTAGGTTTTGTCTTAAAACCACAGTAAAGTGATGTATATGAACTGTGTAAATATTTTCCATGATTGAAAATAGACACTGCTGGGAAATTCCCTTGAATTGGTGTTTCCTGTGGCAATCATCATTTCAAGATGTTTTTTTCCCATTCTGTTCTTTTTTGACTATTTGAGGTAAAGTGTAAGTTATGTAAGGTAACCAACCCAAACCAACATTTTCACGTGGCTTTGTAGCGCGTGTTGTTGTAGTGATGATAATTTAGACATAAAGGTTTGCTGAGAAGTTGTACCTGAATAACAGTTACGTTAATTGTTATTTGGTTGAGAATACCTACATAAAATCTTAGGTTTCTATAACCTTATTTCATCAGCTAGAGAAAATATCTAAAAGTAAACATTGTACAAAACATCTCTAAAGCATATTGCTTTATTTCTTTACCATTCTTTTCCATGATATGTATTATTCAACATCTTTTTTCTGATTTTTCTTTTCATCCTTTCTTAGAACTAAAATAAAGGTAGCACCCAATATCTCCCTTTTTACAAGTTGGGTAAAGCACTGACCAACTCCTAGGGGAGTGAAATTTATTTTATAGATAAAAATCTGTGTAATTTTGTAATGTTTTCTTCAGTCTAAAATGAATACAGGTGTTCCTGTGGCCCTGTTGAAAGATACAAAGAATTGCTGTTTCTTTGCAAAATAGGAAGAAACTTTTGAATAAAGAGGACTTCAATTGGAGTCCTGTAAGCACCTGAGGTGCTTCTAGAGCAGCAAGATACAAGCAACGCAGGTCAGATGATGTGGGTGGTGTGGAGGGAGTACTGATGTGATCCAGTGTAAATGCATGTATGTTGTGCCTGTTTCTTACTGTGGATGTATGTATAGGTGTATACACTAATTATGATCTGTGCATTAATAATAGTTTAATTATCAAATTAATATTATTTATACATAAATTCCAGAACTACTGCTTTCTTCATTTAATTCTGTTAAACACTAATGAGGCAGACTGCAGTATAACTGACCCAGCCTGGTTTTTATTGTCATGATGATGATGATGTTACATATGTGGCGTATAAGAATATGTATTTGGGCCATCCGTATCACCAAATGAATTGCAGGTACCAATGTAATAATATTTTTTTAAGTCAGAACAGTTCACAAAACATTCAATCCACATGTCCTAAAAGCCGTAAAGCCTTTCCATTTTACCACCCTATAACAAACTGATTAAAAAGAAAAAGAAAAAAACACTCATATGAAGTAATAAAGTATACTAATTATGTTTTTAATTTCTTTTAATAAACAGTTACATCATTAAATAGTAACAGTGATGAGGAAAGTGGTCAGCATTATTTGTAGGTATAGAGATGAGTTGTATATTTTTATTACAAACATTTTAACTTTCCTCCAGTTCCATAATGCTAATAATTCATTGCAAATCTATGTAAACAGACTCCCGACGAACAGTTTTACTGAGGGGAATGTTCTTGGCAGGGCTTTGTTAACCTGACAGTCTGTGGTTTCGCCTCATAAAACTAGCAAAGGGCTCTCTGCATGGAATGTTAATGGGGTGAAGTAATGAATGCAGGATGGGATGTAAGATTTGAGCATGCATGAAGTCCTTACTTGGGGCTTATGGAGGAGATACTTGCAGACAGTAGCTAAGATAAAAGCATTTGGATTTATTCTAAGCTAACAGTTAGATCTCTTTGCTGGAAAATGTGCTTTGAAGTTTACTGGTGGTATGAATGTAAGAAAGTAATTAAAATTAAGCTCCATACATTTCTTTTAATTTGGTGTTGGCAAAAGGAGCAAAGTTGAAGGTCATCCCCTTGGTTGTAATGCAGTCCTTAAAATTGTTTCTGTTTCAAAACGCCCTTATAAATTATGTCCTTTTCAGTTGTGCAGTAATATACTAATGAGATTTTCTTTAAGAGGAAGGTTGCTTGTGCCGTACCTTTACTTTTTTTTTTTTTAAAGTAGTACTTTGGGAAACATTTGACTAAACTAACTTAAGTTCCTGGAATTTGTAATTGCTTTTCTGGGGAAAATATATTCACTACTTTCCTTCACAGTTCCCAAGGAACCAAGCAGCTGAAATGTTTATACCAGTGCAGTGCTAATTAGTTATATTATTCAGACATGACCCGGTCTTGAATTTGGTGTAAAGAGAATGAAAACATGTTTCGATGAGCTGTTTCTTGTTCTGTGTAAGAGTGGTGCTTGTTAGATGAGGGCCCAGATCAGGTCTGGTGAAGCAGGTGTACTTATTTGTGTTACAGTAAAGCTCGCCCCTAACTGTCAACTATCAATTTGATCAGATCCTCTCTCCTTAACTACTTGGTTACTTCATCATCTCACTACTCAGTTGTCAAGTGCTTCTCATTCAGGATGGCTTACCTGAAGGGCTTTAAGCTTTCTGTGTAACATTATTAGATACATGACAGTGAGAAGGGATGGATAATTGTGATCTGAAACAGATAGTCTTTGGTTTAGAGTGGGAGTGCCTTTGTATCATGACACAGATTTCTGTATTTCTTGCTGATGTGTTGTTTTTTCTGGGTATAGGGGTGAAGAAGAGGAGGGGTTTAAAGAGAGACAATATAACCCTTGTAGTATTGGCATTCCTGGCCAATACCAGTTCTAGATAAATTATGGAATATGCATGTGGAATTTCATGTGCATATGGAGTACAATGAATGCTAGCAAAAATGATCATGAAGGAAAGGGAAATGTAGGATGCTTACTTCTGTCAGCCAAATGTTGCCAAAGTGAACAGTAGCACAGTAAATATCACATTGTAATGCTGATGATATGTGGGCTTGTGTGATTTACCTATTTTAAATAATGATGCCTCAGTTTATTAAGATTATTAAAAAGGCAGTTAAGAGATAGCTTTAGAATCTATGAATTGGTAAGGAAACAGAATTTTTATTCTTTTCAGAATCTAACAAATGGAACTGATTCAGGACAGTTTAAACTCAGAGGTGTGTATTTTAATAAAGGTAAGGATTAGAACAATTTGCAAAGGACCATCTATATATTCTCTATTACTGGAAATGTTATAACTGAGTGGGGGCTTTTTCAGAATATGTGTTCAAGTACAGTTGTATGTTTCAAGGCTAATTTTACCACTTGCTTTTCAGTAGAATTAATTAATTGAGAGGTTGGATATTACTGCTCTCTCTCAGTACATGCTACTGATAGAATTTCTATAATAATCAAAGACTGTAGTAAATCAGCAAATATAGAACCATTGGTAGTCTTCCTCAGAGCTCTTTTCCTAAATTCTTAAGCTGTAGAATTCTACAGCATTTGCTGTTCCTCATGAATTTTGGAAATAAAAAATACATGAAGAAAAATCTTTAAAAGAGTAGTATGTAACTTAATGTCAGTAGTTGTCTTGGAAGTCATGTTTTACATACATAAGGGAAATACAACCCCCATTTTCAAGAAGGGGAAAATGGATGACCCGGGGAATTACAGTCCAGTCAGTCTCACTTCTGTGCCTGGCAAAATCTTGGAGCAGATTCTGCTGGAAGGCATGCTAAGGCACATGAAAATCAACAAGGTGCTTGGTGACAGCCAGCATGGCTTCACTGAGGGGAAATCCTGCCTGACCAATTTGGTGGCCTTCTATGATGGGGCTATGGAACTGATGGACAGGGGTAGAGCAGTTGATGTCATCTACCTGGACTTGTGCAAAGCATTCGACACCGTCCCACTCGACATCCTTGTCTCTAAATTGGAGAGACA
Source organism: Pezoporus occidentalis (assembly GCF_034315485.1). Taxonomy (NCBI): domain Eukaryota; kingdom Metazoa; phylum Chordata; class Aves; order Psittaciformes; family Psittacidae; genus Pezoporus; species Pezoporus occidentalis. The sequence continues at coordinate 21,033,896 of NW_026914940.1, read as the reverse complement.
TCAATTTGATGGATGGACCACTCGGTGGATAAAGAACTGGCTGGATGGCCGCACACAAAGTGTTGTGGTCAGTGGCTCAATGTCCAGCTGGAGACCAGTAATGAGTGGTGTCCCTCAGGGATCGGTGTTGGGACCGGTCTTGTTTAACATCTTCGTTGGTGACATGGACAGTGGGATTGAGTGCGCCCTCAGCAAGTTTGCCCATGACACCAAGCTGTGTGGTCCGGTTGATACGCTGGAGGGAAGGAATGCCATCCAGAGGGACCTTGACACGCATGTGAGGTGGGCAGATGGCAACCTCATGAAGTTTAACCATGCCAAGTGCAAGGTCCTACAACTGGGTCGGAGCAATCCCAGGCACAGCTACAGGTTGGGCAAAGAAGAGGTTCAGAGCAGCCCTGCAGAGAAGGACTTGGGGGTGTTGGTTGATGAGAAAATGAACATGAGCCAGCTTCAGTGTGCGCTTGCAGCCCAGAAAGCCAACCGTATCCTGGGCTGCATCAAAAGGAGCATGACCAGCAGGTCGAAGGAGGTGATCCTGCCCCTCTACTCTGCTCTTGTGAGACCTCACCTGGAGTATTGTGTGCAGTTCTGGTGTCCTCAACATAAAAAGGACATGGAACTGTTGGAACAAGTCCAGAGAAGGGCCACGAGGATGATCAGGGGACTGGAGCACCTCCTGTATGAAGACAGGCTGAGAAAGTTGGAGCTGTTCAGCCTGGAGAAGAGAAGGCTGCGTGGAGACCTCATAGCAGCCTTCCAGTATCTGAACGGGGCCTATAGGGATGCTGGAGAGGGACTGTTCATTAGGGACTGTAGTGACAGGACAAGGGGTAACGGGTTAAAACTTAAACAGAGGAAGTTTAGGTTGGATATAAGAAGGGAATTCTTTCCTGTTAGGGTGGTGAGGCACTGGAATGGGTTGCCCAGGGAGGTTGTGAATGCTCCATCCCTGGCAGTGTTCAAGGCCAGGTTGGACGAGGCCTTGGGTGATATGGTTTAGCGTAGGGTGTCCCTCCCATGGCAGGGGGCTTGGAACTAGATGATCCTAAGGTCCTTTCCAACCCTAACGATTCTATGATTCTATACTAAACACAAGGAAGATAGGTAATGAAGATTAAGATTGCAGCTGGCACCACTCTTGTAGGTGTTCAGGTGTGCTTTCTGTAAGAAGCAGTCAAGTGTCACAGTTCATTCATGATTGTTTCTGGTCACTCAGATTACTTCAGAAGTTTGGTTTGGTTTTTTTTTTATTTTCTCCTATGTGATAGCAAAAGTTAGAAGTTTTGTTTAAAATGCAGGCTTGAAATATTTGAATTTTAACAACCTGTTGAGTATGGTTGTATACTGTTCCATGGAACAGTGATTGCATTGCACCAACGGCACCCGGTTACATATGTCCGCTTTGGATAGTGCCTTTCTCAGTGCCTAATGAAGATACAGGATTTGGATGCGAACAAGCTGGCTGAAAGTCGGATAAGATGAGGTGGTGGCAATTGTTTGAGAGAAGCGGCTGGAGGAACCCTCAGAGGTCATGTTGTTCTTGAAGAAATGTAATCAGTATTAATTCTCAGAGCACAGTTTACTGACTGGGTGCTTATTAAGCCAAACTGGGCTAGTTTCTGGTTTTTCCTCCAAAAAGAGGTAAGTGGGCTTAATGGGGTAACTTTTGCTGACAGTGATAAAACAGAATATTATAGTCTCGGAAACCAATGAGATGGTAATGGCAACTCCAGATATTGTACAAACAGGTCTTAGATTCATAAAATAAAAATTAGACAATGTTCGTTCCTTTGGTTTTTGGTTGTTGTTGTTTTTTTTTTTTAGTTTTTTTTATACTTAAGTATTTAAGTCTGTCTTAAATATAAGGAGATTCTCAATCACTGAAATGTTGGAATGGGTCTTTAATCAAGTGTTCCTTTTACTTTATGATTATAAAATCTGGGCCATTAAACCTTTTTTTTTTTTAGCTTTCATTATAATCGTAGAATTATATAATGGTTTGGCCTGGAAGGGACCTTGAAGATCATCGAGGCAGACACACCTATAATGGTGCATTGTTTCTGTTGTGGCTTTTAATTTGCAAGATCCGCTGTTTAGTTAGAGTCTTTATTACTAAGGACAATTTAACTGTATACCTTTAATGTAGATATTAAAGTAAAATATTAGCTAGCTATTCTTAAACAGCAGTTAAAAACGGTGTATGATGATTTTGATAATGTATTTTGTCATCTCTTTCTGAAGAATTGCTTTGTACCCTACTTCAGATAAAGCAAAGAGTGATGGTTATAGATGAATATTTTAGAGGTTGTGCTTCACATTTCTTTTAAAAAGGTATATTTATTGCTCGGATGATGGCAAAACATAGAAATAGTATAAATTGCATACCTTAAATCTTTTACTAAAGGATCAGTGATATTTCAGTTTATAAACTGTTGTTATTTCAAAGCAGAATCTTAATTAGAATGTAAGATATCACAAGAATAAGACACAAGCAGACAATGCTTAGTTATATATTTATTCCTACTTCACTAGAAGGAAAGAATCAGTGTTAGTTTTGATGGGTAAAAGATATAAACCTTCAGCTAATGTGACCTTTTAATGTCTGTCCAGGATTGATGGCTGTACAGTCTGGTTTAAAACTGGATGATAGAGCTTGTCGTGAGAGCAGAAGCCTAAAAACAGAAGACAGCCAAAAGTGGATTGCTGCCCAATCTGTAGCCACATTTAATTCACTTGAATGTGTGGTATTTACCAATAAACCCACTTTGCTGGCAAACCTTCAGTGATTTGAGCAGAAAGTTTCCTTCACATGGAATTTAATAGGGGATTTGAATAGTGTTGCATTATTTGTGAAAAAGCATTGTATTGATTTGTTCCATTTGGAAAAAAAAATGAAGAAAAAGAAATTGTGTCCACAATTAGTTTTTTAAGCAGTGTTACAGTACCTCCACTCTATCCATCAGGTTTAGAGTTCTTGAGCTCACAATCCCCATTCAGTGCTTATGGTTGTCTCCCACTGAAGTCATGGGGAGGTTTTAGAAGTCTTAGAGCTCATGCACTCCTTGAGCCACTAGCACTTGGGGAAGATGTAAAAAATCCCTGCATATGTACTCCCAAGGCTCAGGAGTGAGCTCTTTCCCAAGGAACTAAAGATAGTTCTTCAGCTGTTCATAGCAAGAGCCTTTCTATAATACTTTTAAACTTTTCAGCAGGGTTGTTTAATGCCAGTACTAGTAAAACTTATATTTGTTTGCTGAAAAGGTCATGAACCTAGTAAGATTTGGGGCCAGAAGAGAACATAGGAAGTCTCCTAATGATAGTACGGGTTGGAAGGCAAGCCCAACAAAAGCCAGATTAGTCTACATGTAATGCAGGGAGCCTCGTAAAAGGGGAATGTTTCCAGTATTTTCCTTTACCTCTTTCTACTGTGCTTCCCTAAGCCCAGCAATCACTGTATTTTTACCTTGTGAGTATCATATATACCTTTTAAAAATAAAATAAGTGCATTAGAAGGTTTTCAAAGGAGAAGTTGGGGGCTAGTAAGAAACATGTAGGTTATGTGAAGTTATATTGCATCTCAAATTTGGAAGCAAACATTTAAAATTAATCATCTGAATCCTCAGGTGTGGGGTTTTAGATTCAAGTTGTGACAAATATTTTATGTGGCGACTGTCATTTAAGAAGTGTTTAATATATTTACGTTATTCATACAGATCTGCTCCCATGTTTTGTTTAAGAAAGCATAATTTCTGGAAGAGATAAATTGCTTAATCATATAAGCTATGACCGTGGCATCGTAGGAGTCAAAGTAGCAACCTACCATGAATATTAAATCTTCAAATGGGGAATAAGCAAATTATTCAGCTGCTTTTCTTTATCCTTTCAGTGAAGCAAAGATTCTGCAAAATTATTTTGATTATTTTGTTTGCTTTTTTTTTTTCTTTTTTGATTGTTTTTATTACATTGGAAAAGGAAAAGACATAGGAAGCTCGGCTGTAACAATTCTTTTTTGTAGATTATCAGAATTGAGGGACACTTATTTTTCAGATTTGGCAGAAAATTAAGTTAAAGCTTAGATGTAATGTACCAATTTGTATGTTCTTTTTATCTTGTATTTATTGGAAAGATCCTAAATGTCTCTTAAGGGGGACTACTTTTGTAGTCCCATAATTCAAGTGTTAAATAAGTAGAAATAGTTGGATTTTGTGAAGCCTTTCTCTCTCTTACTATTAAGTGGCTGATGCTCAAAAGATCAGCTAGCTGCTGGTAGATTTGCTCTTTCTGACTTCTTGGTTTGATAACCCACATCTGTAATAATTCTACATCACATGTCAAAGGCCTAGATCTGTCTTTGCCTGATAAAGAGCAGGCATTAGGGTGTTAGAGCTGTCACTGCAGTCTCATTGGATTATGCAGCTAATTTATGGATTTGTCTGTGCTACAGCACTTTGACAGCAATGTCCTTTGTTAACACCTTTCTTATCAAGCTTTTCTTTCTCTCCTGCTTATTTATTTGTTTCCTCTTCTGTGAGGTCTGCTAAGGAGAAAGTAATAGACTTTCTGCTGCTGTGGGGAGGAGTGTAATCAGTAGCTGCAGTGATAACATTAGCAGGGTTAGGGCCGTGCTTGAAACTAGTGGCATGCAAGTAAGTTTGGTTTTATTTGGATAGAGTGAGAAGTTTGCCATACTTTGCCAAAGTAGAAAGTGATAGCACCCTCGTAAGTGTAACATTAGACATTATTGTCTTGACAGGTGTCCTCAAGTGCTTAGTTGGTTAATTTGTGCAGTTGTTTTGTTTATACTTCTTATGCTCTTACAGGATTATAATGGAGAGAATCCTAAACCTAGATGGTAAAGAAGGCAGAGTGAAAAGGCGAATGATCTAAAAATAAGGGGAAATTATCTAGTAGTATTCTTACTGTGATAAGGATATGTGTTTTTTATATTCTGGGGGAGGAGGGTGGAAGGGAAGAGAAGGATATTTATCTGGTTGTGAATCCACTAGTGAAATTAGTGTATATTTTAGAATTGCAGACTGCAGGACAGGCTCCTTACAATATTTTTGCAATACTGGGAAATGACAATACTAGCATAATTATTTATATGCTTCTGTTTATGAGATTTGTAAGAAAAGATAAAAAACCTTATTACAGGATTGCAACAAACTACTTTTCCTAACAACAACTTTTACTGGAAAAGAATGGGGATGTGTAACACACCTTATTTCCTGGAAAATAACTTTGATTTTAATAGCTGAAAGTATAAACACACTGCTTTGTCTTAAGTAGCAACAATGACAGATTGTTACTTATTAATAGTATTACTGGATAACACTGTTGTAACCTGCAAACTGATTTCACACTTGCCATCTGTTATTTTGCTGATTTATTAGTAGATCCTTGGCTGTATCTTATTCCTCTGAAAGTTAATTTTTTGTGGTGATAGAAAACTCAACAATTATTAGCTCTAGATGTGTAAACCCACACCTGTTTTCTAGTCAACAAATGAGATTTCAACTAGTGAATTTATTTTTTTTTAATGGTAATATTATTTAAAATTTGTATTTTGTAGTGTGGAAAGTATATAAGGGTAAGCCACTTCTGTTTCATCTGTTGCTGAAAAGATGCTGAAATGGTCAAGAAAGTCACTTTCCTTTGAAGTAGGAAGGACTGGCCAATCTCCCAAATGTCTTTTGTTTTCATTAATTTCTTTATTCTTGTCTTGTTGTGCATCGTGTTTCCCCATCTCTATTGAAATTCCTTCTCAAAGCCTCTCCTTTTGTGAGCCAGCACAAGAAGCAAGAGGTGGAAAAGGCTTGTTAGGTCACCTAGTAGCCTTGCTGCTGGTCAAGTGAGGAGGGGTCAGCAAAGAGGGGAGAGAAATTTTTCCTCTGATATGTTTTCAAGTAACTACTGTCATATCAAAAGTAAAGCCCAGCATTTACCTGTGTTTTCTGCTGAATATAAACGGACCTGGCCATGTAACCATAGTCGAAGTTCCCAGCATCATACTGTGCATAAAGCTTTGAGGTTTAATAATGAATCTGAGATCTGTGAAAGAAACTAAATGCTGATAGTAAGAAGCGTCTCTGCTTGAAAGATGCAGATAATGTATATACAGTATGTATACATATGTTCCTATATGTAAGGTGGGAAAGCTTCTTGTCCATATGTTGTATCTGAAGAGGCTGGAACAGCCTTACAGCTGCTTGGGATATAAGATGATAGCCACCCTGACGTTGGGGGGGGGGAGGGGGGTTGAGGGCAGAAGGCAGTCTGAGGTGCCCAGAAAGAATCAAGCCTAAATACATAAATGATACGGTGCCTAATTATCTCACATGAATAATGGATTTCGTTGTTCCATGATCCGATAAACACTCTGCACTAAAGATAAAAAGTAATGCGATCTGAACTGGTGGTTTGATGCAAGTGAATTATTTTCATGTATGAAATTGTTTAACTGTGTAATAAAAACCAGGTGGATACTAGACTCATTTAAAGGGGGGACAAAAACTTTGACGAATTACATGTTCTATCTATATATATGTATGTATTTGTGTGTGTGTTTACTTTTAAGAGAATAGGCAGGGCAGTATCTAATCCCATAGTTTTGTTGTTGGGTTTAGCTGATATAATTAGTTGTCATTATATAAGGATGATGCTCTCATTGCTGTGAATATTGCGGGTGTTGTGGTTAGGAGCACACAGGTTGGTCACATCCTGCTGTCAGCATCAGAGCAGTCTTAGGTTGGGTTAAATGCATATGTAACCTGATTGGATAATTAAGAAAATTAAAGATACCTGATAGTTTCATCCTATCCCTGTGAGAGCGGGAACTCTCAACGTCTTTTGAAATAAATTGGAATGTCTGAGAAGAATCACTCTACATTCCACTCAACTTGGGCAGTAAATTTTATAATAGCCTGACTTACAACCTCTGGTGGAGTTCAGGATTGATTGATTTATTGTGGTGTGCTTACAATTACTTCTAAACTCTGAATATGCTGTCTTTTAGGTAACAACAAACTTTTTGACCTGTAGGAAAAACTGGGCAATGTGTTTTAGTTCCTTGCAGTAAGGGAACTAGACTAAATGAAAAGTACGTATGCCAGAGTCTGTTCCCACCCTCTCCTCCTTCTTCTTCCCACTCCTCACAGGTAACACTTACCAAGAGAAACTCAAAGAATAGCAGTACCTGGGGCCTGTTGCCACATTGTTCTGTTACTTAAGGAGAACACAATATCTTTCTGATTTAGGTGGACAAGTTAGTGCTCCTGAGTTTTTACCAGGAACCACCACCACCCCCCCCCCTCCCCTGCCAAGGATTGATATATAGTGAGATTTCTTTCTTTCAATATGAACTTGTGCACCAGGGATGTTTCATGTTTGCTTTTCAAAACTGAAACCTTTCAGCACCTCTTTTCATAAGCAAAATTAGAATTGCTGATGCCAAATCCAAAATGTTTATCTGAAAGATCCTGATTGAATAGGACAAACAATGTGTGGGGAAAGAATTTTATCTGATACAGTAGCTCTGCTAGTCTAGATCTCTGTGGGTATTCTGGTCAGAAGTGCAATTAAGACAGTTGTTAGCATTCTCTCTCTTTGTACAGGTTCTTAGCATTAACAACCAAGATCCTTCTCAAATGTCCAGAAAAAAAATCCATCTGCCTTAAGAGGAAACTCCCTGTTAGTTCCAAATTATGAAGAAAGCTGATACCTTTGCAGCCATAAAGTCAACTTCTTGTGTAATGCACCCCACAATTCCCCCAGCTGTCGGCGGGCATGATAGCTATCAGCATAATCACTAGACATGCTCTGTGGCTCTGACCCTTTTCTGCCCTTTATATAGGAAAGTGTCTGTTCCATGAGCTAATGATCAGACACAGATAATAAGGCTTTCCTTTACTTGCCCGGAAATCTGCTTCAAGGTTGTCATTCTCTTCTAAGTAAGGGTGCTGTTTAGTCCTAATACAGTCCCCACTTGCCTCAAAAGTAAAAGAACTCATCTCTGCTGCTTTGAAAATTGCATGCCAAGCTTTGGGTTTGAGCAGTTACTTCAGAAGTGACTCAAGCTATTGGGCCTTCAGACTGACTAGGTGGCTCCCATGTATTTGTATTGATATTGAAATTCGTCTTCTGTCCCGTTACACTTTTTCATTCCTGCTCTCAAAATTTTCATGCATCAGAATCACTGGGTAACATTGCCAGGCATAGTTACTTGTCTAATATGGTAAGAAATAAGGAAGTTTTCTGCTCTTTTTCCTTTTAATTTTCTATGGAAGCCACAGGCATTTTGGTAAGTCCCTAGGAAAGAAAAAGTAAACAAATATAAACCATCATCATCAAATACAAATTTATTTTTCTCTGGGAATTGAATTACATCCAGTGCATTGTGGTACTGCATGTCATTTTGCAGATCTCATTAGAATTTTTTGAAGCTAGGTTTTAAACTTTGACTTCTGTTTTCTTGTAGAGACAACTAAATAATTTTTCTTCTTTTCAAAGTGGCTGGGAGATCAGCAAGCACATCTTGTTGATAGCAAAATGTTTTGTGCAGTTGTTCCAGATTTGTATCAACTACTCTATTGCTTTGTAGAGTGTGTCAGCATATTTCCCAGCGTAGTGGGAATGAAGAGGTATTTGGGGTTTTGAGTCCTGAGATAAAATGAGTTTTTATGAATAACAGTGATTCATTCCTGGAGTCTGATTTTCTCTCTCTATATATAAATATAAAAAATTATGAATATATAAATGTATAAATATATGAATATATAAATATACAATACGAATTATCATATATAAAATAATATAAATACATATATTTACATAAAGTGTATCTGTTTACACTTCAAAGTAATCTTATTTCCTTTTTCCTTACTTTCCTGTTTCCCTCTGCTCTGTGAATTTGTTGAGAATAAACAGAAGAAAAATCTGTGAATAATCAAATGAAAGGTTGAGAGAGATTTATGAATAGCGGATGGAGGAGATTGCAAGGTGAAAAGACAATAGATTTTCCTTGGGAAATGCAGAGTAAGGGAGAAACAGGTTCAGCTTCATTGAAGGGTAATGGGAATGGGCTATTTTTGTCCTGAAATATATATACATTTGGAAGCATGGAGCATTAATGCAATTGGAAGCAAGGAGCTTCCAATCAATTTTTCAAAATTAGATATACCTTAAATAATGTAGGTTTTAGGATATGTTGATTTTTAAGTCAATCATATGATTCTTTGTGAGTCAGACTCAAGATCTTTTACCACCAAGGTTGATGGTATTCAGAGCCAAGAAAGCACTGTATAATTTTGGATGATTTCTTTTTCATTTACATTCCTTTTATAATTTCCATCTCCAGGTAGCACAGCTATGATAGTGGTTTGGAGTTCTGTTGATATGAGTAACTCCACTTTTGAAATTTCTGTCCCGCATAAGTTATTAAGTAGTTGTCATTGCATCTTGAACACAAAAGAAAGTTTTTGTGTTAAACTAGAGGGTTTCAAACTTCTGAGTGGTATGAGGACTGTGTCTGAGTGGGGGGCCTTTTCTCACAGAGGTGCACCTCCACAACGCTTTTACCACACAAAGTTGAAAACTCTTGTGCTAGAAAAGTCAGAAAGTTGTTTTGGGGATGTTAATGGTAAGTTTTAATGAAGGGATCAGGATAATGATCACTGTATGTTTGACATACTTTCTGGGTTTTGATTTTTGTGTAGAATTTTCTGTAGAACGTTGCAAACGTTTATGCTTCCATAGCTCATATTCCTGGTCTGTCTCTTCGAATAAATTGTAGAGTCGGTTGTTGTGCTTTTACAGCCTTTTACCTAACAATGATTCCTTCCCTGTAGATTGCCGGTACGTTTAGGAAACCATTTAATAATTGGTGGTGATTTAATCATCTAGTTTTGTGTAAAGCTTGTCTTTTTTTTTTTCAGAGATACATGATAGTGTTTTTTTTCATCTAGTTTGGGAAAGTGTGCCTAAGGGGTCCAGGATGACAGTTGAAAGGACATTCATTTGTGAGTCTGCAGGGCTGTTGATTCAGGCCAGCTTCTATTCAAGAGAGAAGATGCTGCTCTGAATGTTTTGGCAGAAGTTATTCCACCAAAATTCCCTCCATGGAGGGGAAAGGCAACTGATCTGATAGAATAATTTATATTGAGATAAAGTTCTCTTAATCCAGTACGTGTTACTCGGGTGACAATACATAATACTTATTTCAGCACCTTTTTCTTTCAGACACAGTGGACGAACAAGTTCCTCCCCATCTGTTGCCTGTCTTAGGATAGCGCTGCATTATAGGTACTGCTTTAGGTTTAGTAAGTACAATGCAAAGATAGTGATAGATTATTCATAGGAACAATAAAATACACCAATAAATAGATCTAGGCTCTGGATGGTGAAAAGAGCCAATACTCTCTGGTAGCCCTTTAAACAAAGTTCTGAGGAGCAGTAGCCTTCAAATGTATTTATTTATTTACTATTATATTCAGAGCCTCCTGTTTAAGAAATTGTCTGCGAACAAATTAATTAAGGTGACTACTTTAGGGTGGTTTATTTTGTTTAACATTACTGCCCCCATATGGATATAGTCAGAACGCACAGGGATGTAGGGAAGGCATTTTGTATAGAAAGCAGTTTTAAAAATCTTTTTGATCAATTCTGAGCTCTTAGATTTCAACTTCCTCTTACTTGCTTGGCGTTCAAACAAAACAAGGTATGGCAAGGGACGTGCTGATGCTGGCAAACAGAGAAGTTGGAAAGAAATGCACTTTAAGTGTAATTATAATTGGTAATTTTGCAAATGCACCTGTCGCCTACAAGTTTTCTAGGAAATCGTCTTACTGCAAAATGGAGATTCAAGTACTTGAAGTTTTCCTGTAACTGACTTTTACGTAAGTGTAGCTGCAACCTCTTAAAATCGGTTTCAGGATTTTCGAAATAAAATTTGACAGGTCATCTCTAACAATATTTGAATGAAGTCATGTAACTGGTACATGATACTGAGTTAAAGGTGATTTTTGTTAAAACTAAGCATGGTAATAAACTGCCATCTTCTCATTTAGATTATGCAATTATCTATTGTTATGTATTATTATCCTCAGATGATTATTAGTATGCTCAGTAATAAACTGAGCATCTTCGCATTTAGATTATGCAGCTATCACTTAAGCAAATCTTATTGACACAATTAACTGGTTTCTGTAAAAAAAAAAAATTTACTTTTTTTTCCTGTGCTTTTGTGTGGTTCACTCTATAGTATTGTATTTTCAGCCCTGAACTGGTTGGATTGAAGGATTATTTTTAACAGGCCTTGTGCAGGAAAATCCAAAAATGAGGAATTAATAAAGATTTACTATTGCCACAGCAGCATTTTTTTAAATGGCCATTTCCAGGCAACTGGGGGAACAGTTAAAACTTTTTTTTAATCAGTTAAAGTGTTACAGGCCAAGTCGAGTGTTCTTACAGGCCAAGTCGAGTGTTCTTTATTTATTCCAAGTAGCTCATTCAGTAAATTCTTTGAGTGTCCCAAAGGGCTCTGTGTGGAAAGGATGTTTACAAGTACAAAGTCAGTGTTATACTTACACTATATGCTTGCTTAACTCCAGTTTGTTTTAAACACACTGATATACATCACCATTTGCAACATTAAATTTGTTCTGCACAGTGACACCAATTTGTAATCTATTAAATGTAGTCAGTGATTGTTTTTTGGTTTCTTCTTTTTAAGAGCATAGAATTTGTACTGACCAACCATTTTTGCTGCATGCTGTAATAGCTTTCTCCCATTTGATGTCTAGAACATCTTTCATTCTCTTCAGCTGTAGATATAGAAATTTTTATTTTCTGTTCATTGAGTGTGTATTTTGATAAAATTCAGTTTTCTAATTAAAAGGCATAATCTTGCCTCTGAACTGTGAATTTATTTGGAAAATAGGTGATAGTGTTTGTTCATTTCCTGTAGGAGAAGGAATGGGCATATGTAGGCATTTACAACAACTTTTATATCTACAGTAAACTTTTGTAAATACTAGTAAGTTATCCTTTCGGTAACTCAATTTACTTTTCTGATTTGCCTTAAGATTGAGGCTTTCATTTGCAATATTGGAATTAAACTAACATGAAATAATGTAAATAAAGACGAAATGAAAAAGGAATTAGAAATGTCCCCTCATTGTAAGGCTAGCAAGCTCTGCATGTTTGCCTGTTAGCAGCAAAAGTGTTCGTTCTCTGTTCCAAGCAGGCGGTGCTGCAAAGTGGCGCAGGTCAGCAAATCACATGCCTGCCCAGTGTATGCTGCTGCCTTTTACTGCGATGAACAGAAAAGGAATGGAAACATTTAGTTTTTTTAAACTATGGAAAATGAAACAGTAGCTCAGCAGCATATTATTCATGTCCCTAAGTATCTATTGATAATTAAGGTACAATATGGATTAGCAGGGGTAATAATATTTCAGGGAAGAATTAGGTTAAAAGAATGTTTACTTCTGAACTCACTACATGTCCAGATAAAAATTGAAGTCATGTTCAGTAGTAATGAATCTGCTGCTTTTCTGTGCCATTTTAAGGCAGATGAAAAGCCAGTTGCAGAGGAGATAGCAGTAAAATGACTACAGAGAAAAATTAGCTGACAAAATGGAGTGGAAGAACAGCTGTTGAAGCAGAGCTGAGTGACACACTCCTTGTCTTGTGCTTTCTTATACCTAAGAGGAAAGACTTGAGATCCACACGGTCTGAGTTAACTGATTCTTCTGCAACACCATTCCAGTGCCTCTCTGAAGTGAGAGTCCAAAATATGTAAAAGTTTCTTGCCCTATTAACCACATTAATTATTGCATATATATATTACATATATTAACCATAACTTGTATTGAAAAAAACAAAATACCATATTAAAGTTTTGCTCTCTTTCCCTGTTTCTGAATTTGTGGTTCTTTTAATTCATGTTCCAGTTGAATCTATTCAACTGAAAAATATATTTAGTGTTTGGCTTACAGCATCAAAATGTATGCAGGGCAGTAAATCTGCTTCCTTGATCATTTTTGTTTAAATTTCAAATAGAAATAAAACAGATCTAGTAGGAACTTAATAGATGAAATTTCCTATGTGAGACTTTTATATAATGATAGTTAGAAAACTTCAGTTACCAAAATTGATTTTCAAATTGGATGACAGTAAATTGTGACACTGTAAAAGTAAATGATACATTAGAAAAATAAAGTGTATTACAGGTTCAGAAAGCTCAGCATAGTGAAAAAGAAAATGACGGGGTAGGTGTAGGACAACGTGTTTGTAAGAGTATGGGATATGCTGATGGGTCAAAAGTAATTATGTTAAATAATATTAAATGTACTTAAGGAACTACATTTTAAGAAATAGGGGAAGATACTGATGAGAATAAAGATATCTGTTGTGCTGGGAATAAATTACATGAGTTTTCAAAAGGAGATGAGGCAGGTAGAAGACGGCTGTTGTATAACAGAATGGATGGAAGAAAGGTTAGAACTCCTCAAGACTAAGCATAGTTGGAGATAATAAGGTAAAAACATGAGTAATGATGTTAGTATATTAAGACCCTAAATTAATTATGCCTTAAAAATATGTTTTTAAAGTTTTCTTTTGGGGCTCCAACCTGGTAGATCTTGCTGTACACCTAAATACTTTGGGAGGCTTTTGAATTCTGGATTTCCACTGAGATCAGCAACATTGCCAGAATTTCCCAGTCTGCTATTTTCCATTGTTTCTCCCAAACTCATGAAAAGACCAAAAAGTAATACAAGTCTGCTGCACTTAGTTGATTTAAATCACACCAGCCTGTGATGTTCTTGTGGGAACCTGCCATATTTTTGTGGGAATCTCTTACATAACTTTTTTTTTTAAAAAGGGGAGGGAGAGGCAAACAAGAAAACAAATGCCTCTTCTGTTGTCCCATCCTTTAAAACTGCTCTACCTACTGCTGTCATCTTCAGTGTTAGCAAAGGACTCACAGCGTGCAACAGGTATTTTGGACATGATGCATACTGGTGCCTTTTTTCCCCGAATGCAGATATAATTTTTATTCATTACAAAAAAAAAAAAAAAGAAAAAAAGTTGTAGCCGAAATGTCACAGAACAGTACACAAATACCCAAATCGGATGTGCCTCTTTGTAATTCCTCTGGAGCTTTTTCAGGGGCACTGGTCCATTGTTCTTCCCATGTAACACAGCTCAACTTGACCTGGATCACCAGAGGGCACTGCTGGGTCTCTTTAGGGGGCCATACTGTTCCTTTATGCCTGGGAGATAGTCTGTGACTATAGAGGAAGTTGGAACTTTTTCATAACTTATTGTCTGATGATACTTCTTTTACTTTTTGATCCAATAAGCAATCTGGAAAGAAAAAGATACAAGATACATTTTTTTGAGGTTTGATGTGGTGATATTCTTCCTCAACCCTGTGCCTTCCCTCTTACCATGGAAGCCTACCTCATGTCTTCCTGCATCAGGCCCCTAAGATATGATACATGGGCTGACATTTAGGATCCACATTTTCCAAGTGATCGCTTAAAAAATGTGCTTCTTTGTGGCAACTCAATACAAAAATTGCATTGCCTGTGAATAATACCTCAGTAAAAGGAGATTATAGGTTCTTTCAATATTTTTAATCTATTTTGCAGAATATGCCAACTTGGTAATGAAGGAATGATGAGGAAAAGTTTCTTTCCTAAACGCTATCTGTTCAAATCTTCATCTTATAGAACATTTACAAGCATTTTGCACTAATGGAAAATACTTAAAGGATATTCAAAACCGGAGGTTGCTTCCAAATGAGGTAGTAGTGACAGGAAAGTAAACTTCTGTGTAATAAAGATTTACATTACATTTGAGCTTTATTATTAGACTTAAGCTATACAGTAGCTTGAGTACTGTGAAGTTTGTGGCTAGAATAAATGACTTTTTTTTCTTTTTATTCCCTGTGAGATATCTAGTGTGATTGAAATATCAAAACACAGCATAGTTTGGGTTGCAAGGGACCTTAAAGATCACCTAGTTCAATCCTTGCATGTACTGTGAAAGTTACTTTTGCAGTTTCACTTTGACCAGCTACGTGGAGATAATGCTGGTTTTGGTGTTATCTGCCATAGGCAGATAGGCACAAGCAGTGCATCTATTACGTATTTGTTAGAACAAGATTGCTTCTAGCATGTGAGCATGAAGGAATGTGCAGAATTAGTATGTGGCAGCCAGAGTGCTCCAACAGGGCCAGAGGCTTGTGAGTCTGGGAGGATGGGCTAGTTCTGCTGGGAACTGTGTGTGTTTGTTCTTCAAGTGGCATCCATGGAGGATTCTTACCCTTTTCCTGAATGTAATGGTCTCTTCAGGCAGGAGTCTTTCCTAGGGTTAGAGGAGTCGGTCTGCAAATCCTGTGAATAAATACAGTATATAATTTTTGAGGAGTGTTTTAAATAGAATGTTATCTCTTCAGTTGTAAAGAAAATAATAATAGTAAAAAAAATCTACATCTTAACATTTCTATATGTTACAGTATCAGTGGTATCTCTGTAGAATATATTACAGCAATTAATGCTAAGTGCCTCTCTGATACTGGGAAGAAACTGTTTGTGGGTGTTCTTCTGTAAAATAATACAAGACTGAATTAATTTGTGAATTTTTTTTTATCAGTAAATGATTATTTAATTGCAAATACTGTGGGGATTACCCCCACAGTGTTCTCCTTATCATAATAATATTTCAGAGTATAAAATGTGCTGTATATCAAATACAGGATGTTTCAAAAGTCATCTGTACAATATTGTCTTCCAGTGGCTGTATCTGCTTCAGAAGCCACTGCAGCTTGGAGAGTGTAAGATATGGGCACAACTAAAAAAAGCCAGATTAGATCCACAGATGATGTAGTCATTAATTTGCTTTATTCCGCTTAAGTGAAAATGTCATGTTTAATATAGAGGTGTACAGTAGGTTCTTTGATGTTAAAAATACTCATCTTTCATGTCCGAGAGCCTCAATTTTTAAAGATAGTTAGTATTCATTAAGTTGTACTCTGACACAAAATAGATGTTTAAGACCGGTTATTTTTAACAGGTGTATTACCTTTATACCATACTTCTGTGGCAGGATACTTACAACTTTCATATATTATGTATTATATTTAAGGAATATCTGATCTGGTTGTAGCTGGTAAATGCATGACCTAGGACAGATACATAAAAGTTGAAGTTTAAATAAGGTTACTCTTGCCATCCATTTTTACCTTGAATTTTGTACTTCAGCATTGTTTGACATTGGATACATTTGCTTATTGTATTCTCACAACCAAGATTCATTTACATTTAAATAATACCTTTCTGTTCTCTTTCACTCCTACTATGCTACTGTGATTGCATTACAAGTATTA